>NC_090319.1:167800736-168458758 GCF_040869045.1 Eurosta solidaginis | reverse complement strand
CCCACCATGAAACATTCTCTTCCTTTTGCCGAGAACTTAGATTTTTGTGGAAATTTGTTCAAAACAATGCCTTTTGCGCCAAATATCTCGAAGTAAGAAACAGCTGGCTTACGGCCAGTCCATGCCTCATGTGGTGTAATATTTTGCAATATTTTTGTCGGCGAACGATTTCGCACGTAAATAGCTGTATTGATGGCTTCTGCCCACAAAAATTCTGGCAATTTCGAATCAAGCAACATGCAGCGGCTCATCTCAACTAACGTTCGATTTACTCGCTCTGCTATGCCGTTTTGTTGCGGCGTGTATGGAACAGTCAATTGCCTGCGAATTCCTTCTTTCTTTAGGAAATTGCAAAAATCATTATTCACGTACTCTCGGCCATTATCCGAATGAAATATTTTTATTTTATTGCCCGTCTCGCGCTCTACAGCAGATTTAAATATCTTAAACTTTTCAAGCACTTCACTTTTTTGCTTTATAAAGTACACAAAGATTGTTCTGGTGAAATCATCGACGAACGATACAAAATATTTAGCACCACTGAGCGATGGAGTACGCATAGGACCACAAACGTCGCTATGAATGATTTCTAAAACACTTTTACTATATTTATCATAATTTTTTGCAAACGGCAATGAGTTTATTTTGCCTTTTAAACAAATGTCACATTCAAATTTTTCCAATGGTTTTATGCTCATTCCGCGCACCATATTGTTCTTTGACAACTGCTCCAAGCTTTTAAAATTCAAGTGTCCATACTTTCTATGCCATTTAAAAGCGTTAATGTAATTATTTGTTGCTGTCGCAAAGCACAAATTATTTGATTGCATTTCATATATAAAGAGATCACCATTTTTGTTAGCTCGCAATACTTCTACACCATGAAGTGTCATCACTCTTGCAGTCTCTTTGCCAAATTCTACTTTACAGTCATTCGCCGTAAACTTGCTCACTGATAGGAAATTAGATTTGAGTTGCGGAGCATAAAGTACATCATGTAAGATAATTGTGCTAGACTTCGTCTCTACGCGTACAACACCAATACCTTCGGAGTAAATGAACTTATCTCCTGCTAACTCTATCTTCCACGATGCTCGGAAAATTGAGTGAAAGACGATTTTTCACAACTCATGTGACACGACGATCCACTGTCCAAAACCCAAACAGACTTGTTCAGCTTATTTCGATGCTGAGAGACATTGAGCATAGCGCAATTAACACTCGGTTTGCTTATGTTACTTGATTTGCAAGACGAGGCACAATGCCCTCTCTTATGACATTTATAACATTTGCCCTTGAATGTTCTGTTTTGTTGTTGCGCTTGCCGTTGTTGATGAGACTGATTGCGGGACTTATTCGCAAAAAATGCAACCTCATTGGATTCGGACCTCACACACTCAGATTTTCGCCTTTTTTCTTCTTCTAATAATTTGGTTTTAAGTACAGTTGTACTTGGCAAGCTGTCTCGAGACTCGATCGCAACAATGAAATTTTCATAGCTTTTCGGCAGACTGGAAAGCATAACAATTGCAAGTAATTCGTCTTGCAACTTTATGTCCAACTCAACAAGTTTCTCGAACAGATCAAAAAATTTGTTTAAATGCTCTGCCATGGGGTCTTCCTCACCCATTTTCAAGTTGACCAACGACTTGAAAATTGTAATTTTCCGCGCTGGACCGCTAGGTGCATGAACTGCAGCCAATTTTTCCCATGCTTCTTTCGAAGTTTTAGCATTTTTCACATTCAGTAATTGACTCGGTTTTATGCACAAAAGCAATGTAGCTAATGCTTTTCCGTCCAACTTTTTCCATTTTTCTGCAGCAACCTGCTCAGTTGGCTCGACACTTTCACCGGACACATAGCCCCATAAATCGCAATGCACTAACACGGATTTGATCAAAATTTTCCATCCATCATAGTTGCTTTCATCTAGTTTTTCAATTTGATATAGCCCGGAACTCATTTCAGTAGTATTACAAAAAACATTTACCGCGTCAATAACTTTAAAACGCTTTTATTGAAACAGAATCCCGTCTGGGCCCATAACCATTGTTGGTTAAAACTACGAAATAAAGTTAAACACGCACTCAAAAATTAGATGTGCATCGCACGATTTATTAACAGCAACTAACTCATATAAAATGTAAGGTGAAATATAGAAGAGAGAAAAGTGTTACAATTTTGTAAGTGTTGTCGATGTAAATCAATTCTTATAATTGCGAATTTAACTAACAATAAAGATAATGGATTATCGCTCAGCGGTCGACTATCTACTGCAATCGACACTCGCGATAGGGGGGAATGTCTCGAAAAGAGCAATAATAGACAGTCTCAATTCGGTTGAAGTTCATGCAGCTCTAACAAATTTAATCGGCTCCATGTTAAGCTGCGGAATCATCACATCGCAATGGGGTCTGTACGAGGCAACGAAATCTGTAAACGGGGGAACGCCGCAGGGTGGGGTTTTGTCACCAATGCTGTGGACGCTGGTTATAAACAATTTCTTAGGCCGTTCGACGGAGGACCAGTCAAACTTACGGCATATGCAGATGACGTTTCAGTCATTATAAGCGGCAGATGCCTAACAACAATCAGCTCTCTCATTGATCGGGCACTTTGGGATGTTCATGCCTGGGCATCTGGAGCCGGGTTAACCGCCAACGCAGAAAAAACCGATCCAGTATTATTTACTAAGAAGTATAAGGTCGCTAATTGAACTAAGCTTGGAGGGGTAACCCTGCAAGAAAAATATAGCACAAAGCATCTAGGAGTCATACTAGATAGTAAGTTGTCGTGGAAACTCCATGTGGAAGAGAGAGCGAAGAATGCCTCCGCGACACTGCATGCATGAACGAGGATGGACGTGGGACCTATCACCCAAACTCTCTCATTGGGCATTTACGGCATACTTTACTATGGGGTTCTTGTTTGGTGAACAGCCATACAAATAAGTACGTAGGCCAAAAAATTTGAAAACTTGAGAGGGTATGCAGAGTATCAATGATTAGCATAACGTGAGCCTTAAAAACTACCCCGACAGCAGCATTGCATGCCATTCTACACACCCCGCCTGCAGACCTAACGGCCAAAAACATGCGTTAGCAGCTGCAACAAGGCTTGAGGCCTCGGGGCAGCTTGAGTGCAGGTCTTATGGCCACAATTGAGCCGGAGGGTTGGTGCTAGGGTGCAGAAATGGCAGAACATACTATACACGTGTATACGGATGGTTCCAAATTAATGGAAGGGGTTGCGTCTGCTGTTTACTGTGTTGACCCAGAAATAGGTAGATCCTACCGGCTGCCAGATTACTGCAGCGTTTTTTATGCGAAAGTTATAGCAGTGAAGAAAGCAACAGAAATTCTGGAGGAAGCTTCCTTAAACTACAGTCGCGTCAATATATATATTGATAGTCAGGAATGCAAAGAAGCGTGGAAAACCTTAGATCGGGCCGGACCATACATCTTTACTGGGTTCCCGGTCATAAAGGGATAGAAGGTAACGAAAAGGCCGATGAGTTAGCGAACATTCGCTGAGTCGACGATAGACGTCCCAATACGTTTGTGAGAAATCGAAAGGAGACAGAAGTTGCATATGATCCGTCAAGCAGGAAGGGCGTGGACAAAAGCGCGGGGCTGAAAAATTTCTAAGATAATGGGCAAAGCCTAAGACGCACATAGTGGCTCATATCTCTGAAGAGATAATACTTAAGGCGCACGATGGGCATCCTGACTGGACACTGCCTTCTGGTGTCACATGCTTAAATGTTAGACCTCGTCAGTAACAGCAAGGGCAGGAAGTGTGAGCTGCAGGAACAAACGGTTGAGCACGTTATGTTCGTGTCCTGCGCTCGCCAGGTCAAGGCTTCAGCTATTAGGGGCGGCAGAGTTGGCAGATCACGAGGCAGCAATTAAGCTGGGTCCTAGAAAACTCCTAGTATTTGCCAAGAGGACGGAGCTATTCTATAACATATATCCTGGCACCAGTTTGGAGTTCTTCTGTTTGGTCGTCAAACAAATTCTGGTAACACACTGATTCATTCTATTTGAGGTCTTTATTGATCGGTCAGTTCAATCTAACCTAACCTGGGCTGAACATGATATCTTCACTGGCTTTTGATTTACGGTTTAATTTTTTTTAAATTTCTTCTTCAAAATGTGGGAGGCGCCACTCCCATTTTCCAAAATTTTACGAAACTTCTAGTTTTCGTCATAAAGTCAACCCACATTTCAAATTAAATCACTTCATCGGTTTTTGGCAATGCGTTATCGCATTTTTCCATTTTTTTTAAATTTCTATATCGAAAAAATGGCCGTGGCTATCTTTTGATTTCGCCTATTTTCAGTACCAGATACCAAATTTCGTAAAGATATTTCAATTTTTACTCATGTTATCGTGTTAACGGACGGACGTACACGGCTCAATCAAAATATTTTTCGATGCTGATAATTTTGATATCTATCTCAATTCTCTTATGCGTACTTACGTACGTTATCCAACTAAAATTATAATACCGTTGTTAGGTATAATAATTTAAGATAAAATACATAAATTAAAAAAAAATTTTCAAAAAAAATCAGAGCTGCTGGATCCCTATACGCTTATAGCATTATCGTTTTCGTTTTGCCCTGAATAATAGGCACAATGTTACGAAACCTTGGCGCTGAGGGAGTAAACTACCTAACGCACGTTTTCAACCTGTCGTTGAAGTCCTTTGTCATTCCCCACCAATGGAAAATTGCAAGGAAAATCCCACTACTAAAGCCTGGTAAACCAACTAACGAAGGCGAGTCATATTGCCGGACCTTTCGCCAGTAGCGAAGATATTGGAAACCGTCCTGCTCCTCATTCCACGGCGAATCCTCGCCTAGCCTAGCTTCGCTCGTAGCACTCGCCCTGTCAAAAATGTTTGACAGAGTCAACCACGGCACGCTACTCCAAGACATAGAAGGCTTGCTTTCATCTTCCCTCTTGGCTATAAAGATGGACCGCAAACTATCTAAATGGTCGGGAACCGTCGGTTCAATTTAGGAACGAAATCTCAAAGTCTTGGAGTATAACACAGGGAGGACCATACATATTGTAACCTCGATGTTAATAAAGGAAATTATTCTTTAAACTTTAGAATACTTCATTTATTGAACTCATTTACAAAATAATATTTCAACTATAAAAACCGTGATTAGTACGTCGCTCGAGTCGTAGGAAAAAGACGGAAGTCCCGATCAGCTCGTGTAAGCGTTGCCACTTAATTGTTTACACAAATAATGTTTCTGTGCTACCAGAACCCTCACTTTTCAATATATTTATTAGATAATTTTCTCTAAGTTAGCTTAAAACGGTCGACGGGTTTACGAACATGCTGTGGTCGTATATAAACTCTTTCTGACTGATTGTCGTTTTCAGTCCGCATACTATGTATTTCGTCCTGGCGAGGCTGCACTTCGTGTGTTGCTGCTGTTAGCACTGTTGCCACAGCTGACGTATCATTTGGAATGTGCACATGTGTGCAATCAAGGTTTGCTACATTATCCAATGCAGTATCATGCAACTGAAATGCCTCTGCCAGTCGTTTGTCGTTACATTCGGTTACGTTTTGTGATAACGCAAAATTTTCAGGAGAGACGTTTTCGAATTTGATTGGCATGACATCTAATCAATTTACAATTCTGTAATCGTATATCATACACGACTTCTCCGATGCGTTCTACATTTCACCCATTTGAAGCTGTCTTTGTTTTTGTGTTCGCAAACAAAAACGAGATCTTCAATGTCATAGCACTCTTTTCTAGCACCATGCTTTTTATCAAACTGACTCTCCATTTTAACTTGTCTGTCGCTATAAATTTTAGATTCTGTGGGTAAAGTTGATTTAAGCGAATCGAGTTTTAGACGTATCTGTCTTCCAAGTAGAACTTCTCGATGGTAGTAAAGGGACATTTTCTTTTAACTTTAGAATACTTGATTTATTGAGAAAGGAAAAAAACGGAAGTCCCGATCAGCTCGCGTTGCCACTTAATTGTTTACAAAAATAATGCTTCTGTGCTACCAACACCTTCCCTTTTCAATATATTTGTTAGATAAATGTTCTCTAAGTTGGCTTAAAACGGTCGACGGATTTACGAACACGCTGGGGTCGTATATAAACTCTTTCTGACTGATTGTCGTTTTCAGTCCGCATACTATGTATTTCGTCTTGGCGAGGCTGCACTTCTTGTGTTGCTGGTGTTATCTGTGATGAAGGCACTGATGCCACAGCTGACGTATCGTTTGGAATGTGCACACGTGTGCAATCAAGGTTTGATACATTATGCAATGCAGTATCATACAACTGAATTGTCTCTGCCAGTCGTTTGTCGTTACATTCGGTTTCGTTTTGTGATAACGCAAAATTTTCTGGATGACGTTTTCGAATTTGATTGGCATGACATCGAATCAATTTACCATTCTGTAATCGTATATTATACATGACTTCTCCGATGCGTTCAATGATTCTACCTTTCGCCATTTGAAGCTGCCTTTGTTTTTGTGTTCGCAAACAAAAACGAGATCTTCAATGTATGTCAAAGCACTTCTGCTTAGCACCATGCTTTTTATCAAACTGATTCTTCATTTTAACTTGGCTTTCGCTATAAATTTTAGATTCTGTGGGTAAAGTTGATTTAAGCAAATCGAGTTTTAGACGTATCTATCTTCCAATTAGAACTTCTACAGGCGATTTTTTGTCATCATTCTGCTTCTATGGTGTGGATCTGTAAACTTGTAAAAATACTAAAAGATTTTGTGCGGTTGTCCCTTCCGCATTCAGCTTTTTTAGTGCCCGTTTGGAAGTTATCCACAAACCTCTCAGCCTGTCTGTTCGACATGGGATAGTAGGGACTACTACGAATATGTTCAATGCCGTCAACTGAAGCCGTTCCCAAGGCCCGAAAGGCTTCAACCAGGGTTGTAAATTTGTTTTTGTAGGCATTTTAGCTGCTGCTATGCAGTTTGAATAACCTTTAACCAAAGTTTCAATGTCAGCGTCAATGTTTGATCAGTAAACGTAGTTGCGTGCGATAGCTTTTGTATACTGTATGCCAGGGTGCCCACGATGAAGTTCTTTGAGAAATTTTTGGTATTATGATCCGGCTACCTAACATTAAGCAACCCTCGACGATGTTTATGCTATCTTTTCGATTAAAGTATGCCTTGAAGTCATTATGGTGTAATTTGGGTGGCCATCCGTTTGTTACATATTTACAAATTTTCGAAAGAACGCTGTCTCCCGGTTTCAAATCGCACCATTTTGCCTGTGAGCGACAATTTGCTAATTAAATCTCCTAAAATTTGCTTTATTTCAAATTCGAATTTAATTGCTGCAATGACGAATTCATCTGCCAGGTGTGTTAATAAGACGTGACAAGACATCAGCGTAACCGAAACTGTTTGCTGATATAAATTTTAACTCAAAGTCGTATGCAAGCTATTTAGCTGCCCATCTCTGTAGTATATTTATTTGATGTGCACTTATTCCAATTTTATTTCGGAATATAGCAAGTAGGGGTTTATGATCTGTCTGAAGTTTAAACTTTCTACCGAAAACCATTCTGTGGAACTTTGTTAGTGTGAAAATAATTGTCAAAGCTTCCTTTTCTATTTAGCTGTAATGTTTTTCAGAAGTATCAGAAGAAATACTAAAGAAAAGTAAGGTCCGACACCGATTACCATAGAAGAGTATCGGCGACGGAATAAGCTTAACAAAAAGGAAGAAATTCCTAAGATACCTTCTCCGATTATACAGAGAGGAAGAAAACGGAGAGGTTAGCAATTTAAAAAGAAAAAGAAAATAGCTGAAACTTTTAAACTCTTAAATATTACCACCAATAAGGAAGAAAGATTAAAACTAAAAGACAAAATTAGAGAGATAATTATTATTATTATTATTATTATTATTATTAAGACACAAGTAAGACAGAGTCTTTTAACGTGCCACATTTCATTTGATACAATACTTTCTTAAGATTAAGGATTAGGGATAAATGACTTAAATATACAAGTTATTTGAACTTTACAATAAATTTCAAGATACATAGATCAATAGCCAAATAAACATAAAAGGAATAAAGGAGAACATAGAGAAAGAAGGAAAGAAAGAAAGGGTGTATTCAATATTATTAGGTACACATGCAGAACTTCAGTGATATCATAAGTTGAGTTTTGAATAATAATGGTATAAAAGTAGCATTCGATAGTATCTGATAATCACAATTGTGAAAC
Source organism: Eurosta solidaginis (assembly GCF_040869045.1). Taxonomy (NCBI): domain Eukaryota; kingdom Metazoa; phylum Arthropoda; class Insecta; order Diptera; family Tephritidae; genus Eurosta; species Eurosta solidaginis. Next base: position 168,450,502 of record NC_090319.1, on the reverse strand, counting down.
ACCCTGTTAAATTTAAGATTGGGATTGAATAGCCAGTTTGAATTGCCGTGGATTTGCTACCATTTTTAATTTGTTAGGCAGTGAGTTCCACAACTGAATGGCTCTAACGAAAAACATTCTTGAGGTAGCCGAATATTTAAAGTGTGGTACTATAAGATTGCATGTTCTAGTTGAGTGTGCAAAAGTTAATTTTGAGAAGAGATAACTCGGACAACGGGTATGGATTAGCTTATGTATAAATAACAATAAACGGCATTCAAAAAATTTTGATAAACTGCAACCAAGAATTTGTACGGATAGTTCGGATATATAGTTATATTTTCTTTTTAGGTGTACATATCTAGCTGCATTGTTTATTAGTAATTGTAATTTATTCATGGAACCCTTATCAAGGCACCCATATACTAGTTCTTGATATGAGATTATGGGCACTAATAGAGTCTTAACAAGTTTTAGCTTAATATCCAGAGGGATATAAGCTGCGGTTCTCCAAAGCTGTCTTAATACAGAATACGACTTAGAAATTGTTGCATTTATATGATCAACGCATGAGAGGGAGGTATTCAACCTAAAGCCTAGGGTTTTAACAGAATTCTCATATTTGATAATTGCACCATTCAGTCTAAGAGGAGAAACATCATCCATGCTATATGAACAATGAGATAGGGCAATAGCTTGTGTCTTGGACGCATTAAGGTTAAGCCTATTATGCTTCGACCATAGATAAATAGATTCCAGATCTTCGTTTATTCTGAACGCCAAATCCTCTCTAAGCCCCAGAGGTGCGGATAGATATATTTGTGCATCATCAGCGTAAAGATGAATAGAAACATTTTTACAGCACTTAACAATGTCGTTGATGTATAGACTAAATAAAATGGGACCAAGAATAGATCCTTGGGGTACCCCAGCTGTAATTGGCACCAAATCAGAGCAACTATTTTTTAGTACAACCTTTTGCCATCTGTTCGTAAGATAGCTTGCAATCAATCCAACTGCATCGTGGTTAAATCCAAAGTACGCGTAAAGTTTTTGCAAAAGAATCTTATGACAAATAGTATCAAAAGCTTTAGAAAAGTCTAATAATGTAAGAATAGTAAGATCTCCTTGGTCAAAGAATGGTCTAATATCTTCCATCACTTTCAACACGGCTGTTGAACAGCTATGTCCCTTTCGATAAGCGGACTGATACTCAGATAGGAGTCCGCTCTCTGATAGATACCCTCTCATTTGATTTAAAATTAATCTTTCAAAACCCTTTGATAATGCCGGTAAAATGCTGATTGGTCGAAAATCACATGGTTGAGTTGCATTATATTTTTTAGCAACAGGTGTTATATTAGCTACTTTCCAAATGTCAGGGAACCTTGAAGTTGTCAATGAAAAATTTAATATGTGAGTAAATGGGCCAATAATATAGGGCAGAATTAACTTTATAAACTTTAAACTGATACTGTCCTCACCTACCGCATTTGATTTAACTGAAAGTATACACGGTATAACTTCAGATTCACTAACATTTTTAAAACTAAATTTAATATCGCTATGAAAAACAAGTTCACAATTCTGTTCAAATCGAGCGCTATCAACAGGCATCTTTATTGAAAAATATTCGTTCATATCGTCAGGATCAACCATACACTCTGACTTCATTTCCGATTTTACCCCGAGACTTCTTAGATTGTTCCACAGCAGTTTTGAAGGAAGCTTGACGTTGAGTTTGCTCTGGAAGTAAGATTTCTTAGCTCTGCGGGTTGCTTCAGTAGCTCTGTTACGCATTAGTTTGAACATTATCCAATTCTCCTCAGTTCTGTCTTTTTTCCAAGCAGAATAACACCTGTGCCTCGCATTTATGGCTTTACGTACCCCCGTAGTGAGCCATGGCTGCTTATTTTTACTTATTTTTATTTTTTTTAAAGGGACGTATTTATAATAGAGGTAACTAACCAACATGCAGAAATAACCAACTTTTTCGTTTAAGTCAGCTAAAAACCAACAGTCATTCCATGGTAGGACGGACGCTTCAGTAGCTAGCTCATTAATATTAATATTGCTAAAATCACGAAAGTGTATGAAATCTGGTGGTCTGTATACGTGAGAATTCAACTCTATATTGTAATTTAAAAATAACAGGTCATGGTCGCTCACACTGCATAAAGAGAGTTGCTCAAAATGCAGTATGGACGACCCATCTGATACACAAAATAAGTCAAGCAAACTAGGCTTACATTTGGGGCCAAAACGAGTAGGCAAATTATTTATCACCTTCAAACCAACACTTGCCAAATCATCCGAAAGATTCTTAGCGCGCTCGTTTTTTAAGAGCAAGTCTATATTTAGATCACCACATAGTATTATGTGTTCATACATTACGCTAAATCTATTGATCTGCTGAAATAAGTTGCTTAAATCACATAACATGCTTGGGTTATACACACATATCACAAGGCAGCGCTGAATATTAGTGAAAAACTCAACCATCAAAAATTCAACCTCGTCCAAATGGGTTGATTTGTATACTATTTTAAGTTTCAGACCCTTCTTGTAATATATCGCTATCCCTCCACCACGCTTGTCAAGCTGTCTATCGTTTCTCACAACAGAAAAGTCACATAAATTGTAAAAATTGTCGCAGTTATCACCTCTAAACCAAGTCTCAGTCACACACACCACATCAACACATGTACCCTCAAAGATGTAGCTAAGATAATCAAGCTTGCATTGATTTAAGCTCCTAGCATTTAAATGGCATATTTGAAATCCCGAATGGAAATCACTAACCAACTTTAACGAAGTTTTAAGGTTGAAATCGCTAGAGCCTACAGTTGAGTTATGCATAGTCATAGGACATAATTCCAAGCAATTCAATTTGACTGTAAAAGTATGAATCTGAAACCACTGTATTATAAGAAAAGGAATAATAGAAGGGTGATAGAAATTGAAGTATAGCAACGCCTGAGATAGAGAAGGTATGCATAATTAACCTACGTAAAAAATAACAAGTAAATGCTAACAATAAAGCAAACATAAACAAATGCATTTTGAGCATTACAGGTAAATATGTATGTAACAATATAAATAAAAATAAAAAGAACATCAAGTTGCGCTGCTCATAAGAGAATCCACATCAGTTTTGGTGCATACAAATTTCGGCTCTTCATTGCGTTTTAAGCGTACAAAAATCTTTCCTTGAATTGAGAACACAGAGAACAATTTCTTTTTTCTTCTAAGCTCACAAGCATAAGTCATAACTTCTCTGAGCATCTTAGGCAAGCTTTCATGTGGGTAAACACTGCCATAACCCGGTTGGTCAATGTCCGATAGTGCAAGTGACCTCTTATTTGTCTTACAAAAACTAGCTGTTGCTCTTAGTAGTTTGGTACGTTCGTATGCAGAGAGCAATTTCACTACAATTGGTGAATAGTTGTTGTTGCCCTTTTGCAGTTTGCTTTTAACATTTTTCATGCGGAACGCATCGCGCAGTGGGGGTGGTTTGCATTGCACACGACTGCAAATTTTTGCAAAAATATCCGATAAGAAATAAAAAATAAATAAAGAAATTTTTTATTATAAATGAAAAAAAAAATTTTTTAAATGTCAGTTCATTATAACTAAATAAGTAAGTAAATTGGAATGCTCAGGTCGTCCTTATAAAAACCATTTAAATGTGGAATTTTTCTTTTATGCTCACTAATGTTTTCCCAAGATAGAAATGAACAAATGGGAACAAATTTATGAGTCGTTATCTGAAGAAAAAATTAAAGCAGAAAAATCATACAAATGTATAAATAAAAATATCACAATAAAATCATAAACAATAGTAAAATATTTGAATACAATAGTAGAAGCTCTAAATAATATAGGACAGGGGATCAATACGGTAAATAATATACTCACCAAAGAGCACCAATCAGAAGCTTACCAATTATTTTCCTATGTACGAGATAAATTAGTATCTTCTTTAGCCAGATACAACATAGAAATAACCATACCAACTACAGTGGACGAAAAACATCAGGTTGATTTTAGCTCAGTTCTATCGGAATTTTCCCGTAGCCGGACCCCATCACCTTCTTTGAGTCAGACACCGTCATTGGAAGAACAAAAGCCATTACAGATACCAAATATAAACGTCACAATGGCACAGACAGTAGTAGAATTCATCAAAACCGCTTCATCAGTGTTTGATGGTAAGGCTGAAAATTTGCATAGTCTCCTAGATGCCCTTGATATCCTCGATCAAATCAGGGATAGTCACGAAGCTTTAGCAATAACGATGATAAAAACAAAACTAAAACGCACAGCAAGAAATTTTATTGGCGATGAAAGTACAATTGGACAAATAAAACTATAATTAAGAACTGCAATAAAAGGCGAATCAGTGGAAGTTTTGACGGCAAAACTCCTGAATATCCAACAGCGCAGTAAAACCGCAAACCAATACACTGCGGATATAGAAAAGATAACTAGGTCATTGGAGGGAGCATATATCTCGGATGGATTAAACCCAGACTTGGCAACCAGATATGCTACTCAAGCAGCAGTCAAAGCCATGTGTAACAACTGCTCCAATGATAAAGTGAAAATGCTCATGCAAGCGGGAACGTTCACAACAATGAACTATGCGATTTCAAAGTTCACAAACAGCTGCACGGAAATCACAGACAGCTTGGAACACAATTTTAAATATACGGCAACAAAATCAATATCGATATACCAATATCCATTTAAACCACAACCGAGATACAACAATAATTCAAGAACAAATAATAATTCCCAAAGAGGATCAAAAGCCCAAAATGGCAATAGACAGTACAATCAGACTCGTAACGTGCGCAGTAGATAGGAAAATATGTGTACTAAAACTACACCTAAACAGCTACATATCTACAAGAACATCACTAAACAAAATCAATATCGATATACCAATATCCATTTAAACCACAACTGAGATACAACAATAATTCAAGAACAAATAATAATTCCCAAAGAGGATCAAAAGCCCAAAATGGCAATAGACAGTACAATCAGACTCGTAACGTGCGCAGTAGATAGGAAAATATGTGTACTAAAACTACACCTAAACAGCTACATATCTACAAGAACATCACTAAATAATTCAATTTCAAATTTCTTAATAGACCAAAGGGGTGACTCTAGAATTTGTTTGTACGATATGGGTATCAAATGAAAGGTGTTAATGAGTATTTTAAAAGGGCGTGGGCCCTAGTTCTATAGGTGGACGCCTTTTCGAGATATCGCCATAAAGGTGGACCAGGGGTGACTCTAGAATTTGTTTGTACGATATGAGTATCAAATGAAAGGTGTTAATGAGTATTTTAAAAGGGCGTGGGCCTTAGTTCTATAGGTGGACGCCTTTTCAAGATATCGCCATAAAGGTGGACCAGGGGTGACTTTGTTTGTACGATATGGGTATAAAATGAAAGGTGTTAATGAGTATTTTAAAAGGGAGTGGGCCTTAGTTCTATAGGTGCATGCCTTTTCGAGATATCGCCATAAAGGTGGGCCAGGGGTGACTCTAGAATTTTTTTGTACGATATGGGTATCAAATGAAAGGTGTTAATGAGCATTTTAAAAAGGAGTGGGCCTTGGTTCTATATGTGGACGCCTTTTCGAGATATCGCCATAAATGTGGACCAGGGGTGACTCTAGAATGTGTTTGTACGATATGGGTATCAAATTACAGGTATTAATGAGGGTTTTAAAAGGGAGTGGCCCTTAGTTGTATATGTGAAGGCTTTTTCGAGATATCGACCTAAATGTGGACCAGGGTGATCCAGAGCACCATCTGTCGGGTACCGCTAATTTATTTATATATGTAATGCCACGAACAGTATTCCTTCCAGGATTCCAAGGGCTTTTGATTTCGCCCTGCAAAACTTTTTAATTTTCTTCTACTTCATATGGTAGGTGTCACACCCATTTTACCAAGTTTTTTTCTAAAGTTATATTTTGCGTCAATAGACCAATACAATTACCATGTTTCATCCCTTTTTTCGTATTTGGTGTATAATTATGGCATTTTTTTCATTTTTCATAATTTTCGATATCGAAAAAGTGGGCGTGGTCATTGTCGGATTTCGGCCATTTTTTACACCAATACAAAGTGAGTTCAGATAAGTACGTGAACTGAGTTTAGTAAAGATATATCGATTTTTGCTCAAGTTATCGTGTTAACGGCCGAGCGGAAGAACAGACGGTCGACTGTGTATAAAAACTGGGCGTGGCTTCAACCGATTTCGCCCTTTTTTACAGAAAACAGATATCGTCCTAGAATCTAAGCCTTGTTACACAACTGCCTGGTGCGGGAGAGGAGGAGTGGCGGAGTGGCATGGTAGTAGCCCGGCTGAGGCTCGTCGGCTTTGAGGCGCGGTTCTTGCCACTTCTCCTTCCCCAACAGTTACATAGCAAAATTGAGTTCATGCCTGAGGGAAAGTATCTAAACAAACTAAAGAAAAATAAATATAGGAAAGCGGGAGAAAGCCTGTCCGAGTCAGGTGGGGCCTTCCCACCCCTCCTGTTCACGGGATGTGAACAGCCTTTGGACTCTACTATGGCTCCGCTTCCCGAGTAGAGTCCCCTTAAACCTGACAAATGTTCGTTTCTAAGAGTTTACGTCCCTTCCATTACCCACTCAAATACCCCAACTTACCATCAGTTAGCACAAGGGCAACGCCTGCACCAACAACTTGCAGCTTTTAGCCAGACATGGTTTACTTCTGTCTCTCCTAAAAAGATCACAATTTCAGCCCATGTATGCAAACAAAAATTAATTAGGCAACACTTTCGTTTCTAAGTGACAATTTATTGATATAAACTATTTCAAAAAATTTGGTTTTAAAAACCTAAATAACTATCTCGAAAACTTATTATTTCTATGCTCTTACTACTATATGCTTTAAATTCAATTATAATACCTAATCCAACTTTTCCTTAACTTTTCCTTTCTTTCACGTACTTTATATTTTAATTCTTAGGCACGGCCTAATACATATCTAACCATTTGTGTACACGCATACGCATAAACCTGTGTGTATCTGTACGCTTGTGTGTGCGCTCACTCCCAAACAAATGTTGAGCTAACTATACGTGTGCGTATGTGCTACTTTACTCTGGGATTGTAATTACAAAAGTACGTGGGTTAAGGTGTGTGTGCATACGATTTTTTTTTTTTCTTTCTTTTATGAAAAACTCACCTCGCTCAGAACTCCGAGTGTGTACCAAATCGTTGTGCGGAGCTGGAAGTAAAAAAAAGAGAAAAAAAAACAAACAACATATACAGAACAATGTAATTTATGTTCTGTTACAGGCCTTTGGCCGATTGACCGTGGTCACGGCTAATCCTATGCCTAAATGTCTTTTGTCTTTAGTTTCGCGTTTCGGTTCAAAGCATGTGCATACTTTTATACACTGCTATAGAACTCCAAATAATAAAAAAAAATCGCCGGAAAACTAAATTACTAATTACGAATAGAGTCACTTTTTTTTGCGTAAAAAAAATGAAAAAAATAAAAAATGTTTATAAAAAAAAACGCGAAGACCAAACAGTAGGCGTACCGACTGGGTATTAATAAAAATAGATTAATTCAATAAAAATTGAAAGTGTAAGTGAAATAACTGTGATAATTAGGAATCCAAAAAAATATATAATATATAATAGAAAAAAAAATTCCTTCTTTTCGTTTATACTACAAGATAGTATGACAATTCGAAAGGCGAAATAGTGCTTGTGGGTAAATTTCTTGCGAGTGGCTCATGCACCTCCAAATAGGCCTGTGTAGGGCTGGGTACGAATGCCCAGAAATTAGTGTGTGTGTCGACAAAAATAATATATTGCTGACAGTGAAACTAGGGCAGGAAAAATCAAGGATGCAAGAAAAGCTTATACGAATTAAATTATAGAACTAATAATTAAAAAAATTCATAAAAATTCAATATTCAAAAATAAAAAAAAGGTAATAGTTGTACGGCCTAATATAATCAATATAAATTAAAACTGTGGTGAGTAAATAAAAATATTCAAGTTGGCGAGCGCGCTCCGGGTGAGTCGCGCTTAACTGCTCTCGTTCTCAGATTTTCCAATGATAGATTAGTGGTGTGTTGGGTTTCAGTGTCGTGAATAAAGGTGGATGAATGTGGCCGATGATGCCGTGTACTATGTTGTTAGCAACGTGGGTGGTTGTGCCACTAAGTGTTTAGCAACAAGTTGGCGACGATGGATGTTGCGTGGCCAAAAAAACGTAGATATGTTGCTAATGAGCCGATGCGACCCGTTGCCAGAATTTGTTGTGTTGGGGATATACAAGTATGTTATGTTACCTCTTGTTGGTTTTGTGGAAAATGTATAGTGTTGCGTGTTTGATTATACGTTTGAGCTCGTATGTAGCTATGTTGGGAGTTTGCTGACTGTGTTATGTGCGTGTGATTGTGTTTGTTGGTGTTCGTCGATTCTGGCGCCAATCCGTTTTGACGCTTTTGGCCAATATAGCCTCGTTGGCTGCCCCTTTGGCCAGAAACCAATCCCCTAGTTGGACTATTACCCCCTTTTGTATGTGTGGTTGGTGTCTGTTGTTGATTTGCGTGTGATTTTGTGTAAATTTATGTGAAAAAAATGTCGCGGCCTTCGGCTGGCTTCGTGCGCTGCAAAAAGAGAACGCATATATATTTTCAAACATTTTTATTTTAAAGAATTTTTGTTTAAACTTTTTTCTGGATTTGAAAAAAAATTAGTTATTTCGTTTCTCTTCTTTTAAATTTAAAATGGCTTTACAAAAAAAATATTTCAATTGTCTCCTCTCTTCTTCTTCTTTTAATCTAACTTTTGTTTGCATAAGTGCTCGTGTACATATACATGTATATATATATGTACATGTAAGTGCACCTATGCATAATTTAATATTTATGAATTTTAAATTCACCCCAAATTCGATCGAATAAAGATCCAATAAAATAAAAATTCACAACAAATATTTTGACGGGAATACAGTGAAAAATATTGTTCACAACGAAAACGTTCAAAATTTTACAGGGAATGTTGGGTCAAAAATGTTTAGTTTGATAATGGCAGAATGCTTTTTTTTGTGTAATAACGCCAAAGAAAGATTTATGGAAAACTCTACTTTCGCGAAGTGGACTTTAGGTTGAGCCGATCTAACGATTCGAAATTATTTTTAACTCAATTGATTTTTTTTTTTTTTTATAAAAAAAGCTAGAAATAAAATGGTTTACTAATAACTATCCTGTTTCACAAAATTTACCAAAAAAAATGTTAATTCCAAACAAAATTATTTAAAACAACGTTAAAAAAAAAAAAAAAAAATGTTCTAATAAAAGGAAAAAGGTGTAAAAAAATCGCGGGTAAAAAAAAAACACAAAGGTTTCAAAACAAAAAAAATAATTTCATATCTCACACTTTGACTTACCTGTGCCTTTGCTGCTTTCTTGAGGGGATTTTCCACGCTCAGTGGTGGCGATACTCCTTGCTCTGCGGTGCACCTAGGGAGGATTCCCTGGTATCAAAGTTCACTATTATTTTTTTTCGTTCGCGTTTACTTTTAGCGTGAAACCGCACTTTGAAAAAAAAACTTTGTCACTCGCGCACCCACACTTTAAGGTGAACAAAACGCACTTTGAATACAAAACTTTTCACTTCACTTTTGGCACTAGTTAAGACCGCGACTTTTTGCTTTTTTAATGCTGTTGATCATCGGGACCCCCTTTTATACCTACTAAGCCTTGCGGCATTTAGGACACCGTAAGTCACGAATCGCCTTCCTGCTTTGGTTGAACCAATCCGCGTTCGCCCTTAAGCGGCACGTATATACACATATGTGCAAGCAACAGTTGCTTACACATCCGTTCATATACCCGCTTGCGTGTCGTCAGAGAAATCCTCAAAGGCTGTCGTTACAGGCTATTTTCTTTGTTTGGCTATGTACCTATATATTAGTATGTATAGGCATATAAAAAAATAGTTTTCAACCAAATTCAAGATTGCATATGTATGTATGAATAGATTACCCTCTCAGTGTATGTGATGAGAAAGTGCATAAAGATAAAAATAAAATTCACCTTTAATCGTTATATATTAGTATGTATAGGCATATAAAAAAATAGTTTTCAACCAAATTCAAGATTGCATATGTATGTATGAATAGATTACCCTCTCAGTGTATGTGATGAGAAAGTGCATAAAGATAAAAATAAAATTCACCTTTAATCGTTATAGATATAAAAATTCAAAAAAAAATAAATTAATATAAAAATACAGAGTTAATAAACAGTATAGTTTTAAATTGTTTGTTTAAGTTTTAGTATAGATAAAAAACTTAAAACTTCCAAGAGTTGAAATCAAAATGAAAGAAAAATCATAAAAAAATCAAAAAAATCGTGATCAACAATCTCCTCTATTTATACACAACCCATTAACTGGAAAGTTGTAGTAAAAAAATTGATTGCAAAATATATATGGAAATTCTGCAAGCATAAATGATAAAAACAACTAAATGAAAAAAATGTAAAAATCTCAGAATGACTAAGTATTTTGAATTAAGTTTCCGAATGAAATTTTAGACTTTCTGAAATATATTGTGGTACTGTTGGTGCATTTGGTGTTGTCCTCGCCTGATGGGCTCTGTGGGTAGTTGAGTAAAGTAATGAAGTATTCTGTCCAAGGTCAAAGTCAGCTAATCCCCTCTTAATTGTGAAATGTGGCACTACAGCGTCTTAAGAACTAGCACAAGACGTGGTTGCCACAATTCCCCCTTTACCCTGTCAAATTATCTACCCCTGCAAACGTACGAAAACCTCACATTCGTACGGTGCTGGACCATACGCATAGCAGCTGATGTAGCTTGCAACAAAATAAAAACAAAAAAACAAAAAATTATCGTCTTAAAGTACTCCCGATGACTTCTGATACCACTTTTCAAAAACGTTGGAGTTCTTAAAAGGAACCCAGAAATCACCGCCAGCACTCCCCCCACTGGTTTGTCACTTGGGCACATATCTCTCGTTGCTGACAACAAACGATGTTGCCCTCGTGACCCTAAATCTGTCCGCGAGAAGGAAAATTAAGAAAATAGATCAGGTAGTAAAAAGCTAAAAAAAAAAAGTATACGGAAAAGCAAGCTGAGGTGAACGAAAAGAAAGGAAAGTAAAAGAAACGAAATATGGGAAAATTTAAAATTACTAGTGGGCTATAACGTTGGGCGCCATTGTGCCTATACATACTAATATATAGGTACATAGCCAAACAAAGAAAATTTTTGAATACCACACATTTTTGAATATTTCATACACATATCCCTATATACAAAAAAAAAAAATCTCTGTTTGAATTTTGGAGTTGTACCCCTTTTCATAGCTAAGACTTAAAGTTCTTACTCGCGTAGTAAATACTTGTGTTAGACACATTTTGTTACATACAGTTCGACATACTTAAACAGAGCTACATATAAATACAAATAAAGAAATTTTTGAGGCTAATTAGTTTTGAATTTGTGGCCTTGTTGAAATAGACACAATTTAAGACACACACCGATACATAGGTACTTATATACATGTAATTTTCAGCTTTCGAATTTTGCCTTTTTTTGAATTTTTGTACACATACATATACCTATACACAAATACACATACACATACATATATACGCTTAAGAAAGTTCCAATTTTGTTTTAATTACACATTTATCATAATTATCTTTTATACCTATTTGGAAATATATATATATATATATATATATATATATATATATATACACGTACATATACTACGTTCATATCCTTTATATTTGAATTTTACCCATTTAAATACATATACATACATATACTTTAATAATTGTCCATTTTTGAATTTTGCACATATATATTTTTTTTTTTTTTTTTTATCCTTTATACACAAGTATCTTTTTATACACTTTTTATATACACATACATATATTTCTTTCATACCATCTTTATCATTTGAATTGCGATTGTTTATTTCAATCTTTTTTTTTTTTTTTACTCCGATTTAAGAAATAAATCCATAGGTGATATAATCGTTGAATTCAAAATTGTTTTTTTTGCTGTACAAAAGCGTTTCGGTTTTATTTTTTTTGTTTCCTTTGTCCAACTTTGGAGTTTGTATTTTTTTTATTACGTTTCGGTAGTCGGGTTGCGGACTCCCTTTTGACACCAGTCCCTTAGTTTATGGACAAGTCCAAGGACCAGGGGGCGATTCCAAGGAGGGTTTTAGGACTGTTAGGAAGCAACAGGCGAATTACGCGTAGCGTAGCAAGGGGTTTGGAGAACGAGGTGGTAGGGTCCTTGTTCAATCAAATCGACACAGGCATCGAATTACCAGCCGATTTCGTCCCAATAGACCTCTGGAATCTTTGCACTGCTAGGGTATTTGGGCAAGCAGAGGTTTCGGTGGCTGATAGGGCTATCATAAACACGTCGGATCGCTCGCTAAATTTTTCGCAGAAATTGGAAAGATTTTGGAAATGTCGGACACAGAGGAGGGAGCTGTTGGAGGTGAAGGGATACAAGACCACAGGGCAGGTGCAGCTGCAGCAGCGAGGACTGGCGGAGACAGGCGCACGCAGGCATCGGTAGAAGAGCGCATCGACCAGCTAGGACGAATGATGGAGGTGATGATGCAGCAGAACGCTGAGATGAATCGTCACATGGGCGAAGTGCGAAAGGTAAGGGAGGATATATCCACTCTTAGCAATCGTGTCGCTCATGTGGAGACATCTATGCGCGCGCCTGCTGCATCAGCTCCTCCACCGAACACGTCCACGCCAGGACAAGATCGGGATGCCACCATGAACCAGCACAGAAACGCGAACCACACAGATGCAGGCAACGGCCACTCCAGCTATTCTGGCCGAAAGAAAGTAGATTTAGACAAATGGCACCTTAAGTTCGACGGGTCAGCAAAGGGGATGACGGTGGAAAGTTTTGTTTTCAGGTTGGAACGAATGCGCGTACAATACCAGTTGTCCTATCAGCAGTTGTTTTCCGATTTCCACTGTCTAGTTTCAGGGCCCGCTCTAAAGTGGTATTGGCAGGTGCTGGAGGATCACGCCGATGACGAGACGTTTGACTATTTTGGGTTGAAGAGGGAAATTTTATCTCAATTTAAGTCGGCAGAGTCAGACTACGAGGTAATACGCGAGATTATGGAGCGGAAGCAGCAGCCCCAAGAGAGCTTCGACGAGTACTATGCTGATGTCCACGACCTAACGTTCCGACTGAGGCAAAGAATCCCGGAGAACGAGCTGGTCAAAATTATTAAAGGCAACCTAAAGTCATATCTGGCCAATCTGACATTCGCGACAAAGACAGCTGCATTGGCGGAGTTGAAGGCCGAATGCAAGAGGGCGGAAAAGTTAATTAAGGAAAACAGGTCTAGGGCGAAGCCAGTCAGCGAGTTAGGGACAAATAACGTAGATTGGTCAGAAGGTCAAGAGAGTGATTTTAGCATAGAGGCGTTCAACAAAGACAATAGGAATTTAGGAGTTAGTAAGAATATGTCTCGTGCCCCTGTCACACAAAACCATCCTAAACCCAACATCCCAACCAATTTTCCCAGTCCTGTCGCAAGTTCGTCGTCCAATGTCCATAGTCAAAATGTTAGTCCTGTTCAAAACCAATTGTTTTGTCCCTCCCCGTTTCACCTTATGTTGTGTTATGCTTGTGGCATGCCGGTGGATTTCTATTTGAAGAACCCGGCAGAAGCAGCAAAAGACACAAAGTGCAAGTCGAATTTCCACTTTATGAAATGTTTTGCGTGTGGAGGTGATTCGTCCTTTTGTGTCTTTAAACCAGAGGCGGGAAACCCGGCGTTGGCAGAGATGTCCGGGAGCTCTGCCTCAAACCAGGATCGCCCGGGGAATTAATTGGAGATAGGCAGATAGAAATTTTAAAAAGAGATAGGGAGAACGAGGTAAAGGAAAAAGTAGAGGAAAAGAAAAAAGTTGACCCAGTTAGAGATAGTTTACATGTTAGGAAGTTGAGGTATGAGGAAGCAAGGAGAAGAATATTCTGCGAAGAGATCAAGGCTAAAAAGAAGAAGAAAAATTTCGAAAAAATACGGAAGATGCGAGAAAAACACAATATTTTCAAAAGGATTAGAAAAAAAATTATTTCGACCATAGTTACTGTGCAGGGTGATAATAGGTTGTTCGCCAAAACGGAGATCGGTGGACGCGAGATGCTCGCGCTCTTAGATTCCGGGGCCGGGGCTAGCTGCTTGGGGAAAAACGCCCATAAGTTACTCGAAGGGAAGGAAAGCTTGATTCTGCCGATTCAGGGTCAAAATGTGAAGACAGCCAATGGGGGTGAAACCGCGGTTGTTGGTGTAGTGACTCTTCCAGTACTCTGGGACGGTACCACTCGGGAGCTGGAATTTCTTATAGTGCCTGGACTGCAACAAGAGGTCTATCTAGGGATCGATTTCTGGAAAGCCTTCCAGCTTAATGTAGTCAGTAGGGGGTCCCAAATCCAGTCAAAGGTTTCGGTCGTATCAGAGCTTACTCCTGCTGATGGTGATTTATCATTCGATGCGGTGCAACATGATTTGAGTCCCGAAGAAACTGTAGCCTTGGATCGTGTAAAAGCACAGTTTCCTTCCTTCGCAATATTTGGGTTGGGTAAGACCGATGTAGAGGAGCACGTCATCGAGGTGACGGATGAGCACCTTCCTGTAAAGCAGCGCCACTACCCTATTTCTCCGGCAATTCAAAAATTAATATTCGCAGAACTGGACAGGATGTTAGAGATGAGTGTTATTGAAGAAAGCAACAGTTGCTGGAACTCCCCCGTCTCACTCGTCATCAAAGGAACTAAAAATCGCCTATGTTTGGACGCCCGCAAATTAAATGATCGCACCATCAAAGACGCCTACCCACTCCCACATATAGACGGTATTCTAAGTCGGCTTCAGAATACCAGGTACATATCTGCCATTGATTTAAAATACGCGTTTTGGCAGATACCTTTAGAGCGAAAGTCCAGGGAGAAAACTGCTTTCACTGTACCTGGTAGACCATTGTACCATTTCACAGTCATGCCTTTTGGACTATGCAACGCGGCACAGCGAATGTGTCGTTTAATGGACAAGGTCATCCCCGCTTATCTTCGTGAATCTGTGTTTGTTTACCTAGATGACTTACTGGTTTGTTCTGAGAATTTTTCGTCCCATTTAGATATGTTGTCCCGTGTTGCAAAATGTCTTCGTGATGCTAAATTGACGATAAACGTTGAAAAGAGTAAGTTCTGTTTTAAGGAAGTATGATATCTGGGTTATGTCGTAGGCGACGGATGTATCCGTACGGATCCAAATAAGGTGGCAGCGATGCGAGACTTCCCCGAACCCCGAACACCGAAGCAACTCAGACGGTTCCTAGGGATGACAGGCTGGTACCGCAGATTCATACAAGATTACGCGACAATTGCAGCACCGCTGCACGACTGCCTCACTAAAGACAAAATAAAATCTTTTAAAATGACGGACGAAGCGATGCAAGCATTTGATTGCTTAAAGCAAAAATTAATATCTGCACCGGTGTTAATACATCCGGATTTTGAAAAGCACTTTTACGTGCAATGTGACGCATCCACGGACGGAGTCGGAGGGATACTCTTCCAACTAGACGAGGACGGAAACGAACGACCGATTGCCTACGTATCTGCGAAACTAAATAAGGCACAAAGAAATTACAGTATCACCGAACTAGAGTGTTATGCAGCAGTCCTGAGTATAAAGAGGTTCCGGCCCTATATCGAGGGATTGCCCTTTACGGTAATAACTGACCATGCCAGCTTGAAGTGGTTGATGGGTCAAAAGGACTTGTCTGGCCGGCTGGCAAGGTGGAGCTTAAAATTACAAGGCTTCAATTTCGACATCCAGCACCGTAAGGGCACCCAAAATGTAGTGCCGGATGCTTTATCCAGGGTCGATATGAGTGAAATGTTAATAAACGACAGAATACTGGACATTGACGTAAATTCACCTTACTTTAAAACGACTGAGTACCACGAACTCATAGACACGGTGACAGCGAACAAGGACAAATTACCGGAACTGTGCGTATCTGATGGATACGTTTATAGACGGACGCAATTTGACAAGGGGGAAGGGCTTCAAGGAGACCATGCCTGGAAGCTCTGGGTGCCGACTGAACTTCGTTCTGGTTTGGTGGAGGCATCGCACTGCTCGCCTTCTGCAGGTCATGGAGGTATACACAAGACCCTTATGCGCATCCGTGAAAGATACTACTGGCCAGGACTTGTGGCAGATGTACAAAATTATATTAAAAGTTGCGATACCTGTAAAAGCAACAAAACCCAAAAGCTTTCCACAAACCGTTGATGGGAAAACAACATGTTACTGAACGCCCTTTTCAACGTTTATTTATAGATTTTATGGGTCCATACCCACGTACATGTGATGGTAATGTTTATGTGTTTGTGCGTCTAGATCACTTTTCGAAATTTGTGTTTTTGAAACCCATGCGTAGGGCAACCTCAGCTGAAGTTGTAAAATTTTTAGAAAAGGATATTTTTCACGTGTTTGGTGTACCGGAGTATGTACACTCCGACAATGGCAAACAGTTCGTTTCAGAAATGTTTACATCATTTTTAGCAAGATATGGTACGACGCATGTAAGAACGGCGTTCTACTCGCCACAAGGCAACGCGGCAGAAAGGGTCAACCGATCAATATTGCAAATAGTGAGGTCGTATGTAGGCGAAAACCAGAAAAATTGGGACAAACACATTAGTGACGCGGCCTTTGCATTACGAAGCGTCATCCATTCGGCGATTAACACATCACCGTATTATGCTTTGTTTGGTATGCCCATGGTGCAACATGGTGCATCGTACGAATTGTATCGAAAATTAGGCGCAGTCAAGGATGTGGACTGCGAGCTAGAGTTAACATCAGATAAGCTTCAGGCGATTAGAAATAATATTATGAAAGAGCTGAGGTTAGCCCAAGAGCGTAGCAAGAAAGTATATAATACTCGAAGTAGGGATGTGACGTATAAGATTGGACAAGTGGTATACCGCCGAAATTTTAAACAGAGTTCACAAATCGACAACTATAATCCCAAACTTGCCCCAAAACAAGTAAAATGCATTGTACTTAAAGTAATAGGTAACTCGATGTATGAACTAGTTGATGCTAGTGGAAACAGAATCGGGGTATACCATGCTAAAGACATATTTGTGCCATGATGTTAGTTAATGTTCAATGTTGCATGTTATTTATTACTCACCTTTGTACCTGAAAAACTTGACCTGTAGAAAATTGACATCCACTTTAATTTTTTTTTTGTAATTATTTATTCGATTACTTTAGGTTTTATTGACCTGCTAATGTAATTACACCGTTTTGACCTAACTTTTATTTAATTGTACATTCCCAAGTTGACATATTAATCCATTTATACATTTGCAACTTGACCAATTTTCTTCAATCTGTGATATAGTTATTAGTTCAAACTGTGATATAGGATTAAGATGCCCATCTGTGATATTCTAGGTTAGTTTTTGCTTGAGAACCCAATGATGTTAGGTTTAGAATGTTGGTAATTTATGTAATATTTTTGTAGTGTAGTAACTATATGTTGTTGTATTATATGTTTTAGGGAAAAGTTAGGTAAGAAGCGAACTAGAAGCCCGGCATTAGGTCGTGGGTCGAGGCCACACGTTAGCCCTGGACTTATAAACCAACCCAAGGCTGCGTTATGAATTTCTTTACGCACACGCTCCATGATGCAGGCACCATCGGCGGATGCGAGCCTGTAACGACAGCCTTTGAGGATTTCTCTGACGACACGCAAGCGGGTATATGAACGGATGTGTAAGCAACCGCTAACCAAATCTCCTTCTCTGCTTTACGATATTAACAAAGCGGATGTTTGATTGTGTGAGTGGGTTGAACTGTTGCTTGCACATATGTGTATATACGTGCCGCTTAAGGGCGAACGCGGATTGGTTCAACCAAAGCAGGAAGGCGATTCGTGACTTACGGTGTCCTAAATGCCGCAAGGCTTAGTAGGTATAAAAGGGGGTCCCGATGATCAACAGCATTAAAAAAGCAAAAAGTCGCGGTCTTAACTAGTGCCAAAAGTGAAGTGAAAAGTTGTGTATTCAAAGTGCGTTTTGTTCACCTTAAAGTGTGGGTGCGCGAGTGACAAAGTTTTTTTTTCAAAGTGCGGTTTCACGCTAAAAGTAAACGCGAACGAAAAAAAATAATAGTGAACTTTGATACCAGGGAATCCTCCCTAGGTGCACCGCAGAGCAAGGAGTATCGCCACCACTGAGCGTGGAAAAATCCCCTCAAGAAAGCAGCAAAGGCACAGGTAAGTCAAAGTGTGAGATATGAAATTATTTTTTTTGTTTTGAAACCTTTGTGTTTTTTTTTTACCCGCGATTTTTTTACACCTTTTTCCTTTTATTAGAAAATTTTTTTTTTTTTTTAACGTTGTTTTAAATAATTTTGTTTGGAATTAACATTTTTTTTGGTAAATTTTGTGAAACAGGATAGTTATTAGTAAACCATTTTATTTCTAGATTTTTTTTATAAAAAAAAAAAAATCAATTGAGTTAAAAATAATTTCGAATCGTTAGATCGGCTCAACCTAAAGTCCACTTCGCGAAAGTAGAGTTTTCCATAAATCTTTCCTTGGCGTTTTTACACAAAAAAAAAGCATTCCGCCATTATCAAACTAAACATTTTTGACCCAACATTCCCTGTAAAATTTTGAACGTTTTCGTTCTGAGCAATATTTTTCACTGTATTCCCGTCAAAATATTTGTTGTGAATTTTTATTTTATTGGATCTTTATTCGATCGAATTTGGGGTGAATTTAAAATTCATAAATATTAAATTATGCATAGGTGCACTTACATGTACATATATATATACATGTATATGTACACGAGCACTTATGCAAACAAAAGTTAGATTAAAAGAAGAAGAAGAGAGGAGACAATTGAAATATTTTTTTTGTAAAGCCATTTTAAATTTAAAAGAAGAGAAACGAAATAACTAATTTTTTTTCAAATCCAGAAAAAAGTTTAAACAAAAATTCTTTAAAATAAAAATGTTTGAAAATATATATGCGTTCTCTTTTTGCAGCGCACGAAGCCAGCCGAAGGCCGCGACATTTTTTTCACATAAATTTACACAAAATCACACGCAAATCAACAACAGACACCAACCACACATACAAAAGGGGGTCAATAGTCCAACTAGGGGATTGGTTTCTGGCCAAAGGGGCAGCCAACGAGGCTATATTGGCCAAAAGCGTCAAAACGGATTGGCGCCAGAATCGACGAACACCAACAAACACAATCACACGCACATAACACAGTCAGCAAACTCCCAACATAGCTACATACGAGCTCAAACGTATAATCAAACACGCAACACTATACATTTTCCACAAAACCAACAAGAGGTAACATAACATACTTGTATATCCCCAACACAACAAATTCTGGCAACGGGTCGCATCGGCTCATTAGCAACATATCTACGTTTTTTTGGCCACGCAACATCCATCGTCGCCAACTTGTTGCTAAACACTTAGTGGCACAACCACCCACGTTGCTAACAACATAGTACACGGCATCATCGGCCACATTCATCCACCTTTATTCACGACACTGAAACCCAACACACCACTAATCTATCATTGGAAAATCTGAGAACGAGAGCAGTTAAGCGCGACTCACCCGGAGCGCGCTCGCCAACTTGAATATTTTTATTTACTCACCACAGTTTTAATTTATATTGATTATATTAGGCCGTACAACTATTACCTTTTTTTTATTTGTGAATATTGAATTTTTATGAATTTTTTTATTTAATTAATTTTTTTATTATTAGTTCTATAATTTAATTCGTATAAGCTTTTCTTGCATCCTTGATTTTTCCTGCCCTAGTTTCACTGTCAGCAATATATTATTTTTGTCGACACACACACTAATTTCTGGGCATTCGTACCCAGCCCTACACAGGCCTATTTGGAGGTGCATGAGCCACTCGCAAGAAATTTACCCACAAGCACTATTTCGCCTTTCGAATTGTCATACTATCTTGTAGTATAAACGAAAAGAAGGAATTTTTTTTCTATTATATATTATATATTTTTTTGGATTCCTAATTATCACAGTTATTTCACTTACACTTTCAATTTTTATTGAATTAATCTATTTTTATTAATACCCAGTCGGTACGCCTACTGTTTGGTCTTCGCGTTTTTTTTTATAAACATTTTTTATTTTTTTTCATTTTTTTTACGCAAAAAAAAGTGACTCTATTCGTAATTAGTAATTTAGTTTTCCGGCGATTTTTTTTTATTATTTGGAGTTCTATAGCAGTGTATAAAAGTATGCACATGCTTTGAACCGAAACGCGAAACTAAAGACAAAAGACATTTAGGCATAGGATTAGCCGTGACCACGGTCAATCGGCCAAAGACCTGTAACAGAACATAAATTACATTGTTCTGTATATGTTGTTTGTTTTTTTTTTCTCTTTTTTTTACTTCCAGCTCCGCACAACGATTTGGTACCAACTCGGAGTTCTGAGCGAGGTGAGTTTTTCATAAAAGAAAGAAAAAAAAAATCGTATGCACACACACCTTAACCCACGTACTTTTGTAATTACAATCCCAGAGTAAAGTAGCACATACCCACACGTATAGTTAGCTCAACATTTGTTTGGGAGTGAGCGCACACACAAGCGTACAGATACACACAGGTTTATGCGTATGCGTGTACACAAATGGTTAGATATGTATTAGGCCGTGTCTAAGAATTAAAATATAAAGTACGTGAAAGAAAGGAAAAGTTAAGGAAAAGTTGGATTAGGTATTATAATTGAATTTAAAGCATATAGTAGTAAGAGCATAGAAATAATAAGTTTTCGAGATAGTTATTTAGGTTTTCAAAACCAAATTTTTTGAAATAGTTTATATCAATAAATTGTCACTTAGAAACGAAAGTGTTGCCTAATTAATTTTTGTTTGCATACATGGGCTGAAATTGTGATCTTTTTAGGAGAGACAGAAGTAAACCATGTCTGGCTAAAAGCTGCAAGTTGTTGGTGCAGACGTTGCCCTTGTGCTAACTGATGGTAAGTTGGGGTATTTGAGTGGGTAATGGAAGGGACGTAAACTCTTAGAAACGAACATTTGTCAGGTTTAAGGGGACTCTACTCGGGAAGCGGAGCCATAGTAGAGTCCAAAGGCTGTTCACATCCCGTGAACAGGAGGGGTGGGAAGGCTCCACCTGACTCGGACAGGCTTTCTCCCGCTTTCCTATATTTATTTTTCTTTAGTTTGTTTAGATGCTTTCCCTCAGGCATGAACTCAATTTTGCTATGTAACTGTTGGGGAAGGAGAAGTGGCAAGAACCGCGCCTCAAAGCCGACGAGCCTCAGCCGGGCTACTACCATGCCACTCCGCCACTCCTCCTCTCCCGCACCAGGCAGTTGTGTAACAGCCTCTACCAAAGGATTGGTAAATTTTTGTTCGACTTATGGCATTAAAAGTATCCTAGACAAATTTAATGAAAAAGGGCTGAGCCACGCCCATTTTGAAATTTTCTTTTATTTTTGTATTTTGTTGCAACATATCATTACTGGAGTTAAATGTTGACATAATTTACTTATATACTGTAAAGATATTAACTTTTCTTTTCAAATTTGAATTAAAAAATGTTTTCGTTCTCCGATTTTGCTAATTATTATTAAGCAGACATATAGTAATAAGAGTAACGTTCCTGCTAAATTTCATCATGATATCTTCAACGACTGCCAAATTACAGCTTGCAAAACTTCTAAATTACCTTCTTTTAAAAGTGGGCGGTGCCACGCCCATTGTTCAAAATTTTACTAGTTTTCTATTCTGCGTCATAAGTTCAACTCACCTACCAAGTTTCATCGCTTAATCCTTATTTGGTAATGAATTATCGCACTTTTTCGATTTTTCGAAATTTTCGATATCGAAAAAGTGGGCGTGGTTATTGTCCGATATCGTTCATTTTAAATAGCGATCTGAGATGAGTGCCCAGGAACCTACATACCAAATTTCATCAAGATACCTCAAAATTTACTCAAGTTATCGTGTTAACGGACAGACGGACGGACGGACATGGCTCAATCGAAATTTTTTTCGATACTGATGATTTTGATATATGGAAGTCTGTATCTATCTCGATTCCTTTATACCTGTACAACCAACTGTTATCCAATCAAAGTTAATATACTCTGTGAGCTCTGCTCAACTGAGTATAACAATAATCTAATTGGTAATAATATTAAAATAAATACAGAAGAAATCACGGATTTAAAGGGCATTGGTCAAGGTATAACCAGCACATTAGGAACAGTTAAAGCTGATTTAAAAAGTGATGACCTTCTTATTTATCATCAATTTCATGTAGTAGAAGACGATTTCGCAATACCATGCGATGGAATAATAGGACTAGATTTCATAAAAAAATATAATTGTAATTATTATGGCGATACAGAGGATAAATTAATCCTAAGACCTTATGATTTTCCTCAAACAATAACAATGCATTTAACAAATTATCTGTCGGTTAATAAAATTACGATCCCTGCTAGATCTGAAGTTATTAGACAAATTAAAGTAAACACTGACAATAAAAACATCTTCATACCCCATCAACAATTGTCTGAAGGCATTTTTTTAGCAAACACAATTACAAATAAAAACCAAACTTTTGTTAGAATAATCAACACAACACATAAAAACGCAACTATTCAAAATTACAAAATTAATACCGAAAATTTAGATGATTATACACTAATTTAAAAAACACACACAATAAAAATAGCAACGATACAGAAAAATTAAAAAGACCAACCAAAAACTTTCCACAATTCGTAAGTACTCAGTTAACAACACTATGAACAGAATTCATTGATATATTTGCACTAGAAACAGAACCAATTTCCTCTAATAATTTTTACAAAAAAAAACTACACATGAAAGACGACACCCCAGTCTACGTAAAAAACTATAGATAGCCTCAGACACAAAAAGGGGAGATAAGCAAACAGGTTAATAAGTTGATCGAAGATGTTATTATAGAACGCTCAAAATCAGAATACAATAGTCCAATTTTACTTGTACCTAAAAAATCACTCCCAGGGAACACAAAAAACAGAGATGGAGACTGGTAGTTGACTACAGACAAGTAAACAAAAAACTAGCAGCGGAAAAATTCCCACTTCCAAGAATCGATGATATTTTAGACCAACTTGGAAGAGCAAAATATTTTTCATGCCTAGACCTTATGTCAGGTTTTCATCAAATAAAACTACACCGAGACTCTAGAGATATAAGCTCATTCACAGCAGAAAATGGTACATATAGATTCAAAAGACTACCCTATGGACTAAAAGTAGCACCAAATTCTTTCCAAAGAATGATGACATTAGCCTTTGCGGGCCTCAAACCATCCCAAGCATTTCTCTATATGGATGATTTAGTTGTACTATGGTGTTCAGAAAAACACATGCTAAAAAATTTAAAAGATGTTTTCTCGACTTGTAGGAAATACGACTTAAAATTACATCCAGATAAATGCCTATTCTTCAGTGAAGAAGTAACTTATTTAGGACATAAATGCACAAGCAAAGGAATACTACCTGACCCAAGCAAATTTGAAACAGTTCAAAATTACCCAACACCAAAAACAGCAGATGAAGTTAAAAGGTTCGTAGCGTTCTGCAATTATTACAGAAGATTTGTACTGAATTTCGCAGAGTACTCAAGAAAATTAACTAGGCTTTGCAAAAAGAATGTTTCCTTCGAAGAATATCAAAAAGCTTTTGTCTACCTAAAGGAAGCATTAATCAGTGCACAACTTTTGCAATACCCCGATAATAAGATAATAAAGAATTCTGCATAACAACAGACGCTAGTGGGTATGCTTGCGGAGCAGTCCTTAGCCAAGAACATAGTGGCAACAGTTACCAATTGCTTACGCTTCTAGATCATTCACAAAAGGTAAAACAAATAAAGCTACTATAGAAAAAGAATTAGCAGCAATCCATTGGGCCATAACCTTTTTCAGACCATATGTTTATGGCAGAAAATTCTTAATTAAAACTGACCATCGCCCCTTAAAATATCTTTTCTCGATGAAGAATCCTTCATCTAAATTAACAAGAATAACACCCCTATTATGAATTTTCATACGATAGACGATAAACGCTTCCTAGCGTATCGTAAACAAGTAAGGAAGGCTAAGTTCGGGTGCAACCGAACATTACATACTCAGTTGAGAGCTATGGAGACAAAATAAGGGAAATCACCATGTAGGAAAATGGACCTAGGGTAACCCTGGAATGTGGTTGTATGACATGTGTATCAAATGGAAGGTATTAAAGAGTATTTTAAGAGAGAGTAGGCCATAGTTCTATTGATGGACGCCATTTAGGGATATCGCCATAAAGGTGGACCAGGGCTGACTCTAGAATTTGTTTGTACGATATGGGTATCAAATGAAAGGTGTTACTGAGCATTTTAAGAGGGAGTGGGCCTTAGGTCTATCGGTGGACGCCTTTTCGAGATATCGCCATTAAGGTGGACTAGGGGTGACTCTAGAATGTGTTTGTACGATATGGGTATCAAATGAAAGGTGGTAATGAGTATTTTAAAAGGGAATGGGCTTTAGTTCTATAGGTGAACGCCTTTTCGAGAAATCGCCATAAAGGTGGACCAGGGGTGACTCTAGAATATGTTTGTACGATATGGGTATCGAATGAAAGCTGTTAATGAGTATTTTGAAAAAGAGTGATCATTAGTTCCATAGGTCGACGCCGTTTCGAGATATCGCCATATCAAACGAAAGGTGTTACTGAGCATTTTAAGAGGGAGTGGGCATGAGGTCTATAGGTGGACGCCTTTTCGAGATATCGTCATTAGGGTGGGCAGGGGTGACTCTAGAATGTGTTTGTACGATATGGGTATCAAACGAAAGGTGTTACTGAGCATTTTAAGAGGGAGTGGGCATTAGGTCTATAGGTGGACGCCTTTTCGAGAAATCGCCATTAGGGTGGGCCAGGGGTGACTCTAGAATGTTTGTACGATATGGGTATCAAACGAAAGGTGTTACTGAGCATTTTAAGAGGGAGTGGGCATTAGGTCTATAGGTGGACGCCTTTTCGAGATATCGCCATTAGGGTGGGCCAGAGGTGACTCTAGAATGTGTTTGTACGATATGGGTATCAAATGAAAGGTGGTAATGAGTATTTTAAAAGGGAGTAATCCTTAGTTCAATAGGTGGTCGCCTAGACCTTACGTCAGGTTTTCACCAAATAGAATTACACCCAGATTCTAGGGATATAACCTCATTCACAGCTGAAAATGGCACATAGATTTATAAGACTACCTTATGGAATAAAAGTAGCCCCGAATTCGTTCCAAAGAATGATGACATTAGCGTTCGCAGGCCTCAAACCTTCCCAAGCATTTCTCTTCATGGATGATTTGGTTGTATTAGGTTGCTCTGAAAAACATATGTTAAAAAACCTAAGAGACGTGTTCTCCACCTGTAGGAAATACAACCTAAAATTACATCCAGAGAAATGCCTATTTTTCAGCCAGGAAGTAACTTACTTAGGACATAAATGTACAAGCAAGGGAATATTACCCGAACCAAGCAAATTTGAAACAGTTCAAAAACAGCCGATGAAGTTAAAAGGTTCGTAGCGTTCTGCAACTATTACAGAAGATTTGTACCGAACTTCGCAGAATACTCAAGAAAACTAACTAGGCTTTGCAAAAATAACGTTTCCTTCGAGTGGACGGAAGAATGTCAAAAAGCTTTTGTCTACCTAAAGGAAGCATTAATCAGTCCAAAACTTTTGCAATATCCAGACTTCAATAAAGAATTATGCATAACAACAGACGCTAGTGGGTATCCTTGCGGAGCAGTCCTTAGCCAAAAACACGACGGCAAACAATTACCAATCGCTTGCGCCTCTAGATCTTTCACAAAAGGTGAAACTAACAAAGCTACAAAGAGAAAGAGTTAGCAGCAGTGCATTGGGCCATAACCTTCTTTAGACCATACGTTTATGGCAGAAAATTCCTAATTAAAACCGATCATCGCTCTTTAACATACCTTTTCTCGATGAAGAGCCCTTCATCTAAGTTAACACGAGTAAGACTCGATTTATAGGAAACTGGAAGTACATTGCCGGAAAAGAAAACCACGCCGCGGAAGCATTGTCTCGCATTAACATAACAAACTTAAAAGAAATGTCAGTGGAAGCATGCAAAATAATGAAAGTCACAACTTGATCAGCATCTAAAAATATTAAAAATAATGTTAAAATTGAAAAAGGTCACACAGAGAACCCCAAAATATATGAAGTGCTAAATAAATTTGAAGTAAAAAGACACGTCAGGCTCGTTTTCGATCCCCTGAAATTATATTTCAAATAGGGAAAGAAAATTTGTAGCACTATAAATACAAGCAACCTAATTGTTGATGATAAAATTGACTTAGGACAATTCTTTATCAGGCTTGAAAAAGAAGCCGCTAATTTAGGACTTGTACAAGTACAGTTGTCCTTAGGGGACACATTGTTTAAAAGTAATTATACCGCAGTAGGCAAATTTATAGAAGAAGGTACCAAGGTTCGCAAATAGTTACCAATAGCACTAACTCCGGAGGTTATATATGTGACAAGTCCCGGGAAAATTAAAGAAATTTTGGACAAATATCATGACGATCCTATTAGTGGTGGCCACCCAGGAATAAATCGCATGATAAAGAAAATCAAGCAAAAATATAGCTGGAAAAACATGAGGTGACATCAAGAAATACGTAAATAACTGCATCAACTGCAAAACGAATAAAGTTAATAAGCATATAAAGGAACCAATGACAATAACGGAGACACATCCGAAGGCTTTTAATAATGTCCAAATCGATACGGTCGGACCATTACCAAAATCGATAAATGGAAACGAATTTGCAGTTACCATTATATGCGATCTAACCAAATACTTGGTAGCAATCCCAGTCCCGAGCAAACATGCGATAACAGTTGCTAAAGCTGTATTCGAGCATTTCATTCTGACTTATGGTTGCATGAAAACAATCGTAGCAGACATGGGAATCGAATACAAAAATAGCTTATTCGAAGAACTGTGCAAACTGCTAAAAATTTTGCATAAAACCTCAACACCATACCATCATCAAACTTTGGGCACTGTAGAGCGTAGTCACAGAACGTTTAATGAATATGTACGTTCATACATATCCAGTGACAAAGAAGATTGGGATGAATACCTCAGGTATTTCGCGTACTGTTACAATACGACACCATCGACCGTACACGGGTATTGTCCTTTCGAGCTTATATTCGCGAAAAACCCCCCGACCTACGAATTTCTAGATGAAAATAAAATAAGCTCAGTGTATAATCACGAGGTATATGATAAAGAAATAAAATACAGACTACAAATGGCCCAGCAACGAGCTAGGAAATTAGTCCAAGAGACTAAAGAAAAACAAAAAAACAAACTATGATAGAATTAGCTACAGTAAGGAAATATCACCTATATCTATCTATATCTAGTATTAGTTAGAAATGACCAAAACCATAAGTTAGATAATAAATATAAGGGACAGTATAAGGTAAAGAAAATTGATAAAAATAACAATATCACATTAATACCACATAGGGTAGAAAATAATGATATTAACAATAACAATAAGGAAATAATATTCCATAAGAATAGGATTAAAGCAATATAAAACATCTGCTAGTAAGTCACATAATTTAACAAAAAAAAAAAGTTTCAACAAAAGCATTCCATTTTACTCGCCAAACAAAAACAGCACAATAGATACATAAGCAAAGAAAATGTAAACAAACAAAAACAAAAAAAAAACATACAAATTCATGTTGGTATCAAGTTACAATTAATTCATAAATGTTAAAGAATAATTTGTAAACACAAGCCGATTTTAAGTGGGTCCACACACTTAAAAGTCGCCCGTGTAAAACGAATTTCAATAAGAACTTGATACGAAACATTACTCATAATTATAAATATACAAACATACAAAAATAGCATGAAAAAAAAATGTAAATAACAAAGTCAGCATATTAGAAACAGAGGTAAACAGAAAACAATGTAAACATACTCTTTACTTCCCATATCAAGTCACCGCCATGCAATAAATTACAATAGAATACTAAAAGCAATTAAAATTTTATAAATTCAAACAAACCTTAAGTGGGTCATTAAGGCTCTTTAATGCCACGATTGTGAGCGTTACCGGTAAAATAGTACCCAGAACATTATGTAACCGAATATCGTTACCAGTTCTTTTATCCGCGATTCTGGTCCAAGTGGTAACGCTGTCATCACCGAAAAACTCACCAGTGTCTGTGGAGAAATTTGGAAGGTAGTTTTCTTCGCTTTCACGGTTGCCACTTTGATCCATTTGTACCAAAAATGGTCCCTTCCAACCCCATTTTGTCCGCTGGTCCCTTTTCTTCAATTTTAGTCCTTTTTAGGCAGTAGCCACGATTGGTACATTTCTTTCTTTTTCACTCAGGTAAAAATTCACAATATTGCCCAAAAATTCGCCACACTTTCGTTAGCCACCATATAATTTTGAATTTACTTCAATGGAACTCTCACCATAAAAAATTGCTCAGTCAATAAAATGTACCAGAACAATAACATTTCACCTAGGATATAATTTATCCCAGGCATTAAAAAGAAAAGTTTTGACAAACACATTGTCGTTAATTGTTGATGAAATAACCGACTAACAAAAAAAAATTGTTTTATAATAATACTAATAACGGCTAGATATTTCGATCGGTTATACAACACTATGTAAGCTATATGAAAATAAAAATTGCTTCTCGCCTGGCATAGCTTATGGCGAGCACTCTGCCATGAGCCTAACACTTTCAAAACTTATACAAAGAAATTCTATGCATTACTTCTCGTTTGGCACGTTGATATTTAAATCTTTCTAACCCAGATCAATGAGTTCAAGGAATTCCAGGACTATTGTGGTGTTAAGCCACGCAAGGTAATTGAAAACTAAGTATCTTGGCACAAGAAATATTTTACCTCGAAGACAGAAGGAAGCAAATGCAAAAGAGATTTGATTTCGGAAGAAATGTTTTGTATAAAATTATTCCCGTAGGTGCTAGCAGACGCCCTGAGGCCCGGGATCAAAACTCACACTTACTGAATCTAGGCTCTGATATGAAGTTTAAACGCTAAGGCAAAAAGTAAGCATCTATAAAAATAGCACTAACAAAATTGCCTAGTTTCATTTATGATTTACTGAGTTTTCCACATACATAGTTCGGCAACACCAGAACGCAAATTTTGAACCGTTTCTTACTAAAACCTAACTGCACTATACATTTTATTTCATTGCAATCAACAACAAAATGCTAGAACCAAGAGCTCTGTGACCAAAACTAGGTTCACAAAGTTTGGTTGGTGAAAGACATAGACTTATCCTATGTCAAAATATAGTACCATTTTTGGTTGCATGCACATATATTTGTTTGTTCAGCTTAAATTAGAGGAAAGCCTTTACTATGTTTAGTAAAATTTTATATGGAAACATCCTAAAATTTTTTATTTTATACTAATAAAAAAACAAAAATTTGGTCCTTTTTTTCGGTGAATGTTGGTTCCAAATAAAAACATGGTGTGGCAACCGCGTTCGCGTTATCGAAAATGTCTCACTTGTAGATACGAGGTTAACGAATAAACGGGACGATGTGTATATGCATATTATGCATGATACGTTTGTACATAGGTATATTGTAATTTATTCTGTGAAAGTACATAATGTAAACAAATATGTATAGCAGAGGCAACACTTTTTTACTATTATCTTTACTTATTTGCTTTTACAATTCTTTATTTTTCAGTTTTACCTTTTTCTAAACAACAGCTGTTGTGTGGTTATTTCGATGTAACCACCTACTTTTGTGGGTAAAAAATTATCCGGCTACTATCGCGGGTAGAATACCAAAAGGGTGTAAAAGTTGCCACATGATTTCGTTACCATGGTACAGAATGTTGTTACCACACTAGAATCGGGGCGTAAGTCATATACAATTGTTTTCAATTATACATGACTCTTCCTAAGGTGGATGGTGTGGCATTACCAGAATAAGCCTTACATACAAGGTATTTGTATTTATGTACATACCAGAATGAGTCTCACTTTCTATGCACTCTTTATGAATAACCAAACATTGACCACACACAGGCAAGTCATAGCGGCATACGTAGATAAGTTATGTTGAACTCAGCAGGGAGTCGTATATGTTTACATTTGCTAACCCTTACTCAATGCGTGCCAGCATGACTAATCGATACCGTCAGTTTAACAACGTGCACTGCCCAAATATTCATAAATATATCCAATTACATTTAACTGGCGCATTGACCAATTTGTTAATAGGGTAACCGAACGCCAATGACAGTTTGTCAATGCGCTTGCCAAAATATCTATCCAATAACAAATTTCTAAAATTAGACCAAATAATGTGCTGACACAAGCTATATGTACCAGGAATGTAGGTACCTCTAGCTTGTAAGTATTAATGTAATTATGTATGTGTACAATAGAAAATTTTGTATAAATAGTAAGACATTTTCTACAATAAAGGCAATCACTTTTGTTCGCTCAACCTCAGCGAAAGTCTTACTTTTATTTAACATTTTACAGTCGGCGGGGGCATATTTTTAATTGCATCAATGTGCTTTGGATCAGGACTTATGCCATCTTTATCTAGAACGTAGCCTAAATAAGACATTTCAGAATAGGAAAATTTGCACTTTTCTAGTTTCAATTTGAACCCGTATTGTTGTATTCGGAGTAAGACTTCGTGCAGATTTGCGTCGTGTTCTGCTTGGTTTTTACCCGAAACAAATTTAGGCTGCCGCGTTGGGCAAACCAGCTAGCATTTGGTGCATTATTTGTTGAAAAATAGCAGGAAATGTCTTCACACCGAATCGATTATATCTGAATAAAGGTATGTGTGTATTTCAGGCATGCTTAACCAACGAACCGATATCATTTCGTTACGATATTTAACGTTAATAAATGAAACAAAGTCATTAACGTTAATTTGACGTTCTTAACGTTAATAAACGAAACGAAATGACTTTGTTTCGTTTATTAACGTTGATTATCGTAACGAAATGATATCGGTTCGTTGGTTAAGCATGCCTGGTGTATTTATTGTGAGAAGCTCATTGGAAACGTCCTCCACCTCAACTTGAAGGAATGTATCAGATAAATCGATATGACTGAACACTGTGGCGTTGCTGAGCTTAGCAAATATATCCTCAGGTAGAGGCTATGGATATTGGTATGTTTCTAAGGCGCTCTTGAGGCCTGTGGAAAAATCAGCGCATATACGAATACTGCCGTTCGGCTTCTTTATTACAACAATTGGCACTGTCCAGTCGGAGTAATTAACAGGCGAGATAACGTAAAGATCTTGCAGTCTCTGTAATTCTGATTCAACCAAATGTTGAATTGTATAAACGACGGGTCACTTAGGACGAAAATCAGGTTGACGGTTCATCTTAACAACTCAATGCGCTCTAGTTTTATTGCAGAGGCCTAGTTGGTTATCGAATAGTGCTGGAAACAAATCTTTAGGGAGTGATTTGTCAAACGATTTAGATACTGGAACTTTACTTGCCTGGTTTCTTGACGAAATTTGATTGCAAAAAGTACTAAGAGGCGTATTCTTCAGTTGGAATGCAGATATTATTGATCGTAGTTACAAAACACGTCAATGATTTTATTGTTCCCTTTAATTCCACTTTACACACGTATAAGGGTAATTCACCAGTTGCGCTTCTTGCGGTGTGGGTAACTTCTCTTATTTTTGTTAAACATAATTTATCAAATAATTTGGGAAACATTTAGACGTGACATCAGGACGGACAAGGCGACAGCTGTTTCGATTATACCTTGTAAATCTCTTCAAAGCCTTTTCTCCCGGGAGTGGGATTTGAACCCGCACTCCTACGATGGTTGAAGTGTTACAAACGCATTCAGCCACGTCATGCATTAGTTGTTGTAAACCTTATCCCAATTGCCTTCTTTGCATATTTTCTTAATTCACAGTCCATACTTCGTATGGCATCATGTGGTAAATTTATGCGTTGGTAAGGCGGTTTCAAAGAAACTTGGTGTTGTTGCTTTTGTTATATTTATAGAACTAAAAATTAACCAATGTTGTCTATTTGTATGAGTTTTAAGCAGGGATTACCCTTATTGATTTAAATGTATGAAAACGTTTATTTGAAACAATTTTAAACTATAATTTATTTAATAATTTGGGAAAAATTTAAATAACGTGACATTAGGACGGACAAGGCGACAGCTGTTTCGATTATACCCTGTAAATCTCTTCAAGGCCTTTTCTCCCGGTAGTGGGATTTGAACCCGCACTCCTACGATAGTTGAAATCGTTACAAACGCATTCAGCTACGTCATGCCTTAGTTGTTGTAAAGTTTTTCTCAATTGCCTTCTTTTGCATATATTAATCTTCTACATATCACATACTTCGTATTTAATTATGTGTTGAAGTTATGCATGTTTGTAAGGCGGTTTCAAAGAAACTTGGTGTTGTTTCTTTTGTTCTATTTATAGAACTAAAACGAATTAACCAATGTTGTCTATTTGTATGAGTTTTAAGCGGGGATTACCCTTATTGATTTAAATGTATGAAAACATTTATTTGAAACAATTTTTATATTATAATTTATTTAATAATTTGGGAAAAATTTAAACAACTTGACATCAGGACGGACAAGGCGACATCTCTTTCGATTATACCTTGTAAATCTCTTCAAAGCCTTTTCTCCCGGGAGTGGGATTCGAACCCGCACTCCTACGATAGTTGAAATGGTTACAAACGCATTCAGCTACGTCATGCCTTAGTTGTTGTAAAGTTTTTCCCAATGGCCTTCTTTTGCATATATTAATCTTCTACACATCACATACTTCGTATGTAATTATGTGATGAAGTTATGCATGTTTGTACGGCGGTTTCAGAGAAGCTTTGTATTGTTACTGTTTTGTTCTATTTATAGAACTACAACGAATTAACCAAATGTTGTCTGTTTGTATGAGTTAAGCGCTTTAAATGTATGAAAACATTTATTTCAAGCAATTTTTAATTTTATAATTTATTTAATAATTTGGGAAAAATTTAAACAACGTGACATCAGGACGGACGAGGCGACGGCTGTTTCGATTATACCTTGTAAATCTCTTCAAAGCCTTTTCCCCGGGAGTGGGATTTGAACCCGCACTCCTACGATGGTTGAAGTGTTACAAACGCATTCAGCCACGTCATGCCTTAGTTGTTGTAAACCTTATCCCAATTGCCTTCTTTGCATATTTTCTTAATTCACAGCCCATACTTCGTATGTAATTATGTGTTGAAGTTGTGCATGTTTGTAAGGCGGTTTCAAAGAAACTTGGTGTTGTTGCTTTTGTTCTATTTATAGAACTAAAACGAATTAACCAATGTTGTCTATTTGTATGAGTTTTAAGCGGGGATTACCCTTATTGATTTAAATGTATGAAAACACTTATTTGAAACAATTTATAAATTATAATTTATTTAATAATTTGCGAAAAATTTAAACAACGTGACATCAGGACGGACAAGGCGACAGCTGTTTCGATTATACTTTGTAAATCTCTTCAAGGCCTTTTCTCCGGGGAGTTGGATTCGAACCCGCACTCCTACGATAGTTGAAATGGTTACAAACGCATTCAGCTACGTCATGCCTTAGTTGTTGTAAAGTTTTTCTCAATTGCCTTCTTTTGCATATATTAATCTTCTACATATCACATACCTCGTATGTAATTATGTGTTGAAGTTATGCATGTTTGTAAGGCGGTTTCAAAGAAAATTGGTGTTGTTGCTTTTGTTCTATTTATAGAACTAAAACGAATTAACCAATGTTGTCTATTTGTATGAGTTTTAAGCGGGGATTACCCTTATTGATTTAAATGTATGAAAACACTTATTTGAAACAATTTATAAATTATAATTTATTTAATAATTTGCGAAAAATTTAAACAACGTGACATCAGGACGGACAAGGCGACAGCTGTTTCGATTATACTTTGTAAATCTCTTCAAGGCCTTTTCTCCGGGGAGTTGGATTCGAACCCGCACTCCTACGATAGTTGAAATGGTTACAAACGCATTCAGCTACGTCATGCCTTAGTTGTTGTAAAGTTTTTCTCAATTGCCTTCTTTTGCATATATTAATCTTCTACATATCACATATTTCGTATGTAATTATGTGTTGAAGTTATGCATGTTTGTAAGGCGGTTTCAGAGAAACTTGGTATTGTTGCTGTTTTGTTCTATTTATAAAACTACAACGAATTAACCAAATGTTGTCTGTTTGTATGAGTTAATCGGATATTACCCTTATTGCTTTAAATGTATGAAAACATTTATTTCAAGCAATTTTTAATTTTATAATTTATTTAATAATTTGGGAAAAATTTAAACAACGTGACATAAGGACGGACAAGGCGACAGCTGTTTCGATTATACCTTGTATATCCCTTCAAAGCCTTTTCTACCGGGAGTGGGATTTGAACCCTCACTCCTACGATGGTTGAAGTGTTACAAACGCATTCGGCCACGTCATGCCTTAGTTGTTGTAAAGTTTTTCCCAATTGCCTTCTTTTGCATATATTAATCTTCTACATATCACATACTTCGTATGTAATTATGTGTTGAAGTTATGCATGTTTGTAAGGCGGTTTCAGAGAAACTTGGTATTGTTGCTGTTTTGTTCTATTTATAGAACTACAACGAATTAACCAAAGTTGTTTATTTGAAAATGTTTTCATACATTTAAAGCTATAAGAGTAATCCCCGCTTAAAACTCATACAAATAGACAACATTGGAAATATTTCCATACATTTAAAGCAATAAGGGTAATCCCCGCTTAAAACTCATACTAATTTATCAAAATTATCTTTCGAAATTATGGTGATATCCGATGCTGTATCAAACTGTAATTGCATTTACACATTGTTGATTTTCACGTTGACATATTTACGTTGTGAAGTTATGCTATGTGCTTGGTATATACTGTTAATGAGCGGCTGTTTCGTATTTGTTATGCCTTTGCTGTAGCTTTTGCTTTGATTGTTTTGCTTTATTTTTGATTTAGATTTTATTTTGCAATAACCTTTTTTGTGTCCTACTTTGTGTCATTTTTCGCACGTATGATTTTTATAAGTGCAATTACGTACGTAGTGCATCGCTCCACAAAACCAACAAGGCGTTTTTGTTTTCCACTAGTGCATTGTCTGATTTCAAGTTAAGTCTCGAGAGAGTGTGTCCAAATTAACTTTTTTGGCTTCTGTGTCCAATTAAGTAACATTCGGGTTCTTATTTCGAAATCTGATTCGGCTTTAAGTCCCATTACGAATATTAAACATTTGAATTGATCCAGCAGCGTATGTAGCAAAATCCATGTGTTGCGCTTTTGTCGTCTGTAAACAATTTTAGCGCATCCTGAATTGGAATTTTTGTTTCCCAAGTAATTGCTTTCATTTATCTACAGCGCAGGCGAAGTCGGATTCCCTTGAATGCTTGGGTAAAATATAATCAATATACTTGCTGTGAACGTTTTTGTTGAGCTTCCTTAATAACAGTCTGACTTTAGCTGCGTCATAGAGCTTATTTGCATCTATTAAAAACAAATCCTCGTAGCGAGCGTACCACGTTTCAAAAGTTAGGTTATGTTCTGGGTCGTATATGAATTCAGTGATGCTAGATGCTAATGTGTCCATTGTTCGCTCTGGTTGCAAATTTACCTTTGGACCATCACATGTATTCCCAAATTTCGATATAAAAAGCTGTGTTATAAGAGCTTGCAAAGCTGCATTGTCTTGCTATCGCTGCTTTTGCAATTGGTTAAAAAA
The DNA here is from genome assembly GCF_040869045.1 of Eurosta solidaginis. Taxonomy (NCBI): domain Eukaryota; kingdom Metazoa; phylum Arthropoda; class Insecta; order Diptera; family Tephritidae; genus Eurosta; species Eurosta solidaginis. Next base: position 168,414,432 of record NC_090319.1, on the reverse strand, counting down.
TATTTGCATTTGCTGTTCATCCATTTCACAGTTTTTTTTTTCTCGTTTGTATAAAGAGAAACATTTTCACCTCCTCGTCGGCACTATTGTAACCTCGATGTTAATAAAGGAAATGTTTCGTTTAACTTTAGAATACTTCATATACTGAATTCATTTACAAAATAATATTTTAACTATAAAAACAGTGATCAGTACGTCGCTCTAGTCGTAGGAAAAAGATGGAAGCCCCGAACAGCTCGTGTAAGCGTTGCCACTTAGCTGTTTACACAAATAATGTTTCTGTGCTACCAACAATACCTATCACCGCTTCTACAAATCAAAGCTCCCTTCCCCACCAGAAGAAGTTACAATCATTTACTATGCGGACGACTGCACGATTATGGCAACGTTACCTGGCCCTTCAATAAATGATTTAGTTTTTAAAATAAACAGCTGTCTCCCCGATCTTTCTAGTTTCTTCACGTCGTGCAACCTGGCATTATCACCGACAAAAACCACGGCGACTGTTTACGACGTGGAAGGAACAGACGTCGTAAATATTGGACGTTCACGTCGATGGTGTCACCCTACCGACTGTCAGTCACCCAAAGATCTTTGGGGTATCGTTCGATAATACTCTGACATTCAAAGCGCATGCCACCGAAATTGTATCAAAGTACAAAGCGGCAACAAAATCCTCAAGACTCTTGCCGGCAGCACCTGGGGAAAAGATAAAGAAATTGATTTAAATGTATGAAAACATTTATTTGAAACAATTTTTAAATTATAATTTATTTAATAATTTGGGAAAAATTTAAATAACGTGACATCAGGATGGACAAGGCGACAGCTGTTTCGATTATACCTTGTAAATCTCTTCAAGGCCTTTTCTCCCGGGAGTGGATTCGAACCCGCACTCCTACGATAGTTGATATGGGTACAAACGCATTCAGCTACGTCATGCCTTAGTTGTTGTAAAGTTTTTCTCAATTGCCGCATATATTAATCTTCTACATATCACATACTTCGTATAATATATAATTTATTTAATAATTTGGGAAAATTTAAACAACGTGACATAACGACGGACAAGGCGACAGCTGTTTCGATTATACCTTGTAAATCTCTTCAAAGCCTTTTCTCCCGGGATGGGGATTCGAACCCGCACTCCTACGATAGTTGAAATGGGTACAAACGCATTCAGCTACATCATGCCTTAGTTGTTGTAAAGTTTTTCTCAATTGATTTCTTTTGCATATATTAATCTTCTACATATCACATACTTCGTATGTAATTATGTGTTGAAGTTTCGCATGTTTGTAAGGCGGTTTCAAAGAATCTTGGTGTTGTTGGTTTTATTCTATTTATAGAACTAAAACGAATTAACCAATGTTGTCTATTTGTATGAGTTTTAAGCGGGGATTACCCTTATTGATTTAAATGTATGAAAACATTTATTTGAAACAATTTTTAAAATATAATTTATTTAATAATTTGGAAAAAATTTAAACAACGTGACATCAGGACGGACAAGGCGACAGCTGTTTCGATTTATTTATTTATTTTTTATTTAAAGTCGACGACAAACTATGGTCGACTGCATAATATAAAAGATATGTAAATATACAACTCAAAAGATAAAATTTAAGATATATCGAGATTTCAGCAATGTTATATTACAAACAAAGAAATATTAATGAACATTACTATTTAATTTCAGAATATAATAATTATAAGAAATATGGGCAGAAATAAGATCTTATGCCGAAATCTTATACTGGCGGAATGCATCAGATTCCGCTCAGCATGATTTCGGAATGCAGTGGATTCCAATCTCCCTGTTGGAATGCAATAAGATTCCAATCAGCATGTCATGGGAATCCGGCAGTGCTAAGAGTAGTGTTATGAGGATACGCCATCACAAGGCATAAAAAAGTAACATGACCTGTGTTGTTGGAATGCACCAGATTCCAATCAGCTCGATGCCTGACCCATAAGATTATACTGCCGGAATGCATACGATTCCGGTCAGTGACTCATGAAAAAGCATGTTTTTTACGTTGTTGGAATGCACCAGATTCCAATCAACACAGTACTGTCTTGTTCCTTCTTAATGATACATGTTGATAAATGTTCCTCCATCTTTAAGCGAGATAGTTTTTTTTTTTATGGAAGGAAAAAATGCCGGCAAATTAAATTAGCTTGTATCTCTTAAATTAGATAGGCAAGTATTGCATTACGTATAGTGGCAAAAGTACATTCAAGACTGATGCAGCTATACAAGTCATTGTAGTGCGCGCACCAGATAAGAAGAGGATTATTTTTAACAAAGTTTCGTCGACAAAGGCGTAAATAGAAAGGAACTTAGTGTCTGGATACTCTAGGGGAAACCGCAAAAAAGCGGCTGAGGAGGTCCGCAGAGTCAATTTCTCCAATAATGAGCTTATGGATGAACAATACCCCAGTAATATTCTCCGATTTTCCGGAGTGGGTAAGTTAATAAGAAGAAGTCTACTTCTGTATGGAGGAAGGTGGAGACTTGAGTCCCAATTAAGGCCGCGCAATGCAAATATCAAAAATTGCGTTTGAACTGACTCAAGACGCTTTATATGTTTTTGAGAAACAGGGTACCAAACGCATGAGCAATACTCGGATATTGACCGGAATGAAAACCACTGGATGAAAACGTGGACTTAAAGAACTCAGAAAATAGTTCAGCAACGTCGTCATCAGTGCAAGCTTTTTTACCTCCAAAGGTTAATGAGGAAGGATACCCAGAAGTTTTCCGCTTTGAATTTACGAAACTGTAAAACTTTTTTGGATTTCAAAAAAATTGGGTTTTACAACAACTCAAGTAATTTTTATAACAAAGCTGATTAAGTCGGTGAAATTTAGAACGAGCTATTAGATATTTAGAGAGGTCTGCAGATGCTCCAGATTTCTTGAATCTCTTATAAAGCCTAGATTTAATGTTATTAAGTCTGATAAGTTGCCTTGAAAACCAAGGGGGCTTATTCGAACATAGGGTATAGCGAGTAGGAATGCAGGTATCAAAGAAGCCATCAAGCGTACTGTAAAATATAGAGATAGCCGAATCGACATCAGTGCAAGCATAGAGATCCGACCAATCATGGGAAGCCAACAGATCATTGAGCATAATGAAATTCGCTTTGTAGAAGCATCTAGATCGGAGACAAGACTGTACTTGAATCCTACGGGGTAGGCTGATATCAAGTTACATCTCTAGCGTAGGGTGAAGAGGGTCTTCTGGAAGGGATAAAGGTGGTATTTGCGTAAGGGCAATACCCACCGAGCCATCCACAAATACTAAATCCAGCATTTTATTTCTACTATTTGGAACATTGTTAATCTGTAAAAGAGATGAGTCTAACAAGCAATTGAGAAACTCATGTTGAGCAGTGGGAGTTAAAAAGTTTGAATCACTTATATTAACCCAACTAACTGTTGGCAAGTTAAAATCACCAACAACAACAAGTCGATCGTTATCTCCCAACTGCGAATGCAAATCGCAGATGGCCGAGCTATGACTAGCATAAACATCCACATCCGAACGAGGTGGTATATACGAACAGCAAAGAATTACGCTATAGCTACCGAATGAAAGCCTAACTGCTATGAATTCGATATGAGAGATATTGTCCAGCGAAATCAACTCAGATGATAGGTTAGATTCAGATCAGCAATTACCTTTGTGTTGTTATTACTGTGTTCGTCATACCGTTTTTTGGCTGTAATAAAACAGGTTCGGCCCTCGCCTTTCTCGTGAACAAGTGAACCACAGTATGCTTAGATCAAAAAGAGGAATCAAGTACCTTATCGAAATATTCATCTGAAAGGGATATTTTAAATGAGGAAACGTATCTCTTATATTTAAAGTTAAATTTATACACATTGATGTTACTAGTGGGTGCAACACCAAGTTTAGAGCAAACGTAATGAGCAATGTAATTTTCGGTAAGCGAGGCGTGTAATCGGGACACAAATACAGCCCTACGAGGTGGCACGGCAGTCACGTGCAAAGGAGTAGCGGATAGCGCACCAGAGAGCTGGGAAGGTGCGGCCGTTATAGAACAATTGACAGAAAACGCATTGCTTGACCTAGCGTTGGTTATCGAGCCCGTACTATTTTTTTCAGGTACACTTGCATCGCTAGCAACAACCCCAGTATCGGTAACTGTTATTGTTGCAGCTAAAGATACCGGTGGAGGTGTAGGATGAATTGGGGAGTCCAGCGAAATCAACATTGGTGACTTAGAACAAACAGCCGCAAAGGTACCACTATTAGTTCGTGTATCGTTTAATTTGCCAGAGATCGTCTCACTGGAAGTCTCGACACAACCTTGTGGAGATTCTTGTGAAGATTCCTGAGCTGCATTGTTCATAACGTCTTTGGTAAGCCGGTTCGTATCAGTCAACGCGGTTGAAGGGACATTCGCAGGAGGACAGCTTTGCCCCTGACTCGAAGACAAGTTGGAGTCATTGTTGGGCATACATTTCTTACGTTTTGGGGATTCAGATATCACTTTCAATTTTTTAAAGTGAGCCTCCATCGTTTTGAATCTTTCGTTAAGGTCACGAAACCCAATAAAAATGTTGTTGAACTCTTTCTGAGTTTGCCTCATAAAAGCTCGCATATCATTTTCTACGGAACGACAATCATGACATGTCCAGTTCAGTCCAATTTTGCTGGATATTAGGTCAACGACCCGACCACCTATGTGAGAGAAACCGGCACAGATAACATGAGCCATATTATCACAGAGCCAACAACAAACATAAGTATCACCACGGGAAATTTTGTTTTGATTGGTGCACTTCTTGACACAGCAATCCAACATAATTGCAAAGTTAAACAAACCCAAAAGAAAAATAGGCAAAAGAAACTATAAGTATAGGATAAATTGAACAGCTGTTCAAAAATTATGGGCGAGAGTTATCTTGGAGCACTGGATGCAAATCGCCAGACAGCGTATAGCTAGTAGCGAACACAACAGAAAGCAAAAAGGGCACACAATGACTTGCTAATACCAGCTACCAACAAAAAGGTATGCAGTTATCACAGATTTTTGTGAAAATCTATGATATATGAACACACAGACTGAATGTTTAAATTGCACAAAAAGCCACTATGTATATTACACTGTGTAAAGATTTAATACGAAATTAAACTTATAAACTGTCCTATTATATTAATAAATATTTATAAAAGATAAAACTTGTTTACAAAGTAAAAAGAATAACAATTCGAAGAGCGATCAAAAACACGTCCGCGCACGGCAAGCTTACCAGATAAGATACCTTGTAAATCTCTTCAAAGCCTTTTCTCCCGGGAGTGGGATTCGAACCCACAATCCTACGATAGTTGAAATGGTTACAAACGCATTCAGCTACGTCATGACTTAGTTGTTGTAAAGTTTTTTCCAATTGCCTTCTTTTACATATATTAATCTTCTACATATCACATACTTCGTATGTAATTATGTGTTGAAGTTATGCATGTTTGTAAGGCGGTTTCAGAGAAACTTGGTATTGTTGTTGTTTTGTTCTATTTATAGAACTAAAACGAATTAACCAATGTTGTCTATTTGTATGAGTTTTAAGCGGGGATTACCCTTATTGATTTAAATGTATGAAAAAAATTATTTGAAACAATTTTTAAATTATAATTTATTTAATAATTTGGAAAAAATTTAAACAACGTGACATCAGGACGGACAAGGCGACAGCTGTTTCGATTATACCTTGTAAATCCCTTCAAAGCCTTTTCTACCTGGAGTGGGATTTGAACCGGACTTCTACGATGGTTGAAGTGTTACAAACGCATTCAGCCACGTCATGCCTTAGTTGTTATAAAGTTTTTCCCAATTGCCTTCTTTTGCATATATTAATCTTCTACATATCACATACTTCGTATGTAATTATGTGTTGAAATTATGCATGTTTGTAAGGCGGTTTCAGAGAAACTTGGTATTGTTGCTGTTTTGTTCTATTTATAGAACTACAACGAATTAACCAAAGTTGTCTATTTGAAAATGTTTTCATACATTTAAAGCAATAAGAGTAATCCCCGCTTAAAACTCATACAAATAGACAAAATTGGAAATAATTCCATACATTTAAAGCAATAAGGGTAATCCCCGCTTAAAACTCATACTAATTTATCAAAATTATCTTTCGAAATTATGGTGATATCCGGTGCTGTATTAAACTGTAATTGCATTTGCACATTGTTGATTTTCACGTTGACATATTTACGTTGTGAAGTTATGCTATGTGCTTGGTATATACTGTTAATGAGCGGCTGTTTCGTATTTGTTATGCCTTTGCTGTAGCTTTTGTTTTGATTGTTTTGCTTTATTTTTGATTTAGATTTTATTTTGCAATAACCTTTTTTGTGTCCTACTTTGTGTCATTTTTCGCAGGTATGATTTTTATAAGTGCAATTACGCACGTAGTGCATCGCTCCACAAAACCAACAAGGTGTTTTTGTTTTCCACTAGTGCATTGTCAGATTTCAAGTTAATAATTCGTTGACATTCTCGAGAGAGTGTGTCCAAATTAACTTTTTTGGCTTCTGTGTCCAATTAAGTAACATTCGGGTTCTTATTTCGAAATCTGATTCGGCTTTAAGTCCCATTACGAATATTAAACATTTGAATTGATCCAGCAGCGTATGTAGCAAAATCCATGTGTTGCGCTTTTGTCGTCTGTAAACAATTGTAGCGCATTCTGAATTGGGATTTTTGTTTCCCAAGTAATTGCTTTCATTTATCTACAGTGCAGGCGAAGTCGGATTCCCTTGAATGCTTGGGTAAAATGTAATCAATATACTTGCTGTGAACGTTTTTGTTGAGCTTCCTTAATAAGAGTCTGACTTTAGCTGCGTCATAGAGCTTATTTGCATCTATGAAAAACAAATCCTCGTAGCGAGCGTACCACGTTTCAAAAGTTAGGTTATGTTCTGGGTCGTATATGAATTCAGTGATGCTAGATGCTAATGTGTCCATTGTTCGTTCTGGTTGCAAATTTACCTTTGGACCATCACATGTATTCCCAAATTTCGATGTAAAAAGCTGTGTTATAAGGGCTTGCATAGCTGCATTGTCTTGCTCTCGCTGCTTTTGCAATTGGTTAAAAAATATTTGCATTTGCTGTTCATCCATTTCACAGTTTTTTTTTTTCTCGTTTGTATAAAGAGAAAAATTGTCACCTCCTCGTCGCCACTATTGTAACATCGATGTTAATAAAGGAAATTATTCGTTTAACTTCAGAATACTTCATATACTGAATTCATTTACAAAATAATATTTTACTATAAAAACAGTGATCAGTACGTCGCTCGAGTCGTAGGAAAAAGATGGAAGCCCCGAACAGCTCGTGTAAGCGTTGCCACTTAGCTGTTTACACAAAAAATGTTTCTGTGCTATCAACAATACCTATCACCGCTTCCGTTCAATTTCTACAAATCAAATCTCCCTTCCCCACCAGAAGAAGTTACAATCATTTACTATGCCGACGACTGCACGATTATGGCAACGGGACCTGTCCCTTCAATAAATGATTTAGTTTCTAAAATAAACAGCTGTCCCCACGATCTTTCTAGTTTCTTCACCTCGCGCAACCTGGCATTGTCACCGACAAAATCCACGGCGAATCTGTTTACGACGTGGAAGGAACAGATGTCGCAAATATTGGACGTTCACGTCGATGGTGTCACCCTACCGACTGTCAGTCACCCAAAGATCTTTGGGGTATCGTTCGATAATACTCTGACCTTCAAACCGCATGCCACCGAAATTGTATCAAAGTACAAAGCGGCAACAAAATCCTCAAGACTCTTGCCGGCAGCACCTGGGGAAAAGATAAAGAAATTGATTTAAATGTATGAAAACATTTATTTGAAAAAATTTTTAAATTATAATTTATTTAATAATTTGGGAAAAATTTAAATAACGTGACATCACGACGGACAAGGCGACAGCTGTTTCGATTATACCTTGTAAATCTCTTCAAAGCCTTTTCTCCCAGAGTGGGATTCGAACCCGCACTCCTACGATAGTTGAAATGGGTACAAACACATTCAGCTACCTCATGCCTTAGTTGTTGTAAAGTTTTTCTCAATTGCCTTCTTTTGCATATATTAATCTTCTACATATCACATACTTCGTATGTAATTATGTGTTGCAGTTATGCATGTTTGTAAGGCGGTTTCAAAGAAACTTGGTGTTGTTGCTTTTATTCTATTTATAGAACTAAAACGAATTAACCAATGTTGTCTATTTGTATGAGTTTTAAGCGAGGATTACCCTTATTGATTTAAATGTATGAAAACATTTATTTGAAACAATTTTTAAATTATAATTTATTTAATAATTTGGGAAAAATTTAAACAACGTGACATCAGGACGGACAAGGCGACAGCTGTTTCGATTATACCTTGTAAATCTCTTCAAAGCCTTTTCTCCCGGGAGTGTGATTCGAACCCACACTCCTACGATAGTTGAAATGGTTACAAACGCATTCAGCTACGTCATGACTTAGGTGTTGTAAAGTTTTTCCCAATTGCCTTCTTTTGCATATATTAATCTTCTACACGTCACATACTTCGTATGTAATTATGTGATGAAGTTATGCATGTTTGTAAGGCGGTTTCAGAGAAACTTGGTATTGTTACTGTTTTGTTCTATTTATAGAACTACAACGAATTAACCAAATGTTGTCTGTTTGTATGAGTTAATCGGGTATTGCCCGTATTGCTTGAAATGTATGAAAACATTTATTTTAAGCAATTTTTAATTTGATAATTTATTTAATACTTTGGGAAAAAATTAAACAACGTGACATCAGGGCGGACAAGGCGACAGCTGTTTGATTATAACTTGTAAATCTCTTCAAAGCCTTTTCTCCCGGGAGTGGGATTCGAACCCGCACTCCTACGATAGTTGAAATGGTTACAAACGCATTCAGCTACGTCATGCCTTAGTTGTTGTAAAGTTTTTCTCAATTGCCTTCTTTTGCATATATTAATCTTCTACATATCACATTCTTCGTATGTAATTATGTGTTGAAGTTATGCATGTTTGTAAGGCGGTTTCAGAGAAACTTGGTATTGTTGTTGTTTTGTTCTATTTATAGAACTACAACGAATTAACCAAATGTTGTCTGTTTGTATGAGTTAATCGGATATTGCCCGTATTGCTTGAAATGTATGAAAACATTTATTTCAAGCAATTTTTAATTTTACAATTTATTTAATAATTTGGGAAAATTTAAACAACGTGACATCAGGACGGACAAGGCAACAGCTGTTTCGATTATACCTTGTAAGTCTCTTCAAAGCCTTTTCCCGGGAGTGGGATTTGAAGCCGCATTCCTACGATGGTTGAAGTGTTACAAACGCATTCAGTCACGTCATGCCTTAGTTGTTGTAAACCTTATCCCAATTGCCTTCTTTGCATATTTTCTTAATTCACAGTCCATACTTCGTATGGCATCATGTGGTAAAGTTATGCGTTGGTAAGGCGGTTTCAAAGAAACTTGGTGTTGTTGCTTTTGTTCTATTTATAGAACTAAAACGAATTAACCAATGTTTTCTATTTGTATGAGTTTTAAGCGGGAATTACCCTTATTGATTTAAATGTATGAAAACATTTATTTGAAACAATTTTTAAATTATAATTTATTTAATAATTTGGGAAAAATGTAAACAACGTGACATCAGGGCGGACAAGGCGACAGCTGTTTCGATTATACCTTGTAAATCTCTTCAAAGCCTTTTCTCCCGATAGTGGGATTCAAACCCTCACTCCTACGAAAGTTGAAATGGTTACAAACGCATTCAGCTACGTCATGACTTAGCTGTTGTATTTCCCAATTGCATTCTTTTGCATATATTAATCTTCTACACATCACATACTTCGTATGTAATTATGTGTTGAAGTTATGGTTGTTTGTAAGGCGGTTTCAGAGAAACTTGGTATTGTTGTTGTTTTGTTCTATTTGTAGAACTACAACAAATTATCCAAATGTTGTCTGTTTGTATGAGTTAATCGGGGATTGCCCGTATTGCTTGAAATGTATGAAAACATTTATTTCAAGCAATTTTTAATTTTATAATTTATTTAATAATTTGGGAAAAATTTAAACAACGTGACGTCAGGACGGACAAGGCGACAGCTGTTTGATTATAACTTGTAAATCTCGTCAAAGCCTTTTCTCCCGGGAGTGGGACTCGAACCCGCTCTCCTACGATAGCTGAAATGGTTACAAACGCATTCAGCTACGTCATGCCTTAGTTGTTGTAAAGTTTTTCTCAATTTCCCTCTTTTCTACGTCATGCCTTAGTTGTTGTAAAGTTTTTCTCAATTGCCTTCTTTTGCATATATTAATCTTCTACATATCACATACTTCGTATGTAATTATGTGTTGAAGTTATGCATGTTTGTAAGGCGGTTTCAAAGAAACTTGGTGTTGTTGCTTTTATTCTATTTATAGAACTAAAACGAATTAACCAATGTTGTCTATTTGTATGAGTTTTAAGCGGGGATTACCCTTATTGATTTAAATTTATGAAAACATTTATTTGAAACAATTTTTAAATTATAATTTATTTAATAATTTGGGAAAAATTTAAACAACGTGACATCAGGACGGACAAGGCGACAGCTGTTTCGATTATAACTATATAACACTCCTACGATAGTTGAAATGGTTACATACGCATTCAGCTACGTCATGACTTAGTTGTTGTAAAGTTTTTCCCAATTGCCTTCTTTTGCATATATTAATCTTCTACACATCACATACTTCGTATGTAATTATGTGATGAAGTTATGTATGTTTGTAAGGCGGTTTCAGAGAAACTTGGTATTGTTACTGTTTTGTTCTATTTATAGAACTACAACGAATTAACCAAATGTTGTCTGTTTGTATGAGTTAATCGGGGATTGCCCGTAGTGCTTGAAATGTATGAAAACATTTATTTCAAGCAATTTTTAATTTTATAATTTATTTAATAATTTGGGAAAATTTAAACAACGTGACATCAGGACGGACAAGGCAACAGCTGTTTCGATTATACCTTGTAAATCTCTGCAAAGCCTTTTCCCCGGGAGTGGGATTTGAACCCGCACTCCTACGATGGTTGAAGTGTTACAAACGCATTCAGCCACGTCATGCCTTAGTTGTTGTAAACCTTATCCCAATTGCCTTCTTTGCATATTTTCTTAATTCACAGTCCATACTTCGTATGGCATCATGTGGTAAAGTTATGCGTTGGTAAAGCGGTTTCAAAGAAATATGGTGTTGTTGCTTTTGTTCTATTTATAGAACTAAAACGAATTATTCAATGTTGTGTTTTTGTATGAGTTTTAGGCGGGGATTACCCTAATTGATTTAAATGTATGAAAACATTTATTTGAAACAATTTTTAAATTATAATTTATTTAATAATTTGGGAAAAATTTAAATAACGTGACATCAGGACGGACAAGGCGACAGCTGTTTCGATTATACTTTGTAAATCTCTTCAAGGCCTTTTCTCCCGGGAGTTGGATTCGAACCCGCACTCCTACGATAGTTGAAATGGTTACAAACGCATTCAGCTACGTCATGCCTTAGTTGTTGTAAAGTTTTTCTCAATTGCCTTATTTTGCATATATTAATCTTCTACATATCACATACTTCGTATGTAATTATGTGTTGAAGTTATGCATGTTTGTAAGGCGGTTTCAAAGAAACTTGGTGTTGTTGCTTTTGTTCTATTTATAGAAATAAAACGAATTAACCAATGTTGTCTATTTGTATGAGTTTTAAGCGGGGATTACCCTTATTGATTTAAATGTATGAAAACATTTATTTGAAACAATTTTTAAATTATAATTTATTTAATAATTTGGGAAACATTTAAACAACGTGACATCAGGACGGACAAGGCGACAGCTGTTTCGATTATACCTTGTAAATCTCTTCAAAGCCTTTTCTCCCGGGAGTGGGATTCGAACCCGCACTCCTACGATAGTTGAGATGGTTACAAACGCATTCAGCTACGTCATGACTTAGTTGTTGTAAAGTTTTCCCCAATTGCCTTCTTTTGCATATATTAATCTTCTACACATCACATACTTCGTATGTAATTATGTGATGAAGTTATGCATGTTTGTAAGGCGGTTTCAGAGAAACTTGGTATTGTTACTGTTTTGTTATATTTATAGAACTACAACGAATTAACCAAATGTTGTCTGTTGCACAAGTACATCAAATTACTCCCTTATAACTCACACTAAATTGCTCGCCCTCAACTGCCCCACGCTTAGCTATGTATGAAAACATTTATTTCAAGCAATTTTTAATTTTATAATTTATTTAATAATTTGGGAAAAATTTAAACACCGTGTCATAAGGACGGACATGGCGACAGCTGTTTCGATTATACCTTGTAAATCCCTTCAAAGCCTTTTCTACCGGGAGTGGGATTTGAACCCGCACTCCTACGATGGTTGAAGTGTTATAAACGCATTCAGCCACGTCATGCCTTAGTTGTTGTAAAGTGTTTCCCAATTGCCTTCTTTTGCATATATTAATCTTCTACATATCACATACTTCGTATGTAATTGTGTGTAAGGCGGTTTCAGAGAAACTTGGTATTGTTGCTGTTTTGTTCTATTTATAGAACTACAACGAATTAACCAAAGTTGTCTATTTGAAAATGTTTTCATACATTTAAAGCAATAAGAGTAATCCCCGCTTAAAACTCATACAAATAGACAACATTGGAAATATTTCCATACATTTAACGCAATAAGGGTAATCCCCTCTTAAAACTCATAATAATTTATAAAAATTATCTTTCGAAATTATGGTGATATCCGATGCTGTATCAAACTGTAATTGCATTTGCACATTGTTGATTTTCACGTTGACATATTTACGTTGTGAAGTTATGCTATGTGCTTGGTATATACTGTTAATGAGCATCTGTTTCGTATTTGTTATGCCTTTGCTGTAGCTTTTGTTTTGATTGTTTTGCTTTATTTTTGATTTAGATTTTATTTTGCAATAACACTTTTTTTGTGTCCTACTTTGTGTCATTTTTCGCAGGTATGATTTTTATAAGTGCAATTACGCACGTAGTGCATCGCTCCACAAAACCAACAAGGTGTTTTTGTTTTCCACTAGTACATTGTCAGATTTCAAGTTAATAATTCGTTGACATTCTCGAGAGAGTGTGTCCAAATTAACTTTTTTGGCTTCTTAGTCCAATTAAGTAACATTCGGGTTCTTATTTCGAAATCTGATTCGGCTTTAAGTCCCATTACGAATATTAAACATTTGAATTGATCCAGCAGCGTATGTAGCAAAATCCATGTGTTGCGCTTTTGTCGTCTGTAAACAATTGTAGCGCATTCTGAATTGGGATTTTTGTTTCCCAAGTAATTGCTTTCATTTATCTACAGTGCAGGCGAAGTCGGATTCCCTTGAATGCTTGGGTAAAATGTAATCAATATACTTGCTGTGAACGTTTTTGTTGAGCTTCCTTAATAAGAGTCTGACTTTAGCTGCGTCATAGAGCTTATTTGCATCTATTAAAAACAAATCCTCGTAGCGAGCGTACCACGTTTCAAAAGTTAGGTTATGTTCTGGGTCGTATATGAATTCAGTGATGCTAGATGCTAATGTGTCCATTGTTCGTTCTGGTTGCAAATTTACCTTTGGACCATCACATGTATTCCCAAATTTCGATGTAAAAAGCTGTGTTATAAGGGCTTGCATAGCTGCATTGTCTTGCTCTCGCTGCTTTTGCAATTGGTTAAAAAATATTTGCATTTGCTGTTCATCCATTTCACAGTTTTTTTTTTCTCGTTTGTATAAAGAGAAAAATTGTCACCTCCTCGTCGCCACTATTGTAACATCGATGTTAATAAAGGAAATTATTCGTTTAACTTCAGAATACTTCATATACTGAATTCATTTACAAAATAATATTTTACTATAAAAACAGTGATCAGTACGTCGCTCGAGTCGTAGGAAAAAGATGGAAGCCCCGAACAGCTCGTGTAAGCGTTGCCACTTAGCTGTTTACACAAAAAATGTTTCTGTGCTATCAACAATACCTATCACCGCTTCCGTTCAATTTCTACAAATCAAATCTCCCTTCCCCACCAGAAGAAGTTACAATCATTTACTATGCCGACGACTGCACGATTATGGCAACGGGACCTGTCCCTTCAATGAATGATTTAGTTTCTAAAATAAACAGCTGTCCCCACGATCTTTCTAGTTTCTTCACCTCGCGCAACCTGGCATTGTCACCGACAAAATCCACGGCGAATCTGTTTACGACGTGGAAGGAACAGATGTCGCAAATATTGGACGTTCACGTCGATGGTGTCACCCTACCGACTGTCAGTCACCCAAAGATCTTTGGGGTATCGTTCGATAATACTCTGACCTTCAAACCGCATGCCACCGAAATTGTATCAAAGTACAAAGCGGCAACAAAATCCTCAAGACTCTTGCCGGCAGCACCTGGGGAAAAGATAAAGAAATTGATTTAAATGTATGAAAACATTTATTTGAAAAAATTTTTAAATTATAATTTATTTAATAATTTGGGAAAAATTTAAATAACGTGACATCACGACGGACAAGGCGACAGCTGTTTCGATTATACCTTGTAAATCTCTTCAAAGCCTTTTCTCCCAGAGTGGGATTCGAACCCGCACTCCTACGATAGTTGAAATGGGTACAAACACATTCAGCTACCTCATGCCTTAGTTGTTGTAAAGTTTTTCTCAATTGCCTTCTTTTGCATATATTAATCTTCTACATATCACATACTTCGTATGTAATTATGTGTTGCAGTTATGCATGTTTGTAAGGCGCTTTCAAAGAAACTTGGTGTTGTTGCTTTTATTCTATTTATAGAACTAAAACGAATTAACCAATGTTGTCTATTTGTATGAGTTTTAAGCGAGGATTACCCTTATTGATTTAAATGTATGAAAACATTTATTTGAAACAATTTTTAAATTATAATTTATTTAATAATTTGGGAAAAATTTAAACAACGTGACATCAGGACGGACAAGGCGACAGCTGTTTCGATTATACCTTGTAAATCTCTTCAAAGCCTTTTCTCCCGGGAGTGTGATTCGAACCCACACTCCTACGATAGTTGAAATGGTTACAAACGCATTCAGCTACGTCATGACTTAGGTGTTGTAAAGTTTTTCCCAATTGCCTTCTTTTGCATATATTAATCTTCTACACATCACATACTTCGTATGTAATTATGTGATGAAGTTATGCATGTTTTTAAGGCGGTTTCAGAGAAACTTGGTATTGTTACTGTTTTGTTCTATTTATAGAACTACAACGAATTAACCAAATGTTGTCTGTTTGTATGAGTTAATCGGGTATTGCCCGTATTGCTTGAAATGTATGAAAACATTTATTTTAAGCAATTTTTAATTTGATAATTTATTTAATACTTTGGGAAAAAATTAAACAACGTGACATCAGGACGGACAAGGCGACAGCTGTTTGATTATAACTTGTAAATCTCTTCAAAGCCTTTTCTCCCGGGAGTGGGATTCGAACCCGCACTCCTACGATAGTTGAAATGGTTACAAACGCATTCAGCTACGTCATGCCTTAGTTGTTGTAAAGTTTTTCTCAATTGCCTTCTTTTGCATATATTAATCTTCTACATATCACATTCTTCGTATGTAATTATGTGTTGAAGTTATGCATGTTTGTAAGGCGGTTTCAGAGAAACTTGGTATTGTTGTTGTTTTGTTCTATTTATAGAACTACAACGAATTAACCAAATGTTGTCTGTTTGTATGAGTTAATCGGATATTGCCCGTATTGCTTGAAATTTATGAAAACATTTATTTCAAGCAATTTTTAATTTTGCAATTTATTTAATAATTTGGGAAAATTTAAACAACGTGACATCAGGACGGACAAGGCAACAGCTGTTTCGATTATACCTTGTAAGTCTCTTCAAAGCCTTTTCCCGGGAGTGGGATTTGAAGCCGCATTCCTACGATGGTTGAAGTGTTACAAACGCATTCAGTCACGTCATGCCTTAGTTGTTGTAAACCTTATCCCAATTGCCTTCTTTGCATATTTTCTTAATTCACAGTCCATACTTCGTATGGCATCATGTGGTAAAGTTATGCGTTGGTAAGGCGGTTTCAAAGAAACTTGGTGTTATTGCTTTTGTTCTATTTATAGAATTAAAACGAATTAACCAATGTTGTCTATTTGTATGAGTTTTAAGCGGGAATTACCCTTATTGATTTAAATGTATGAAAACATTTATTTGAAACAATTTTTAAATTATAATTTATTTAATAATTTGGGAAAAATGTAAACAACGTGACATCAGGGCGGACAAGGCGACAGCTGTTTCGATTATACCTTGTAAATCTCTTCAAAGCCTTTTCTCCCGATAGTGGGATTCAAACCCTCACTCCTACGAAAGTTGAAATGGTTACAAACGCATTCAGCTACGTCATGACTTAGCTGTTGTATTTCCCAATTGCATTCTTTTGCATATATTAATCTTCTACACATCACATACTTCGTATGTAATTATGTGTTGAAGTTATGGTTGTTTGTAAGGCGGTTTCAGAGAAACTTGGTATTGTTGTTGTTTTGTTCTATTTGTAGAACTACAACAAATTAACCAAATGTTGTCTGTTTGTATGAGTTAATCGGGGATTGCCCGTATTGCTTGAAATGTATGAAAACATTTATTTCAAGCAATTTTAAATTTTATAATTTATTTAATAATTTGGGAAAAATTTAAACAACGTGACGTCAGGACGGACAAGGCGACAGCTGTTTGATTATAACTTGTAAATCTCGTCAAAGCCTTTTCTCCCGGGAGTGGGACTCGAACCCGCTCTCCTACGATAGCTGAAATGGTTACAAACGCATTCAGCTACGTCATGCCTTAGTTGTTGTAAAGTTTTTCTCAATTGCCTTCTTTTGCATATATTAATCTTCTACATATCACATACTTCGTTTAATATATAATTTATTTAATAATTTGGGAAAATTTAAACAACGTGACATCAGGACGGACAAGGCGACAGCTGTTTCGATTATACCTTGTAAATCTCTTCAAAGCATTTTCTCCCGGGAGTGGGATTCGAACCCGCACTCCGACGATAGTTGAAATGGTTACAAACGCATTCAGCTACGTCATGCCTTAGTTGTTGTAAAGTTTTTCTCAATTGCCTTCTTTTGCATATATTAATCTTCTACATATCACATACTTCGTTTAATATATAATTTATTTAATAATTTGGGAAAATTTAAACAACGTGACATCAGGGCGGACAAGGCGACAGCTGTTTCGATTATACCTTGTAAATCTCTTCAAAGCCTTTTCTCCCGATAGTGGGATTCAAACCCTCACTCCTACGAAAGTTGAAATGGTTACAAACGCATTCAGCTACGTCATGACTTAGCTGTTGTATTTCCCAATTGCATTCTTTTGCATATATTAATCTTCTACACATCACATACTTCGTATGTAATTATGTGTTGAAGTTATGGTTGTTTGTAAGGCGGTTTCAGAGAAACTTGGTATTGTTACTGTTTTGTTCTATTTATAGAACTACAACAAATTAACCAAATGTTGTCTGTTTGTATGAGTTAATTGGGGATTGCCCGTAGTGCTTGAAATGTATGAAAACATATATTTCAAGCAATTTTTAATTTTATAATTTATTTAATAATTTGGGAAAATTTAAACAACGTGACATCAGGACGGACAAGTCAACAGCTGTTTCGATTATACCTTGTAAATCTCTGCAAAGCCTTTTCCCCGGGAGTGGGATTTGAACCCGCACTCCTACGATGGTTGAAGTGTTACAAACGCATTCAGCCACGTCATGCCTTAGTTGTTGTAAACCTTATCCCAATTGCCTTCTTTGCATATTTTCTTAATTCACAGTCCATACTTCGTATGGCATCATGTGGTAAAGTTATGCGTTGGTAAAGCGGTTTCAAAGAAACATGGTGTTGTTGCTTTTGTTCTATTTATAGAACTAAAACGAATTATTCAATGTTGTGTTTTTGTATGAGTTTTAGGCTCGGATTACCCTAATTGATTTAAATGTATGAAAACATTTATTTGAAACAATTTTTAAATTATAATTTATTTAATAATTTGGGAAAAATTTAAATAACGTGACATCAGGACGGACAAGGCGACAGCTGTTTCGATTATACTTTGTAAATCTCTTCAAGGCCTTTTCTCCCGGGAGTTGGATTCGAACCCGCACTCCTACGATAGTTGAAATGGTTACAAACGCATTCAGCTACGTCATGCCTTAGTTGTTGTAAAGTTTTTCTCAATTGCCTTCTTTTGCATATATTAATCTTCTACATATCACATACTTCGTATGTAATTATGTGTTGAAGTTATGCATGTTTGTAAGGCGGTTTCAAAGAAACTTGGTGCTGTTGCTTTTGTTCTATTTATAGAAATAAAACGAATTAACCAATGTTGTCTATTTGTATGAGTTTTAAGCGGGGATTACCCTTATTGATTTAAATGTATGAAAACATTTATTTGAAACAATTTTTAAATTATAATTTATTTAATAATTTGGGAAACATTTAAACAACTTGACATCAGGACGGACAAGGCGACAGCTGTTTCGATTATACCTTGTAAATCTCTTCAAAGCCTTTTCTCCCGGGAGTGGGATTCGAACCCGCACTCCTACGATAGTTGAGATGGTTACAAACGCATTCAGCTACGTCATGACTTAGTTGTTGTAAAGTTTTCCCCAATTGCCTTCTTTTGCATATATTAATCTTCTACACATCACATACTTCGTATGTAATTATGTGATGAAGTTATGCATGTTTGTAAGGCGGTTTCAGAGAAACTTGGTATTGTTACTGTTTTGTTCTATTTATAGAACTACAACGAATTAACCAAATGTTGTCTGTTGCACAAGTACATCAAATTACTCCCTTATAACTCACACTAAATTGCTCGCCCTCAACTGCCCCACGCTTAGCTATGTATGAAAACATTTATTTCAAGCAATTTTTAATTTTATAATTTATTTAATAATTTGGGAAAAATTTAAACACCGTGTCATAAGGACGGACATGGCGACAGCTGTTTCGATTATACCTTGTAAATCCCTTCAAAGCCTTTTCTACCGGGAGTGGGATTTGAACCCGCACTCCTACGATGGTTGGAGTGTTATAAACGCATTCAGCCACGTCATGCCTTAGTTGTTGTAAAGTGTTTCCCAATTGCCTTCTTTTGCATATATTAATCTTCTACATATCACATACTTCGTATGTAATTGTGTGTAAGGCGGTTTCAGAGAAACTTGGTATTGTTGCTGTTTTGTTCTATTTATAGAACTACAACGAATTAACCAAAGTTGTCTATTTGAAAATGTTTTCATACATTTAAAGCAATAAGAGTAATCCCCGCTTAAAACTCATACAAATAGACAACATTGGAAATATTTCCATACATTTAACGCAATAAGGGTAATCCCCTCTTAAAACTCATAATAATTTATAAAAATTATCTTTCGAAATTATGGTGATATCCGATGCTGTATCAAACTGTAATTGCATTTGCACATTGTTGATTTTCACGTTGACATATTTACGTTGTGAAGTTATGCTATGTGCTTGGTATATACTGTTAATGAGCATCTGTTTCGTATTTGTTATGCCTTTGCTGTAGCTTTTGTTTTGATTGTTTTGCTTTATTTTTGATTTAGATTTTATTTTGCAATAACACTTTTTTTGTGTCCTACTTTGTGTCATTTTTCGCAGGTATGATTTTTATAAGTGCAATTACGCACGTAGTGCATCGCTCCACAAAACCAACAAGGTGTTTTTGTTTTCCACTAGTGCATTGTCTGATTTCAAGTTAATATTTCGTTGACATTCTCGAGAGAGTGTGTCCAAATTAACTTTTTTGGCTTCTGTGTCCAATTAAAAAAACATTCGGGGTCTTATTTCAAAATCTGATTCGGCTTTAAGTCCCATTACGAATATTAAACATTTGAATTGATCCAGCAGCGTATGTAACAAAATCCATGTGTTGCGCTTTTGTCGTCTGTAAACAATTGTAGCGCATCCTGAATTGGGATTTTTGTTTCCCAAGTAATTGCTTTCATTTATGTACAGTGCAGGCGAAGTCGGATTCCCTTGAATGCTTGGGTAAAATGTAATCAATATACTTGCTGTGAACGTTTTGGTTGAGCTTCCTTAATAAGAGTCTGACTTTAGCTGCGTCATACAGCTTATTTGCATCTATTAAAAACAAATCCTCGTAGCGAGCGTACCACGTGTCAAAAGTTAGGTTATGTTCTGGGTCGTATATGAATTCAGTGATGCTAGATGCTAATGTGTCCATTGTTCGTTCTGGTTGCAAATTTACCTTTGAACCATCACATGTATTCCCAAATTTCGATGTAAAAAGCTGTGTTATAAGAGCTTGCATAGCTGCATTGTCTTGCTCTCGCTGCTTTTGCAATTGGTTAAAAAATATTTGCATTTGCTGTTCATCCATTTCACAGTTTTTTTTCTCGTTTGTATAAAGAGAAAAATGTTCACCTCCTCGTCGCCACTATTGTAACCTCGATGTTAATAAAGGCAATTATTCGTTTAACTTTAGAATACTTCATATACTGAATTCATTTACAAAATAATATTTTAACTATAAAAACAGTGATCAGTACGTCGCTCGAGTCGTAGGAAAAAGATGGAAGCCCCGAACAGCTCGCGTAAGCGTTGCCACTTAGCTGTTTACACAAATAATGTTTCTGTGCTACCAACAATACCTATCACCGCTTCTGTTCAATTTCTACAAATCAAAGCTCCCTTCCCACCAGAAGAAGGTACAATCATTTACTATGCACACGACTGCACGATTATGGCACCGGGACCTGTCCCTTCAATAAATGATTTAGTTTCTAAAATAAACAGCTGTCTCCCCGATCTTTCTAGTTTCTTCACCTCGCGCATCCTGGCATTATCACCGACAACATCCACGGCGACTCTGTTTACGACGTGGAAGGAACAGATGTCGCAAATATTGGACGTTCACGTCGATGGTGTCACCCTACCGACTGTCAGTCACCCAAAGATCTTTGGGGTATCGTTCGATAATACTCTGACCTTCAAAGCGCATGCCACCGAAATTGTATCAAAGTACAAAGCGGCAACAACATCCTCAAGACTCTTGCCGGCAGCACCTGGGGAAAAGATAAAGAAATTGATTTAAATGTATGAAAACATTTATTTGAAACAATTCTTAAATTATAATTTATTTAATAATTTGGGAAAAATTTAAATAACGTGACATCAGGATGGACAAGGCGACAGCTGTTTCGATTATACCTTGTAAATCTCTTCAAGGCCTTTTCTCCCGGGAGTTGGATTCGAACCCGCACTCCTACGATAGTTAAAATGGGTACAAACGCATTCAGCTACGTCATGCCTTAGTTGTTGTAAAGTTTTTCTCAATTGCCTTCTTTTGCAGATATTAATCTTCTACATGTCACATACTTCGTATAATAAAGAAATTGATTTAAATGTATGAAAACATTTATTTGAAACAATTCTTAAATTATAATTTATTTAATAATTTGGGAAAATTTAAACAACGTGACATCAGGACGGACAAGGCGACAGCTGTTTCGATTATAGGTTGTAAATCGCTTCAAAGCCTTTTCTCCCGGGAGTGGGATTCGAACCCGCACTCCTACGATAGTTGAAATGGGTTCAAACGCATTCAGCTACATTATGCATTAGTTGTTGTAAAGTTTTTCTCAATTGCCTTCTTTTGCATATATTAATCTTCTACATATCACATACTTCGTATGTAATTATGTGTTGAAGTTATGCATGTTTGTAAGGCGGTTTCAAAGAAACTTGGTGTTGTTGTTTTTATTCTATTTATAGAACTAAAACTAATTAACCAATGTTGTCTATTTGTATGAGTTTTAAGCGGGGATTACCCTTATTGATTTAAATGTATGAAAACATTTATTTGAAACAATTTTTAAATTATAACTTATTTAATAATTTGGGAAAAATTTAAACAACGTCACATCAGGACGGGCAAGGCGACAGCTGTTTCGATTATAACTTGTAAATCTCTTCAAAGCCTTTTCTCCCGGGAGTGGGATTCGAACCCGCACTCCTACGATAGTTGAAATGGTTGCAAACGCATTCAGCTACGTCATGCCTTAGTTGTTGTAAAGTTTTTCTCAATTGCCTTCTTTTGCATATATTAATCTTCTACATATCACATTCTTCGTATGTAATTATGTGTTGAAGTTATGCATGTTTGTAAGGCGGTTTCAGAGAAACTTGGTATTGTTGTTGTTTTGTTCTATTTATAGAACTACAACGAATTAACCAAATGTTGTCTGTTTGTATGAGTTAATCGGATATTGCCCGTATTGCTTGAAATGTATGAAAACATTTATTTCAAGCAATTTTTAATTTTGCAATTTATTTAATAATTTGGGAAAATTTAAACAACGTGACATCAGGACGGACGAGGCAACAGCTGTTTCGATTATACCTTGTAAGTCTCTTCAAAGCCTTTTCCCGGGAGTGGGATTTGAAGCCGCATTCCTACGATGGTTGAAGTGTTACAAACGCATTCAGTCACGTCATGCCTTAGTTGTTGTAAACCTTATCCCAATTGCCTTCTTTGCATATTTTCTTAATTCACAGTCCATACTTCGTATGGCATCATGTGGTAAAGTTATGCGTTGGTAAGGCGGTTTCAAAGAAACTTGGTGTTATTGCTTTTGTTCTATTTATAGAACTAAAACGAATTAACCAATGTTGTCTATTTGTATGAGTTTTAAGCGGGAATTACCCTTATTGATTTAAATGTATGAAAACATTTATTTGAAACAATTTTTAAATTATAATTTATTTAATAATTTGGGAAAAATGTAAACAACGTGACATCAGGGCGGACAAGGCGACAGCTGTTTCGATTATACCTTGTAAATCTCTTCAAAGCCTTTTCTCCCGATAGTGGGATTCAAACCCTCACTCCTACGAAAGTTGAAATGGTTACAAACGCATTCAGCTACGTCATGACTTAGCTGTTGTATTTCCCAATTGCATTCTTTTGCATATATTAATCTTCTACACATCACATACTTCGTATGTAATTATGTGTTGAAGTTATGGTTGTTTGTAAGGCGGTTTCAGAGAAACTTGGTATTGTTACTGTTTTGTTCTATTTATAGAACTACAACGAATTAACCAAATGCTGTCTGTTTGTATGAGTTAATCGGGGATTGCCCGTATTGCTTGAAATGTATGAAAACATTTATTTCAAGCAATTTTTAATTTTATAATTTATTTAATAATTTGGGAAAAATTTAAAAAACGTGACATCAGCACGGACAAGGCGACAGCTGTTTGATTATAAGTTGTAAATCTCTTCAAAGCCTTTTCTCCCGGGAGTGGGATTCGAACCCGCTCTCCTACGATAGTTGAAATGGTTACAAACGCATTCAGCTACGTCATGCCTTAGTTGTTGTAAATTATTTCTCAATTGCCTTCTTTTGCATATATTAATCTTCTATATATCACATACTTCGTATGTAATTATGTGTTGAAGTTATGCATGTTTGTAAGTGTTGGATATTAATACCAAATTGCATACAATATGAACACCGTGTAATATACTATCCGAACACTTCCTATTGATTGACATTTGCTAATATGTGTGTAATATGTATATGTGAAGAAGAACAATAAAAATCTCCCCATTTTGTCTACAACCAAACCAACGTGAACATTGCAGTGGCGACGAGAAAATAACGAAAAAAGAAAAAAAGCTAAAATTGGACTTAAAATTTTATTTAAACTAAGAAAACGGGAGAAAAACCAATTCAAGTGTTTGAAATATGACTGGAGGGGCAGCAATGACGGCAACCACCACCAAAATGATTTATACTCCGAATATCGTGGAGTTCTCGGTAGCAGACAATTGGCGAATATGGCGGGAAAGGTTGGAGTTGCACTTGTTAGAAATTGAGTGCACGAGAGAAGCGGGGAAGATTTCGGCCCTACTGAGAAATATTAGCGGGGAAGTATACGGAATTTTGCATATCGTTTGCAGCCCGAAGCTTCCCAGCGAAAAAACGTACGAGGAGTTGTGCACAATTTAGGAGCGCCATTTTACTCCTCCCGTCATTTTATTTCATGAAAGACGTAAATTTTACGCCGCAAGAAGAGCCGACACCGAAACGGTAGCAGCATGGTACGCACAAGTTAAAAAATTGGCATTGCAATGCAAATTCGGGGCTGCCCTAGAAAAGATCATTCTAGATAAATTTTTCGTTGAGCTGCCAGAAAAAATTTTCGAGAAATTTTGCGAAGAGGACGAAGAGATAACGATAGAAAAGGCGCTAAGGAAGGCGTTGGTGATGGAGTCGAAGATTACTCAGCAATTAGCTGTAAAAAATGAGGTAAATTTTGTGAAGTCACAAGTGCAAAATTCCCGTAACTACAACAACAACAACGACAGCAGCAGCAACAATCCAGGCAGGCGTAGCGGAAAAAGAACCGGTGCGAATTCCAACAGCAAAAACAACAACGTTGGAAGTATGAAGAAGACACCATGTGCGCATTGTGGTTGGAAAAATCACCAATCAAGCAAATGCAGATATCGTAATAGCGTGTGCCACTCCTGCAACAAGGTGGGCCATTTGGCGAATGTATGCCAGGTTAATAAAAATAACGTACAATTTGTAAATGTAAAAGAAGATTATGATACTTTCGACTCTGTTTTTAATATTTCACATATAGATCGGAGAGAAGGTGGTAACCAGTACGAACTTGCAATCGAAGTAGGTGGTTATCAGCTTGTCGTCCTGTGCGATACGGGTGCGCCGTGTTCCTTGATGTCAATCAAAATTTTTGATAAATTTTTGATCGCAAATGGCTGCGGAAATGCTCAACCTCATACACGGGATACGGTGGTGAATTGGTCGATGTTATCGGTGAGTTTCTTACTACAGTTCGTTATAGAGAGCGGAGTGTAAACGGAAAATTATAAGTGACCAACACAAATCGACCAACCTTGTTAGGACGAGATTTTTTGCGTAGTTTTGGTTTTGAGTTGAAAGTGCGTAGTTCGGTTACCGAGCCTAATAACGTTAATTATGTAGAGCCGTATAATAGAGTTTTGGACCAGTTGAAAAGCGAATATGCTGAAGTTTTCAGTCGCGAGTTGGGTAAGTGTAATTTAA
This sequence comes from Eurosta solidaginis, assembly GCF_040869045.1. Taxonomy (NCBI): domain Eukaryota; kingdom Metazoa; phylum Arthropoda; class Insecta; order Diptera; family Tephritidae; genus Eurosta; species Eurosta solidaginis. Next base: position 168,389,134 of record NC_090319.1, on the reverse strand, counting down.
CCGTAGTCAAGTTACAGGTGGAAAGAGGGTTCAACCCGGTATTTTGCAAGCCTAGAGCAGTTCCACTGGCTTGGCGTGAGTCCACTGAAAAGCAATTAGCAGATTTAGTCGAAAAGGGTGTTTTGATACCAGTTGATAGTGCCGATTGGGGTACGCCGTTGGTCCCCATATTAAAGCAGAACGGTCAAATAAGAATTTGTGAGGATTACAAAACTACCGTAAACCGTTTCCTTAAAGATTTTAAGTACCCATTACCCCGGATAGACCAAATTTTTGCGTCAATGCATGGTGGGAAACTTTTTACTAAGCTAGATATGTCTAATGCGTACTATCAGCTAGTCCTGGATGAAGAGTCACAAAAGATTTGTACTTGGAGCACGCATAAAGGTATTTTTAAGATGACGCGGTTGCCGTTTGGCATAAAAACCGCGGCGGCCATTTTTCAGAAAACTATAGAGGGTCTGTTAAGAGGTATTCCGAATGTACTTTGTTACCTCGACGATATTACCGTTACAGGCAAAGACTTCGCAGAACATGTTCTGACTTTTAAACGCGTATTGGGGAAACTTCAGGCGGCAGGATTGCGACTAAATGTTGACAAATGCGAGTTTTTTAAAAGTAAAATTTCATATTTAGGTTTCGATATTGACGCGGACGGTTTAAAAGAAAATAAAGAACGCGTGCAATGCGTTCTCGACGCCCCGAAACCTAATTCGGTGCCTCAATTACGCGCTTTTATTGGTTTAGTGAACTACCATTCAAGGTGTATACCCAATTTCGCACAGAAGATGGTTCCGCCATATAAGCTTTTACAGAAAAACGGTCCCTTTATTTGGAACAAGAAGTGTCAAGAAGCGTACGATACGCTAAAGACAGAGATCGGGTCAGATAAAGTGCTGGTGCATTTTAGTCCTAAGTTGCCAATTATTTTGACCACAGATGCCTGTAACACCGCGGTAGCAGGCGTGTTATCGCACGTATATGACAGCGGAGTGAGGAGACCCATAGCTTTTATTTCACGGGCTTTAAACAGGGCTGAACTAAACTACAGTGCTATAGAAAATGAAGCCCTAGCTATTGTTTTTAGTGTGACCAAGTTAAGACAATACTTGTTGGGAGTATCATTTACGTTGGAAACAGACCATAGACCGTTGCTTACATTGTTTGGCGAGAATAAGGGTATTCCGTCCATAGCTGCGGCCAGAATACAGCGCTGGGCGTTGATATTATCAGGATTTGACTATAAAATTAAATACGTCAAGGGGTCTATTAATTACGCAGATAATTTATCGCGAATTTCGCAAACGAGTGTTTCAGCGGTGTCATCAGAGTCGACTTTTATTAATTATTGTAGTTCAGCGGAGTTAAATTACAAACAGGTGGCAATTGAGACACGGCGAGACCCGGTGCTGTCAAAAGTGATGCAAAGTGTTCAAGAGAGTACGGTTTCAGGTTTAAAAGGCAAATAGTTTGAGGCATTTCGGACAAAAGGGATAGAGCTAAGTGTTGAGGCAGGGTGCGTTTTATGCGGTTACAGGACGGTAATACCAAAAAAGTTGCAGAAGCAAATTCTGGAATCCTTTCATCAATCACACCTTGGCATCGTAAAGACGAAAGCGTTGGTTCGCTCGTATATATGGTGGCCGCGTATAGATAGTGACGTGGAGGCTCTTATAAAGTCTTGCCAATCGTGTCAATCAGTACTTATCAGGCTTTAAGTCCCATTACGAATATTAAACATTTGAATTGATCCAGCAGCGTATGTAGCAAAATCCATGTGTTGCGCTTTTGTCGTCTGTAAACAATTGTAGCGCATCCTGAATTGGGATTTTTGTTTCCCAAGTAATTGCTTTCATTTATGTACAGTGCAGGCGAAGTCGGATTCCCTTGAATGCTTGGGTAAAATGTAATCAATATACTTGCTGTGAACGTTTTGGTTGAGCTTCCTTAATAAGAGTCTGACTTTAGCTGCGTCATACAGCTTATTTGCATCTATTAAAAACAAATCCTCGTAGCGAGCGTACCACGTGTCAAAAGTTAGGTTATGTTCTGGGTCGTATATGAATTCAGTGATGCTAGATGCTAATGTGTCCATTGTTCGTTCTGGTTGCAAATTTACCTTTGAACCATCACATGTATTCCCAAATTTCGATGTAAAAAGCTGTGTTATAAGAGCTTGCATAGCTGCATTGTCTTGCTCTCGCTGCTTTTGCAATTGGTTAAAAAATATTTGCATTTGCTGTTCATCCATTTCACAGTTTTTTTTCTCGTTTGTATAAAGAGAAAAATGTTCACCTCCTCGTCGCCACTATTGTAACCTCGATGTTAATAAAGGCAATTATTCGTTTAACTTTAGAATACTTCATATACTGAATTCATTTACAAAATAATATTTTAACTATAAAAACAGTGATCAGTACGTCGCTCGAGTCGTAGGAAAAAGATGGAAGCCCCGAACAGCTCGCGCAAGCGTTGCCACTTAGCTGTTTACACAAATAATGTTTCTGTGCTACCAACAATACCTATCACCGCTTCTGTTCAATTTCTACAAATCAAAGCTCCCTTCCCACCAGAAGAAGGTACAATCATTTACTATGCACACGACTGCACGATTATGGCACCGGGACCTGTCCCTTCAATAAATGATTTAGTTTCTAAAATAAACAGCTGTCTCCCCGATCTTTCTAGTTTCTTCACCTCGCGCATCCTGGCATTATCACCGACAACATCCACGGCGACTCTGTTTACGACGTGGAAGGAACAGATGTCGCAAATATTGGACGTTCACGTCGATGGTGTCACCCTACCGACTGTCAGTCACCCAAAGATCTTTGGGGTATCGTTCGATAATACTCTGACCTTCAAAGCGCATGCCACCGAAATTGTATCAAAGTACAAAGCGGCAACAACATCCTCAAGACTCTTGCCGGCAGCACCTGGGGAAAAGATAAAGAAATTGATTTAAATGTATGAAAACATTTATTTGAAACAATTCTTAAATTATAATTTATTTAATAATTTGGGAAAAATTTAAATAACGTGACATCAGGATGGACAAGGCGACAGCTGTTTCGATTATACCTTGTAAATCTCTTCAAGGCCTTTTCTCCCGGGAGTTGGATTCGAACCCGCACTCCTACGATAGTTAAAATGGGTACAAACGCATTCAGCTACGTCATGCCTTAGTTGTTGTAAAGTTTTTCTCAATTGCCTTCTTTTGCAGATATTAATCTTCTACATGTCACATACTTCGTATAATAAAGAAATTGATTTAAATGTATGAAAACATTTATTTGAAACAATTCTTAAATTATAATTTATTTAATAATTTGGGAAAATTTAAACAACGTGACATCAGGACGGACAAGGCGACAGCTGTTTCGATTATAGGTTGTAAATCGCTTCAAAGCCTTTTCTCCCGGGAGTGGGATTCGAACCCGCACTCCTACGATAGTTGAAATGGGTTCAAACGCATTCAGCTACATTATGCATTAGTTGTTGTAAAGTTTTTCTCAATTGCCTTCTTTTGCATATATTAATCTTCTACATATCACATACTTCGTATGTAATTATGTGTTGAAGTTATGCATGTTTGTAAGGCGGTTTCAAAGAAACTTGGTGTTGTTGTTTTTATTCTATTTATAGAACTAAAACTAATTAACCAATGTTGTCTATTTGTATGAGTTTTAAGCGGGGATTACCCTTATTGATTTAAATGTATGAAAACATTTATTTGAAACAATTTTTAAATTATAACTTATTTAATAATTTGGGAAAAATTTAAACAACGTCACATCAGGACGGGCAAGGCGACAGCTGTTTCGATTATAACTTGTAAATCTCTTCAACGCCTTTTCTCCCGGGAGTGGGATTCGAACCCGCACTCCTACGATAGTTGAAATGGTTGCAAACGCATTCAGCTACGTCATGCCTTAGTTGTTGTAAAGTTTTTCTCAATTGCCTTTTTTTGCGTATATTAACCTTCTACATATCACATACTTCGTATGTAATTATGTGTTGAATTTATGCATGTTTGTAAGGCTGTTTCAGAGAAACTTGGTATTGTTGTTGTTTTGTTCTATTTATAGAACTACAACGAATTATCCAAATGTTGTCTGTTTGTATGAGTTAATCGGAGATTGCCCGTATTGCTTGAAATGTATGAGACATTTATTTCAAGCAATTTTTAATTTTATAATTTATTTAATAATTTGGGAAAGTTTAAACAACGTGACATCAGGACGGACAAGGCAACAGCTGTTTCGATTATACCTTGTAAATCTCTTCAAAGCCTTTTCCCGGGAGAGGGATTTGAAGCCGCACTCCTACGATGGTTGAAGTGTTACAAACGCATTCAGCCACGTCATGCCTTAGTTGTTGTAAACCTTATCCCAATTGCCTTCTTTGCATATTTTCTTAATTCACAGTCCATACTTCGTATGGCATCATGTGGTAAAGTTATGCGTTGGTAAGGCGGTTTCAAAGAAACTTGGTGTTGTTGCTTTTGTTCTATTTATAGAACTAAAACGAATTAACCAATGTTGTCTATTTGTATGAGTTTTAAGCGGGGATTGCCCTTATTGATTTAAATGTATGAAAACATTTATTTGAAACAATTTTTAAATTATAATTTATTTAATAATTTGGGAAAAATTTAAACAACGTGACATCAAGACGGACAAGGCGACAGCTGTTTCGATTATACCTTGTAAATCTCTTCAAAGCCTTTTCTCCCGATAGTGGGATTCAAACCCGCACTCCTACGATAGTTAAATGGTTACAAACGCATTCAGCTACGTCATGACTTAGTTGTTGTAAATTTTTTCCCAATTGCATTCTTTTGCATATATTAATCTTCTACACATCACATACTTCGTATGTAATTATGTGATGAAGTTATGCATGTTTGTAAGGCGGTTTCAGAGAAACTTGGTATTGTTACTGTTTTGTTCTATTTATAGAACTACAACGAATTAACCAAATGCTGTCTGTTTGTATGAGTTAATCGGGGATTGCCCGTATTGCTTGAAATGTATGAAAACATTTATTTCAAGCAATTTTTAATTTTATAATTTATTTAATAATTTGGGAAAAATTTAAAAAACGTGACATCAGCACGGACAAGGCGACAGCTGTTTGATTATAAGTTGTAAATCTCTTCAAAGCCTTTTCTCCCGGGAGTGGGATTCGAACCCGCTCTCCTACGATAGTTGAAATGGTTACAAACGCATTCAGCTACGTCATGCCTTAGTTGTTGTAAATTATTTCTCAATTGCCTTCTTTTGCATATATTAATCTTCTATATATCACATACTTCGTATGTAATTATGTGTTGAAGTTATGCATGTTTGTAAGTGTTGGATATTAATACCAAATTGCATACAATATGAACACCGTGTAATATACTATCCGAACACTTCCTATTGATTGACATTTGCTAATATGTGTGTAATATGTATATGTGAAGAAGAACAATAAAAATCTCCCCATTTTGTCTACAACCAAACCAACGTGAACATTGCAGTGGCGACGAGAAAATAACGAAAAAAGAAGAAAAGCTAAAATTGGACTTAAAATTTTATTTAAACTAAGAAAACGGGAGAAAAACCAATTCAAGTGTTTGAAATATGACTGGAGGGGCAGCAATGACGGCAACCACCACCAAAATGATTTATACTCCGAATATCGTGGAGTTCTCGGTAGCAGACAATTGGCGAATATGGCGGGAAAGGTTGGAGTTGCACTTGTTAGAAATTGAGTGCACGAGAGAAGCGGGGAAGATTTCGGCCCTACTGAGAAATATTAGCGGGGAAGTATACGGAATTTTGCATATCGTTTGCAGCCCGAAGCTTCCCAGCGAAAAAACGTACGAGGAGTTGTGCACAATTTAGGAGCGCCATTTTACTCCTCCCGTCATTTTATTTCATGAAAGACGTAAATTTTACGCCGCAAGAAGAGCCGACACCGAAACGGTAGCAGCATGGTACGCACAAGTTAAAAAATTGGCATTGCAATGCAAATTCGGGGCTGCCCTAGAAAAGATCATTCTAGATAAATTTTTCGTTGAGCTGCCAGAAAAAATTTTCGAGAAATTTTGCGAAGAGGACGAAGAGATAACGATAGAAAAGGCACTAAGGAAGGCGTTGGTGATGGAGTCGAAGATTACTCAGCAATTAGCTGTAAAAAATGAGGTAAATTTTGTGAAGTCACAAGTGCAAAATTCCCGTAACTACAACAACAACAACGACAGCAGCAGCAACAATCCAGGCAGGCGTAGCGGAAAAAGAACCGGTGCGAATTCCAACAGCAAAAACAACAACGTTGGAAGTATGAAGAAGACACCATGTGCGCATTGTGGTTGGAAAAATCACCAATCAAGCAAATGCAGATATCGTAATAGCGTGTGCCACTCCTGCAACAAGGTGGGCCATTTGGCGAATGTATGCCAGGTTAATAAAAATAACGTACAATTTGTAAATGTAAAAGAAGATTATGATACTTTCGACTCTGTTTTTAATATTTCACATATAGATCGGAGAGAAGGTGGTAACCAGTACGAACTTGCAATCGAAGTAGGTGGTTATCAGCTTGTCGTCCTGTGCGATACGGGTGCGCCGTGTTCCTTGATGTCAATCAAAATTTTTGATAAATTTTTGATCGCAAATGGCTGCGGAAATGCTCAACCTCATACACGGGATACGGTGGTGAATTGGTCGATGTTATCGGTGAGTTTCTTACTACAGTTCGTTATAGAGAGCGGAGTGTAAACGGAAAATTATAAGTGACCAACACAAATCGACCAACCTTGTTAGGACGAGATTTTTTGCGTAGTTTTGGTTTTGAGTTGAAAGTGCGTAGTTCGGTTACCGAGCCTAATAACGTTAATTATGTAGAGCCGTATAATAGAGTTTTGGACCAGTTGAAAAGCGAATATGCTGAAGTTTTCAGTCGCGAGTTGGGTAAGTGTAATTTAACCGTAGTCAAGTTACAGGTGGAAAGAGGGTGCAACCCGGTATTTTGCAAGCCTAGAGCAGTTCCACTGGCTTGGCGTGAGTCCACTGAAAAGCAATTAGCAGATTTAGTCGAAAAGGGTGTTTTGATACCAGTTGATAGTGCCGATTGGGGTACGCCGTTGGTCCCCATATTAAAGCAGAACGGTCAAATAAGAATTTGTGAGGATTACAAAACTACCGTAAACCGTTTCCTTAAAGATTTTAAGTACCCATTACCCCGGATAGACCAAATTTTTGCGTCAATGCATGGTGGGAAACTTTTTACTAAGCTAGATATGTCTAATGCGTACTATCAGCTAGTCCTGGATGAAGAGTCACAAAAGATTTGTACTTGGAGCACGCATAAAGGTATTTTTAAGATGACGCGGTTGCCGTTTGGCATAAAAACCGCGGCGGCCATTTTTCAGAAAACTATAGAGGGTCTGTTAAGAGGTATTCCGAATGTACTTTGTTACCTCGACGATATTACCGTTACAGGCAAAGACTTCGCAGAACATGTTCTGACTTTTAAACGCGTATTGGGGAAACTTCAGGCGGCAGGATTGCGACTAAATGTTGACAAATGCGAGTATTTTAAAAGTAAAATTTCATATTTAGGTTTCGATATTGACGCGGACGGTTTAAAAGAAAATAAAGAACGCGTGCAATGCGTTCTCGACGCCCCGAAACCTAATTCGGTGCCTCAATTACGCGCTTTTATTGGTTTAGTGAACTACCATTCAAGGTGTATACCCAATTTCGCACAGAAGATGGTTCCGCCATATAAGCTTTTACAGAAAAACGGTCCCTTTATTTGGAACAAGAAGTGTCAAGAAGCGTACGATACGCTAAAGACAGAGATCGGGTCAGATAAAGTGCTGGTGCATTTTAGTCCTAAGTTGCCAATTATTTTGACCACAGATGCCTGTAACACCGCGGTAGCAGGCGTGTTATCGCACGTATATGACAGCGGAGTGAGGAGACCCATAGCTTTTATTTCACGGGCTTTAAACAGGGCTGAACTAAACTACAGTGCTATAGAAAATGAAGCCCTAGCTATTGTTTTTAGTGTGACCAAGTTAAGACAATACTTGTTGGGAGTATCATTTACGTTGGAAACAGACCATAGACCGTTGCTTACATTGTTTGGCGAGAATAAGGGTATTCCGTCCATAGCTGCGGCCAGAATACAGCGCTGGGCGTTGATATTATCAGGATTTGACTATAAAATTAAATACGTCAAGGGGTCTATTAATTACGCAGATAATTTATCGCGAATTTCGCAAACGAGTGTTTCAGCGGTGTCATCAGAGTCGACTTTTATTAATTATTGTAGTTCAGCGGAGTTAAATTACAAACAGGTGGCAATTGAGACACGGCGAGACCCGGTGCTGTCAAAAGTGATGCAAAGTGTTCAAGAGAATACGGTTTCAGGTTTAAAAGGCAAATAGTTTGAGGCATTTCGGACAAAAGGGATAGAGCTAAGTGTTGAGGCAGGGTGCGTTTTATGCGGTTACAGGACGGTAATACCAAAAAAGTTGCAGAAGCAAATTCTGGAATCCTTTCATCAATCACACCTTGGCATCGTAAAGACGAAAGCGTTGGTTCGCTCGTATATATGGTGGCCGCGTATAGATAGTGACGTGGAGGCTCTTATAAAGTCTTGCCAATCGTGTCAATCAGTACTGTCCAGTCCTGAAAAAAGTAGTTTGATGCCCTGGGCGGCAGCGGAGTCGGCATGGCAGCGTATACACGTGGATTTTGCGGGACCAGTGCGAGGCTTTCAGCTGTTAATAATAGTAGATTCCTTTTCGAAATGGGTGGAGGTTTTTAAAACAAAAGAAATGACTAGTGCTTTCACAATCAGTAAATTGCGCGAAGTGTTTTGTAGGTTTGGTTTGGTGGACACACTAGTTAGCGATAACGGAACGCAGTTTACGTCATTGGAGTTTAAAACCTTCATGAGTAAAAACTACATTAAACATGTGCTAACGGCACCTGGCCACCCAGCCACTAATGGGCAAGCGGAGAACTTCGTAAAAACGTTAAAAAAAAGCTTTAGTAGCAAGTTTTGCAGGCAAAGCTAACTTTAGCCTGGATGATGTATTGAACAGATTTCTGTTCGACTATAGGATTTCTAAACATTGTACAACAAATGAGTCCCCCGCAAAATTGATGTTAGGAAGGGAGCTAAAATCGAGATTTAGCGCTCTCAAACCACCAAGAGACGTCATAAAAACGAACCAACAAACCGCTGTTAACAACTGTAGAGGTAAACGCGATACCACGTTCACCGTAGGCCAGAACGTAATAGTGAGAAATTACTCGAATCCTAACAAGGCTGGTTGGTCACCAGGCACCGTACAGAAAAAGTTAGGTCCGCGTAATTACATAGTAATGCTAGCGAACGAAAACCGCTCAATAAAACGACACCTCGACCAGATCCGCAATGCCGACCTCGTGTGTGGGGAAGAGGCTTCTCGCAACGAACCGGGTGTTGAATTACCGGCTAGCCCTGCTCAAGTTAAGTCGGGCAGCATGGAGGATCATGGCGAACCCGTATCAAGTGAACCTCAAGAGGACGTGGAAAATGAAGCTAGGCAAATGCCTATAAGAAGTAGCAAGCAGAAAGCCATAGAGGCAATGCGAAAAAATAACAAAATTATATTCTTTATTGTATTCATTATCGTAACATTCAATCTGGTATAGTTAAAATGGATATCTAATACTTTTATTTTTCATTCACTTAAAATACTAAGTATATAAGGATATACATAAGTATATATATATACAAGTTTAAAAATTTCATGAATTCCAAAATGTAATGTATAATAAGTAGGTATACAAAGCTTAAGAAAGGGGTTGTTGGATATTAATACCAAATTGCATACAATATGAACACCGTGTAATATACTATCCGAACACTTCCTATTGATTGACATTTGCTAATATGTGTGTAATATGTATATGTGAAGAAGAATAATAAAAATCTCCCCATTTTGTCTACAACCAAACCAACGTGAACATTGCAGTAAGGCGGTTTCAGAGAAACTTAGTATTGTTGCTGTTTTGTTCTATTTATAGAAATACAACGAATTAACCAAATGTTGTCTGTTTGTATGAGTTAATCGGAGATTGCCCGTATGTATGAAAACATTGTTTTCAAGCAATTTTATAATTTATTTAATAATTTGGGATAAATTTAAACAACGTGTCATCAGGACGGACAAGGCGACTGCTGTTTCGATTATACCTTGTAAATCCCTTCAAAGCCCTTTCTCCCGGGAGTGGGATTTGAACCCGCACTCCTACGATGGTTGAAGTGTTACAAACGCATTCAGCCACGTCATGCCTTAGTTGTTGTAAAGTTTTTCCCAATTGCCTTCTTTGCCTATATTACTCTTCTACATATCACATACTTCGTATGTAATTATGTGTTGAAGTTATGCATGTTTGTAAGGCGGTTTCAGAGAAACTTGGTATTGTTGCTGTTTTGTTCTATTTATAGAACTACAACTACTATTTGAAAATGTTTTCATACATTTAATGCAATAAGAGTAAAACCTGCTTAAAACTCATACAAATAGACAACAATGGAAATATTTCCATACATTTAAAGCAATAGGGGTAATCCCCGCTTAAAACTCATACTAATTTATCAAAATTGTCTTTCGAAATTATGGTGATATCCGGTGCTGTATCAAACTGTAATTGCATTTCCACATTGATGATTTTCACGTTGACATATTTACGTTGTGAAGTTATGCTATGTGCTTGGTATATACTGTTAATGAGCGGCTGTTTCGTATTTGCTGTAGCTTTTGTTTTGCTTTATTTTTAATTTAGATTTTATTTTGCAATAACCTTTTTTGTGTCCTACTTTGTGTCATTTTTCGCAGGTATGATTTTTATAAGTGCAATTACGCACGTAGTGCATCGCTCCACAAAACCAACAAGGTGTTTTTGTTTTCCACTAGTGCATTGTCTGATTTCAAGTTAACAATTCGTTGACATTCTCGAGAGAGTGTGTCCAAATTAACTTTTTTGACTTCTGTGCCCAATTAAGTAACATTCGGGTTCTTATTTCGAAATCTGATTCGGCTTTAAGTCCCATTACGAATATTAAACATTTGAATTGATTTAGCAGCGTATGTATATAATAATTTATTTAATAATTTGGGAAAAATTTAAATAACGTGACATAAGGACGGACAAGGCGACAGCTGTTTCGATTATACCTTGTAAATCCCTTCAAAGCCTTTTCTCCCGGGAGTGGGATTTGAACCCGCACTCCTACGATGGTTGAAGTGTTACAAACGCATTCAGCCACGTCATGCCTTAGATGTTGTAAAGTTTTTCCCAATTGCCTTCTTTTGCATATATTAATCTTCTACATATCACATACTTCGTTTGTAATTATGTGTTAAAGTTATGCATGTTTGTAAGGCGGTTTCAGAGAAACTTGGTATTGTTGCTGTATTGTTCTATTTATAGAACTACAACGAATTAACCAAAGTTGTCTATTTGAAAAATGTTTTCATGCATTTAAAGCAATAAGAGTAATCCCCGCTTAAAACTCATACAAATAGACAACATTGGAAATATTTCCATACATTTAAAGCAATAAGGGTAATCCCCGCTTAAAACTCATACTAATTTTTCAAAATTATCTTTCGAAATTATGGTGATATCCGATGCTGTATCAAACTGTAATTGCATTTGCACATTGATGATTTTCACGTTGACATATTTACGTTGTGAAGTTATGCTATGTGCTTGGTATATACTGTTAATGAGCGGCTGTTTCGTATTTGTTATGCCTTTGCTGTAGCTTTTGTTTTGATTGTTTTGCTTTATTTTTGATTTAGATTTTATTTTGCAATAACCTTTTTTGTGTCCTACTTTGTGTCATTTTTCGCAGGTATGATTTTTATAAGCGCAATTACGCACGTAGTGCATCGCTCCACAAAACCAACAAGGTGTTTTTGTTTTCCACTAGTGCATTGTCTGATTTCAAGTTAACAATTCGTTGACATTCTCGAGAGAGTGTGTCCAAATTAACTTTTTTGGCTTCTGAGCCAATTAAGTAACATTCGGGTTCTTATTTCGAAATCTGATTCGGCTTTAAGTCCCATTACGAATATTAAACATTTGAATTGATTCAGCAGCGTATGTAGCAAAATCCATGTGTTGCGCTTTTGTCGTCTGTAAACAATTGTAGCGCATCCTGAATTGGGATTTTTGTTTCCCAAGTAATTGCTTTCATTTATCTACAGTGCAGGCGAAGTCGGATTCCCTTGAATGCTTGGGTAAAATGTAATCAATATACTTGCTGTGGACGTTTGTGTTGAGCTTCCTTAATAAGAGGCTTTAGCTGCGTCATAGAGCTTATTTGCATCTATTAAAAACAAATCCTCGTAGCGAGCGTACCACGTTTCAAAAGTTAGGTTATGTTCTGGGTCGTATACGAATTCAGTGATGCTAGATGCTAATGTGTCCATTGTTCGCTCTGGTTGCAAATTTACCTTTGGACCATCACATGTATTCCCAAATTTCGATGTAAAAAGCTGTGTTGTAAGAGCTTGCATAGCTGCATTGTCTTGCTCTCGCTGCTTTTGCAATTGGTTAAAAAATATTTGCATTTGCTGTTCATCCATTTCACAGTTTTTTTTTTCTCGTTTGTATAAAGAGAAAAATTTTCACCTCCTCGTCGCCACTATTGTAACCGCGATGTTAATAAAGGAAATTATTCGTTTAACTTTAGAATACTTCATACTGAATTCATTTACAAAATAATATTTTAACTATAAAAACAGTGATCAGTACGTCGCTCGAGTCGTAGGAAAAAGATGGAAGCCCCGAACAGCTCGTGTAAGCGTTGCCACTTAGCTGTTTACACAAATAATATTCCTGTGCTACCAACAATACCTATCACCGCTTCTGTTCAATTTCTACAAATCAAAGCTCCCTTCCCCACCAGAAGATGTTACAATCATTTACTATGCCAACGACTGCACGATTATGGCAACGGGACCTTGCCTTTCAATAAATGATTTAGTTTCTAAAATAAACAGCTGTCTCCCCGATCTTTCTAGTTTCTTCACATCGCGCAACCTGGCATTATCACCGACAAAATCCACGGTGACTCTGTTTACGACGTGGAAGGAACAGATGTCGCAAATATTGGACGTTCACGTCGATGGTGTCGCCCTACCGACTGTCAGTCACCCAAAGATCTTTGGGGTATCGTTCGATAATACTCTGACCTTCAAAGCGCATGCCACCGAAATTGTATCAAAGTACAAAGCGGCAACAAAATCCTCAAGACTCCTGCCGGCAGCACCTGGGGAAAAGATAAAGAAACGTTGCTAACCACGTACAAAGCAATTGGCCGGCCGCTCATGAGCTACGCTCCACCAGTTTGGTCGCCTGGTCTTAAAAACACATACTGGAAAAGGCTACACGCTTGTCAAAATGCTGCTATCAGAACTGCCACCGAAAGTGTCCTTTTGACCTCCGAACACCACCGACATAGAAGGCCAAAGAGCCCAACATTAAAGAGCAAAAAGAAATGGAGAACAGACAGTTTTTGCTAAATTGTCACAAACCAGGATTTGCTAGCAAATAACTGCTTGATATAGCCCGGCCTCCACGGGGTTTAAGGGAACATCGCCATTAGCACTATGACGAGATCCGGCGCCTGCCAACACCGCCGCTTGATCCAGACAAGCAGAAGCAGGCCCTAGCCAAATCCACACAGAATCGGTAAACGCTTTTACCAGGACGGGATCTTGCAGAAGAAGAAGGCACACTACCAAGGGAGACACGAGTCACCCTGGCCCAACTTCGTTCTGGATACTGTAACATGTTAAACTCTTACTTGTCCAGAATTAACTCCGACATACGTAATGTATGTTCTGCATGCGATGTGTCCCCACATGACACCAACCATCATTTCAATTGTAATGTGGAACCTACGCCTCTAACTCCAATGTCCCTATGATCGACCCCTTTCGACCAGTTCCCTCGGACTTTGATGACAACAACATCGATTCCCCTATACCTATTATATGTAGTACTCTGGACTCACTGTGTAAATGGTATTCTGGGGAAATAAGAAGGCAACTCGTAGCAGTTCTTTTGGCTCGGCAACCATATCGGGGACGTGAACCAGGGGGCGGCCAATTGCTTTATAAGTGGTAATGAGCGTCTCTTTATTCTTACCCCAAGTGCTGCCGGCAAGATTATTGATTATGGCTCTGGATTTTTGGTACAATTGCGGATGCATTCTCGCCAAGATGTAGATCCTGATCGAACGTTACATCGAGTATTTTTGTATGTAAGACAGTCGTAGCGTAACGCCATGTTGTTGTTGTAGCAGTGTCGCCCCATCCAATAGGTGCGACCACTCACAAATTGAAATCAATATCCTCTAGTGGGAATCCAAGAAACTTGGAATTTCAACAGGGGTGGACCAGAGAGAGAGAGAGAGGTGTTGGAGCTGTTGGTTCCACAGAGCATTAAAAAATATAGTTGGTGTTATGTGGGGACACTTTGCAAGCAGGGCATATGTACATTATGTATGTCGGTGTTGATTCTGGAGAGGTAAGAATTTTACCTATAACAGTATCCAGATCGAGTTTGAGCTAGAGTGACGCGCGTCTCCCTAGGGGGTTATTCAAAAGAATCAAATCAATTTTAAAATAATTTTCCGTCATATTGAGTTTTGAAAAGCTGGCATCGAATTCGTAATGAGCGATATTATATACAGACCAATTCTAAATATTCTCGCGGAATTTTGTTCTCGCGGATTGTTTTATTCCCGCGGAAAAATTCCTCCAATTCTGTTCTCCTAGGGAGAACAATAATTGGGGAATAGGAATTTCGAATTTTCGAAGTCAGCTGTTTTGTCAATTGAAATTTCGTTGCACATTTCTTATTTTGTTTAAAAAATTGAAAAGTTTAATTATTGTTGCAAATTTGTTGGAAATTAAGAAATAAAATATAAACATTACACAGTATTTATTGCATTTCATGTGGTATTCACTGAAATGAGTAATGAATTGGTGCCACAGCAACATCAACAGCGGAACATAAGAAGAAGACGGCCGCATAACACAAATCTGCCGGAGTTGCCTGCTTTCATTCAGCAAAGCAATTTTCTGGCGGCCAAGTTGAGTTGAATTCGTCCTTCATCATATGCCAAAATCTATTTAAGCCTTATTAAAAAATCCTTGCGCAATTTCTGGATGGCTGCATCAAATTTGTATACCAAGAGCTCTACCGTTGCTTATGATATACTTTTCGACTTAAAATAAAGAATATTGTGGTTGTAGTTGTTGTTGTATTAACAGTGAGAATATTGTGGTAGAATATAAATACATCTTTTAGCACAAATTTGTACAAATAAGTGTTCTTTCTTAAAATAACCAATTTCCTTTAACTATTTTGATGCATTCCCTTTAATTTACCAAGTGAAAAAACTCCTATGAAATGGCAGAGAAATCTCCCTCTCCCTCACATTCATAATACCTACTTTTCTCCCATAACCGGTTTCCGCTTTTTCGAACATTGTTCAGAATAGGAGGAAAGGGAAAAAACTCACAAGGAATTTTTATTTAGAATACGAGGAATGGGAGAAGGGAGAAAACTCGCACGGAATTTTCGTTTAGAATTGGGCTGATACCCTCTAATGATGATTTTGAAGCCAAAGCTAAATAGTCAGAATTACCGTTTTAGCTTCACAGATTTCAATTTCGCAACATATTTTTAGGCGCTACACATTAGGGTAGTCCACATTGCCATTTTCGTTGTCCCATATAAGATTTATGGATACATTTGGTTTGAAATCTTTTGATTTGTATAAATAAAATTGGCATATCTTTGTTAACATTTTTACGAAGTGCGCTGATTCAAAGTAAACTTAATCGCAAATTTTGGAAAAAATGTGTTGAAATAAACAAAAGGCAAGCTATTTTGTACAAAGACGTTATAAAATAAAATTTTGCAAGCGCGAAGGTGCGTGTAAAGCAGCGAAAAGTAACTAAATTCAAGGGAACACATTCATTAATAAATAACATGTAATTTTATTTCATTCTATATCGTCGAGGATACTTACTATGACATTCCTATTATATAAAGTTTGAAAAACGATATTCTGAGTTATTCTATAACATTAGTCCTGGTAACTAATTTGGGTTTTTCCGTTTCGTCGTCAAACAAATTCAGGTAACACTGTGGACACATTAAGCCTAAGTGGGGTCTTTACTGACCAGCCAGTTCAACCGAATCCTAGGCAAGTCCATTTGAAGTTTGCCAAAATATACAAAACCCATAACTCACTGGGCAATTTCTTATTAGATATTTTTTTAGTCCCACCTTTCTATTTTATATTTTCATATCTCACACCGTTCTAATTGTTTCCTTCTGCACTATTTTAGGCTCAAAATGGGATACGTAATATGGTTGATGTTTCCAGCACAGATGTTTCTGAAGATGAATTTTATGAAACCAATAGTTATCGATCAGAGCAATTACCCTTTCCCGACACAAACATGCCGGCTAATCGAGTAGAATTATGTACATCTGTTTCGACGCAAATGCCATTGCTGGGTATTACGCATGAGGAGGCTGGACATAATCACCCGGACTAAAAGTTAAAACCTATAAGAAATAAGGATTTAAAAATGAAATAAAATACTTAAATAAATATTTTTTCGCAACAAAATCTGGTAATTGTTGCATTTTTCCAGCAAAAAAAAGTAAATAAGTCAATACCATTCAGAGGAAATTGTACTAGAAAAGTATCATAATTAGTATGTTAGTAGTGATTTTGGAGATTTCAGGAAATTGCACACTTCAAACTAAATATTTCGTGAAATCATAAATAAACAGTACGTTTCAAACCTGCTTAAGTCCACATTTCCATTTGTTCAGATTATTGATACCTTATACACTATTTACCAAATCAATAGTTAAAAAAAAAATGCATAAAGAGGTCGAGAGATTTTAAGTACAACGGTTTTTTCTCTGAGTTTTGAATTAATTTTCAGTGGAGTATCTTAATTTAGTTGGAAATTTTTGCAACATAAAGAAGGTGGGGCCGTGTGTAGAAGTCGACGAAAGAGGGAAAAGGCCATTCACCTGGGAATGGTCAGGGCGATTCTTTTGCATGCGGTTCAAGAAGCTCACAACTTCCGGTCGCTTGCGGCCAAGTACCCTCTGGGTAGCCACTAAACATCCGTTTAGTAGTGAGCTAATATGAGAAGGCGACAACCTGGCTAGGCCACTCTGACGTAATCGGTTTAAGGGCTAGAAAGGGGATCTTTCATCAGCAGCGTCTGTCCATCGCGAGGTGCGGCTGCAAGCGGGCGTCTGTCTTGGATCAAGCGGCTCGCTATATAAACGTGCAGGTAATATTTTCACTCCCAATGAGCGGGTTGTGCGCTGGGCTTGGAACCTGCCACGTCAACCACACTCCAATGAAAAGCAACAACAAGCCTCGGATAAAAAGAAAACCCTTTATTGATGACGACCATGGCAAACGTTTGAAGGACAATGAATTGAGGGCATGCACCTGGAACGTCCGCTCCCTGAATGGGATGAGTGCAGATGCCCGACTGGTTGATGTCCTCGTCAAAGCAAAATCTGACATCACCGCCATCCAAGAAATGCGTTGGACGAAGCAAGGAAGAAAGAAGTTTAAAAATTGTGACATCTATTGGAGTGGCCATACAAATAAACGCAGTTTCGGCGTCGGATTCGTGGTGGGAGAGAGACTTTCTCGCCAAGTACTGGCGTTCACTCCTGTGGACGAACGTCTCGCCGCTATCTGAATAAAAGCAAACTTTTTTAATATATCATTCATCTGTGCGAGGAGAAAGACGTTGAAGTGAAAGACACTTTTTATGAACAATTAGAACGCACATACGAGCGCTGCTCCGTCATGATATAAAAGTCGTGCTTGGCGACTTCAACGCCAGTGTGGGCAAAGAAGGTGTTTTTGGTCCTACAGTCGGAAAGTTCAGCCTACACAATGAAACTTCTCCTAACGGACTGAGGCTGACTGACTTTGCCGGTGCTCGAAACATGGTCATATCCAGCACGAGGTTCATGCATAAGAATATACATCAAGCTACATGGCTGTCTCCTGATCGAAATACTCGCAATCAGATCGATCACGTTGTGATAGGCGGACGGCATGTCCCCAGTGTTTTAGATGTGAGCACGATCCGAGGACCTAACATCGACTCGGACCATTATCTCGTAGCAGCCAAAATACGCACCCGCCTCAGCGCGGCTAAAACCAAGGAACAAAAAACACAAGGAAAGCTAGACGTCGAAAGGTTGCAATCGCAACAGACTGCCAATGATTTTGCAACTCGACTCTCACACCTGCTCTCTGAGAGCTCTGCTCAGACTGAAGGAATTAGAAGCAGTGGCAGCATATCTCCAAAGCACTTCGTACTGCCGCGGAGGAAGAAATTGGTTGCCGGCGGCCACGGAAAAACAACTGGTACGACGAGGAATGCCACGTTGCAACCGAAAGAAAAGACGCTGCTTACAGGGCTACGTTAAAAGCGAGCGCAACAAGAGGAGTGTGTGAACGCTATCGTGAGTTAAAAAGGGAAGCGAGACGCCTTTTCAGGAAGAAAAAAGCAGAGGCAGAAAGGCGTGAGTGCGAGGAGCTTGAGCTGCTACCCACCAGGAAAACTCCTGTAAGAACGAAAACGGCGACCTTGTAACTGATGTCCAGAAAGTACTTAGATTATGGAGGGAACACTTCTCTGCTCTCCTAAATGGAGACAGCCATTTACCGCACAGGGATGACGAACCCGATCCCGCAATCGATGATGATGGAATAAATGTGCCCCACACCATTATGACGAAGTCAGAATGGTAATAGGTAGGTAGGTAGGTGAAATGGCTGCGACCCTGGTCGCCCAAGTAGCTATTTGAATCCGTTTTGATGCCATATAACTCGTCTAAAACCTACGAAATGTTACGGTCAATGTATTACAACCAGCCAGAGTTGTTGATAAAATTAAGAATGTTCGGGATTGCTATCACAGATAGACATCTGAGGTCTTCTAGAAACGGGGTTACAAGGAACCCCGGACATTTACACATAAAGTGTTCAACTGTCTCCTTGGCATTTGGATCTTTGCAGCTTCTGCAGTAGTCGTTATACGGAATGCCCACTTTTTCCGCATGCGTGCCTACTGCCCAATGACCGGTGCAGACTGCTATCAGTTTGCGTGTGTTGGCCCTGGATTTGTTCAGAAGACTTCTCGTCCTCCTTCCATCATAGTTTGGCCAAATGGATTTTAATATTGCACAGGTGGTGATGTTATTCCACGTTGCTTGTGCTTTCTTCAAGTAGAAGCTTTGGATATTCCCCTTGGCTACTGCTAAGGTTATGCCTACTTCGACACTGGTGATTTCCTCGCTCATCTCCGATGAGCCCCTGCGTGCCAGCTCGTCGGCCTTCTCGTTACCCTCTATCCCCCTATGACCCGGGACCCAGATAACGCATAGTTCTAGATTGGTGGATAACTCGAATATGAGTCGCTTACAAGCTCACACTAATTTTGAGTCAATGTGTGGCGAGGAAAGCGCTTTTATCGCTGCTTGGCTATCCGACAGGATGCAAACTTTACCAGCTACATTCAAGCCCTCCAGTGATTTGCAGGCTTGCCAAATCGCGAGGATTTCTGCTTGAAACACGCTGTAGTGCGATGGGAGTCTGAATGATGCAGACAGATCTAGGGACTCAGATTAGACTCCGGCCCGCACTCCCGATTCCATCTTGGAGCCGTCAGTGTAGAATTGGATGTCGTCGACCCTTATGCCCGGGTTTCTCTTCCACTCGTTCCTGCTTGGAATGGCGGTATTACAACTGTACTCAAACTTCAATTTGTGAGGGTAGTAATCTGTCGCGGTACTACATGTACCATCCGGAAGTTTATTTAGGATACTACTATGCCCTTGCTGAGTATCCTTCCAACACCCAGACTCCCTGAGTCTCAGTGCGGCTTGTGACGATGTACAAAGTATATGCAATTCGATCGGAAGCAGGTGCAAAATGGGGTCTAATGCAGCTGTGGGGCAAGTGCGTCCGTCCCCTATGGCACCAGCACACGCAGTGCGCTGGACTTTTTTCAGGCTGGTGAGATTGCAGCTCTTACTTAGATCTTCCCAAAGCAGAGGTGAAAGCACCCCACCCTGTGGTGTGCCTCTACATACCTGCTTGCCAACACTAGCTCTGCTGTTATTTCGCGGTTGCGAAGCAGGCTTGAAATCCAAAGCCATAGTGGTTTTTCAACCCCTGCCCTACCTAGGGCAGCCTCAATCGCTTCAGCTCTTACATTGTTAAACGCGCCTTCCACATCAACAAACGCAGCCAGAGTGAACTGCTTGTGATGAAGGGACTTCTCCACCGTTCGAACTACCTCATGTAGCGCGGTTTCTGTGGATTTCCCTCTCAGGTACGCGTGCTGTGCCGTGGAAAGTGGAGCCTCGCCTAGAAGCCTTTCGAATGTTTTCAGAACAAAGGACGTGAGACTTATTGGCCGAAAGTCTTTGGCTACTTCATTCCCCCTTCTGCCGGCCTAATGGATGAAAATCACCCGTGTTTTCGTCCACGAGACCGGAATGTGTTTGAGACGAATGCATGCCACGAAGATCTCCTTTAGTTCCTTAACCAAAGATTTCTGAGTCTTCTGCAGCATAATAGGCAGAATACCATCCACGCCTGGTGATTTATATGGAGAGAAGCTATCTATTGCCCAGGCAATTTTCTTCTCCGCTAAAAGGTTGTTTATGAGGCCAACAGGTACTTCCTAATGTGCCGTCTTTGTATCGCGTACTCCATCCCCCGATCCATCCGGGAAGTGAGCATCTACAAAGATGTTTAGAGTCTCTGCCGCCAATCCTGCCCATGTTCCATCGGCGCGCTTGACAAATGTCTTGTTTGAACGACTCTTGGCAAGAATCTTTCCCATCCTGGCTGAGTCCTTCGTGGACTCAATCGACTCGCAGTGTTCTCGCCAGGAGCTTGATTTTACTGTCCATAGGGCTTTCTTATACTCCCTCAGAGCCGTCCTGTACTCCTGGAAATCGTTCCTGAAGTGACAGTCGTTGAAGACCCTCCTCAGCTTTGACCTCAAGTCGCTGAGATTTTTGCCCCACCACGGTGGGAAGGTCTTTGCTCCTCGAAATTAGACAGGCAACTTTAAAGGTCACCTGAAAACTTCTCCAGAGACCGAACTCGGTCGGCAAGACGGTCTGTAGATTGTATAGGCGTCCTACTTTTATGGAGCCTATCGCTATCTTGTCAAATAGGCTCCAGGACGTCCGTTTAGGGTTTCTGTGCGGCTGACTTATTTCGTTTTCCCAGTCTATGTTGAAAAGGACCAACCGGTGATCCGACAGGGAAAGTTTTTTCGATACCTCCCAGTTTCTTGACCGTAAGCTCCCGGGAGTCAGATGTTAGTGTATATCAAGGACTTCCTCCCACCCTGGGTAGTTCGCCGTACTCGGAAAACTAAAGGTGAGAGAGCTGCCCTTGTTACATATGTAAAGGTTGTTAGCTAATATAAATTCAAACAGAGACTCATCCCGTTCGTTTATCTCGCTGCTTCCCCAAACCGCGTGCCTTGCGTTGGCGTCGCAACCCATCACGGCCGTCTGTTGTTGTTGTAGCAATGCTCGCCCCACCTAAGAGCCGCGACCAATCACAAATTGTCATCAATATCCTCTAACGGGAGTCCAAGGAAACTTGCCGTTTCAACAGGGGTGGACCATAAGGAAAGGGGTGTTAGAGGCGTTGGTTCCACATTACAATTGAAGAGATGGGTGGTGTCATGTGGGGACACATTGCAAGCGGGGCATACATTTTGTATGTCGGGGTTGATTCTGGATAGGTAAGAGTTTAACCTGTTACAGTATCCAGAACGAAGTTGAGCAAGAGTGACACGCGTTTCCCTGGGGAGTATGCGTTCCTCTTCCGCGAGCGCTTAGGCGTAGACTACGTGACGCCCTTGGGCAGCAAGGAGCCACAAAAGATTTATAAAAGTTACGTGGACGTCGGGTTTTGGGATCAAGCCCAGAACAACCTGTCCGATGCAACCATCCCTTGCACGAGACACACTGAACAGAGTATGACCGTCCTAAAAAGATTCTTTTCCGGCAGATGCAGCAAAACCATTTCTCAGGACCGGGGTCAGGAGACGGACCCGAATTGGATTCGATGCCTTCCCGGAGTAAGAGAATATGGAGCAGTCCTGCTGCAAGGAGCTGCTTGGAGGATGACAATTTGTGGGAGGGACAAAACAAATTAGATGGGGTCACACTGAAATGACAGTCCTTGGTCGGGAAAAATCCCGAGTCGCTCCGATACATAGAACCGACTGCCTTGGGAAGCGATCACGGCCGTCTCCTTCTTGGTTATTTGTGCTATAATTTGCGCGACCTCCTGTGGAGGAGCTGGTCGATCGTGTGCCATATAGGCGAGGCGACCGTCATGCTTCGGCCGTTTCTTGACTCGACCTTGACCACAGCAACGTCGTAACTACTGAAATTAGGCAAAAAGAAAGCATTGATAGTATTCCTAACGAGGATACAAGCCCTCGGTTTACCTACTCCATGTGTGTAAAAGAGGTTATAGTTTCGGGTCTTTAGGCCCATAACCTGTGACCGCCAGACCCATGGTTCCTGCACTAGGCAGACATTAATGTCCTCCTCCCTGAGGAGGACCAGCAGGTTATCCGAGGCGACTTTTGAGTGCTGCAGGTTAATTTGAGCCACCCTGAGCATTGGGTTGAGACTCGCCTGCTCGCCTTCCGAGGATTGACGACCCATCCTCACCCGGCTCCGCCAGGTTGAGCTCCCTCATGAGTTTGTTGGCGTCGTCAATCTCCTCCAGATTATTGTCTGGTGCCACTGCCGCCGGGAAAATCTTCACTTTGGCCTCCCTCAAGCCAAACTTCAGGCGGTTTCCACTTCGCTCGAGTACCAGGGACTTATTGCTGATCAGCAGCAGCACGGGCTGGCTATTTTTTATGGTTGCTCTACCTTCATCAGAGCCCAGTCGTCCATCGGGACGTCCGAGTTCTGGAGCTTTAGGCACTTTATTACCTTCTGTGCATCCAGTTTCAGCTTTGGCATTTTGGGAAGCCTCCTGGGAATTTCCGAAGCTGAGATGACCTTTAACGTAAGGCCATCAAATGCGTTGCTAATCTTAGCAACGCATCTCTCAAGAAACTCCCTTGAGCACCCATCCGCGCATTTGATTACCCTGCAGCCGCGGCATACCTCCTCGCAGTTGAAGGCGGGAACTGGGGTTTGTACCTCCATCAGGTGCTCGAGGACCACCTCCGATAGCCGTCCCTCGATGGAGCTCCAAGCCGCCAGAACTTCCCTCCCGCCATTGCTCTCAGCATCAAACAGAGCCATTTGGAGGTGGTACCTGACCACCGCTCTGTAAGTGGGTCTGTCCGATACCGCAGCACTGGTAGAAGCACCGTGAGTGCCTGGACTACTTCCCTTTTTTGACGTCGCGCTCGTTCACCTCTTGTGACCGGTTGCGATTCGCCGACTGTTTTTGAGCTGGTTGTTTGCTTGTTTGAGGCATCACTACGGGCTTGTGCGCGAGGGTGGTCTCGTACTCCTTGACAACTACCTCGCACCACACCTTCTCTTCGGCGTCCCGCTCATGAGGCTCGCCTTTTTCCTAATTACTGGCTATCTTTTTGAGGATGAAGAGAGCCATCAAATAGCTAGCTTTCAGCAGAGTGCTTGAACACTTCTTCGAACTCTTGGGAGCCACTTTGGCTGGTGTACTCCCCTTTCTATCTTGATTTTGGACATTGATTTGGCTGGGTGCGACAGGGGTTATGGCTGGTACCCTGACCGACCTCTTTGACGCTCTCCTGGCTGCTAGCCAGAAGATCATCTTCAGAGAGCGTTCCCAGAACGCTCCCTTTCTCCCCCTCCTTTTTGTTGTTTTTGTTTATTTTAAACATATACAGTTCCCACGAGTTTGCATGGAATGGTTAGTCAACCCCCGGCAGAGCCAGCATACCGGGGGTAAGGCACTTATGCAACCAACCTTGCCCGGGCATCGGAGGGGACCGTTCGCGATCAGCCTTTCAATATACACCCGCTGACCACACAGCCATCGGCACGGGTACCTCAACACCTTGGCTTTGGTTTTGTTGGTGCGGCAATCCTCACATCTCCTGCAGCGACAAGTGATGCGTTCTTCTGAACACGCCGTTGACGCTGTGGGACATATGAGGCTTTCCTCTTAGTTCGTCTCGTGTTGGGACCCTCCGCAGAGGAGATTCTAACATGATACTTAAGCCCCTTCTCCATGACAAGGCGACCAACATTGAAGGGGCAGAATAGCAATAACCAGATTGAAAAACAACAAGGTCACGGGCGCTGATGGATTGCCTGCGGAGCTATTCAAATACGGCGGCGAGGAGTTGGTAAGACGCATGCTTCAGCTTCTTCGCAAAATATGGGCGGACGAGTGCATGCCCGACGATTGGAATCTGAGTGTTCTTTGCTCAGTTCACAAGAAGTAGGATACTGCAAACTGCACCAACTATCGCGGAATCAACCTTCTTAATATCGCATATAAGGTTCTGTCAAGTGTATTGTGCGAAAGATTGAAGCCCACCGTGAATCGGCTGATTGGACCTTATCAAATCGGCTTCAGACCTGGTAAAACTACCATCGACCAGATTTTCACAATGCTCCAAATCTTGGAAAAACCCGCGGAAAAAGAATCGACACACATCACCTCTTCGTCGATTTTAAAGCCGCCTTCGACAGCACGAATAGGGGCTACCTATATACCGCTATGTCTGAATTTGGTTTCTCCGCAAAACGTATATGGCTGTGCAAAATGACGTTGAGCAACACCATCAGCTCAGGCAGAATAGGGAAGTACCTCTCCGAGCCGTTCGAAACAAAACGAGGTATCAGACAGGATTTCTTTAATGCTTGAGAAAATTATAATAGCTGCAGAACTTAACCGATCTGGAACAATATTCTATAAAAGCGTGCCATTACTGGCATATACTGATAACATTGATATCATCGGCCTAAACACCCATGCCGTTAGTTCTGGTTACTCCAAACTGGAAAAAGAAGCGTTAAAGATGGGTTTGATGGTGAATGAGGACAAAACGAAGTACCTGCTGTCATCGAGCAAAGTTTCAGCGCATATGCGCCTTGGCAACCACGCTACTGTTGGCAGCCATAATTTCGAAATAGTAAAAGACATCGTTTATTTGGGAACCAGCATCAACACTAACAACAACATCAGCTCTGAAATCCGGCGAAGAATCACCCTTGCCAATAAATGCTACTTTGGACTAGGTAGGCAACTGAAAAGTAAAGTCCTCTCTCGGCATACGAAAATCATGCTCTACAAGTCACTTATCGTACCCGTCCTGCTATATATTGCAGAAGCGTTTCTGGGAATTTTCGAGAGAAAAGTTCTTCGAAATATTTATGGACCTCTACGAGTTGGCAATGGCGAGTACCGAATAAGATTTAACGATGAGCTGTACGAGCTATACGCAGACACAAATATAGTCCAGCGAATTAAAACGCAGCGGTTGCGCTGGCTAGGTCATGTTATGCGAATGAAAGATGACGCTCCGGCCAAACAAGTGTTTCTATCGGAACCCGCCTATGGAAGCAGAGCTAGAGGGCGGCCCCCACTCCGTTGGAAGGACTAGGTTGAAAACGATTTAAACTCCCTTGGTGTGACTAATTGGCGCCGTTTGGCAGAGAGAAGGAGCGACTGTCGCGTCTTGTTGGACGGCCATAACCGTTAAAACGGTTAAGCGCCAATTAAGTAAGTAAAGGATTTGAGCGCAAGTTAAAAAACTTTGCACGGTTGCTTATTATTTTGTCAATACATATATGTTACATAACCTTTCCTTAATAAAAACGATAATCACGCATACCGTTAGCTTAATGTGAAAATGTGCTGTCACTTTTTTTGGAAAATTTTATTTTAATGCAGTTTTAAAACTGAATTCAAAATACATCGATCACAAAAAAAATATTTGATTTTTTCATTTTTACGTGCTGTGGGCAATGATGTGTAAATGCGCTAAGACGTCAGCTGTTAAAAAGAATGTGCTAGGTCAACCTGAATTACTAGTAATTTCTTTGTGCGCGCATTTTATTTATTTATTTAATTCATTCAGTCTAAAAGTACATGCTTTGTTGTTGTATTAACGATGAAGACACTGCCCAAAGGCTAAGCCTGTGTTGATTAAGCTAGTTGCCTCGAACATTGCTTCTATGTCTTTCTCCAATGATACAGATGTAGAACATTCCGGAGCGTAATTCACGTCCCTATCAGTTTCAGTGAGTACTACGCTGAAATTAATATCATCTGATTCTTTCATCTAGAATAACGAATAAATGTATGATAAGTACCTAATATTTGACGAATTTAATAATATTGAAGTTAAAATATGGAAAATTTATATGTACATGAAGGCAGCTGCCAATGTCTTAAATATGAGTTCCATAAATATATATATTGTTTCTAAATTTGTATATTCAATTATTATAAGTGCAAGTATATACAAATATACAAACCATATTATGTTTGTGGATTTTAGATAGCTTCAGTCGGCTTTTGTTGCAAATTCGTTGTTCCATCGCTTTTTTGTTAAAGGAATATCCAGCGTAAATAGGTGTTTTTTTACTATTCTCAGAGTCCCGTAGTTTTTGGTGTTTGGGTGCGGAGACAAATCAAATGGATTAAAGCATTTAACTTTCGGCATTTTCCTAATAATATTTATTTAAAATTCGCAATAATAAAACAAGATCTTTCTGAATTAAGGAAATGAACGATGTTTCTACATTGAAATAAAATTTAATTCTGTTTTCTATTTACAATCTTACATCTACATATACTAATTCTGGCATAAATATCGTAAAACTAGCTACCTGCTAAGTGATTAGCAGGTTTATTTTAAAGTACATATATGTATGTTGTAGTTAAGTTGACCATGCATGCATACACAGACAGGCGTTGGTTGTATACAATTGTAGCACGTACCTGCTGCAAGTAAATGTAAGCAAGTTGCTCAAGGTCAGGTCAGAAATGAGTAAATATCTTTAGAACCACAAAATTGTCCAACTTAAAATAAAAAGGGTTTTTAGCTGAAGGTGTATCGCATATTATATATATTTTTTCGAAAATATTCGTGGAGGAAAACAGTATGTAATATAAGGAACATAAGCCTTACACCAAAATATAATAATGTATTCTATGTGGTTGGGCCTTAAGTTGTATTTGACAGGCGCGTGCAGGTGGCAACGCGCATATCAAATACAACTGCGGCCCACATGACTGACATCAAAAATGTTATACAGAGAATCATCATTAAAATTGGCAAGACATCAAGAAAACACGAACTAAGTGCGGAAATAAAAACTAAGATATTTAATTGAATTAATTAAAAAGACAATACAAATAAAACAAACTAATTAGATATAAAGTTTAGAAAGTGTTTATTGTAATAAACAAACTGAAATGCAACATAAATAAACAAAAGAAAACCTAAATAAGACTAATTTATTTGGACATTAATTCTGCACGTGGGTCTAGTAGCCAAAACTGAGTGGCTTCCAAAGAGGTTCCGAAATAGAACCTCACATGGCGACCGTGAGGGTCTTTGGTGGTGGTACAGGTGAGTTGAGTGCGTGAGATCCGAACATAATAAAATTAACTTAAAAAATGTAATAAAATTAACAAAAAAATGCGGAGATAATAAAAATTTTCAATATACAATTTTAAAATTTTAAAATGCGAAATAAAAATCTACAAAATACTATTTCTAATACAACAAATTATCTAAAACTACGGAGATAACATAAAGAACTAAATTCTACGAACTACAAAATTTCCAAATAAAAAGATCGAAAGATAACATAAATCATTTTATTATAATTTATTAACCCACGCCACTCAAATAACGGCATCATAAACTGTACCACCGCCAGCGGCAGCGAACACCAGCAACTGCGAACATCAACAGCAAAGCCCAGCAGCAGCAACCACCGTCGGCAGCGAAGGCCAGCATTAACATCAGCGGCAGCCATCGTCATAGCAGCAGTGAAGCAGAAAAATAAGTTTATGATATATGTATGTATTAATAAAATTTTTCCTACAGGTTTTTACATATATGTACACAAAAATTTACAATTTTTATTAAGTGCGGTGCGTTCACATTAAATATGATAAATCTTTTTTTTTGATTATATCGGTGCGTCCGTTTATGTAAAACATTTTGGATTTTTGATAACAACGGTGCGTGCGTCTAAATTTAACTACTTCAATTGCCAACATTTTTTTTTAAATTTTCGAAGCATTTTATAAAGTCCAACATTTTCAGATTTACATCTAATTTTTTTCTAAGGTTAAATTCATTTCACAAATTTACAACTTCTTCAAATTTTTCAAGCTTTCAAAATTCTAAATTGAAAATTCATCAATTTATTTTACAAATTCTCATACTTTCAAGCTTCTATTTTTTTTTTTTGAAAATTTCAAAGCATTTCACAAATCTATTTAAAGTTTCACATGCCTAAATTTCCATTTTTCAAATTTTCATTCTACTTCAGTTTTTTTTAATACGTACATTTTCAAACAAAATATCACCATATAAGACTGAACTAGATAAGCAGTCTCCAGGTACGCTATAAATTTGATGAATTTTTGATATAAGCGGTGGCGAAAAACCAATTGAAATTTTTTGATATAAACGGGGGTTTGCGGAAAACCAATTAAGATTTTTTATATAAAGCGGTGGTTCCATGAAAAACCAAACGATATTTTTTGATATAAAACGGTGGTTCCGTGAAAAACCAATTGAGATTTGTTTTTATTAAAGTGGTGCGTCCGTTAAAATATATGAATTTTTTTTTAATAAAGCGGTGCGTCCGTGAAAATATGAATATATGAATTTTTTTTTTGAACTGATTAACACATTTTTAAGATTTTTAACAGTTCATACTTATATACTGTTACGAATATTAGCAACACTGCCATATCCAGGTCGATGCTAAGCAGTGACGTGAATTCACATCAATAATTCAATCATTATGTATCTACATAAACGAATCAATAATTGCGTCTACACATATGTACGTATACGAGCAGCGGAGAACCAATGCTCAAACACATGCATATATCTTATCTGAGTTGTCACAAGAGAGGGCAATAATTTGTGCAAGTATTACTCAAATGAGAAGTTATAAACGTAGTTGTTGAAGTATGCAATGAGAAATCAAAAAGTGTAAAAGGAGCGACAGTAGAGGCGAAGGGAGAGTTTCATTTCAGCTATCAATCATTTTGGTTATTAAGCAAGCTATTCGTTGCAAAGTTTGAGTGTTATTGTGAAGTAATTTAATAAAGGCCATTTTGCATTATTAAATATTGGAGTTATTTATTCAACAGTTTAGTGATTCGAACTTAGCAGAGGGTTGCAAATAAGAGGATTTGCAAGTAAATTCGTTACAATTGGTGTCAGAAGAGGAATTGTTGAATAAATTCCAGAGGACAACAAGGACATGGCAAAGTTCAGTGAATTGAAGATCCAGCAACTGAAGAAGGAGTTGGACAGCCGTGGATTGAATACAACCGGAAATAAACTCGAACTTCAGGCACGACTACGAGAGGCAATGGAATTAGAGGGAATTAACGTGGAAGAGTATATCTTTCATCTTGATGGCGAGGAGACCACAAAAATTGAAGAGAAAAACGAAGCATCGCAGACAGTTACCAGCACAGACTTGAACATGATATTGGCTGCAATATCTGCACAAACATCGACAGTAGCATCAATGTCGTCGCAATTGGCATCCCAGCTGGAAGCGCAAGAGGCAGGTATAACAGAAATGTCATCACAAATATCCACAAATATGTCATCACAACTGGAAGAGCAGAAGACATATATGGCATCCCAACCGGAAGAGCAAAAGACATATATGACATCTCAGTTGGCTGAGCAGTTGAAAGCACAGGAGACCCGCATATCCCCGCAGCTGGAGGCACAAGAGATAAGGGTAACATCGAAGCTGGAGGCCCAGGATACAAAAATTTTACAGTTTGAGGAAAAAATCGAGGCCGAAGTGGATGCTTTGAGAGGACGTATCGAGCAGTTGCAACTAAACCGCCCAGCAGTTTCAGCAAGAAATCCGAAGGTAAAAACTCCATCTTTTGACGGCTCTGTTCATTTCCAGGTCTTTAAGGTACAGTTTGAGAAGACCTCAGCAGTGAACAACTTGAATGCTGAAGATCAAGTTGCATTGCATTGAGATACCATAGACATGATATAGTGGATTACTAATTTGTTTAAATTGAGTCTTCTTTTACTTAAAATTTTGTCTCACACCATAAGTTTGCTAACTCACCACACCCCTACACTATCTAACCCTCGGGTACCAAGTCACACACAGCCCTAACACCTAAAAACCACCCCTATCATACCGCAAGCAGGCTAACCCACTTATCCCTGGCGACAACATTTACTCTCATATTTTTCCTAAAATAAGTATTATTTATCCCACAAGTGGGTAACCAACTTAACTGGTAACCCTTCAACTTCCGTATCCCCTAACCCCTAGAAACCACTCCTACCGCACCACAAAATTTCAAAATACGATATCTCAGCGAAAAAAAAAGATATTTGAGCAAACTCAACGCCATTTCGAAGAAAAATACTTGTATTCAAAGATACCATCCTTTAATTTTGGTGAAAGAAAACATATGCAAGACTACATAACCTCAAATATGGGCTAAAACGGTATTTTTTGCACTTTAAGGTTAGGATATCTCGAAAACCAGAGCTGATAGAGCAATTTTGAGGACAGATTTCGATTCATCGCATCAAAATCCTTCGAAAATATATAGTCCGGTTCCTGGGTCTGAGATGCTGTCGGCCTGTGTAATCTATTATGCCGAAGATCACGCAGTGGAATATATGGAATGAACAAATTAGATAAATCTGAGCAATTCGTGCTAAAGTTTATTACATTATAGGCAAGCATGAGTGAGATAAAAGTTCTTCTGTCATACAAAGCTTGAAGTCCAAGCAATTTGCGCCTGCTGGTATTTGATGGGAGGCCGTCTGGCCAGTGAAGCATACGTAAAGCAATATTTGTAAAAATGTTTAAGCTCCCTCAATTTTGTAGGAGTTAGATTCATAGAAAGGATTCCATATTATTGAGTAATATTCAAGACCACTTCTGACCAAGGATATATAAAGTGCTTTCAACGTAATAGGGTCCTTAAAGTCACTCGTGTTACGTCTACTGAACCCCACCATTGCAACAAATGTTGAAACAATGAAGTCAATGTTGCTAGAAAAAGAGAGTTTGGAGTAAAAAATTACACCCAAGTGTTTACTCTCTTGACAACGGTTAAGAGATTTAGCATTTAGTTTGTAGGTAAAGTATTTGGCAGTTGTCTTTTTGGAGTAAGTAGTTTGACAAATAAATAGTATTTTTTGTCAAATATGTATGTGTTATATTTCAATCATTAAAGGGGAGGAGTGATGGGGAAACATATTGAGTAAAAAGTGCTAAGTCAGGAGAAAAAATTTGTTTTGAGTGCGGAAATTGTGCTAAGTCATAAAATAGCTGCTGGGTTGTCATACATGATTTTTATTTATCTTTTTTAAAGCTTCTACACTCCAAAAGCATTGCAATTAAGGTATCCTCATTCACAGTTTTGAAAAAAGAAGGGTATTTCAAAAATTATTCAGTTTTTTTCATCTCCTGTAAAATTCATAAAAGTTGACTTAGCACATTTTTACATTATGCTAACGATATATTATTGAAAATAAAATGGGAATGCACACTTCAAAACCGTAAGCAAATATGTACATATATGTGTATGTGTGTTTAGATACTACCTACATGTAACAATATAAAAAACTTCGTATTCGAAAATAGAATTTAATAATTTCTAATAATATAGGATTTAATAATTTATAATAAATTATAAATTATAATACTAATTTTTGTAAAATTAAGATTTTACAAGTTATTTTTATATTATTATATTTTATTATTATAAGTAGAAAATGAGCAAGGTTTATTGAACGTATTCGGTCTAATATATAAACAAACTTATACAATATCAATTTTACAAAAATAACAAACTCAGTCTTGAAGACGGCAATTGATGTACTAATTAATTACTACAAACCGTTAAAATCAACTTAACAATAATTTTTAATTTCATTTAAATTTATACATATTTCATAATAATTATTTCATAACTTGAACTTCAACTGAATGATCATCCAAAGAAAAAACTTTGCTTTTACTTTTCCTTCTGCCACTGGAATCATGCTGTGGTATGTCAACGTCCCTTTCACTGCTACTGCCTTTTTAAATCTAGCTTCAAGGTTCTTTTCTTCTTTGTAGTATTCCTCGTCTTCCACATATTTAAATGAATTATTTGGGATAGCCGCTATTGCCCACTCAAATAATTCTTTTGGCGTTTGAATTGAATTATTCGCTCTCTGTAGACTTGCTCTGGCAGCCAATTTATTATTATTTTAACATATTCCACTAGGTATTTTTGAAATAAATGCACGGCAATTGTGTTGTGATGTAAACAGTCCGAAATGACAACAAAGCTTTTCATACGAACTTTGCCGCTTTCATGCCTGTAATAAATGGCAAATGGATGAATTGTTGCCTGATTGTTATTCCAATGAATTTCTTGAGCAGCATTTTGCACGAAAAATGCGTAGTTTTCGGAAAAATCACATAGAACAATGCATTCGTTTTCTAGTAAAGATTCTTTTTTGCTGCTTATAAACTTGTTTTGGCTTTTAAATATGTATGAATTCAACACTAATTTTTTTAAACCGGACTCTAATTTTTGTAAGTATTCATCAACTGGGGATACCATTTCTTGCAAAGTGGTTCTATCGACGTTCACCCATTTTGTCTGTAAGTTATTTCCTCAATGAAGCTATCCTCCAAAATTGTTCTTATTTCATCGATCAAATTTGTTGCCCCAGGCACATTTTCCGAAATAACAATGATGCATTAAGACATAACATACGTTTTAAACAGTCTTGATTGCGTTTTATTGAGCGCACAGACTCAGCAGTTAGATGTTTGATGTTAGGTCCTTCGACTAATAATTTGACGTTCTCATGTATAGTGCAAACACATACTGAATGAGTACCACTTGAACCTGCTAGAACATAACAACATAATATAACATAACAAAACTGAATCGATTTGCTAGATGTATAGTCCAAGTTATAGGTTCATTGATAGCATAATTCGTTTTATGAGTTATTTCGATAAATAATCTATTATGTCGAAGATCACGCAGTGGAATATATGGAATGAACAAAGTAGATAAATCAGAGCAATTCGTGCTAAAGTTTATTACATTATAGGCAAGCATGAGTGAGATAAAAGTTCTTCTGTCATACAAAGCCTGAAGACCAAGCAATTTGTGCCTACTGGTATATGATGGGAGGCTGTCTGGCCAGTGAAGCATATGTAAAGCAATTTTTGTAAAAAAATTTTGAACTTTCTCAATTTTATAGGAGTTAGATTCATAGAATGGATTCCATATTATTGAGCAATATTCAAGATTACTTCTGGCCAAGGATATATAAAGTGCCTTCAACGTTATAGGGTCCTTAAAGTCACTAGTGTTACGTCTACTGAACCCAAATATCGCAACAAATTTTAAAACAATGAAGTCAATGTGACTAGAAAAAAAGAGTTTGGAGTCAAAAATTACACCCAAGTCTTTACTCTCTTGAGAACGATTTAGAGATTTAGCATTTAGTTTGTAGATAAAGTATGTGGCAGTTGTCTTTATGGAATAAGACAGAACACAGCATTTGTTTGAATTTAAAAATAAATTATTGTCTGCGCACCATCCGGCAAAAGAGTCCAGATCAGAACCGTTAGAAATAGGTTGACAAATAAATAGTATTTTTTGTGAAATATATAGTTTTAGTGTAATATTTCAATCATTAAAGGGGAGGAGTGATGGGGAAATATATTGGGTAAAAAGTGCTAAGTCAGGAGAAAAAATTTGTTTTGAGTGCGGAAATTGTGCTAAGTCATAAAATATCTGCTGGGTTAGCATACATAATTTTTATTTATCTTTTTCAAAGCTTCTACACTCAAAAGTATTGCAACTAAGGTATCCTCAGTCATTTTGAACATCCACGTGGATGGCACTACGCTACCGACTGTCCTACACCCCAAAATCTTGGGTGTGACGTTTGATCAGGATCTACATTTTGGTGAGCACGCAGCCGCAATTGTTCGAGTAATTGGGGAAAAGATAAAGAAACGCTCATGACTACATACAAAGCAATTAGCCAGCCGATTACGTGCTACGCGTCACCCTTATGGTCGCCAAGCCTAAAAATCACCCACTGGAAGAAACTACAGGCCTGCCAAAATACTGCTCTCAGAATCGCCACGGGATGTCTTCTTATGTCCCCAGAACACCATCTGCATAATGAGGCGAGAATACTCCCCATCAGGGACAGAAATGAGATGCTGACCAAACAGTTCCTGTTGAATACCCAGAAACCTGGGCATCCCAACAGACATCTGATTGATGAAGCAGCACCGCCTAGGGGATTAAGGAGTCATCTCCGTAAGCATTTTGAGGAAATACGGCACCTGAGAACCCAGCAGTATGAAGTGGAAAAACACAAGCTGGTCCTTGGTGAACTCCATAAACAGGCGTCGGACCTTTATGCCGGGAATTGCCCGGTGAATCCAGTACTTAACGAAAATTATCCAAAACTCGCGGAAGAGGAACGCATACTCCCCAGGGAAACGCGTGTCACTCTTGCTCAACTTCGTTCTGGATACTGTAACAGGTTAAACTCTTACCTATCCAGAATCAACCCCGACATAAAAAAATGTATGCCCCGCCTGCAATGTGTCCCCACATGACACCAACAATCTCTTCAATTATAATGTGGAACCAACGCCTCTAACACCCCTTTCCTTATGGTCCGCCCCTGTTGAAACGGCAAGTTTCCTTGGACTCCCGTTAGAGGATATTGATGACAATTTGTGATTGATCGCGGCTATTAGGTGGGGCGAGCATTGCTACAACAACAACAACAACATAAAACATCACTTTGTAAGAGAATGTGTCAGCGTTGGATTATTCTCCTTGAGGCATATATCAACACAAAATATGATGTGATGATAAAACCACTAGCCAGAGCAAGTCACGAAAGATGTGCTACCGGACTTGGTTTACCTGCATATTGAGAGGGCGTGTTGGAGTTAACTATTATTCATTTTGTCTCTTAACAACACTATGCATGTAATCTTGTCATAACTTACAATGTCATTATAAACGTCATCACATATTACTTTTTAACTTCATTTTTTGTCAAATAAAACTTCTTCTGGATTTATAACTCGTTGAGTAAGGTTCGCCTTTTTCCTTTGCATAAATAAAATACGATTATATTTCTGACATCGCATCAGAACGAAACCATTGAAGATATGCATATTCATTAAGTAGCATTGCATTTTTTCTTCTTTTACTGGATTCTGACACATCTGGATAAGATACGCACGGTCTTCCACGTTTTCCAGAAGAAGTAGATGGTGTGGAGTCGGTTGTAACGTATTCAGAGTTCGGTAAAGTTACTGAATATTCTGAGACTAACCAATTACTGTTTTTCATTAAAAATGTATCTGTTTTTCGTGAAGCTTCTGTCCATCGTTTATTAAAAGTGGGAATAATATATCTTTGAAAATCACTGAGGATGAAACATAAGTTGTTTCAGATACATGATAATTTTCTTTTAAAACTTGATAATGACTCCAATGATTTTCCTGCTTCAATATACGAAAGTATTATTTCACGTTTAAAACACTTGAAAGTAAACATTTTGAAGGGACAATATTTCACCAATATTTTGTTCTGTTTATATATTAATATGAAATATGAGGGTAGTGCGTTAAAATAAAAGGGTACTTTGGGAATTCCGTTTTAATCGCTTTTAACCTCGTTAGTTTCCTACATTATATTATGTTCAAACAGAAAAATAAATTGCGGTAATTTCGATTTAAATTGAGTGGTGTTTATACACAATAGTAATTTGATAGCTGGTTGGCTCATCTCTACAGCAACAACATATCTTTGTTCAGTCAAAATGTGCGTGTTGGTATTAGGCGAATGGAATGGAATGAAAACATAAAACTTTGAAATTTTTGTGTGATGTAAGAAAATGCGTTTAATGTTTTGGTTTCATTTTGAGTTTGACAATCCCTACTCCAGTGAAATGAAAAAAATAAAATCAGCTGATGAGATGAGCCAACCATATAGTTGAGCCATGCGTAACTGACGTTTAAATCTACTCAGTAAACACATTTAACAAGGTTGCATTTGCAGTTTGAAACAATTTATTACGCAATTTTTTTAAATTAGCGATTTATTATTACAATTTATTGTATGATAAATTGCGTAATAAATTATCCAAATGCACAGTGTTTCGTGTAGAACAAGCTAGCTGGACAAAATTATTTTATGAGATTTTCCGTTTCATATGCAGTCATTTATTGCAACTACGTCATTTTTTTCAGCCATATGTTCTTTTTTTTATTTTTTTCCAAAACTTTACTTCATATGCATACATTTGCTTATTTCATATACAGTAATTCATGTGAATAAGTGACATAGATCCAAAAAAATTTAAAGGACTTAAGAATATTACTTTATTGTACTTAAATTGAATGGACTACAAATCTCAATACTCAAAAAAATTCTAAAAATTAGGAAAAAAATTTAAATTTTTTATGAAAATTCGTCGAATTTTTCAAACATTTTTTAAATATAATTTAGTTTTTGTTATAGATCGTGTCAAATTTTCTTATGGGAAATTAGTTAAAATATGAAAATTCGTAGAAATTTTCAAACATTTTTTAAATATAATTTAGTTCATGACAAATTTTCTTATGGGAAATTAGTTAAAGTAAATTTGGGAAAGCGAAAATTCTAAGAATTGTCCAAAAAGGGGTGTCTACTTATTTATGTGAGTGACTGTACATATGTACATACATATTTTGTATTTATTTCAGTATTTATCCTGGCACTACTATTTTTACAAAATTATTTTATAGTACCAGTCAGGAATGTAAAAGTGAATTACAATAATAATAATAACAATGTAAATAATTAAATTAATTATGTGAAAATTACTTATTACAAAAACTTAAAAGTAAAGCATCATACAAAGTAGAAAAGACAATAGATTTAAATTAAATAAAACCTGATCCAACAAAAAGTTATAGGGTATGTTATCTTTTATAATTATGTTATTATTCGCTATCATCACTTTCATTCGATGAGTCACTTCTGGAATAGTCATGAGCATCAGCAACACTACTGTGAAAGCTTGAAACAACTGGGGTATTTATTGACTCCTCAACATTATCGGGGGACAGTAAATTTAAGACTTCTGAAGTCAGACTTTTAAATTTTTTCTTAGGTATCTCCCTAAAACTGTTAACTAAAGGATCCGATGTTATAAGCAACATATTCATAAGATCTCTATTCGTGGATTCACGCGACTACTTTTGTGTGTTATCATCCCTGAATCATCTCAAATCTTTGTTACGGGCTTCCTGTGCTTCCTCAGAAAGTTGACCAATAGGTAAAATTGCTGATTTTATAATATCAGTACTATGCGCTAAGATTTTATGAACTGTAACAGGCATATTAAATCATGGATAGAGACCTATGTATAGTTTTTTAGTCTCGACCGCAAATTTTTCAAATCTTTGGATATTTATATTGTACCCAGATGCTAATGCGCGAAGGAGAGTAACGAATCTTTTGATGAGTGTAATCCCGTAATCTCAGCACTAGCCTCAGAATTTTCGAAAAACCTAGGAGCAGTGTTGCCGTCATTGGTATTGCCGAAACCTGGTTTTGTTTTTTTTATAATCAATCCAAGTACACTTTTAAATTTATTCTGGATTTCGTTGGAACGTAGCTTTACACTCTCTTTATCTGCCTCATTCCTAAGCTGCCATTTTTTTACTTCGAGGCGATAACTTATGTGAAGGAAGCATTCAAAACATCTTATCCATGCATGGAGAGTAGACAAACCAAAACCAAGATTATCTCGGTTAGGCGTAAAGGCCCGTAACTCATTATTCATATCTTTTGGAGTGGCACCACAAATATAACACTTTTGTGCGGAAGAAGTTTCAGTCAAAGTATTGCAAACTTTTCCGTCAATCATTGTTAGAAGCGTATTGTGATTTACGGAAACTTCGTATTCTTCGAGCATGTACTTTGTTGACAACAACGCATTTATCTCCTCTAAAACTTTGTTCGTTTCAAATACAATAAAATCTTTTGCTTCTTTAGAAAAAATAAATTTAATTGGACGACAATACATGATAGAAGAAGGTCGAGGATTCTGCCAAACAATGTTACCTTTTTCATCTTGTAATTGAAGAGGAACGAAAGAAAATATAAACAAAAACTCATCAGTG
The DNA here is from genome assembly GCF_040869045.1 of Eurosta solidaginis. Classification (NCBI taxonomy): domain Eukaryota; kingdom Metazoa; phylum Arthropoda; class Insecta; order Diptera; family Tephritidae; genus Eurosta; species Eurosta solidaginis. The sequence goes on along the minus strand of NC_090319.1, from coordinate 168,350,564 downwards.
TCAGAACTGCATGTAAACTTTTGCTTATATGTGCTAGCCAGAGCTTCCATCGCAACCCCACTTGCTGATTAAAGTATACGTCAAGTTTGTAGGTAATAAACTAACAAAAACTTCTTGATTTGCTAAAACTAAACGCTCAACAGTTTTATCTAATACGGACTGGACTTTGATTTCTGCACGTGTTTCACCCACATGAGTTTCATTGGGCTTTTCTTAGACTATAAAATGATGGATAAACCTTATGGCCTGCCTTGATGCTCCACTTCCGAGTCGTTTTGTATCCATGAGTCGTCGACTTGCTATCTACGTAGTATGCTAAAGCTTTTACATTGCTCAAGCATCTTCCATCTGGCTCACATGTCATCTTTTTGCCGAATATTTGAATGGTTTCCTGTGAATTTTTTATAATGTTAGCAACATTTCTGTTGCCGGACATACGCGTTGATACTTCTGCCGCATAAAGTAACTCACCAGGACTACTAGATTGCAAGAGGTTATCCACTCGACGCCGTTTGGTTTTTTTCACTGCAGCTAACAAAGTCCTTCTTTCGTCTTCCGGGGCCGGGGTTACCTGAAGAAGTGGTTGGTTGGTCTGATGGCAACTTTGAATCCACCGTTATTGTAAATGTGAAGTCTGGACCCGAAAGCCACATATTCAAAAATCGCTCCTTATGTCTTCCAGAAGTTTTCCACTTTTGATCCAGCTTCGACGAATATGCCGATATTTGTAAGCTTAAACTTTTTATCGAATACTCGGTTGCTTTGCTTAGATCGTACTTAAGTACAACAAAACTCAATAATTCTTTATATCTGGTTTCCTTCGAATGTTGAACCCAAATGTCAAAAAACTCCGTTCTTGGTACGGTTATAACTAAACTTCTTTGTGTTGTTGATTTTCCGACAGGGTGAATAGTTGATGATTGTTGTGCTGCCATCTTAAGTGTCGTTGATCGTTCTGATATGTGATCTGTTGTGCAGTATTTATATTACATTCAGGTATTGGCGTAGATGCTACCAAATGGGTTTGTTTTGTGTAGCGTTTCTGTGTGGTTATACCTGCATTACGATTGCTTTGCATGTACCTGGTGCGGTAGGTTGTGGCAGGTTGAAGTCAGTGATCTTCGCCTTTTTGCTTTTGGTGTGCTCTTGTTGTCCTTGCGCGTTTATTTTTGTGTGTTTTATGGCTACGTGTTTGTTCCCTGTACCTGGGAATTGGTTTTGCCGTTTGTAGATCAGCTTTAAAGGTTCAAATATCTCGTCGGAGCTGGTACGTACATACATCCAATTTTATATGTAGAGATAACTAAATCTACAAAAAAAAATTTAAAATAGATGTGCAAAGAATTGGCAATGGTTTTTTCTTTCGACTATTAGAGAATACTTGCGACTATAACATATTGTAACGAATTTACTGCAATTCTCCTTATTTGCAATCTTCTGCTAACGTTCGTATCGGATACTAACTCCAATATTGAATAATGGAAAATGGCCTTTATTAAAGTACTTCACTATAACGCTAATACTTTGCAACGAATAGCTTGCTTAATTAAACCAAACTGATTGATAGCTCAAATGAAACTGATTTCTCATCTCTACTGTTGTCGCCCTTTTATACTGTCTGATATCCTAGTTGCATACTTCTAGGCTTTTCCAATTCCATAACTTACTAGTTAGCTCAGCTACAACTACAGATGTATAACTTTTATAGCTTCTCTCATACCCCATGCGCTTGTATGTGTGAGCGACACTTCCACAATATAATTGCATACCTTCGTGGTTTACCGATGGTTTGTATGCGGTACACTACATCGTTGATCCGTTTTACAACTGTGTATGGGCCTTCCCAATTACACTGCAATTTTCGGGGACAAGCCTTTTTTACGTTGTGGGTTGTATAACAGCACCAAATCTCCTTCCTAAAAACCTTCTGAATTAATTACTTTATCGTATCTGGCTTTCATCTTGTCACTCATAATTTTTGTTCGTTGCCTTATCAGATATGTATTTCTCTTAGCTCTTCTTCCAAATCACCAGTGGATTTCTTGACATTTCGCTTCGCATCGGCATCTATCCCAAACTTCAAATCAGCTGGCAGTCTAAGGTCATTGCCAAAAATTACTTTTGCAGGGGTTTGACCCATAGTCTCATGCACTGCTGATCGGTAAGCCATCAAGAATAATGGTATGCGGGTATCCCACTCTTTATGGAACTTGTCCACTACTTTCCTTAAGTGCTCCTCCAATGTTCTATTGAATCGTTCCACCATACCATCGGACTGAGGATGCAATGCAGTTGCCCGTGTTTTTCGAATGCCCAATGATCTACACATTTCTTGGAATACAGCTGATTCGAAATTCCTGCCTTGGTCAGAATGTAACTCCATTGGTACACCATACCTTGCAACCCAATTGTTTATAAACACTTCTGCTACTGTTTCCGCTTCTTGATTTGGGATTGGGTATACCTCTGGCCATTTGCTGTAATAATCCATAACTACCAGTACATATTTGTTTCCGCAGTTGCTAGTTGGAAATGGACCTGCGACATCCATAGCGATCCTTTCAAATGGCGCACCTGAGTTATATTGCTTCATCTGGCCATGACTTTGGGTTTTGGGCCCTTTCGCTCTGCTGCAAACCTCGCAGTTCGCAATCCACTCAGTGACCGAATGACGGCAACCAACCCAATAGAATCTCTGTTTAATCTTCTCGAGCGTCTTCGTGATTCCAAGATCCTCATCCTCACTCTCCCATACTCGATGCAAACAACCTGATATCAATTCTAAACTGTTGCACTGTGCCCAATATGACTTCGCAATGGGACTCTCTGCTAACATCTCCTCTCTGCTTGGTCTTTCGTTTCGTTCAAGCCCTTGCATAACATGTGACAGATCTGTATCTTCTAGCTGACGCTTTCTTAGTTGTTCCTTGTCCCATTCATCCGTACACGTTATAGTCATTACCCGGACATCTATAATGTCTTCTTTAGCCCCAGCCTTTGAACAGTGCTTGCATTCCAAACTACATGGTCTTCGTTACTACCTTTTCGATGCTCAATGGAAAAGTCATAGCTTTGTAGTCGCTCGATCCACCGTGCCAATTTTACTTCCGGATTACGGAATTGCAGAAGCCATTTCAACGCTGCGTGATCTGTCCTGACACGGAATCGCTGGCCGTAGAGGTATTTGTGAAAATATTTAATGCACTCTACCAATGCCAACAGCTCTCTCCGCGTAACGCAGTAGTTCCTCTCTGGTTTTCAAATCGAACGGCTGTAATATGCAACTACCTTCTCCTGTCCATCGACCAGTTGTGATAAAACGCCTCCTATAGCATATCCACTCGCATCTGTATCTAGAATAAATGATGCTCCTGGAATCGGATATGCTAACATTGGGGCAGTGCACAAACGCTCCTTCAATGTTTGGAAAGCCACTTCTTGCTCCTTCTTCCGTTCAAAAGCTTTATTTTTTCTTGTAAGATCATGGATGCTATGGGCTACGCTGGAAAAATTTGGTACAAATCGGCGGTAATATGTGCACAGCCCAAGGAAACTTCTCAATTCATGTAGGTTCTGTGGTCTTGGCCAATCCTTTACAGCCTCTATCTTTTCGTTCGCAGTGCAGATGCCTTTTGTCGTTACCTTGTGACCCAAACAGCACGCTTTTTGGGACTTAACTTCAGACCAGCGCCAGCTATTCTCTGGAAAACTTCCTCCAAGTTTTAAGATGTTCATCAAAGTTCTTGCCCAATACGAAGATGTCGTCCAGGTACACCAAGCATGTTTTCCAATGTAGTCCTCTCAGTACCTGGTCCATGAGTCTCTCAAAAGTAGCTGGTGCATTACAAAGTCCAAAAGGTATCACTGTAAATTGCCAAAGATCATCACCGACACTGAAAGCTGTTTTCTCTTTATCTTCCTCCTTCACCTCAACTTGCCAGTAGCTGCTTTTCAAGTCCAGTGTGGAAAACCATGTCGTACCAGATAGCGAGTCCAGAGTGTCGTCAATTCTTGGCAAGGGTAACTATCCTTTTTCGTAGGAGCAGTTGTTTTGCCTTAATCTGATAGGCTTCCTCTAGCCCTTGCGTCCATGCCGTGATGTTATTTGAAAGATCAGTATTACTAGATGAAACGGGTTCCTGGAGCTGTTCACAGTTAATAACTACTTCAGCCTCCTGGCATCTTCCCCAAATAGCTCCTTTGGTCAGTTTGAGTGGTGAATTGAACTCATTGAGTACTCTTACCGGAATACGTCCATCTTGTTTTGTTATAGCCAGGGTTTTCCTAACAAGTGTGTTCAGTGCTGATTTGTTTGCTGCTTCGACAACCCACAATTTGTTTGTCCCACAATCTCCATCAACCTTTTCCCAGATGACTGCTTCGGATTTTGGTGGTATATGCTGACTCTCTTCCACCAGCACTCGTTTACTGCTGTAGCCTCTCTCATAGCCGAAATTAAGTGGCACATCCATGTTCTTATGTCGCATCGTCTTGCTTTGCATATCGATCTTGATGCCTTGGTCGATTAAGAAGTCTACTCCAATTATGATTTCATCAACAATCTCTGCCACTATAAAATTGTGTAGTACCGTGACGTTCCCAATTGCTACTTCACATGCTACTTCTCCAATTACCTGGGTGTCCTCCTCCGTGGCTGTACGTAATCTTGCTCCAAGCAATGGTCTTATCTTCTTGTTGACTGAATCTGTTCGAATGATGGAATGGAATGCACGCGTATCTACAGTCAGTAAACGTTCCTTTCCATCCACATGTCCTCCGACAGTAAGATTGCTTGACCTTCTTCTAATTTGCGAGATAGAGATTATGGGGCATTCAACTGAGGGAGCCAGCTGTCGCCCCTTGCGGCTGACTCTCTTTAGTTTAACGATTGAGTGGATTAGGAGATTTGCTCGTCTCTTTCAGCTCTGCGTTTACGGCCACCCACATTGCTGGAATTGTTAGGATTGATACTGCAATAACGTGCAATGTGCCCTGGCTTTCCACATTTAAAGCATTTGACGGCACCATCGTTTTTCTGCTGCGTTCCTTTTAATGCTCCCAAAATTGTATCTACCCAGTCTGGCCTTTCCACTTCCACGCGATGAGCTTTGTATGCGTGCTTACTCAAAAGTGACGCTGTTTCCTGAGTCTGTGCGTGGGATACCGTTTCTGCGAATGTGGGTTTTGGGTTTGCATATGTCGCTCGCTTCGTTTCGACGTCCCGTATGCCATTTATAAAACTCTGGATTTTTACCCTCTCGGTGTATTCCACGGGTGCGTCCGCATTTGCCAAATGAGCCAACCTTTCAACATCCGAAGCAAACTCTTGCAAAGTCTCATTAGCTTTTTGGTAACGGTTTTGCAATTCTATTTGAAATATCTGTTTCTTGTGTTCGCTTCCGTATCGCCGTTCTACAGCAGCCATCAATGCGTTAGAACTGTTCCGTTCGTACTCTGGAATAGTCTGTAAGATTTCGGCAGCTGGTCCTTTCAATGCTACGAAGAGTGCAGCAATTTTATCTTCAGCATTCCAGTTGTTCACTCCTGCGGTCTTCTCAAATTGTAGCTTAAAGGCCTGTAAAGGAACAGAACCGTCAAAAGATGGTGTTTTTTTTTACCTTTGGATTGCTTGCTGTAACAGCTGGGCGATTTAATTGCAACTGCTCCTTACGGCCCTTCAACTCATCGACTTCTGCTTCAAATTGAGCGATTTTTGCATCCTGCGCTTTTAGTTTTGATGATACCCTTGCTTCCTGTTCTGACAGTTGCGAAGATATGCGAGATTCTTGTGCTTTCAACTGCTCAGCCATATATGTCTTCTGTTCTTCTAACTGTGTTTCCATCTTAGATGTTATACGTGTCTCCTGCGATTCCAGTTGAGATGCAATACTTGTCTTCTGTTCTTCACGTTGAGTTTCCATCTTGGATTTAATACGTGTCTCCTGTGATTCCAGTTGGGATGACATGTTGGTGGATATTTGTGATGACATTTCGGACATTTGTGCCGATGTTGGAGCCAATGTCATGTTCAGGTCTGTGTTCGCCATTGTCTGCGGTGTTTCTTCCATTTTTGTTGTTTCCTCGCCATCAAGATGAAAGTCATACTCTTCCACGGCAATTCCTTCTAATTCCATTGCCTGTCGTAGTCGTTCCTGAAGTTCTAGTTTAATGTCGGTTGTAGTCAATCTACGGCTCTTCAACTCCTTCTTCAGTTGCTGGATCTTCAATTCACTTAACTTTGGCATGTCCAAGTTGTATTCGAAGTCTTCGAAATTTATTCAACAATTCCTCTTCTGAAACCAATTGTAACGAATTTACTGCAATTCCCCTTATTTGCAATCTTCTGCTAACGTTCGTATCGCTAAACTGTTGAATAAATAACTCCAATACTGAATAATGGAAAAATGGCCTTTATTAAAGTAGTTCACAATAACACTTATACTTTTCCACGAACCAAACTGATTGATAGCTAAAATGAAACTAATTTCCCACCTCTACTGTTGTCGCTTTTTATACTGTCTGATTTCCTAGTTGCATACTTCTAGGCTTTTCCAATTCCAGAACTTACTAGTTAGTTCAGCTACAACTACAGATGTATAACTTTTATAGCTTCTCTCATAGCCCATGCGCTTCTATGTGTGAGCGACACTTCCACAATTATAATTGCATACCTTTAGGAGCATCTCAGATAATATATCTGCATGTGTTTGTGCATCTCTTCCCCGCTGCGTGTACGTACATATGTCTAGACATAATGATTGAATTATTGATGTGCATTACGTCACTGCTTAGTATCGGCCTAGAGATGGCAGTGCCCCTTAGTGTTGCTAATATTCGTAACAATATGTCAATATGTAAAATTTAGCCCGGATGTCCGCGTATGTATGTAACTTTTTTGTCCCTAAAGTTAAAAATATAGAAAAAAAATACCTTTTCTTCTTAATAACGGAATGTTAAATATATTGAAAATACTCTAATTACGAAAGAATTACTATTAAAAAATTTTACTTACCTTCGAGCTTAGAATCCATCAAAAAAATTATATAAAAGTGTTCACTTAAAAGAATTATGAAGCTTAATACTCAACAAGAATTTTGCAAATTAATCAATGCAATTTACGGCCACTCCTGCCTTCTTACTTCAATTACTCAATATATATGAGCAAAAATATCAAAAAAAAAAAGCAAAAATCCCGTTATTTTGTTAGTTTTCTTTCATTTCTCATTACACTTTTCTTGGAATAAGAACTTTGTTTTTCTCCAGCTAGCTTGTTCTACACGAAACACTGTGAAATGGTATAAATTGCCAATTTGGTGTGTGTTTGTACATAGTATAAGGTCTACATTCATAAGTACTCCTAAACATATGCCTAAGTCCCTTGCGCAAGTAAGTAGAAACCAAATGTCCCATGCACATTTTTCACACTCATTCAGTCTACCTAATAAAATTAAAAAAAAACTAAAAATTACTAGTTTAATGTGTCATCCGAATTGTAAACTAAATGAAACTTAATGCTCTACTTTTTTATTGTTTACAATAGGATTCAACCCGCAGCTTTTTTTTTTATTTGGTTATGTTTATGGATAGCTAGGCTACAAATCAACATAAAATGTAAAGCTTGGGTAAACGTGGGCAACAGTCAAAAGTCTCGATGAACTTAAAAAAAATTTTTTTTCCCATATTTGATTTTGCAATTATTTTAAGGTACACAACATAATATTAAAAACATATTAGTTGTTTCGTATTCTTCAAAGAACGACGTTTCCAGAAATATAAAATACATCATACCTTTTCCTGTAACGTATAACATTAAAATCAATTTGAAGGGAACGGGCTTAACATGGACGTCCGTCAAAACTATAAAGTTTGTGATGTTGTAAAAAAATCATTTCATATAATATGTATAATTTTTTGATAATATAGTCTAATTTGGTCCTTAAACTTTTGATTAAAATAAAAAAAAGCATGCCAGAAGCGACATTGAAAAAACCCGTTTTTAGTCAGCAGTTGTTCTACGATTTTCCATAGTGCGGGGTGTCCAGCGGTGGAGCCAGCACTAACTCAGTCCTCGTAGTCTTTTGCAGGTCACCGACTCGTCCCATCCCGCCTATACTACCGACGACTACCCCTTAAGGTAAAACCGGCCGCTGCAAAGGTTAAACCCGTCACCGATATTCATCCCCTTCCGCCTACGCCCTGGTACGCGCTGCGTAGCTCACTGCCAACGCTGTCGCATCGTTACCTATCTGGTGCCGCCACTGCTACCATACCGCCGTGCTGACCCTCCGCTGCTAGGACGACCGCTGACTGTCCACTACCCTACCACCGTTCAGCCGTTCAGCCGCTCTGCCGATCCCCCCTCTGCTACGATGACGGTTAGCCGCCGCGCTCCGTCCTTCCCCACCATCTTGGCACGGAAAGATGCTGTCCTCCAAACACCCAGCCGTGTGTGTGCGTTCGTAGCACATAAATACTGTGCTTTTATTCAGTAAGGGTTTGTGGTACCTTTACTCAACTCTGGATTGACTGAGCGACACAACCCACTTCATAAATGGCGCCCGAGCAGGAACCCTCCTCCGCAGATGACAGTACGAAATGAAATACAATAAGCGGTTCCCAAAAGTACGACGCTGAATACCGTCTCCCCCAATTGGATTTACTTACTGAAAAGGGAGAGGCTGATAGAAGAGTGTAAGAAGCATAGGATTTACGTGTAGGACCAACCCGTATCCTGCCTGCGCCGCGCACTGGGCACATACGTGCGAGGAAATCAAGCGAAGACCTACTGAAGTAGTTGGCGAGGGAATTGAGTGAGGGCAAGGGGAAACCCACTCCCCCAGCGGTTTAGAGTATACCCGCGATAGGTATGCCTGTCGTAAGAGGCGACTAAAATACCAAATAGATTCAAGGGGTTGTGTAGCGCAATTCTTTCAAGGTGTTGCCAGCGCAAAATATAGCTTCTCCAACACAATTGTAAACCTCACCTATCCGTGGCGAATCCTGTTTCATTAGCAGCTGAGGCTTTGGCTACACCGAACTCCTCGTGGATCTAGGGGGTGGGAGGGCGTTACGGACTAGAAGGTCGCATGTGGTCATACCACATCGTTCCCGAGATGGTCGGGCTTGGTACCGGAACGTATCTGCATCCGGCAAATGGTATCATCATCGATAACACTCCCCAAGGCCTTCGGGAAGTGTCCTTATCGCTACAACAACAACAACAAGGGGAGACCCACAATGTCACCAGTGCTAACATCAAAATCGATCCCTTCGATCCAGATTGATAGTCCCCTCCCGCGCGTGTAAGAGAGAGAACGCACCAAAACGAAACGAAATGAGCAACGGTGAGTTGATGAATACCGCTCGCCGCTGGAATTTGCATTTTTCGGCAGAGGAGTCGCTGCGGAATTTCTTGAGAGGGTAGAAGAGCTCGCCGAATGTTACCGTATCCCCGTCGACGGGGTCCTCCGAACGCTGCTGAAACTTCGACGTCAAACAATGGAGCGATTTTCGAATGGAAGTGCAGTTTTCTTTCTTGCCTAAAGACTTAGTTTCCTCGAAAAACGGTGCCGCCTTATTACGGCCACTGAAGAAAGGTCGCTATACTCACCATAATTAGCGGCACCGCTCTTTTGTAAAGCTGGAAGCCGATTTGCTTATGTTTTTATTTTTTAATAGGTTTCCAAAAATTTATTTGAAATCTGAATTTTTGTTTACTTTTCAGATATTTCACAAAATGTTCACCGCTTTTAGTATAGCGGTGAGGAAAAACGTTGATGAACGAGTTTCTACCGTCATGATGGCCGTAGTATTTATTGCACTGCCGCTTTATTACGTTGCGGTGAACTTCACCTTCTTAGTTTCCACATAATTAATTTTACATTGCAATGTTTTTGACAATGTACTCTACCGCCATGTAATGACCGTTAAATATCGGCACCGCTTTCGAGGAAACCAAGCGTCAACTTCGAGAGAGAAGAAGCCATCCGACAACGAAGGCAACAAGGCCGTGAAAAAGCCAAGGACTACATCATCGCACTGGAGACGCTGATCCGCCAGCACCCTTCAATGTGTAACGAAAACCACCTCGAAGGGATCTGCGATGGCAGCGAGTTTATGACGACCGACGAGATCCTGGAACTAATGGAGGAGTATGAGCTCCTTAAAGGCGAAGAAGCGAAACAGGGCAAAGTGGTGGTCCACAGCCTGTATCATCTTCAAACTGAGTGCGATAGTAAGGAGTGCTGCTGGCGCTGCAAGTAACAGGAACGGACACTACCGCTCCCAATGCAGGGGCCTCTGGAGAATGTTCTGCTCTAGGTGTGGACAAGACAACATTCTCACGAGGGCTGCCTGTGCCCCCAGACCAACCTAGCCACCGATAATAACCCATCCAAGACGCCGTCAAACTATATGAGAGGAAGCCGCCGCATTATCTGTCCGGTCACAGAAGCCAATGGAACCACCAGTCTGCGAGCCCACTGCCAAAATGCAAGTAGACGGCCGTTTGTACATACCTGTAACCATCGAGGGCATGGGCGTGTGCGCGCTAGTGGACACTGACGTCACCCTATCATACGTGTTATTGTTTTTTAATCTATTTATTGCTATTCTGCAGGATCGGGTTCGTCATCCCTGTGCTGTAAATCGCTGTCTCCAGTTAGGAGATCAGAGAAGTGTTCACCCCATAATCTGGACATCGGTTACAAGGTCGCCGTTTTCGTTCTTACATAAATAGGGACATACCAAAAGAAGCGAAAACGCAAAGTTGAGTGGGGGAGCGCCACACACTAACACCCCTCGCAGAGCGTATCGAGAGCGTCCAAAGGCTTCCGTCGCGGTACAAGTGCAGCCGGCTAATCAGCGTTCTAGCACCATCATCCCTGGCCCTATTGCTATATTTTATAAATTCGTTGATTGTCGTGGACTGTACCCGCCGCCCGTACGTAGCGTGCTCCGCCATCCACACCGAAGATCCTGGGTTCACGCCCCGGGCAAAGCAACAAAAACATTTTAGCAACAAGTTTTTTCAATTAGAAGAAAGTTTTTCTGAAGCTGGGTTTCAGTGGAAATCTTTCGGAGTCGGCATAAAACATGTAGGTCCCATCCAGCCAATTTGTAGGAAAAATCAAGAGGAGCACGACGCAAATTGGAATAGAAGCTCGGCCTAAAATCTCTGGAGTTTATCGCGCCTTATATTTATTTTTTTATGTTAAAAAACAACTTTTTTTGCCTTGCCTAAATTCCGCATAGGTATCAAAAGGATCCGAGTGGCTTACGTTAGTTTTGCTATAAAATTGCATTCCTTTGTAGCTTTTTGCAAAGTTGTTTTCCTGACCACTAACTTTTCCATCATTTTTTTAGTAATACATAGCCAACCATTGGCAATGGCAGATGGCACAACAGCAGAACCATTTACTTGGCATACTTTCATTTGTTCCCCACAACCCGTTAATTTGATTTATTGCGATTGTCGTTGGCTCGGATAAATGAATTTAGCTCACCCGTACTTCACCATAAAGATTGTGGCACAATTGATGTTCGTATTGTGGATGCTAAGGTGGGGGGTTTATTTCTATATGAAATAATCAATTAATAAATCACAACAAATTACAGCTATCTCTAACTTACCACCATGAGCCTTATCCGACTGCGTGCCAACGAATGGCGGACAGCAGAGAATTCACATTTCAGTATTGCCAGATTATACAATTAAGTACAAATAGTATTGATCACAGGACGTTCTGCAACATCCTCACCCCCATGTTTCACATAATTCTCCAGATACAACGTCCATAACGGCCAATTTGGATACAATTTCTGCTGACGATGATGCAAGAGTCAGTGCTGAAGTCTTGTGCTAGCTCTAGATGCACAGCCACCCGCTTCTCGGTATTCCGCCGCACTCCTACGAAGTAATCCATACCAGCGCAAGTAAACGGCCTTACGTAGGGCGTGAGTCTATCCACTGGCAACGGGCTCATTAATGTCGGAACTGGTGGTAATCGTAGGCGGCACACCTTACCATTGTCGATGACACTTCGTAAGCGTTCTTAGAAGCGGTACCCAGTATTCCCGGCGAATAGCACATAAAGTGCCTTCGGCAGTTTTATGGCCCATGAGGATATGATGATGCTCCGTTATCAGTTTTGTGTACACATTTTTTGGCGGCAATATTATAAGGCGTCTGTTCCTGGCAAGTCGCGTAAGATTTGGTCTAAAATACAGTTGAATTCGCTCAGAGTTGTATTAACCCCGAACGCGAGCCGATTCATTCAATAAGTGCCTCTATGTGTTGATATTGTTTGTATGTGTTTACTTTCTTCATCGTGCAGGTAGGCTTTATACAAATCAAGCTTACAGAAGTATTTGAAATTTTTGAGCGTATTCAGTATTTCGCCAACTTTTTTGATTGGGTAGTGTTCTGGCTCTAACTGTGAGTTGACGGCTATTTTGTAGTCCACGCATAAGCAGACCTTGCCATTCGGTTTCGGAATAACCAACAATGGGGACTCCAGTTACTTGTCTTTAATTTCGTGATAATTCCGTCGCGTTCCCATTCGTCAAGTTCTTCCACCTTATCTCTTAATGCGACGGGAACTTATCGCTTCTTCAGAAATACAGGCTTTGCTCCTGATATTAACTCCAGCGAACACAAAATATTTGGTATGCGCTCAACTTTTTTTTCGAATACATCTGGATATTTTGTTACTAAAGTATCAATAGAATTTATGTTGCATAGAGTTTTAGCTTGTAATTATTTATCAACATCTTCAAGCGTTATACCTAGCTTGCGAATCCAAACTCGACCTAAGAGAGGAGTATGTCTAGAAGATACAACATGCAGATTTTCTATTGACTTTTTATGCTTGCACTCTACAGTTACTTTTGCTACTCCTTTTGGTAGAAAAATTTCCCCGGTATACGAGCGGAACGCGACGTTTGATTTCTTTAGGTTTACATCCAGTTTCAGCTTATTGAAATCATTTTCTGGCAATAACGTGTACTCGGCCCCTGAGTCAACTTCGAACTTTTGGCTTTTGCCCCTAATTAGTACTTTTGTATAAAACTTTTCTATCTTCTTTTTTCGGACTCGGGGAGCGAGAGTGGTGCTGATTCAATGAACTCCGTGTTGGAAAAGCACACAAATGAAAATGGAGTAGAATAGTGGAGAAGGGTACGGAGCAGAGGAAGTGCAGCACTAAAAATTGCCCAACGCCTGGGAGCAGTGGTCGACCCAATAGAAGTGGAGATCGAGCGCTTGGAATGGACCCATGAGGCGGTAGAAGTAGGACGAAGGCAGTTCAAAAGGTTTGCTGCGAGAAACCCTCGGTTCTGCAACCGGTACGAGGAGGAAGAAGCGTCGAATGGCAGAATGAAGAGGCAGCGTTCGGCGGAAGGCGACAAGCCTGCTTTCCAGAGGCAGAAAGGACCCAGTCTCAGAGCCGCGCGGCAGGGCAGTCGTATATACAAGACAAGTAAGCCCAAAGCTGTAAGCAGTTGGGCCCCAATAGCGGGGTAGCAACTACCTCGAAAGCTGCGAGTCAAGGGAATTGCAACTACGGAAGTAGGATATAAGCCAAAAGGAGATAACGCTAAAACTCCGGCTTTCTCGGAGGTGCTAGAGGGAGTTAAAGCTAAGACTCCGGCTTTCTCGGAGGTGCCAAAGGGAGTTAACACTAAGACTCCGGCTCTTCCCGAGAAGATGAGTGATGTGGCAAAGCAGTCACTGACTGTGGAGCCGGTTGATCGTAGCAGTCCTTTCGGACATATGACTACTGAAAAGTGGAAATCTGTAGAAAGGGAACTTATTTGCTTAATGCTTAAGATGATGCGGGAACAACCAAGTCAGCCCCTTCCAACCTTTGATTCGGGGGGATGGTATAATGGTGTGAAGATGATAGCGAGCTTGCGGTGCCTGGAGGAAGTGGTGCACGAACGCCCTGTTTGATATATTGTACACGCAGCTTGGAAAAATGTCCTTTGGTACAGGCAGAATTTATATAAGACTCAGGAAAAGAAGTCCTGAGGATAAAAATCCTAACACGCTGGAAGTGGGCGAAGTCGAAAAGGACCTCGAAAGCCTAAGGGAAAAAAGACAGGTGGGGAGGTAGCCGACGTCACCACGAAGGTGTTAGAAGACGACCAACAGCCAGATAGTGCTGTGAGTCGCACAGAGGAACACCCGGCACAACAGTTACAAGAGGCTGAAAGGGGGCTTCGAACACTCTAAACCACCAGCAATGCAACATCAAACTTCCAGATGTGGCTGCCATAAAAAGCATACGCACAGGGTACAGTGGCACGAAGTCGGCACTTATAAGCCTTACAGCGGATGATGCCAAGGCGGTTCTTAATACGCAAAGAATCCGGGTAGGATGGGTTTCCTGCCGAATTAGAGAGCTCAAGCAAGAAAAACGCTGTTATAGGTGCTGGGGCTACGGGCATATAGCTCAGAAATGTAAGGAGACTGTAGATAGGTCTAGCCTATGCAGGAAATGCGGCCAGGAAGGTCATAAGGCTGCAAGTTGCGAAAATGCACCGAAATGCGCGCTATGTGGGGGACAACATTCAGCAGGCAGTTTTAAATGCCCACAACGAGAGGGCAGCAAAATGACTGTCTCATGAGGGTATTGCAGCTCAATTTAAACCATTGCGAGGCAGCCCAAGAGCTATTATCCCAAACAGTCTATGAAGGAGGATATGACATAGTGGTACTCTCTGAACAATACAAAAATCGCCAGGAGCAGGGTTGGCTCTCAGATTCAGCAGGGAAAGCCTCAATTTGGGCACCAGCGAAATTTCTCCCACAGGAAATTATGACGCCAACGGTAGCAGGATTCACGTGGGCAAAAATCAACGGTATATACGTCTTCAGTTGCTATGCCCCTCCGAGCATGACCATCGCCGAGTTCGAAGACATGATATACGGGATCACCATTGAAGCACGAGGTAAACACCCGCTTTTAGTGTGTGGAGACTTCAATGCATGGTCATCTGTGTGGGGAAGTAGACGAACCAACGAAAGAGGGAGAGTTCTCCTCGAAAGTCTTACTTCTTTGAGGCTAGAACTCCTAAATGAACCAGGGATATATACCTTCGATACAGGTACCAGACGATCCATTATAGATCTCACCTTCGCTAGCAGCGAAATAGCAAGACGAGCAAAATGGTCCATAAGCAACGTCTACACACACAGCGACCATAAAGCTATTAGCGTAGAGCTGCTCGAAACTCCACGAACGGTAGCAGCAAGACATCGACAAAGTAGGAAATGGAAACAGCACCTTTTCGACCCGCAAATATTTGACATTAACTGGAAGGACGCCATAGTAAGAGAATCGCATGCGGAAGACCAGTCGGTTCAAATCACTAAGTTGCTATGTATGGCATGTGATGCTGCCATGCCCAGAAGTCGCGGAAAAGCACAGCGCACTCCGGTATATTGGTGGAATGACGAAATTGCGGAAGAGCGTAGAAAATGCCACAAAGCACGAAGAATAGCGCAGAGTGCACGCTCATCACCACGATATGCAGAGCTACACAGCACCTATGTCGCACAAAGAAAGGCACTTAAAAATGCCATAAAAAAGAGCAAGAAGTTATGCTTTAGGGAACTGCTGGATAATGTCGACCTAGATCCTTGGGGATCAGCCTACAGAACTGTGATGGCCAAAGTTAAAGGACCGATATCACAGCAACCTACGTGCCCGATACTGATGAATATTATTGTTGAAACACTTTTCCCGGCGCAAGATCGCTGGACTTATCCAAGCGAGGATCTAGAAAGTACGGAAATTCCGCAAATTACAGAGCAAGAGGTGCTGGACGCTGCAAAAAGAGTTGCTGATAACAAATCCCCAGGACCCGACGAAGTACCAAACATAGCCCTTAAAGCCGCGATTACAACTAGGGCTACATTATTTACTGATCTTTTTAATGCCTGTATGCAAGAAGGCGTGTTCCCTCGCCCGTGGAAACGACAAAGACTTGTCCTATTGCTGAAACGTGGTAAACAGCCGGACCAACTATCCTCATATAGGCCACTTTGTATGCTGGATTCCCTAGGGAAGATTTTCGAGCGTATAATTAGTGAGCGCCTACAGCTGACTCTAGAAAGACCAGGTGGCTTATCGAATAGTCAATATGGATTTCGCAAATCAAGATCCACCGTAGATGCAATACAAACAGTCGTCAATATAGCTAGAGAAGCTATCTCTGGAGGCCAAAATAAAAGAAAGTTCTGTGCACTGATTATGTTGGACATCAAGAATGCTTTTAACACTGCGAACTGGATGCAGATAATGGCAGCGCTGCAAAGCTTCGGCACTCCAGCTTACTTACGCAGAATTATAGGTAGCTATCTTAAAGACAGAGTACTTCTTTTTGACACGGATCAAGGAGCTAAAGAGTACAAAATCACAGGAGGCTGTTACGTGGCTGACCGTTTGGGTGGTGAGGAGCGGCGGCAAGCAGGTATGCTTGCGGGCCCAGGCTAGCTCGTCGTCTTGGGCGGGGTATTGCACCACCGACCTCACCCGCAGCCACATGAACAAAAAGAGGGTTCATACCTGCATGTTTATAGAAAGGAGAGAAAAAGCTGAAAAAGATAGAAATGAACGTGAGGGGCAGAGTTAAGAGGGGAAAAAGATGGAGGTCTGTCCTGTCAGGTGGAGTCTACCCTCCCTCTGCAGTGCAACTTGTACTGCACCGTGGGCACTGTGCTGACTCCTATTTACCTTACAGTGCCCCCAAACCTGACCTGAGTCTGTCCATCCGTCAATAAGTCATTTCCCTATTACTCACCTTCACCTTACCTTACCGCGCGCAAGCGCAGCACCAACACCAAAATTCGACTTAGCCCTGCATTATGAATGTCTTAAAATTTCATCCAGACATAATTCTTATAATTTATTTACAAAATTTTTTTGGTTTACAAATTACCAACTAATACCCTACTACTAGTTCAATAATTTCAACAAAACTTTAAAATCAAAATTTACTACAAAATAATTTTCCAAGGGCTTCAAAAGTTTACTCAAAGTAACAATAAAAAAATTGCTCAAACTTAATGCTAACTTTTATTACTGGCGAACATTAAAAATTCATAAGAGTGCAAGAACCAGTGGATACATTCCAAATTCAATTCTATAAAAAAAACCTACGGCTAATAGACAAAGTGTCTGGTCTCAAAGAAAAAAATTAAACTTTTAGGGCCACCCTAATGCGGTATTATTAATAGGAGCTAATTCTAATTCAAAGGTACAAATTCAAATAAAATAAAATAAGAGGGCGAATAAAAAAAATTCAAGTACCCTAATCCCTGACCTACCGCAACCGCTCAAATAAACATACGATCAATTATGTACACAGCAAAAGTAGGTCAACAAGGAAAAGAATTTATGTGTATATGCAAACAAATGGTATGTATGTAAGTGCAAATGTACGTTTGTGACGTTTTTCATGCATGCACATATGTTCGTTGCAATCTGTTTTTATTTTTCTGATTTGCTAATTCCTGTTCTATTTTTGCAAGAGCAGCAATCTGTGCTAACACATGTACATACAACTAAACAGGTGTATTTTGATAAATTTTAACGTTTCACTCAAAACACTCACCAAGTTACTCTTCTCATCCAACGGCGCCGCTGCAGTTGAGTAGCTGAAACAAAAAACTCAAACATACATATGTACCTATGACCACGTTCGAACACGGATCCAGATCGATCGCTTACGATCTTGGATAATGAGTGTATATGAGGTAGTAATAAATTTGTAGCGTGATGACAATGTCAAAAAAAAAACCCAAACGTGTGTAAAAGTAAAAAAAAAATTATCAAGATAAAAAAAAAGGATTTAATGTGGGTGCTTGTATGCAAGCCCGTAGTGTTAAATGCGGGAAGGATAAGGGTAAGTTTGCCGGGAGCGTTCTGGCAAATATATGTAAGTCTAATATGTGCCGATGCAATAAAAAAAAGGAATATTCAAAGTTCCATAATTTCGAGTTAGTCGCGGTCTAACCGAAAAGGAACAGAAAGCATGCACGGAAGTGGAACTATAGGCAGAGCACAACGATAAAGATCGGTGTACTTTGAATATAGTAACTATCCACAAAAGGAATGCAAAAATCAAAACTAAAAGAATCCAAATGAATGTCAAAAATAGAGAAAAATATGCAAATGAAAAATTAATCAAAGAAACTTCAAAAAGAGTGAAATGAAAAAAATAAAACTAAAACAAAGTGAAATATTAGTAAAGTATTAGTAATATTACACCGTAGCACAAATTGCTTAGCAAAATTTTTGGGCTAATAACCACAAGCCTTTGTTTTTGCCCAACCCTTTCTCCTACCAGAAATCCTACATCAAAAAAAAAAGGGAATACCTATGTGCGTAAACCTACTTATAAAAAAAGAGATATAATGCCAAAAAAAAATACAAAAAAAGGCCGATTTGTTTCGAAACAATAGAAAAATTACTGACATTAAGGTTTAACGATTATTTCTGCTGCTGCCGTTGTGGTGTGTTGTTGTTGTTGGTGATCTCTGCCAATCCCGCTTTTAGGCTGCTCTTCCTGTTGGCAGTGTTGTTTTCGCTAAATCCTCACTTGTGTATAATATGTGCATATTTTAATAACCTTGCCCTATTCTTGGTGATTTGGTTGCTGGCCTCTAGTGGCTTGACAAGCTGGCAACAATGACTTCTGTGGACCTGGCCGGTGAATGTGTGGCTGGTATTGTTGTTTTTGTGGCGATATCTGCTGATACAATATGTGGCTGTTGTTGGTGTTGCGTTGCCGATGCCAAAATAAAAGAATGATGTGTGGTGGCTGGTGCAAATTGATATCGATGTTGACAATTTTTATTGTGTTTTTGAAGACTTTGTACGAAGTATTTGTGGTTGTTGTTGGTGCGCGCATGCAACGAATTAAATAGAACGTAGTGTTTGTGGATGCGTGGCAATTGTTGTTGGCCGGAATGCCGCCAATATAAAAACGTTGTTGTAGTATTGTTGGGCGGTATGTTGCCAAGAAAAAAAATAAATACCGGTTGTGGTTGGTGTTGCGCCGCCAATATAGCAAAAATGGTGTAGTTGTTTTTGAACGTTATACCGCCACTATAAAAAAATGCTGTTGTGGTTGTTGCGGCCCTATACCGCCAATATGAAAATGCTATAGTGGTTGTTGTTTGCCGGTACGAATGTAGTTGCTGTTGTTGCTGCGTTCTAACCCCGCCAATAAGACATGTTTCTGAAATTGCTTTGCCGTCGGCTAAATAATAAAGTGTGGTGCTTGTCGATGGTAGTAATTGTTGTTGTGCGGTATTTCGCCACGTACAATGTATTTGTTTTTGGGCGGTACGCCGCCCATATACGTGCCCAGTGGGTCTTTCCCAAAGGAAAATCAATTGTGCGCTGGTTTTATAAATTTTGTTGGCGAATGGAAACTGCCGGACTAGGGTGTAAGTAGGCCTCGCAACTCCGCGCACTAAAAACTTTTCCAGGACTTTTCTGACGTCTTTAAATAACGCGCACTAAAAACTTTTAAACCTTTTGAAAAGGTCTGGCTAACTTGGCACTTCACACTTTTTTAGTTTATTTATTTTTTTATTTTTTCCACTTCACTTCACTTGCACTGGGCACTGTTACAGGAAAACGTTTTCCCGTTGCCTAGCTTGATGCCCTTTTATAGCCACCGCCGTGGTAAAGAACGTTATCCAGAAACGGAAAATTTTTACTATTACATGCAAACTTTCTTTTCGGCTTTCCCCTATTTTCCATCTATACCATCAGGCACTCATACATTCACACGCTTACCGCTCCACAAAACGAACACCTACACAGATACATTTGGTTCGTGCCTTGACCGCTCGCACTGATGCATTCACACGTTCATAGCCTTTCACAAATACCCATCCACCTACATCATACCGAACAGAACAAACACATAGTTACATATCATTCGTCAAGGCTGCTAGGTTGTTAGCAACATGGTGAAATTTTTCTTATTATAACATGATGCCAAGCGCAACATCTTATTTCCGTTGCAACATTGTGTTCACTACAGGTACAATGTTGTCAATGTTAATGTTAACATGTTAATATTATTTTAATGGCAACATTGCGGCTAAGGCACGGACCTGGACACAAAACACATAAACACATAGACGCATATACACTCTGCCACTCAGTTAGGCCAGTATGGAGACAGGCTGTCGTTACAGGCTCGCAACCGCCGATGGTGCCTGCACTATGGAGCGTGTGCGTAAAGAATCCAAACGCAGCCTGCTAAGTATTATTTCCCGCGTCCAACGTGTGGCCTCGACCCACGACTCAATGCCGGGCCTATTTCTCTTCACGCCTTTAAATTTTCACACTGCTTAACTACGAACTGCATCACTGGGCTAATGCTACTACTTAAACCTATATCACAGATACTACTATACATCTCAACTAGTAAATAAGATATCACAGATAAAATAAATAACAAAAACCATAAATAAAACTAAAATAAAATAAAATAGAATAAAATAAAATATCACAGTTAGCAGAACAAAAAAAAATTTATAAAATAAAATATCACAGATGGCAAAAAAAAAATGTATAAAAAAAAAAAAAATATCACAGATCAAATAGTCAAGTAGGTAACATAAATAAAAAAAATAAATAAATGCAAAAATAATCAAATAAAGCAAAAGGTCAAAAAAAAAAAAAATAAATAAAAATAATTTAATAATATAATCACATACGTCGATAAATAAATAAATAACATAGAACAAGAATACTAGCACTACAAAAAAATATTGAGCTATTTTGCAAAAATGTCTTTAGCGTGGTATACGCCGATCTTTTTCCCATTGCTGTCGCCAAGTTCATACATAGAGTTCCCTATAACGTTTAAAACAATACATCTTACTTGTTTTGGAGCTAATTTAGCGTTGTAATTTTCGGCTTGGGAACTTTGTTTAAAGTTTCGGCGATATACCACTTGTCCAATCTGAAACTTTATATCCTTACTCCTGGTGTCGTAGACCTTTTGACTTCTATCGTGGGCCAGCTTCAGCTCCTTCATAATTCTCTTTCTTATGAGCTGCATCTTATCACCAGCCATATCTATCTCCACGTCACCATCCTTCAACGCCGCCAACTTTCGATATAGCTCATATGATGCAGCATGCTGTATCATAGGCATACCGAAAGTGGCATAGTATGGCGACATGTTGATGGCTGAGTGAGTAACGCTGCGTAGTGCAAATGCGGCATCGCTGACGCATTTGTCCCAGTTCTTTTGGTTGCCCTTTATGAAGGACCTAATTATCTGCAGCACAGATCGGTTGACTCTTTCCGCAGCGTTACCCTGAGGTGAATAAAATGCAGTTCTCACGTGTGTCGTGCCGTATTTCTCCAAAAACTCTTTGAATATTTCCGAGACGAATTGTTTGCCGTTGTCCGAATGGACATATTCGGGCACACCAAACACGTGAAAGACTTCTTTCTCTAAAAATTTTATAACCTCAGCTGAAGTGGCCCTTCTCATAGGTTTTAAGAACACAAACTTAGTAAAGTGATCTAGACAAACAAAGACATACACGTTACCATCACTAGAACGAGGATAAGGACCCATAAAATCAATGAATAAACGTTGGAAAGGTCGTTCTGTTAGCTTCTGTTTACCCATCATCGGTTGTTTAAAAACGTTTTGAGTCTTATTTACTTTACAAATTTCGCAATCTTTGATATATGCGTATACGTCTGTAGCCATACCTGGCCAGTAATACTTTTGACGTAGTCGTGACAGTGTCTTGTGGATGCCACCATGACCAGCGGACGGTGAACTATGAGACAACTCTACCAGCCCCGGTCGCAATTCCGACGGTACCCAGAGTTTCCAGGTCTGGTCCGCTAGAAGTTCGTCCCCCCTGTCGAATTGCGTCCGTTTATAAACGTAACCGTCCGATATGCATAAGTCTGGTAACTTGTCCTTGTTCTCGGTCACCGTCTTTTTCAGCTCCGTATACTCCTCCGACTCGAAGCACGGTGACTCGAGACATACGTCGATGGCTCTGTCGTTAGTCTGTATTTCGTCCATGTGCATTCGTGAGAGTGTGTCGGGGACCACGTTTTGCGCACCTTTTCGATGTTGGATATCGAAATCATAACCCTGGAGTTTCAAACTCCACCTTGCCAACCTCCCAGAAAGATCTTTCTGATTCATGAGCCATTTGAGGCTGGCATGATCAGTTATGATGGTGAACGGGGTTCCTTCCACATAAGGTCGGAATCTTTTCACACTCACGATCGCGGCGTAGCATTCCAGTTCGGTGATGCTATAGTTCTTCTGCGCCTTATTTAGTTTTGCCGAAACGTAGGCAATCGGTCTTTCGTTCTGGTCATCGTCCAACTGGAACAAAACCCCTCCCACTCCGTCCGTTGATGCATCACATTGAATATAGAAACGACGCTTAAAGTCAGGATGTGTGAGCACCGGTGCAGAAACCAAACTCTGCTTTAACATTTCAAATGATTTTATTGCTTCTTCCGTCATTACAAACTTTTTGATTTTGTCTTTCTTTAGGCAGTCGTGCAGCGGGGCTGCAATAGTCGCATAGTCCTGTATAAAACGTCGGTACCAGCCCGACATACCCAGGAACCGTCGTAGTTGCTTCGGGGTTTTCGGAACTGGAAAGTCCCTCACAGCCACCACTTTGTTGGCGTCCGTCCTGATACATCCATCCCCGACTACGTACCCTAGATATCGAACTTCTTTGAAACAAAACTTGCTCTTTTCGACATTAATTGTTAACTTAGCCTCGCGAAGACACCGAGCGACCTTTTCCAATAAACACATATGGGACTCGAAATCTACAGAACAAACTAACAAATCGTCAAGATAAACAAAAACACATTCACGTAAAGCGGCCGGAATGACCTTGTCCATGAGACGACACATTCGTTGTGCTGCATTGCACAACCCGAAAGGCATGACGGTAAACTGGTAAAGGGGTCGGCCAGGGACAGTGAAGGCAGTCTTTTCACGTGATTTCCTCTCGAGGGGAATCTGCCAGAAAGCATCCTTTAAGTCGATTGCGGAAATATATCTTGTGTTTTGTAGGCGGCTCAAAATTCCATCAATATGTGGTAAGGGGTATGCGTCCTTTATAGTTCTTTCATTCACTTTGCGGGCATCTAGGCACAGCCGGTTCTTCGTTCCTTTAATGACCAGTGATACGGGGGAATTCCAACTACTGTTGGACTCCTCGATGACTCCCATGTCCAACATTCGATCTAACTCTGCGTATATGAGTTTTTGTATGGCCGGCGAAATTGGATAATGGCGTTGCTTGACCGGCAGATTCTCGTCCACCACCTCGATGACGTGTTCCTCTTTGTCTGTCCGGCCTAACCCCAGTACCGCGAAGGACGGGAATTGGGTCTTCACGCGCTCCAACATATCATCTTGCTCCGGCGATAAAACGTGCTGCACAGCGTCAAAAGACAAGTCACCCTCGGCAGGCACGAGCTCCGCCACACTGGCACCATTCACACTACCACTCACACCCTTACTCACAACACTCATACCAAAGGCCTGCCAAAAATCTATCCCAAAATATACTTCCTGTTGCAGATCAGGAACTATCAAAAATTCTAATTCCCTGGTCGTATTATCCCACACGACTGGTAACTTTATGACCCCTACCACGGCGGTTTCCTCCCCGTTCGCGGTTCGGATATTTTGGCCCTTGATTGGCACAATCAAGGCTTCCTTTCCCCGAAGGAGTGCAGCTGAGTCTTTGCCTAAGCAGCTGGCACTCGCCCCTGAGTCCAAGAGAGCCAGGACCTCGTGACCTCCTATATTTGTTTTGGCGAAAAACCTATTATCTCCTTTCACTGTAACAATTGTTGAAACTATTTTATTCCTCAACCTTTTAAAATATTTCCTCTTTTCCCTCATTTTCTCTATCTTCGTAAAATTTCTGTTTTTCCTACTTGCATTTATTGTATCACAAAATATCCTCTTTCTCGCTTCTTCGTACTCTAGCTTTCTTTGGTGTAAACTCTTAATCTCCTTCTTTTCCGGTGTTATTCTTGGTTGATTCACTTCTTCCCTGTTTTCCGTATCTCTTCTCCTCAAAATTTTTACTTGAGTGTTTCCGGGTTGCCTGTCTCCTGGCTGGAGTCCCCGGTCAACTCCGCCAGCCTCGGGTTTCCCTGTTTGGGCTTAAACACGCAAAAGGACGAATCACTTCCACACGCAAAACAGACCATATTGTGGAACGAGGACGAACATTTATTTGGTTTTTGTGCTTCTGCCGGGTTTTTCACAAAGTGATCCACCGGCATACCGCACGAAAAACACAACATCAAGTGGAAGGGTGATGCACAAAAGGAGTTGACAGTCGACTTAGACGCAGGACTAACAGAAGGACGAACACTATTGGGATTGGCTGTGGTTTGGTGTTGGGGTAGGGATTGGGATTGGTGTTGGGGTGGGCGCTGAGGCTTCCTATCAAAAGCTTCGACTTTTGTTTCCCCTAATTGCTCTGGCTGTTCAAAATTAATTTCATTAATGACCCTCGACCTACTTTTATTTTCTTTAATAAGCTTTTCGGCTCTCTTGCATTCCGACTTGAGCTCCGCCAACGAGTCCATTTTTATGGCGAAGGTCAAGTTGGCCAGGTACGGTTTGAGGTTGCCCCTGATGATGCCAACCAACTCCCTCTCAGGGATTCTCTTCCGCAAACGGAAAGTCAAGTTGTGGACTTCGCTATAAAAGTCGTCGAAAGCTTCTGCGGGCTGCTGTTTCCGTTCCATTATTTCACGGATTATTTCATAGTCGGACTCGGCAGACTTGAAGTGGCTTAGCATCTCGGCCTTCAGCTCGAAATAGCCGAAATCGGGCTCATCTGCATGGTCCTCTAGGACCTGCCAATACCACTTCAAGGCACCGCCGGAAACCAGACTATGAAAGTCCGTGAAAAGCTGGAAGTAGGAAATATTGTGTTGCTCCCGCATGCGTTCAACACGAAAGATGAAGCTTTCGACGCTTATACCCTTATCGGTCCCATCGAATTTGATGTGCCACTTTTCTAAATCTAACTTTTTCCACCTTGGGGGGTCACTACTATCTCGTTCAGCAATCCGACTGCCACTCGGAATGCCGTTGCGGGTAGCAGGCTCCCCCTACGGTTCTGCGGCTCAGGCGTGGATGCCACAGCGGACCGATGTCCTACCGCGTGACTGGATGCCTCCATCTCTGCCACGCGGCCACCAAGATGATCGACGTTGGTCTTGATGCTTCGCACTTCACCCGCCATTTGCACCACCAAATCTTGTTGTTGCGCCATCATCGCCATCATGCGGCTCAGCTGTTCAACATTGGTTGCCTGCTCATTAGCGTCGGTGCGAGGAGCATTCAAGCCGCCGTCAACCATTGCTGGTGCGTTTCGCGATGTAACATCGCCCCCCTGTGCACCCACGTTGTCGCTATCGGACATTTGGCACACCAAATCGATCTTCTGGGAAAAATTTAAACTATTTTCCGAATCGTTGAACGACACCCCGTTCGCGAAAGACACCCTCAGCGGACGTTCAGGGCCAAACGATCCGAAAATCCGCGACGCGCACCTATTGAAGTAGTCTGTGGGCACAAAGTCGACGGCCCTGGGAATACCAGTGTCGATTTGATTGAACACCGAACCAGCGATCTGGTTTTCTAGTGCGGCCCTCGTAACGCTCCTAGTGACTGGTCTAGCAGTGCTCAGTATACCTAATCCCCCTGCAACACGATTCTCGGCCTCCTCGTCCTTGTCAGACATTCACTGTCTGAAGGAAACCCAGAAACAAAAGTAAACCCAAGTAAAATTGGAAAAATAAAAACGAATGGAATAAAAATTTTGCTCCGGACGCCCTAATGTATCCACGGGCGCGATATCCCAAACTGCGAGTACCCACCGACGTTCAACTCAAATGGAAAAAAGAAGGAAAATTTAAAAATGTGACCCAAAGAATTAATTTCAATAAGAACAATCTGTGTATATTTGCAGATCGAAATAGGCTTAAGTAAATATAAAACAACCAGGTAATGTGATTCAAAAAAAATAATAAATAATATAAAGATACCAAAAGAATTCAGTTTATATGTATAAAAGTAATATGTTAGTGTGTATGTGTATGTAATTCAATTAGTGTATATGTTTAAAAGGATTAAATTTTATGCCTTATATGTCCAGTAGGCAGACCTATAAAAATTACCCCAAAGCCGAAAAAAAAAAAATAACCGGGGGTATATGTAGTTGAAACCAAAAAATATTCAAATTCAAGTTGGTAAACTACGATACAAAGGTATGAAGGAAACAAATAAAAAAAAATATAAATAGAGAAAATGCTTCCGAATTCAAGAACAAAAAAAAAAAAAAAAAAAAAAATGGTACTACCCTAGCCCTTCTATGAACCCAAAATAGTAAAAATCTTAAAATTAAATAAAAATAAGAAACAGTTTGTTATTATCCAGGCACTTTGTTAGTGGTTGTATTTGTAGTGGATTACTCCAAACCCAAAAATTTTAAAACACAATTTCAAAAAAAAAATGTTTGGAAACAATCCTAATACGAAAATAATCCGTAAGAACATAGAAAAAACAACAATAGTTTATAACTTCGAAACTTCAAAAATATTTAATTTTGACTTCGAACTAAAAAGTTAAGAAATGAAATTTAATGTATTTGTATTGGTGTCCGTGGTGCTGCCTTGGCGAAGGTTCAGCGAAAGTGGTTAGTCCGTCTCTATGTATTTGAAGTCTGGTCAATCGTGCTGTCCGTGGAAGTGTGGCACTTCACGTTCAAGAACTTGTTCCTAAGCGTGGATGCCACACCTCCTACTCCTAAATAACGTTGCGACGACTGTAAACCTCACTTACCGGCAGTGCTGGACTCCCGGTAAGGTAGCTTGAACAGCTCGCCACGATCTCCTACCTAAGTCCGTCTCTAGCTAAGTGTCATACCAGTTACCACTTTGTTGAGCTGTTGAAGTTCAACAAAGGAACCCTGACATGGACACTCAGCTAATCCCTATCCTCTGGTCATGATAACACTTGTCGATCAGGTGAACCCAACCGGCGTTGCCATCATGACTGTCCCTGTCCTGTCAAAAGACGGAAATAAGGATTTGGTTTGGAAGGGTAAAAGAAAAAAATGGAAAATCTAAGAAAGGAAAGTTGACAAAAATTAAGAATTTCAAAAATGCCAAATAGGAAATAATTAATTAAAGTAAAAATGGGAAATTTAAAACAAGAGATCATTAATTAACGTGTAAATGAAAAATTGGTCGAGCTATTAACGTTCGTAATACCAAAGCTAAAAACTGATAGAAACTTTTGGAAATTAAAAAAAAAAAAAAAAATGTAAGCGGAACTTGAAGGATTAATCGGGATCGAGAAAAAAAACTGCAAAACAAAATACAAATTTAAAATTGATAAAAAGGGAAATGGAAGAGTGAAAAAGGTGATCGGGCTATTGTCGTTGGGCGCCATTGTTACGTGGCTGACCGTTTGGGTGGTGAGGAGCGGCGGCAAGCAGGTATGCTTGCGGGCCCAGGCTAGCTCGTCGTCTTGGGCGGGGTATTGCACCACCGACCTCACCCGCAGCCACATGAACAAAAAGAGGGTTCATACCTGCATGTTTATAGAAAGGAGAGAAAAAGCTGAAAAAGATAGAAATGAACGTGAGGGGCAGAGTTAAGAGGGGAAAAAGATGGAGGTCTGTCCTGTCAGGTGGAGTCTACCCTCCCTCTGCAGTGCAACTTGTACTGCACCGTGGGCACTGTGCTGACTCCTATTTACCTTACAGTGCCCCCAAACCTGACCTGAGTCTGTCCATCCGTCAATAAGTCATTTCCCTATTACTCACCTTCACCTTACCTTACCGCGCGCAAGCGCAGCACCAACACCAAAATTCGACTTAGCCCTGCATTATGAATGTCTTAAAATTTCATCCAGACATAATTCTTATAATTTATTTACAAAATTTTTTTGGTTTACAAATTACCAACTAATACCCTACTACTAGTTCAATAATTTCAACAAAACTTTAAAATCAAAATTTACTACAAAATAATTTTCCAAGGGCTTCAAAAGTTTACTCAAAGTAACAATAAAAAAATTGCTCAAACTTAATGCTAACTTTTATTACTGGCGAACATTAAAAATTCATAAGAGTGCAAGAACCAGTGGATACATTCCAAATTCAATTCTATAAAAAAAACCTACGGCTAATAGACAAAGTGTCTGGTCTCAAAGAAAAAAATTAAACTTTTAGGGCCACCCTAATGCGGTATTATTAATAGGAGCTAATTCTAATTCTAAAGGTACAAATTCAAATAAAATAAAATAAGAGGGCGAATAAAAAAAATTCAAGTACCCTAATCCCTGACCTACCGCAACCGCTCAAATAAACATACGATCAATTATGTACACAGCAAAAGTAGGTCAACAAGGAAAAGAATTTATGTGTATATGCAAACAAATGGTATGTATGTAAGTGCAAATGTACGTTTGTGACGTTTTTCATGCATGCACATATGTTCGTTGCAATCTGTTTTTATTTTTCTGATTTGCTAATTCCTGTTCTATTTTTGCAAGAGCAGCAATCTGTGCTAACACATGTACATACAACTAAACAGGTGTATTTTGATAAATTTTAACGTTTCACTCAAAACACTCACCAAGTTACTCTTCTCATCCAACGGCGCCGCTGCAGTTGAGTAGCTGAAACAAAAAACTCAAACATACATATGTACCTATGACCACGTTCGAACACGGATCCAGATCGATCGCTTACGATCTTGGATAATGAGTGTATATGAGGTAGTAATAAATTTGTAGCGTGATGACAATGTCAAAAAAAAACCCAAACGTGTGTAAAAGTAAAAAAAAAATTATCAAGATAAAAAAAAAGGATTTAATGTGGGTGCTTGTATGCAAGCCCGTAGTGTTAAATGCGGGAAGGATAAGGGTAAGTTTGCCGGGAGCGTTCTGGCAAATATATGTAAGTCTAATATGTGCCGATGCAATAAAAAAAAGGAATATTCAAAGTTCCATAATTTCGAGTTAGTCGCGGTCTAACCGAAAAGGAACAGAAAGCATGCACGGAAGTGGAACTATAGGCAGAGCACAACGATAAAGATCGGTGTACTTTGAATATAGTAACTATCCACAAAAGGAATGCAAAAATCAAAACTAAAAGAATCCAAATGAATGTCAAAAATAGAGAAAAATATGCAAATGAAAAATTAATCAAAGAAACTTCAAAAAGAGTGAAATGAAAAAAATAAAACTAAAACAAAGTGAAATATTAGTAAAGTATTAGTAATATTACACCGTAGCACAAATTGCTTAGCAAAATTTTTGGGCTAATAACCACAAGCCTTTGTTTTTGCCCAACCCTTTCTCCTACCAGAAATCCTACATCAAAAAAAAAAGGGAATACCTATGTGCGTAAACCTACTTATAAAAAAAGAGATATAATGCCAAAAAAAAATACAAAAAAAGGCCGATTTGTTTCGAAACAATAGAAAAATTACTGACATTAAGGTTTAACGATTATTTCTGCTGCTGCCGTTGTGGTGTGTTGTTGTTGTTGGTGATCTCTGCCAATCCCGCTTTTAGGCTGCTCTTCCTGTTGGCAGTGTTGTTTTCGCTAAATCCTCACTTGTGTATAATATGTGCATATTTTAATAACCTTGCCCTATTCTTGGTGATTTGGTTGCTGGCCTCTAGTGGCTTGACAAGCTGGCAACAATGACTTCTGTGGACCTGGCCGGTGAATGTGTGGCTGGTATTGTTGTTTTTGTGGCGATATCTGCTGATACAATATGTGGCTGTTGTTGGTGTTGCGTTGCCGATGCCAAAATAAAAGAATGATGTGTGGTGGCTGGTGCAAATTGATATCGATGTTGACAATTTTTATTGTGTTTTTGAAGACTTTGTACGAAGTATTTGTTGTTGTTGTTGGTGCGCGCATGCAACGAATTAAATAGAACGTAGTGTTTGTGGATGCGTGGCAATTGTTGTTGGCCGGAATGCCGCCAATATAAAAACGTTGTTGTAGTATTGTTGGGCGGTATGTTGCCAAGAAAAAAAATAAATACCGGTTGTGGTTGGTGTTGCGCCGCCAATATAGCAAAAATGGTGTAGTTGTTTTTGAACGTTATACCGTCACTATAAAAAAATGCTGTTGTGGTTGTTGCGGCCCTATACCGGCAATATGAAAATGCTATAGTGGTTGTTGTTTGCCGGTACGAATGTAGTTGCTGTTGTTGCTGCGTTCTAACCCCGCCAATAAGACATGTTTCTGAAATTGCTTTGCCGTCGGCTAAATAATAAAGTGTGGTGCTTGTCGATGGTAGTAATTGTTGTTGTGCGGTATTTCGCCACGTACAATGTATTTGTTTTTGGGCGGTACGCCGCCCATATACGTGCCCAGTGGGTCTTTCCCAAAGGAAAATCAATTGTGCGCTGGTTTTATAAATTTTGTTGGCGAATGGAAACTGCCGGACTAGGGTGTAAGTAGGCCTCGCAACTCCGCGCACTAAAAACTTTTCCAGGACTTTTCTGACGTCTTTAAATAACGCGCACTAAAAACTTTTAAACCTTTTGAAAAGGTCTGGCTAACTTGGCACTTCACACTTTTTTAGTTTATTTATTTTTTTATTTTTTCCACTTCACTTCACTTGCACTGGGCACTGTTACAGGAAAACGTTTTCCCGTTGCCTAGCTTGATGCCCTTTTATAGCCACCGCCGTGGTAAAGAACGTTATCCAGAAACGGAAAATTTTTACTATTACATGCAAACTTTCTTTTCGGCTTTCCCCTATTTTCCATCTATACCATCAGGCACTCATACATTCACACGCTTACCGCTCCACAAAACGAACACCTACACAGATACATTTGGTTCGTGCCTTGACCGCTCGCACTGATGCATTCACACGTTCATAGCCTTTCACAAATACCCATCCACCTACATCATACCGAACAGAACAAACACATAGTTACATATCATTCGTCAAGGCTGCTAGGTTGTTAGCAACATGGTGAAATTTTTCTTATTATAACATGATGCCAAGCGCAACATCTTATTTCCGTTGCAACATTGTGTTCACTACAGGTACAATGTTGTCAATGTTAATGTTAACATGTTAATATTATTTTAATGGCAACATTGCGGCTAAGGCACGGACCTGGACACAAAACACATAAACACATAGACGCATATACACTCTGCCACTCAGTTAGGCCAGTATGGAGACAGGCTGTCGTTACAAGGCGTCCCACAGGGATCTGTTCTCGGTCCAACGCTTTGGAATGTAATGTATGACGGGGCGCTAAAGATTGATCTACCAGAAAACACGCAAATTGTGGGATATGCTGATGATATTGCAGTGGTAGTAGTGGCCAAGAAACTGGACCTGCTTCAAGCATTATGTAATGACGCCGTAGCAAGAATAAAGGAATGGCTGACCAATACAGGACTGGAGTTGGCTAGCCAAAAGACGGAAGTGTTATTAGTAAGCTCCAAACGGTCGGCGAACGAGTTAGTCTTAACTGTCGGGGATCATCAAATCACCTCAAAGGATTCCTTAAAATACTTAGGAGTGCACATTGACTCTAAGTTAACTTTCAAAGAGCACTTCAGAGCGGTGGGGGAGAAAATTACCAAAGTTAATGGATCACTTATGCGAATAATGCCTAACATTGGTGGTCCGAGCGAAGCTATACGTCAGCTATTGTCCACAGTAACCAGCTCAATAATACTATACGCAGCACCAGTGTGGTATGGATCTAAACAGACCCATCAAAAATATATATTAGCAGCGTACCGACTTGCTTCTTTAAGAATAGCAAGTGCTTATCGGACGGTGTCCGACGACGCGATCCTGGTTCTAACCCGGAAAATCCCAGTGGACTTACTGGCAAGCGAAATGGCCGATCTGTATAACACTAATATCGAGCGACCATCTGAAGAAGACAAGAAAAGAGCAAGGACACAAACAATAGCTAAGTGGCAAGAACGGTGGGAGGCCTCGAGTAAAGGGCGTTGGACTTTCACACTAGTTTGGAACGTAGCTCAATGGAATGAGCGGAAGCACGGCGAACTGAACTACCATCTCACGCAAATAATGAGTGGACATGGCGGTTTCAAAGAGTATTTATGGAAGCGTAGGATAGAGGAAGATCCTCATTGCCCAATGTGTACCACAGAGTTAGAAAACGCAGAACACGTCATGTTCTACTGCCCCCGTTTCCACGAAGAAAGACTCACCTTGCATGGAGTCTTTGGGGAGGAACCTACCACGAGAAATTTAGTTTCACATATGTGCAGCAGGAAAGAATGCTGGACTGCAGTGAGCAAAATGGCATTTATAGTAATGACACGCCTGATGGATGTTGAGAGGGAGCGCAGAGAAATGCGCATGCGAAGCAGTGGTGATTAAATGGACACTCAGAGCAAATAGCGGGAACCTGGACGCAGGGACAACAGTAGGCTCTTAAAAAATGAGAAATATGGAACGCCACCCTGAAGTAATGCGAAAGTGGTGCCGGGGTGGGCGACGGTTCCAGAACGGGGCTGTTTTTTAGTCTACGGACACACGGTTGCTGCGACGGCAGCAATTATGGTGCATTAGGCATTTTTCAGCCTCCCCGCAAAAAAAAAAAAAAAAAAAAAAAAAAAAAAAAAAAACACTCTAAACCAAAAGGGCAAGGGAAGGACGACGACGTCACGACGAAGGTGCTGGAGGTGCGAGTCCTACAGAAAAACCTCCAACACAGTAAATTGGCTTCGAGCGAACTACTCCTCACCCTTGAGGAGGGTTCGTTTGACGTGGCGCTGATTCAGAAGTCGTGGCTCTCATCGGGAGGAAAGATTTCTGGACTTAGCGCGCGCGGATTTGGCGTTTACTATGCGCAAACGGAAGGACGAGTGCGAGCTGTAGTAATAGTAAGAAACAGCTGCATTCATATATGCTGCCTACTTACACTACTGAGGACCTCGTAGTTGTGGCCGTTGAGCAGAGGAATAAGCAGGCACTTATCCTGGCATCCTGCTATATGGCCCATGTTGCGGAGGTTCCACCGATGGAGTGCAAGAGGCTAGTACAGGACGAAGGGCGCAAAGGGCGGTTGGTCATAGGCGCGGATGCAAATGCGCACCACGATGCATGGGAGGATCGGATACGAACGAGAGATACTTTGTTACATCCTGCAAACCAATTTGAAGATAGCCAACAGGGGAAATGTCCCTACATACATTGGTCCAACATCCAGCAATGTTTTGGATATTGCACTGAGCTCCGAACGTGATATATCAAGGTATGATGATGACAATGCGTATATCAGCTTCAGCATCCCAAGAGAATGCCAGTGTGGAAGAACTGGAGGAGTCCAACGAATGTTTAAGCTAGCAAAGACCGCGCAAAGCGAAGGGGGAAGTCGGGACGAGTACAGGGATCTATTGAGGATCTACAAGCGTGAAATTTCCAGGGCGAAGAGAATCTCATGGAAAAGTTTCTGTACGGACATAGAGTGCTCCAGCGAAGCGGCACGTTTAAGAAAAGTCCTAGCAAAGGGAAATATAGTCCAGGGACTAATAAAGAAAGAGAACGGGGAATGGTCACGTAATAGTAAGGAATCCATTAAGGTGCTTCTCGATACATATTTCCCATCGGGAAATGGTTTAGAAAAGCAAGCAGACAGCACTCACACTTCGAACACGGAGCGGGTAGTGCCGGGCTTGGTGAACGATACCAAGATCGAGTGGGCAGTGAAGACGTTTTCTAAGTTTAAATAGCCGGGCCCAGGTGGTATATTCCCGGCCATGCTACAAGTCTCAAGTAGGGCGGTCGTGGAATGGCTTAAAATAATATTCGATGGCTGCATAAGACTGAATCATGTACTGCACTCTTGGAGAACTGCTCGTGTAGCTTTCCTACCAAAGGCGGGAAAGATCGGTCACGTGTATGCCAAATATTATAGACCCATTAGCTTAACATAATTTCTGCTCAAAACCTTTGAGAGGCTGATAGATGCGTACATAAAGTCCAACGTGGATGAAAAGCTGCTCTCCACAACACAACATATGTATACCAAGGCAAGTCGGTAGACACCGCATTGCATAGGGTGGTAATAAGCGTAGAGAAAGCCCTGGAATATAAGGAATATGCTCTAGGAGTCTTCTTAGACATTGCCGAGGCTTACAATAATGTCTCTAAATGGGCGATTATGGATGGTCTTAATTACATTAAAGTACATCCAGCCTTAACCAGATGGATCGGCTGCATGTTAAATTGCAGGAAGATGACATCACGATGGGGATTGTACGAGGCCACGAAATCAGTGGACAGGGGAACGCCGTAGGGAGGGGTGCTATCGCCTCTTCTGTGGACGCTGGTCATCAACCAACTGCTCAGGCGATTTGATGAGGGACCCGTCAAACTTACGGCTTACGCGGATGACGTTGCAATTGTCATAAGTGGAAAGTGCCTTCCAACGATTAGCTCTTTGATGGATCGAGCGCTTCGGGATATTCATACCTGGGCATCAAATGTCGGGTTGAAAGTCAACGCGGATAAGACGGATATGGTCTTCTTTACAAAGAGGTACAAGGTCCCAAATTGGATCAGGCCTAAGTTAGGAGGGGTGACTCTACAGAATAAACCTTGCACAAAGTATCTAGGCATCATCCTAGACAGTAAGCTGTCATGGAAGCTTAACGTGGAGGAGAGGGTGAAGAAGGCTTCAATGGCACTTTATGCATATAATAGAATGCTGGGGTGTACGTGGGCTTATCGCCCTCTCTTTCTCATTGGGTTTTTACAGCGATTGTAAGTCCTATCCTATACTATGGAGTTCTTGTTTGGTGGAAAGCCACACAAAAAGCAAACTACCTTAAAAAATTAGAGGGGGTATGCAGATTATCATTGCTTAGCATTACGGGAGCCCTGAAAACAACCCCGACAGCTGCACTGTATGCCATTCTGCACATTCCACCTGTAGAACTGGTAGCAAAGAACATAGCGTTAACAACTGCAACCAGGCTCGGTGACTCGGGGCAGCTTGAGCGCCGACCATACGACCATAGTAGTATAGCGTCATCAATTACAAGACGAAAAGACTACCTGATTCCCTATCTGCCCTTCGAGAGCGATTTTAAGGCCACAATAGAGGTGGCCGGTTGGCGCAAGGGTGCTCAAATGGCGGACGAGGCGATACGTGTGTACACAGATGGTTCCAAGGTAGTGGAAGGAGTAGGGTCTGCGGTATACTGTGCTGATCTGGAAATAAACAGATCCTACAGGCTGCCGTATTGCTGTAGCGTTTTCTAAGCGGAAATAGTAGCCGTAACCAAAGCAGTAGAAACCCTGGAAGTCAAGCAGCAATTAAGGCAATAATCTCGCATACCGCAGCATCTAAATGCGTGTTAGAGTGTAAGCAGTCCCTGGAGAGAATCGGTACAGGGAGAAGCATACATCTATATTGGATCCCAGGGCATATGGGAATAGATGGGAATGAAAAAGCGGATGAACTAGCTAAAAAGGGCGCATCCCTTGAAGGTTGCTCCGCAAACGTCCCAATTAGACTGGGCGAAAGTAAGCGAAGGCGAGAGGTGCACATGATCGACCAAGCAGGAAAGGCGTGGGTTCATATATATATATATTTATACATATTTATAGCTTATACATTTTATTTTTAATGTAATTTATACAATAAAATTTATCAATAACAGGCTTTTCTGATCTAAGTCCAGCGTGCAAATAAAACTAGATTATTCCACTATTATCCCAACTTAGAAATAACGCAATCCAACATAAACATAAAACTTACAAAAGATACTATAACCCAGACTCACGAACAATTAAAATATACATTGAGTGAGGTAGAATTGAAAACTTTTATAACAAAACAAAACTTACTGAGTCAAAGGATCGCAGAACAGAAGAGAACAACGCTAAAGGGAAAGTTAGATAAGCTCAAGCAAGAGCTAATGAGAAAGCTAAGAGTAACAAGAAACGATGACTGGTTCGTTAACAAAACGTCGATCGAATTCCCAGAAGAAGTAAAGTGGATACTCTCATTTGGAAGAAAATTCGCGTTACCAACAACAAAATCCAATTTCTCTCCAATACATATAATAGCGGAGTTAGAGCAAGTCATACAGTCTTTGGAAAACGAAAAAGAAAAGGAAATAGCGAGAAACAAAGTAAGCAACAAAATCATGCAATTCAAAAGAAGCATAAAGCACAACGCATCGGAAAAATTTATACTTGCTGCTTTTTACCAAGCAAAATCTTTTACCAAAGTATACAAAAACAAAATAATTATAACTGACGCGGACAAAGGTAACAAAACTGTGGCAATGTATAAAAGTGAGTACATAGATAAAATGAAACAACTTATTGAAGACAAAAACACATACAGAAAAGCAAGAAACGACCCGACAAAGACTCTCCAAAAGAAAAACAACAAAATAGTAGATGATCTGTATAAAAATAAACACATAAACATCAAAGAAAAGCAACAACTTACATGTTCAGCTGCAGCAGCACCGAGAATTTACGGGTTGCCAAAAATTCATAAGCCAGAAGTTCCGTTGCGTCCTATTATGTGCTCATTCATGGCCCCCTGTTATAAATTATCCAAATACATTGGGGAGATTCTAAAGACATTAATTTCGGATAAATATAATATTAAAAACTCTTTTAACCTCAAAGATAGGTTGTCTGAAATATGTGTATGTGACGAAGATATTTTAGTGTCATTTGACGTCGTATCTTTATTTACAAACATACCAACGACGTTAGCTTCTAAAATAATTTCGAACAAATGGGACAAAATAAAAGCCATTTCTAATATTCCTAAAACAAAATTTCAAGATATGTTAGACTTCTGCATAAAGGAAAACAACTATTTTATATTTGATGGCGATTTGTATACACAAACCTTTGGTATGCCCATGGGCAATCCAATTTCTCCCACCATTGCGGACATCGTCATGGATGACGTATTGGACAATACGATTCTAAAGCTAAAGCATGAACACAATTTAGAAATAAAATTTATATGCAAATATGTGGACGACATTTTCGCTGTAATTAAACGCAACGATGCCAACACAATTCTTGAAAATTTAAATAAATACCATGACAAATTAAAATTTACTATGGAAATTGAAGTAAACTCCAAAATACCATTTCTTGACGCATGCATTCACAGGGAAAATCAAAATCTTCTACTTGACTGGAATACAAAACCTACTTCTTCTGGACGACTAATAAATTATTTATCATCACAACCCATAAAATATAAGATCAATACAGCCAAAAATTTAATACACAAGATACTGACCATAAGCCACGAAAAATTCCACGACGCTAATATAGACAAAATATATAGAATCCTAAGAAAAAACAATTACACGATAAATTTAATACGCGAACTTATAGACCAGGAGACCATGAAAAACAACAACCAACCCGATAAAAGACCAAGTACTGAAGTACAAACACAAAAGAAATTCTACAGCGTTACATACATTCCAAAGTTGACAGAAAATATTCATCACAATATAGCAACAACACAACACACAACCCTTGCTTACAAATCAAACCACACCGTCTCTACAATATATACAAAAACAAAACATCCTATACAGCCTCAACAACAAAACAACGTTATATACGAGATAAAATGCAAAGGAAGAGAACATGAAAAATGCGATAAAATATATATTGGCACAACAAAGCGAGCATTAGCTGTTAGACTGGGAGAACATGAAGCTGACATAAAAAAACAAAAGACCAGCACAGCGTTATCACAGCATATGTTGACAAGTGGTCATACAGCTGATTTTAAAAACGCGAAAATTATAGACAAAGAAAAGAGAATAACAACAAGATACACATTGGAAAGCCTGAGAATAATGGAAAGACGAGAAAAGACAATGAACAAACGCGAGGATACAGAAAACATTGCTGCCGCCTACATAGCATGTTTACAAATAAAAAAATAAGAATATTTAGTATTGACAAGACTACCATGATGGTTAGATGGTACTGATTATAGTTTATTCATGTATATGTTTAAGTGACTAATGTTTTTGTTGTTTTATGTTCATGTTTTCGATACGAAATCCATAAGTGTAAGTGTTTCTTGTTAAAAAAAATTTTTACTCATTTAACTATCTTGCAATATTAACCTTTGTTTGTGGCAGGGATTTTTAAAATAAATACCCCCTGAAGATGCTAACAAAGATTAGCGAAACGTTGGGATGATAGTGGAATAATCTAGTTTTATTTGCACGCTGGACTTAGATCAGAAAAGCCTGTTATTGAAAAATTTTGTTTTAAAAAGAGAACTGATCGGAATATACAAGTAATTTATACATTTTTGGTTTTTCGTATTTTTGTTTATGTTTGTCAGAGTGAAGTCGAAATTATGGAAAAGCAAACATTGTGTTTTACTCTGTGGCCGCAAGCTCAACAAACATATCATATTAAAGCAATAAGGATATTAATGATTTTAGATGTACATATATATAGAAACAAATAAAAATATTGTGACGAATATTATCATCAACACTAAGTTATAATCACATCACTAGTCTGATGCTAAGTAAATGAAGCCACAACAGTAAAGCAGGCAGTCACTTGTATCTACATAAACGAATCAATCATTATGTCTACACGTATGTACGTACACGCAGCGGAGAGAGATGCACAAACACGTGCATATATCTTATCTCAGATGCTCTCAAAAGTAGGCAATTATCTGTAGAAGTATCACTCACATATACACGCGCAAATGAGAAGCTATAACGTGCATCTGTAGTTATGTTATTGCTGGTAGCAAATTCTAGAAATAGAAGGGCCTAGAAATATGTCAACGAGGAAACCAAAAAAGTATAAAAGCAGCAGCAGCGGACGCACGACGAATTCAGTTTGATTTAAGCACGCTATTGTGAAGTTGTTATTGTGAAGTACTTAAATAAAGGCCATTTTGCATTATTGAATAGTGGAGTTATTTATTCAACAGTTTAGTGATTCGAACGTTAGTGGAAGGTTGCAAATAAGCGGAATTTCCCAAAATTCGTTACAATTGGTGTCAGAAGAGGAATTATTAATTAAATTCCAGAGTTACCGAGCACAACAAGGACATGGCGAAGTTAAGTGAATTAAGGATCCAGCAACTGAAAAAGGAGTTGGAGAACCGTGGATTGAATACAACCGGTAATAAGATCGAACTTCAAGCACGGCTACGAGAGGTATTAGAGTTGGAAGGAATTAATGTAGACGAGTATGTCATTTATCCTGATGTGGAAGAGCCAGCGACTAAAATGGAAGAGAAGGTAGAGACTCCGAATCCACTGGCAAGTGTTGACACTAACGCGATACAAGGAGTGGTGAACCAAATGTCGTCACAAATGTCATCACCATTGGAATCTCAGGAGAACCGTATAACGTCCAAGATTGAAGCAAAAGAAACACGTATTTCAGAAATGTCGACACAGATTACATCCAAGAAGGAAACTCAACTGGAAGAACAGAAAATATATATGTTGGCTGAACAGTTAAAAGCACAAGAGGCTCGCATATCCTCGCAGCTGGAGGCACAAGATACAAAAATTTTACAACTCGAGGACAAAATCGATGCCGAGACTGAAACATTGAGAGGTCGTATACAGGAGCTGCAACTAAATCGCCCGGCTTTTCAGCAAGCAATCCAAAGTTGAAAACTCCATCTTTTTTCGGCTCTGTTCCTTTCCAAGTATTTAAGCTGCAATATGAGAAGACGTTAGGAGCTAATATGGGAAGATGCCAAGAGGCTGAAGTAATGATCAATTGTGAACAGCTCCAAGAGGAGGTTTCAACTAGCAATATTTATCTTTCAGATGACATCATGGCATGAACGGAGGGACTAGAGGAAGACTATCAGAGTAAGGCAACAACTGCTCCTAGATTACGCGAACATATTTGATCAAGATGGCTCCAAACCTGGCCGCACAAACGTTGTAAACATCAAATCGATACTGGAGATGCGAGGCCGATCCGCCAAGCTCCGCGTAGTGTTCCACTGGCGAAGCGGGAAGTTGTGAGTCAAATCATACCAGAAATGAGCGACAGCGGCGTCATCGAACCATCAGCTAGTGTGGAATTACCACAATAAAAGATATTTGCATTTATGTGCATGCCAGCATAGGTCAAGCTTGGAATGTATAAGCAAATGAATTTCACTTTCGACCATACACAAATTACTCATAGCGACACAGTCATAACGGCATAGATAAGTTATATTGAATCAAGCGGGGAACCATATCTATTTACAGTTGCTTAACCCATAAGCGTCACACTCATTAGCTCACGTGTTGATCAGCATGACTGATCGACAGCGTCGGTTTGTCGGTGCAACTCACCAAATATTATTACATAGTTAGGTAAGAAGAATATTCTACTGACTAGGTATATAGAAATAGAATGTAGTGATTTTTAGTATGTAAGTATTGTATGAAGATATTGTAATAGTATTGTAAGTAAAATTCCTATAAAAGAGAAAGTATTTGTTAATAAAGAACCAATCGAATTTCTGAGCTGAACATTAGCGCTTCAAGTAATTCACGTTGCTTTTATTTCTCCATAAAAATTTTTACATTTTACATGGCGATCCTGCCAGCTTGATCAGAAATTGGCAAAACTGCTAAAGATCTTGCGGGAGGAAAAGATCCTGACAGATTTGGCTAAAAATCTGAAAGGTCCTGCCAAGTTTAAAACATAGAGAAAATGTTTGTTTTGAGATCATGATGGATGAAAATCCTGCATAGAAGAAAAGGAGCAATAGTATTGTAAGTAAAATTCCTATAAAAGAGAAAGTATTTGTTAATAAAGAACCAATCGAATTTCTGCGCTGAAAATTAGCGCTTCAAGTAATTCACGTTGCTTTTATTTCTCCATAAAACTGTTTACATTTTACATGGCGATCCTGTCAGCTTGATCAGAAATTGGCAAAACTGCTAAAGATCTTGCGGGAGGAAAAGATCCTGACAGATTTGGTTAAAAATCTGAAAGGTCCTGCCAAGTTTAAAACATAGAGAAAATGTTTTTTTTGAGATCATGCTGGATGAAAATCCTGCATAGAAGAAAAGGAGCAAAAATTACATCGCAAGCTAGATCAACCCAACGTAACTTGGTATGACTACTAACAATAATATTTTAACGGACTTTTGGCAAATGCGAATAAACTTATGGTGGTTACCTGGATCAATTAGTTATGAACGTTTGGTTGAAGCAAAATAACGGAAGCTCAATAATAAATTAAACGCGTAAATGGAGTGGAATAATCATAATATTTGGCCGAACACTAAATAAATGAAGAGTAGCAAACCAGCAGGACATAATTGGTATAAGACTGGCAACTAATATTATATGGCAAACCAACAGGACATAATGGGCGATACGACTGGCAGCGAATATTATGTATGGGGTATTCCATCCCATTTCGACCAATTTTGAACCCGACCCCTTTAGAATTGGCTGAAAGTTTTTCTTCTTTTTCTAGCTTAAGAAAGACGTTTTTCAGAATTTTTTCAAATTTTTTCATCCAACTCAAAAAAAGTTATGAATTTTAAAAAAAACACCGTTTTTGTTTTCAAAATGCTATAAATTAAATTTTTCAAAAACTGAGCGTTTGGGATCTTTTTTTTTTAAATTTGTTTTTAAATGTACTTTTCGAAAAAAATACAAAAAAATTTTTAAAGTTTTTTTTTTGTAATTTTTCAGTCTTTCGAGATTTTTCGAATTTCGCCAATTTTTTTTTTTTCTCATAAAAAACTTCAATGAATTATGCAATCATCCCCACTAATCCCGGAGTGGGCCGATGATTTTTTTTTATTTAATTGAAAAAAAAACTTTAAAAATTATTTTGTATTTTTTCCGAAAAGTACATTTAAAAACCAATTTAAAAAAAAAAGATCCCAAACGGTCAATTTTTGAAAAAGTTATAGCGTTTATTAAGTATATTAAGTATATTTAAATTATTTAAATGTTTAGAATAAATTGAGCGTCTTTAGGGACGCTTACCCATTAGCTAAAATTTTACTTTTGCTTAGGCAATTTTTTTTTTTTTAAATCAGGAATTATAATTAAAAATTAAAAGAATATTTCAAATTTACAATGTTAAAAGTTAATTAATTTGTTCAGCTAAAATCTAAAAAACAATGATTTGAAAAAAATAATTAATTAAATATTAAAAATAAAAAAAAAAAGTTTACTAAAATTAGAATGCTTAATAAGAACAACAAAATTTTCAAATAATTTATAAAATTTTGTTTTTCGGAATGCTTACACCTCATACAACTCCTAAAATTGCGAGAATATTTTATAAAAGATCAAATTACAACTTCCTACTTTAGAAACTTTTTAAAATCTACCATCTTTTCACCATTTAACTAATAAATTAAAATGCAAATGGACTTCTCGAAAGTCCGACTCCAATGGTGGGACGAAAATACTCTAAAAACTAGGGACCTAGAGAAAGAACTAAATGCACTAAAAAAAGCTCTGGACGATTATAGGAATGACTAGGGAACCAACCCTAGAGGATGTGGTAAACCCTACGACCAAAGAAGAAGAAATAGCTAGGATGATCAGGATGACTTTCCCCGATAGGGATCAATATTAACATTATAATATCTCTAAAAAAAAATTTATTTATGAATAAATAAAAAATTTAACAAAATCTCATAAGAATAAAGTTTTAGATATTTTTGTAAAATTAGTTAAAAAAAAATTTACTAAGTCATTAAACCATAAAAATTTTTGAAATGTTAAAAATGTTAACCTAAAAAATAAAAATTAAAGTTAGTTCGTCACAGGTAGAAAAATAATTATTGGAAAATTTTAACATGGCTTGGTGGACTAAAATAGCTCAAGGCATCATGATAGCGATAGCCGGATACGAGTTAGGAAAGGAAAACTCAGAATCAACGGAAAATAGAGTCGTAAAATATGAACCACCAACAGAAATAGATCGAAAAACTCGCCAAATATTCCAGATGTTT
Source organism: Eurosta solidaginis (assembly GCF_040869045.1). Classification (NCBI taxonomy): domain Eukaryota; kingdom Metazoa; phylum Arthropoda; class Insecta; order Diptera; family Tephritidae; genus Eurosta; species Eurosta solidaginis. The sequence continues at coordinate 168,307,465 of NC_090319.1, read as the reverse complement.
GGTGAGCAGTTACAATTTGCGCATTCATGCTATTGATCGTCACAATAGCTATGATGCTCAAAAACTATATGAAAATCAAATACAGGCAGTTAAAAAATGCTCAAGCACGCATTTAATATTCAAAAACCAAACCCAAAGCTGAGGAAGAGCAACAAATAATTAAAAATAAACCTTTAAACAGTGACCCTCAAAATGTCGCAAACAAAATTAAAGGCAGCTTCATTAGACCTGCCCAAATTTAATGGCAAATCAATAATTTGCATACTTCACAGTAGTAGCTTCCATGGAAGTTATCAAGATAACATCCTTGAAGGCTGTCAAAGGAAAAAGATTTATAAAACAGCCTAGTAAAATCGCATGACAAATAAGATCAAAAAGATACAGCTGGAAAAATAAGAAAAATAAATTAAAAGATAGAATAATTTTTGCATCCACTGTACTTTCCTTCCGCCAACTAGCTAAACTACTACCACTAATATAAACTACCTTGCTATTCCGTCAATCACAGCTCCTAAATTTCTGAATAATTAGTTACATATTCCATATTACAAATTTCCATAAATTAGCTACAGATTCTTTTTCTTTTATTAAGTTTAATGTAACCCCAACGAAATGAAATAACAATGAAAAGATGTTATTTAATAGAAATAGTTAAAGTAATAGATATAAGTATGGGATGCTTCAGTTAGAAAACCTCGCTTTTAGAGAGGCCATAATTTTAGGAAACATATTTTTATTTAGCCACAGGTAGAATAGGAAATAGGATAGGATACACTTGGACAACACGAAGGTCCGTTGTGATACCACATACACAATAACGGTGACTTAGATCTAGCTACTTAGAGAATCGTTGGGTAGCAACGATAAAGCTCCGAATGATATCGATATCAACTTTGCATATATCCTCGGGAGATCCAAGTGAGTCGCGACCGAAGTACTTTCGCCTAGTTCTGGCAAAAACTGGACAATGAAGCATAAAGTGATTTGGTGATTCCAACTCATCATCCTCCATACAGCTGCAGCAGGATGGAGTTTTCAGTATATTGAGACGTACCGCATGGATACCCATGGGACAGTGCCCTGTCAAAACCCCAAAGACCATTGATAGGTGAGCCTTAGTGAACCCAATTATTTCAGCAGACCTCCTGCCATCCACTTTTGGCCAGAAAGATCTTGCTAACCTGCAAGACAATACACTGCAGTGATCAGCTAACTTAAACTTGTGGCTTAAATTTAGCTCTTGACAAAAGACCCCCCACCAACCTTTCCATCCAGCTTTGACCCATCCGTGAACAAGTTAACCGGTTCCATGCCCCAGATAATTCCTCTTCCCCAATCCCCTATCTCTGGAATAACTGGGGTGAAGGTGGTATAGGAAGCAGTTATCGGCATACAGTAGTCCGTTCTGTCCGGAATAAAGTCGAAACTGGTAAGAAGGCTAGAGTGTCCGCGGTCAGAAAGTCTATATCCCATTTCACGAAGCCTGACCAACGACCTTGCCGCGGCCGTCTCTCCCGCAATATCTACTGGGTATATGTTCAGCATGACGTTCAGTGCCAAGGTAGGTGTTGTTCTGAGAGCGCCACTGATACCGATCAGCGCCGTCCGCTGCACTGACACTAACATTTTGGAGGTGCCCGCCGTGTCCAGTGCTTTCCACCAGACCAGCACCCCATATATCAGAATCGGTTTGACCACCATCTCATAAAGCCAGTGTACTATTTTTGGCGAGAGTCCCCATCTCTTTCCGATAGCTCCTCTGCAGCAGTACAAAGCACTGGCGGCCTTCCTGGCCCGATCTTCCACATTGGGTCTCCAGGACAGTTTCTTGTCCAAAACAATCCCCAAATATTTAACCCTATTAGAAAGTACCAACGGTACCAGTCCAATCGAGGGAGTTCTGAAATCGGGCATCTTATATCTCCTTGAGGAAAGGGCCAATTCCGTTTTTCCCGGGTTGACCGCCAATCCACACGATTCAGCCCACCTAGCTACAGTATCCAGGTAGCCCTGCAGAACATCGCGCAGGGTAACCAGAAATTTGCCTCTGACTAGGATAGCGAGGTCATCTGCATAGGCAACCACCCGACAACCATTGGCTTCCAGCTCCACAAGAAGCTCGTTGTCTACCACAACCCAGAGGAGAGGAGATAGGACACCCCCCTGTGGCGTGCCCCTGCACACCTTCCTTTAATTATGGCCCCTCCCCACTCCGCTGCGACAATTCTGCCGCATAGAAGTTTGCTAATAAATTCAACCAGAGCCGCCTCGACTCCTAAGCCCACCAGAGCTCTTTCGATTGCCCCCGGTAAGACATTGTTAAAAGCTCCCTCGATGTCTAGAAAGGCACCCAGAGCATACTCTTTGTGTTCTAGGGACCCCTCTATTTGCTTTACAATCGAATGGAGAGCCGTTTCCGTCGATCTGCCCTTGCAGTACGCATGCTGTGAAGCCGACAGTAACCCCCGAGGTATCCTTTCCCGTAGGTACAGGTCAATCAACCACTCAAACGTCTTCAAAAGAAACGACGAGAGACTGATTGACCTGAAATCCTTAGGTGATACATGAGAGCTTCTGCCGGCCTTCGGAATGAAAATAACCCTAACCGTGTACCAAGACTTCGGGATATAGTTAAGCCTGAGGCAGTTAGTATATATGATGGCCAACCAGCGGCAGGAAATCCCCAAAGACCTTTGAAGCTGCGTAGAAATGATTCCATCCGGCCCGGAGACTTATAGGGCTTGAACGAACCTATAGCCCAGGTTATTTGACTTTCCCGAATTGGAATGGCAGGCACTTCTGCATGGCGAACGACCGCCGACCATGCAGGCGAAGATCCCTGCGCAACTGGGACATCGGGAAAATGATTGTCCAGTAAAAGCCTTATGGACTCCTCGCTACTCATAGACCAGTCCCCACCAGTCTCTCAGATACCCCAGAGGAGCGGGGTTCCTAGAAAGTATTTTTCTAAACCTCGCGGATTCATTGCAGCCTTCTACGTTTTCGCAGAAGCTTCGCCATGCATCTCGTTTGGCTATCCTTATTTCATATTTATAAATCCCCAGACTCACCTTATAGAGCTCCCAGTCCTCCTGGCTCTGTTGAAGAGCCGCCGACTGGACGCTCTTAGGGGGTCAAGAGAATCCGACCACCAGGGCGGCTTGCCCTTCCCCCTGTAAGTTTTCAATGGGCAGGACAGCTCAAAGGAGCTATTGCTTGCCGAGGTGAAGGAAATACTAAAGAAAAAGAAAATATTTTTACTTCAACCCCCCATTAGACTAGAAAATAGTAATAGGAAAATACCAATAAAAGAAAAAAAATCTGCTATTAACTCACACAATTTAATAAAAAACAGTTTCAACAATAGCATTCCAATTTACTCATCAGCAAAAATATAAACAAACAAAGAAAGAAAAATGCATAAATATAAAGTAATATTGGCATCAAGTTACGGTTACCTCATAACAAATTGTACACACATGCCGACCGGCTGTGCAAAATACATTTAAAATTCTGATGTCAATAACACTTGATGCAAAACATTATTCATAACCACAAGCACACAACCATACAAATATACATATATATATTATACTTCAAAACATAAAAAACAAAAAATATGTACAAACAAAGAAAAAAAATGTGTCAGCACAAAAAATGACACATGGCAAACAAATGTAAACGGATATAAAAATAAGTAAACCAACACTCCACGCTCAATATCAAATTACCGCAAGACAATAAATTACAATAGCAAACTAAAAAGCAATTAAAATTTCTCGGTCATTAAGCCACTTTAAGAATCACATACAATTGTTCTCAAGTGTATGCGATCCTTCTTAAAGGTGGATGGTGTGGCATTACCACAATGCAAGATATTTGTATTTATGTAAATGCGAGAAAAGGTCTAGCTTGGAATGTATAAGCAAACGAATTTCACTTTCGACCACACATAAATTGCTCATAGCGACACAGTCATAGGGGCATAGATAAGTTATATTGAACCCATCGGGGAGCCATATCCATTTAAAGTTGCTTAACCCATAAGCGTCACACTCACTAGCTCACGTATTGATCAGCATGACTGATCTACAGCGTCGGTTTGTCGGTGCAACTGGCCAAATATTATTACATAGTTAGATAGTAAGAATATTATACTGACTAGGTATATAGAAATAGAATGTAGTTATTTTTAGTGTGTAAGTATTTGTATGAAAATATTGTAATAGTATTGTAAGTAAAATTCCTATAAAAGAGAAATTATTGGTTAATAAAGAACCAATCGAATTTCTGCGCTGAACATTAGCGCTTCAAGTAATTCACCATAAAACTTTTTACATTATACACTAGCCCATGGAGCTCACCGGTAGTACTTGTAAAAAAGAAGGATGGAAAAATGAGATTTTGCGTGGACTACCGGAAGTTGAATGACGTTACGAAAAAGGATAGCTACCCAATGCCAAGAATTGACGACACTCTGGACTCGCTCTCTTGTACGAAATGGTTTTCCACACTGGACTTGAAAAGCGGCTACTGGCAAGTGGAAGTGAAGGGGGAAGACAAAGAGAAAACAGCCTTCAGTGTCGGTGATGGTCTTTGGCAATTTACATTTATGCCTTTTGGACTATGTAATCCACCAACTACTTTTGAAACATGCTTAGTGTACCTAGACGATATCATCGTATTGGGAAAGAACTTCGAAGAACATCTGAAGAACTTGGAGGAGGGTTTCCAAAGAAAAGCTGGTGCTGGTCTGAAACTAAGTCCCAAAAATGTTCGCTGTTTAAAAAGGAAGTAAATTATTTCGGTCACAAGGTAACGGCAGAAGGCATCCGTACTGCGAATGGAAAGATAGAGGCAGTAAAGGATTGGCCAAGACTACTGAACCTGCATGAATTGAGAAGTTTCCTTGGGCTGTTTACATATTACCGCCGATTTGTACCAAACTTTTCCAGCGTAGCCCACAGCCTCCATGAGATTACAAGAACAAATAAAGCTTTTGAATGGAAAAAGGAGCAAGAGGTGGCTTTCCAAACATTGCAGGAGCGTTTGTGCACTACTCCAATGTTGTCATATCCGATTCCAGGAGCAACATTTGTTCTAGATACAGATGCGGGTGGATATGCTATAGGAGGCGTTTTGTCACAACTGGTTGATGGGCATATTACATCCGTTCAATTGGAAAACCAGAGAGGAACTACTACGTTACACGGAGAGAGCTCTTGGCATTGGTAGAGGGCATTAAACATTTTCAAAAATACCTCTACGGGTATACATAAACGAATCAATCGTTATGTCTTCACATATGTACGTACACGCAGCGGAGAGAGATGCACAAACACATGCATATATCTTATCTGAGATGCTCCCAAAATTAGGCAATTATCTGTTGAAGTATCACTCACATATACACGCGCATATGAGAAGCTATAACGTGCATCTGTAGTTATGTTATAGCTGGTAGCAAATTCTAGAAATAGAAGCGCCTAGAAATATGTCAACGAGGAAACCAATAAAAGTATAAAAGCAGCAGCAGCTGAGCCACGACGCATTCAGTTTGTTTTAAGGACGCTATCTGTTGAGCAGTAGAAGTGTTATTGTGAAGTACTTTAATAAAGGCCATTTTGCATTATTGAATAGTGGAGTTATTTATTCAACAGTTTAGTGATTCGAACGTTAGTAGAAGGTTGCAAATAAGCGGAATTTCCCAAATTCGTTACAATATTGTAAAGATTACAAACATATAAAGCTTATATATATAAATAAGAATAAATAGCGAAATACTTTGATTTACTCGAATTCACTCAATTGAAATGACTTTAAAATTAAGGAAATTATATAATAATACAATAACAGTATACGAGATGTCTTCAGATGCCCTCTTTATTTTATGAAGGTATGTCGTGAAAGCTTGGGCGTACTCGTGGTCGCGCAGCTTTTCCTGCGCTTTCAAAATAATCCAACCTTCGAGTAAAAACAGGAAATCACCACCATGTAATTCAATTTTTAAATCACTACCAGTGAATAGCACCAATGGCGTCAATGGCAACATAGAGCATTCCCGTATAAATATACGTGATGTTTTCACTTTTTCCTGATATATGTATTAGGAAAGGCGTTTGAAAATTGCCATCAATTGAGTTGATCGATGATGGATGTAATGCAACATAACCATCTTGACGTGTCTTGAAACGTAGATCTCTTGATGAATTCGCTTTGGCCATTGCACCACCAACAGTGGAAACGTAGCTGCGTTTAGGTGTTACGACTTTTACAATATTAGGATAGAGAGCAGCATAGAGTAACGATATTAGTAGACGATTCTTGTTGCCATTTACATTTAAGTCAGTGCCTGAAATGTGCAAGCGTAGAAAGCAGAAGTGGTATTGATATGTATTATATAGTTAAATTTGCTTACCCGTAAGTTCAAGTATATTATCGCCACAATTCTTACGCTTTCACGGTATATTAACAGGCACAAACCCGATTGAAACAAGTAATTCCAAGAATGGATATTTTACCGGCGATATCGTTTCTAAAGTTTTCAAAGAGAGAAAGTGCTCATCTGCATAATTACGACTAGCAAAAAAGCTGCGACGTGAGACTTCAAGCCATTTCTAAAAAAATAATATTATAAGTTGTTTTTTTCGAATAATAATACCTGACTGAATCATACCTTATACGCCAGTAGCATCGTTAAATGATCACTATCACATATAGCAATTTCCCTTTTACGTTTCTCAGCTTCAGCACAGCTCCTAAATTTCTGAATAATTAGTTACATATTCCATATTACAAATTTCCATAAATTAGCTACAGATTCTTTTTCTTTTATTAAGTTTAATGTAACCCCAACGAAATGAAATAACAATGAAAAAATGTTATTTAATAGAAATAGTTAAAGTAATAGATATAAGTATGGGATGCTTCAGTTAGAAAACCTCGCTTTTAGAGAGGCCATAATTTTAGGAAACATATTTTTATTTAGCCACAGGTAGAATAGGAAATAGGATAGGATACACTTGGACAACACGAAGGTCCGTTGTGATACCACATACACAATAACGGTGACTTAGATCTAGCTACTTAGAGAATCGTTGGGTAGCAACGATAAAGCTCCGAATGATATCGATATCAACTTTGCATATATCCTCGGGAGATCCAAGTGAGTCGCGACCGAAGTACTTTCGCCTAGTTCTGGCAAAAACTGGACAATGAAGCATAAAGTGATTTGGTGATTCCAACTCATCATCCTCCATACAGCTGCAGCAGGATGGAGTTTTCAGTATATTGAGACGTACCGCATGGATACCCATGGGACAGTGCCCTGTCAAAACCCCAAAGACCATTGATAGGTGAGCCTTAGTGAACCCAATTATTTCAGCAGACCTCCTGCCATCCACTTTTGGCCAGAAAGATCTTGCTAACCTGCAAGACAATACACTGCAGTGATCAGCTAACTTAAACTTGTGGCTTAAATTTAGCTCTTGACAAAAGACCCCCCACCAACCTTTCCATCCAGCTTTGACCCATCCGTGAACAAGTTAACCGGTTCCATGCCCCAGATAATTCCTCTTCCCCAATCCCCTATCTCTGGAATAACTGGGGTGAAGGTGGTATAGGAAGCAGTTATCGGCATACAGTAGTCCGTTCTGTCCGGAATAAAGTCGAAACTGGTAAGAAGGCTAGAGTGTCCGCGGTCAGAAAGTCTATATCCCATTTCACGAAGCCTGACCAACGACCTTGCCGCGGCCGTCTCTCCCGCAATATCTACTGGGTATATGTTCAGCATGACGTTCAGTGTCAAGGTAGGTGTTGTTCTGAGAGCGCCACTGATACCGATCAGCGCCGTCCGCTGCACTGACACTAACATTTTGGAGGTGCCCGCCGTGTCCAGTGCTTTCCACCAGACCAGCACCCCATATATCAGAATCGGTTTGACCACCATCTCATAAAGCCAGTGTACTATTTTTGGCGAGAGTCCCCATCTCTTTCCGATAGCTCCTCTGCAGCAGTACAAAGCACTGGCGGCCTTCCTGGCCCGATCTTCCACATTGGGTCTCCAGGACAGTTTCTTGTCCAAAACAATCCCCAAATATTTAACCCTATTAGAAAGTACCAACGGTACCAGTCCAATCGAGGGAGTTCTGAAATCGGGCATCTTATATCTCCTTGAGGAAAGGGCCAATTCCGTTTTTCCCGGGTTGACCGCCAATCCACACGATTCAGCCCACCTAGCTACAGTATCCAGGTAGCCCTGCAGAACATCGCGCAGGGTAACCAGAAATTTGCCTCTGACTAGGATAGCGAGGTCATCTGCATAGGCAACCACCCGACAACCATTGGCTTCCAGCTCCACAAGAAGCTCGTTGTCTACCACAACCCAGAGGAGAGGAGATAGGACACCCCCCTGTGGCGTGCCCCTGCACACCTTCCTTTAATTATGGCCCCTCCCCACTCCGCTGCGACAATTCTGCCGCATAGAAGTTTGCTAATAAATTCAACCAGAGCCGCCTCGACTCCTAAGCCCACCAGAGCTCTTTCGATTGCCCCCGGTAAGACATTGTTAAAAGCTCCCTCGATGTCTAGAAAGGCACCCAGAGCATACTCTTTGTGTTCTAGGGACCCCTCTATTTGCTTTACAATCGAATGGAGAGCCGTTTCCGTCGATCTGCCCTTGCAGTACGCATGCTGTGAAGCCGACAGTAACCCCCGAGGTATCCTTTCCCGTAGGTACAGGTCAATCAACCACTCAAACGTCTTCAAAAGAAACGACGAGAGACTGATTGACCTGAAATCCTTAGGTGATACATGAGAGCTTCTGCCGGCCTTCGGAATGAAAATAACCCTAACCGTGTACCAAGACTTCGGGATATAGTTAAGCCTGAGGCAGTTAGTATATATGATGGCCAACCAGCGGCAGGAAATCCCCAAAGACCTTTGAAGCTGCGTAGAAATGATTCCATCCGGCCCGGAGACTTATAGGGCTTGAACGAACCTATAGCCCAGGTTATTTGACTTTCCCGAATTGGAATGGCAGGCACTTCTGCATGGCGAACGACCGCCGACCATGCAGGCGAAGATCCCTGCGCAACTGGGACATCGGGAAAATGATTGTCCAGTAAAAGCCTTATGGACTCCTCGCTACTCATAGACCAGTCCCCACCAGTCTCTCAGATACCCCAGAGGAGCGGGGTTCCTAGAAAGTATTTTTCTAAACCTCGCGGATTCATTGCAGCCTTCTACGTTTTCGCAGAAGCTTCGCCATGCATCTCGTTTGGCTATCCTTATTTCATATTTATAAATCCCCAGACTCACCTTATAGAGCTCCCAGTCCTCCTGGCTCTGTTGAAGAGCCGCCGACTGGACGCTCTTAGGGGGTCAAGAGAATCCGACCACCAGGGCGGCTTGCCCTTCCCCCTGTAAGTTTTCAATGGGCAGGACAGCTCAAAGGAGCTATTGCTTGCCGAGGTGAAGGAAATACTAAAGAAAAAGAAAATATTTTTACTTCAACCCCCCATTAGACTAGAAAATAGTAATAGGAAAATACCAATAAAAGAAAAAAAATCTGCTATTAACTCACACAATTTAATAAAAAACAGTTTCAACAATAGCATTCCAATTTACTCATCAGCAAAAATATAAACAAACAAAGAAAGAAAAATGCATAAATATAAAGTAATATTGGCATCAAGTTACGGTTACCTCATAACAAATTGTACACACATGCCGACCGGCTGTGCAAAATACATTTAAAATTCTGATGTCAATAACACTTGATGCAAAACATTATTCATAACCACAAGCACACAACCATACAAATATACATATATATATTATACTTCAAAACATAAAAAACAAAAAATATGTACAAACAAAGAAAAAAAATGTGTCAGCACAAAAAATGACACATGGCAAACAAATGTAAACGGATATAAAAATAAGTAAACCAACACTCCACGCTCAATATCAAATTACCGCAAGACAATAAATTACAATAGCAAACTAAAAAGCAATTAAAATTTCTCGGTCATTAAGCCACTTTAAGAATCACATACAATTGTTCTCAAGTGTATGCGATCCTTCTTAAAGGTGGATGGTGTGGCATTACCACAATGCAAGATATTTGTATTTATGTAAATGCGAGAAAAGGTCTAGCTTGGAATGTATAAGCAAACGAATTTCACTTTCGACCACACATAAATTGCTCATAGCGACACAGTCATAGGGGCATAGATAAGTTATATTGAACCCATCGGGGAGCCATATCCATTTAAAGTTGCTTAACCCATAAGCGTCACACTCACTAGCTCACGTATTGATCAGCATGACTGATCTACAGCGTCGGTTTGTCGGTGCAACTGGCCAAATATTATTACATAGTTAGATAATAAGAATATTATACTGACTAGGTATATAGAAATAGAATGTAGTTATTTTTAGTGTGTAAGTATTTGTATGAAAATATTGTAATAGTATTGTAAGTAAAATTCCTATAAAAGAGAAATTATTGGTTAATAAAGAACCAATCGAATTTCTGCGCTGAACATTAGCGCTTCAAGTAATTCACCATAAAACTTTTTACATTATACACTAGCCCATGGAGCTCACCGGTAGTACTTGTAAAAAAGAAGGATGGAAAAATGAGATTTTGCGTGGACTACCGGAAGTTGAATGACGTTACGAAAAAGGATAGCTACCCAATGCCAAGAATTGACGACACTCTGGACTCGCTCTCTTGTACGAAATGGTTTTCCACACTGGACTTGAAAAGCGGCTACTGGCAAGTGGAAGTGAAGGGGGAAGACAAAGAGAAAACAGCCTTCAGTGTCGGTGATGGTCTTTGGCAATTTACATTTATGCCTTTTGGACTATGTAATCCACCAACTACTTTTGAAACATGCTTAGTGTACCTAGACGATATCATCGTATTGGGAAAGAACTTCGAAGAACATCTGAAGAACTTGGAGCAGGGTTTCCAAAGAAAAGCTGGTGCTGGTCTGAAACTAAGTCCCAAAAGTGTTCGCTGTTTAAAAAGGAAGTAAATTATTTCGGTCACAAGGTAACGGCAGAAGGCATCCGTACTGCGAATGGAAAGATAGAGGCAGTAAAGGATTGACCAAGACTACTGAACCTGCATGAATTGAGAAGTTTCCTTGGGCTGTTTACATATTACCGCCGATTTGTACCAAACTTTTCCAGCGTAGCCCACAGCCTCCATGAGATTACAAGAACAAATAAAGCTTTTGAATGGAAAAAGGAGCAAGAGGTGGCTTTCCAAACATTGCAGGAGCGTTTGTGCACTACTCCAATGTTGTCATATCCGATTCCAGGAGCAACATTTGTTCTAGATACAGATGCGGGTGGATATGCTATAGGAGGCGTTTTGTCACAACTGGTTGATGGGCATATTACATCCGTTCAATTGGAAAACCAGAGAGGAACTACTACGTTACACGGAGAGAGCTCTTGGCATTGGTAGAGGGCATTAAACATTTTCAAAAATACCTCTACGGCCATCGATTCCGCGTGAGGACAGATCACGGAGCGTTGAAATGGCTTCTGCAGTTCCGTAATCCGGAAGGACAATTGGCACGGTGGATCTAGAGACTAAAAAGCTATGACTTTTCCATTGAGCATCGAAAAGGTAGTAACCATGGAAATGCTGATGCAATATCACGAAGACCATGTAATTTGGAATGCAAGCACTGTTCAAAGGCCGAAGCCAAATAACACATTACAGATGTCCGGGTAATGACTATAACATGTACGGATCAATGGGACAAGGAACAACTAAGGAAGTGTCAGCTAGAAGATACTGATCTGTCACATATTATGCAAGGGCTCGAACGAAACGAAAGACCAAATAGAAAGGAGATGTCAGCAGAGAGTCCCATTGCGAAATCGTATTGGGCACAGTGGAACAGTTTAGAATTGATATCCGGTTGCTTGCATCGAGTGAGGATGGTCAATGCAAGAAGAAACTGATAGTTGTTCCCAGAAATAGGATTCCTGACGTGCTCAGCGGGCTGCATAATGGTCCAAGCGGAGGTCATCTTGGAATCATGAAGACGCTCGAGAAGATTAAACAGAGATTCTATTGGGTTGGTTGCCATCAGTCGGTCACTGAGTGGATTGCGAACTGCGAGGTTTGCAGCAGAGCGAAAGGGCCCAAAAGCCGAAGTCATGGTCAGATGAAGCAATATAACTCAGCTGCGCCATATGAAAGGATCGTTATGGATGTCGCAGGTCCATTTCCTATTAGCAACCGCGGAAACAAATATGTACTGGTGGTTATGGATTATTTCAGCAAATGACCAGAGGTATACCCAATCCCAAGTCAATAAGCGGAAACAATAGCAGAAGTGTTTATAGACAATTGGGTTGCAAGGTGTGGTGTACCAATGGAGTTAAATTCTGACCAAGGCAGGAATTTCGAATCAGCTGTGTTCCAGGAAATATGTAAATCGTTGGGCATTCGAAAAACACGGACAACTGCGTTGCTTCCTCAGTCCGATGGTATGGTGGAACGTTTCAATAGAACCGTGGAGGAGCATTTAAGGAAAGTAGTAGACAAGTACCATAAGGAGTGGCATAGACACATATCATTATTCTTGATGGCTTACATGAGACAACGGGCCAAACTCCCGCAAATGTAATTTTTGGCAATGACCTTCGACTGCCAGCTGATTTGAAGTTTGGGATAGATGCTGATGCGGAGAGAAATGTCAAGAAATCCACTGGGGTCTTGGAAGAAGAGCTGAGACAGATACACGATCTGGTAAGGCAACGAGCAAAGATTATGAGTGACAAGATGAAAGCCAGATAAGATAAAGCAATTAATTGGGAAGGTTTGCAGGAAGGAGATTTGGTGCTGCTATACAACCCACAACGAAGAAAAGGTTTGTCCCCGAAATTGCAGTGTAATTGGGAAGGCCCATACAAAGTTGTAAAACGGATCAATAATGTAGTTTACCGCATACAAACCATTGGTAAACCACGAATCGAAATGAAACTGGGTCATCTGGAAAGGCTGGCGGCGTTTAGATCGAGGGATTTGACTTAGGTGGAGGGCAGTGTGACGAATATTAGTGACACTAAGTGATACTCACATCACTAGTCTGATGCTAAGTAAATGAAGTCACAACAACAATAAAGCAGGCAGTCACTTGTATCTACATAAACGAATCAATCGTTATGTCTTCACATATGTACGTACACGCAGCGGAGAGAGATGCACAAACACATGCATATATCTTATCTGAGATGCTCCCAAAATTAGGCAATTATCTGTTGAAGTATCACTCACATATACACGCGCATATGAGAAGCTATAACGTGCATCTGTAGTTATGTTATAGCTGGTAGCAAATTCTAGAAATAGAAGCGCCTAGAAATATGTCAACGAGGAAACCAATAAAAGTATAAAAGCAGCAGCAGCTGAGCCACGACGCATTCAGTTTGTTTTAAGGACGCTATCTGTTGAGCAGTAGAAGTGTTATTGTGAAGTACTTTAATAAAGGCCATTTTGCATTATTGAATAGTGGAGTTATTTATTCAACAGTTTAGTGATTCGAACGTTAGTAGAAGGTTGCAAATAAGCGGAATTTCCCAAATTCGTTACAATATTGTAAAGATTACAAACATATAAAGCTTATATATATAAATAAGAATAAATAGCGAAATACTTTGATTTACTCGAATTCACTCAATTGAAATGACTTTAAAATTAAGGAAATTATATAATAATACAATAACAGTATACGAGATGTCTTCAGATGCCCTCTTTATTTTATGAAGGTATGTCGTGAAAGCTTGGGCGTACTCGTGGTCGCGCAGCTTTTCCTGCGCTTTCAAAATAATCCAACCTTCGAGTAAAAACAGGAAATCACCACCATGTAATTAAATTTTTAAATCACTACCAGTGAATAGCACCAATGGCGTCAATGGCAACATAGAGCATTCCCGTATAAATATACGTGATGTTTTCACTTTTTCCTGATATATGTATTAGGAAAGGCGTTTGAAAATTGCCATCAATTGAGTTGATCGATGATGGATGTAATGCAACATAACCATCTTGACGTGTCTTGAAACGTAGATCTCTTGATGAATTCGCTTTGGCCATTGCACCACCAACAGTGGAAACGTAGCTGCGTTTAGGTGTTACGACTTTTACAATATTAGGATAGAGAGCAGCATAGAGTAACGATATTAGTAGACGATTCTTGTTGCCATTTACATTTAAGTCAGTGCCTGAAATGTGCAAGCGTAGAAAGCAGAAGTGGTATTGATATGTATTATATAGTTAAATTTGCTTACCCGTAAGTTCAAGTATATTATCGCCACAATTCTTACGCTTTCACGGTATATTAACAGGCACAAACCCGATTGAAACAAGTAATTCCAAGAATGGATATTTTACCGGCGATATCGTTTCTAAAGTTTTCAAAGAGAGAAAGTGCTCATCTGCATAATTACGACTAGCAAAAAAGCTGCGACGTGAGACTTCAAGCCATTTCTAAAAAAATAATATTATAAGTTGTTTTTTTCGAATAATAATACCTGACTGAATCATACCTTATACGCCAGTAGCATCGTTAAATGATCACTATCACATATAGCAATTTCCCTTTTACGTTTCTCAGCTTCAGCACGATTACTAAAAGGACTAATGCTATGTTCAAACAGAAAAATAAATTGAGGCTATTTCGATTTAAATTGAGTGGTGTTCATACAACTCTATTTAGCTTACACAATAGTAATTTGATAGCTGGTTGGCTCATCTCTACAGTAACAACATATCTTTGTTGAGACTGTCAAAATGTGCGTGTTGGTATTAGGTGAATGGAATGGAATGAAAACATAAAACTTTGAAATTTTTGTGTGTTGTAAGAAAATGTGTTCAGTGTTTTGTTTTCATTTTGATTTTGCCATCTTCTTTTGACAGTCCCTACTCCAGTGAAATGAAAGACATAAAATCAGCTGATGAAATGAGCCAACCATATAGTTCAGTCATGCGTAAGTGACGTTTAAATATACTCAATAAACACACTTTACAATGTTGCATTTGCAGGTTGAAACAATTTATTACGCATTTTTTTTTAAATTGGCAATTTATTATTACAATTTATTATATGACAAATTTCGTAATAAATTGCCCAAACAGTATAAATTGCCAATTTGGTGTGTGTTTGAACCTAGTATAACAAAGGGTGATTTGTGACTCAAGCATGCAGCAATAGTCAGTCAAACATTGAAATATAGCGCCATACAACAGACAAATGATGTCCGAGAGATGTTAAATTATGTGTTTCATCCAAAGCTCCAACATCTTGCAGACATCATACAGCGGATAAAATATTTTCCTCCGTTGGTGGTTCAAGTGTGCGACCTAATATTTCGAGCATATTCTTTGCACTAAAGCATGACAGTGTTTTTATGCGCAATACTAACTGATCTAATGGTACACGGTGTATTTCGTGTACTGGTTGTGCTAGGAAGTTATGCCTAAAGCGCTGTCCTGTGAAGAGATGTATACACTTCCTTTACGTTGTAAAGCATTTGCATTTGATACCCAGACTAATTCCATATTACGATTGGAATCGATCAACGTTAATTTATCATCGTTTATGCTCTTCCCAGGCAATGCACCCTCTGACTTAACATCTGAATATTCCAACTCACGCATCAATTCATCATCTTCCTTTTTCGTTATTTTGCGGCAATATTGTGAATATTGTGTAAATTTGCTATAACCAGTTTCTCCTGATATTACAATAACCTGAGTGTATATAATAATTGTTAAGAGCTCGAGTTACACAAAATTAATATACACAGCTTTGTGTACCTGGGATTTTTCCATTAAATCGAGTCTGTCCATCATTTTCTCAAACGATGGTAATTTACGACGACGATTCATTATCGCACGATATCTTTCGTCTTCTTGTCGCTGTAGAAATCGGGGCATTAATACACGATCCTCATTCTCAGTTTGTTTTGTGGAGAGTTGTTGTTCGGTATGCGACGTCTGACCGCGCTCGTAATGGGCTGGAAGTACTAGCGTCTCATTGTCGCCATTCGCTGTGACATCATTTCGCATAATCGGGGAATAGTGATTTTTCTTCTGACGGAAATGGAATGTTATCGCCTTTCGGTAACTGTGAATAAGCCTCTTCTTTTTGAAGCGCTTCACAAATGCTATATACACAACCATTCCATCAGCTCATATGCTACATGCTTCCCGATATAACCGCCGTGAGACTAGTAGCAATAAATCGCGCGGCCGCTGAGCCCGCTTTGTCGGCAGGTGGCCGTACGACCAAGATGAACGACTCATTACCTAATTATAATAGGGACGATGATAAGAGGACTGAGTCGCACGCCAAGGACGACAAATACGTATTAAGCGATGTGTCGGACTCGGGGAGTGAGAGTAGTGCTGATTCAATGAACTCCGTGTTGGAGGAGCACACAAACGAAGATGGAGTAGAAGGGTGGAGAAGGGTCCGGAGCAGAGGAAATAAAGGAGCTCTCTCGCAGTACCGTGCAGCACTAAGAATTGTACAACGATTGGGAGCAGTGGTCGACCCAACAGAAGTGGAGATCGAGCGCTTGGAATGGGCACATGAGGCGGTAGAAGTAGGTCGAAGGCAGTTCAAAAGGGTTGCTGCGAGACACCCTCGGTTCTGCAACCGTACGTGGAGGAAGAAGCGTCAAATGGCAGAATAAAGAGGCAACGTTCGGCGGAAGGCGACAAGCCTGCTCTCAAGGGCAGAAAGGACCCAGTCCCAGAGCCGCGCGGAAGGGCAGTCGTATATACAATACAAGTAAGCCCAAAGCTGTAAGACAGATGGCCCCAATAGCGTGGTAGCAACTACCTCGAAAGCTGCGAGTAAGATGAAAGTTTCAGATACGGAAGTAGGAGATAAGCCAAAGGGAGATGACGCTAAGACTCCGGCTTTCTCGGAGGTGCTAAAGGGAGTTAAAGCTAAGACTCCGGCTTTCTCGGAGGGGCCAAAGGGAGTTAACACTAAGACTCCGGCAATGTGGCAAAGCAGTCACTGACTGTGGCGCGGGTTGATCGTAGCAGTCCTTTCGGACATAATACTACTGAATGGTGGATATCTGTAGAAAGCGAATTTATTAGCTTAATGCTTAAGATGATGCGGGAACAACCAAGTAAGCCCCGTCCGACCTTTGATTGGGGGGATGGTATAATGGTGTGAAGATGATAGCGTGCGACAACATCGCGAGCTTGCGGTGCCTGGAAGAAGTGGTCCCAAACCTACAAAGGCAAGGCACGAACGCGCGGTTTGAGGTGGTGGATAAAGGACAAATCCCCCCTTCCCAAATAAATCGAAGGTATGGGTTCCATGCGTGATGAAGTCGGAGGGTACACTGCGACTTCTGCAGAATCAGAATCCGAACATACCGACACAGGATTGGAAGGTACTTACTGTATCTCGGCCTATGGAGGAAGGTCAGTTCTACATCTTCCAAATAAACAAGCAGGCGGAGGATATATTGTACACGCAGCTTGGCAAAACTTACATGCGACTCGGGAAAAGAAGTCCCGAGGATTAAAATCCTAACACGCTAGAGGTGGGCGAAGTCGAAAAGGACCTCAAAAGCCTTAGAGAAAAAAAAACAGGGAGGTAGCCGACGTCACCACGAGGTGTTAGAAAAGGACCAACCGCCAAATGGTGCTGTGAGTCGCACAGAGGAACACCCGGCACAACAGTTACGAGAGGCTGAAGGGGGCCTCGAATACTCCAAACCAAAATGGCAAGGGGAGGACGACGACGTCACGACGAAGGTGCTGGGGGGGGGGGGGGGGGGGGGGGACAAACAGCCCAATGGTGCTGCGAGTCCTACAGATACACCTCCAACACAGTAAAGTGGCGTCGAGCAAACTCCTCCTAACCCTTGAGGAGGGTTCGTTTGACGTGGCGATGATCCAGGAGCCGTGGCTTTCATCGGGAGGAAAGGTTTCTGGACTTAGCGCGTGCGGGTTTGGCGTTTACTACGCGCAAACGGAAGGACGGGTGTGAGTTGTAGTCATGGTAAGGAAATAGCTGCATTCATATATGCTGCCTAATTACACTACTGAGGACCTCGTGTTGGTGGCCGTTGAGCAAAAGAATAAGCAGGCATTTATCCTGGCATCCCGCTACTTGGCTCATGCTGCGGAGGTTCCACCGATGGAGTGCAAGCGGCTAGTACAGGAGGAAGGCAGAAATGGGCGGTTGGTCATAGGCGCAGATGCAAATGCGCGAATCTCTATTTTGTTACATCCTGGAAAAGCAATTTGCAGATGGCCAATAGGGGAAATGTTCCCACATACATCGGTCCAACATCCAGCAATGTTCTGGATATTAAATTGAGCTCCGAGCGTCATATATCAAGTTATGATTGGATGGTTCTTGATAGACCATACTTCTCCGACCATGCGTATATCAGCTTCAGCATCCCCCTAAAGAGGGTAGAGAAGGGAGGAACCTTTATAAAACCTAGGTCAACGACCTGGACTAAATTCCAGAAACAGGTAGAAACAAAACTGGAACAACCCAAAGAGGTTGTCAATGTGGAGGAACTGGAGGAGTCGAATGAATTCCTAACAAGGACGCTTATGACTGCGTGTAACAAAGCTTGCCCTCTAAGAAGGTTCAGAGGAAAAGCAAAGCCGCCATGGTGGAGCAATGAGCTGAGTCTTCTAAGAAGACAGGTAAAAGAAATGTTTAAGCTCGCAAAGACCGCGGAAAGCGAAGCGTGTCGGAACGAGTACAGGGATCTACTGAGGATCTACAAGCGTGAAATATCCAGGGCGAAGAGAATCTCATGGAAAAGTTTCTGTACGGACATAGAGTGCTCCAGCGAAACGGCACGGTTGAAAAAAGTTCTAGCAAGAGGAAACATAGTTCAGGGACTAATAAAGAAAGAGAACGGGGAATGGTCACGTAATAGTGAGGAATCCCTTGAGGTGCTTTTCGACACACATTTCCCATAGGGAGACGGTTTAGAAGAGTCAGCAGACATCATTCACACTTCGATCACGGAGCGGGTAGTGCCCGGCTTGGTGACCGATACCAAGATCGAACGGGCAGTGAAGACGTTTTCCAAGTTTAAATCGCCGAGCCCAGATGCTATATTCCCGGCCGTGCTACAAGTTTTAAGTAGGCCCGTCGCGGAATGGCTTAAAATAATATTCGATGGGTGCATAAGACTGAATCATGTACCGCACTTTTGGAGAACTGCTCGTGTAGCTTTCCTACCAAAGATCGGCCGCGTATATCCCAAAGACTATAGACGCATTAGCTTAACATCATTTCTGCTCAAAACCTTTGAGAGGCTGATAGATGTGTACATAAAGTCCAACGTGGATGAAAAGCTGCTCTCCACAACACAGCATGCGTACACCAAAGGCAAGTCGGTAGACACCGCATTGCATAGGGTTGTAATAAGCATAGAGAAGTCCCTGGAATATAAGGAATATGCTCTAGGCGTCTTCTTGGGCATTGCCGGGGCTTTCAATAATGTTTCTAAATGGGCGATTATGGATGGTCTTAATTACATTAAAGTACATCCAGCCTTGACCAGATGGATCGGCTGCATGTTAAATTGCAGGAAGATTACATCACAATGGGGATTTTACGAGGCCACGAAATCAGTGGACAGGGGCACGCCGCAGGTAGGGGTGCTATTACCTCTGCTGTGGACGCTGGTCATCAACCAACTGCTCAGGCAATTCGATGAGGGACCCGTAAAACTTACGGCTTACGCAGATGTCGTTGCAATTGTCATAAGTGGAAAGTGCCTTCCAACGATTGGTTCTTTAATGAATCGGGCGCTTCGGGATATTCATACCTGGGCTTCTAATGTCGGGTTGAAAGTCATTGCGGAGAATACGGATATGGTCTTGTTTACAAAGAGGTACAAGGTCCCAAATTGGACCAGGCCTAAGTTAGGAGGGGTGACCTTACAGGAGAAATCTTGCACAAAATATCTAGGAGTCATCCTAGACAATAAGCTGTCATGGAAGCTCAACGTGGAGGAGAGGGTGAAGAAGGCCTCAGCGGCACTTTACGCATGTAAAAGAATGCTGTGGTATACGTGGGGCTTTTCGCCCTCTCTTTCTCATTGGGCTTTTACAGCGATTGTAAGCCCTATTCTATACTATGGAGTTCTTGTTTGATGGAAAGCCACACAAAAAACAACATACATCAAAAAGTTAGAGGGGGTATGCAGACTATCGATGCTTAGCATTACGGGAGCCCTGAAAACAACCCCGACGGCTGCACTGTATGCCATTCTGCACATTCCACCTGTAGACCTGGTAACAAAGAACATAGCATTAACAACAGCAACCAGGCTCAGTGCCTCGGGGCATCTTGAGCACCGACCATACGGCCATAGTAGTATAGCGTCATCAATCACAAGACGAACATACTACCTGATTCCCTATCTGCGCATCGAGTGAGATCTTAAGACCACAATAGAGGTGGACGGTTGGCGCAAGGTTGCGCAAATGGCGGAGGAGGCGATACATGTGTACACAGATGGTTCCAAAGTAGTGGAAGGAGTCGGGTCTGCGGTATACTGTGCTGATCCGGAAATAAGCAGATCCTACAGGCTGCCGGATTACTGTAGCATTTCCGAGCGGAAATATTAGCCGTAACCAAAGCAATAGAAACCCTGGAAGAGAATAGCTTAAGCTGCAGCCATGTTAACTTTTATATTGATAGTCAAGCAGCAATTCACGCAATAATCCCGCATAGCACAGCATCTAAATGCGTGTTAGGGTGTAAGCAGTCTCTGGAGAGAACAGGGACAGGGAGAAGCATACATCTATATTGGCTCCCAGGGCATATGGGAATAGATGGGAATGAAAAAGCGGATGAACTAGCTAAAATGGCGCATCCCTTGAAGCTTGCTCCGTAGACGTCCGAATTAGACTGGGCGCGATGTGGACATGATCGACCAAGCGGGAAAGGCGTGGGTTCAAGCGCGTGGCTGTAAAGTGTCGAAGATTATGTGTAGGTCTTACAATCTTAGACTAACAAAGTTGCTTCTATCATTAAAAAGAGAGGACTGTAGACTTATGATGGGTATTCTGACTGGACACTGCCTTCTGGCGTCACATGCCTTTTAATTAGGGTTGGTCAGTGATAGCAGATGTAGGAAGTGCGGGTTGGAGGAGGAAACGATCGAGCACGTTCTGTGCTCGTGCCCTGCACTTGCCAGGCTAAGACTCCTGTTATTAGGAGTGATACAGCTGTCAGATCTAGAAGCAGCAAGTGGCTTAAGTCCAGGAAGCTTCTAGTATTTGCCAAGAGGACGGAGTTATTTTTTAACACAGGTCCTGGTTTTTGATAGAGTTTTTCAGTTTGGTCATTAAAAGCAAATTTCTGGTAACACTACGGACTCAATCAGTCTATGTGAGGCCCTCATGAACCGGCTAGTTCAACCTAACCTAAATCGCGCGGCAGATCGTGACATGTTGTTTTGAGGTAGATGAATGGTGCTTCATAAAGGTCGCGGCACAATGACATTTTTCATATATATGCTTTTAACACAAGCATATGCATTCCAATAACATCGCCACAATCAACGAAGGAGTTGCGTTTGTAAATATGAAGGAACCTCAGACATGGCAATTGAAGTTTATTTCGCCTTGCCCATTCACATAAACAATTTCGCGAAGCACTGTTATAAACATTCCCCCTATACAACAAAAATACTTGCTAACATATTTTGTGTCGTATTCGATTGTTATATTGCTGTTTTTAATTGCGAAAAATGTTAGAAAATTTACCAACCAGTGGGAAAAATAATTTCACTTGCAAAGTGTGCCAACACCCTTTGCCAAAGCAAAGGTCAAATTCTTCTTCTTATGATTTGCTTGCAACAAAATTTGGGAGTTGGCTACTTTTCAATATCAAATGGAGCCAGTGTCGCTCATTCTACCGTTCTCCATAAAAATACGTGCAATCTACTCATAATGCATAAGCTTGTGTTAAGTCATCTATATGAAAAACTGCTTATGTGTCGGGGATTTAGGGATACTTGGTATTAGGTGGGAAACCTATCACTAGCAAGAACCTGTTCTCTTCTTCGTTATCATTTAGGAAAGCTAAAAATAAATAATTAAATAAATGGATGTGGGAAACGTATCACTAGAAAGAACCTGTTCTCTTCTTCGTTATCATTTAGGAAAGCTAAAAATAAATTATTAAATAAATGGATGTGGTTGAAATTGTTATCATTGTAAAGCATCTACTTGCTTTTTACGCAGCTCATCGTCGTCACCCTTTGCTGGAGCGAAATGAGCAAAACGACATTTTGGACCAAATATACAAGTGTCATCACCATCAAAATTACGACAATGTGGTTTACCAATAACTTTTGGTTTCGCTTTTGGCTTCGTTGCCTCAGCTGTCAAATTCAATATGTTTGCGTCGCTCCATTGGACTGTGTATCAATATGTGATCAATTTTAAATTTCATACTCCAGACTATATTTTTTGCCTTTTCCTCGAAAACTTTATCATAAATAGACTCCAATGCAGATTTTTCATCATTACGCATTTCCAGCATATCTTCTTTACTTATGCCATTATTTAACAATTCAACGGACTCCATTGGTATTTGCATATATTTGCGATACAAACCTGGGACATGTATTGCACGCAGAATCTCCATTATCCGCTTTTGCGATGTTTCGGAGAGGCGCAACTCTTGCAACTCAGTCTTAACCGCAACGGGGGCGCTTTGTACAGGAGCATTACTCGAGGAATAAGCAACAAGTGAAATCTCTAAGCTTAAAATAAAAAAAGTCTACTCACGTTGTCCTTGGGTCGCTTAGAGGACGCAAATACCATTCTTCGTCTTGTTCAAGGTCCATGTTGCACAGTCGTTTCTATCGGTCGTTTTTATCACAAGTATCGGTTTCAAAATGTATTACAAATTAAGCTATATATTTCCGCTGCTAGTGAAATAAGTGAAATGAAAATATAAATAAATGGGAAGTTGTCAAAGCATACAAAATGTGCAATAAACGTTTTAGTTTGTCGAATGACGCGCGTTTTTTGGCTTTCTGTTCGTTCTTCTTCTTTCGATAAGAAATGTCAAAAGAAAGTGGAACACAAGAAAAATGTATGCGAGTGTGTTAGTGAAGTCGAAAATTCTGTTAATGTGTTGGAGTTTCCGTCAGCTCTGTCTAGCAGGGTCATACCAAAATCCATCAAAATGTTGTTTATATCTGCCCCAAATGTATCGTACCGGTTTCGTTTTCCCGCTCGATCTCAAGTCCCAAAAAATGATGCACTGGACCTTTATCGACTATCTGAAAAACATTTGCAATAGTTTCCTTAGTTTCCTTTAAGTCATCAAGGTTCGAAGAAGATTCAGCAAATCTTCGACGTAAACCGCGATATTATTTTGGATGCCTTGCTGTATAAGCATGGTTCACTCTCAAATGTATCATACCGGTTTCGTTTTCACGCTCCATCTCAAGTCCCAAAAAATGATACACTGCACCTTTATCGACTATCTGAAAAATATTTGCAATATTTTCCGTAGTTCGAAGAAGCTATCAGCAAATCTTCGTCGTAAACCGCGATATTATTTTGGATGCCTTGCTGTATAAGCATGGTCCACTCTCACATGCTTTGTAACCCATGTTTTTTAGAAACGAGTGCAATTTTTTATTCCATATACCCCCTGATTGTTTGAGGCCATGATTAGATTTCTGCAGTTTAAGCACTTTTCCCATCTCATCGTCAAATGTATCCGGTTGGGCCATATATATGTTTTCATGCGTTGAGGTATGCTATCGACACATCTAGTCGGTGAACGTGAAGTTGATACTCCGCTGCTGTCACCAATACTATCCTTATAGTACACAGGACTGGTGAGTACGTTTCTGTGTAGTTCACACGAAACTTGATTTCATCCCTTGGCAACGAATTGGACTTTGAAAAGGTGCCCCCCATAAAATCAGAAACACATTTTTTCAGAAAACATTCGTCAGAACCCTTTCTTCAGAAAGACAACATTCAGAGGTTAAAAATTCTGGACTGAAGTCTCAGAAGCTAAATTTCAGAAGAGAAATTTTAGAAGTTAAATTTCAGAAGTCAAATTTCAGTAGTCAAAGTTCAGAAGTCAAATTTCGGAAGTTAAAATTCAGAAAGTAATCAGACGACAGAAAAAGCATAAAGTTTCTCTCGTTTATTTATTTGGAAGGTATTTGGTACATATAAAGAAAAAGTACCACAATCTAAGATTCTAAATTGTGTACAACGGCAAGCATCTAATTAGTTAAATCGTTTTCGCGTTTATTTTTTTCAAGTGAATATAGCTCCAAAGCTTCCGCAACCCAATTGTCAACCTTACCTACGCGAGGGGTATCCTGTTACAAATATTAATGTATCATACACATCTTTAACAGGGAGGCTCTGGCGACCCCAAGTTCCTCATGGAACCAGGGGGTGGGAGGGCGGTATGGTCATATTAATCGTTCACGAGATGGTTGGGTTAATACCTTAATGGTGATTTGTTACCGGAACGTATCAATCTATATCCGGCAAAGGACCACTAAACCCGTCCTTCGGGGAGTGTCTTTATCGTTAATAAAACAACAAATTAATTTACAATATTAAACAGTAACAATATTAAAGAAATGCTGCTATTTTATTTCTGTTACTGCCTGTTCGTTTTTTATTTTATTTATGAAATTAAATTTGTTAGGGTGTGTCCCAAACGAACTTCGAATGACGTTGTGCCACCCTTCGATAGGATTATTTGTTCGGGCTTCACTCAATTTGGTGCTATTATACATAATACATCCATAATTCGATTGGATATAACGCCTTCTTTCGACGTTGCTGTGTTACAGGAAGTTACCAGACGGCTGAAAAAAAAACCAGAAGTTAAATTTCTTAAGTCAAAATTCAGAAAGTAATCAGAGAGCAAAAAAACATAAAATTTTGCGCAAAATTTTATGTTTTTTGCTCTCTGATTACTTTCTGAATTTTGACTTATGAATTTTGACTTCTGAAGTTTGACTTCTGATATTTAACTTTTGAATTTTGATTTCTGAATTTTTGTTTCGGAGTTGTGACTTCTGAATTTTGGCTTTCTGAAAAAAGAGTTCTGACTAATATTTTCTGAATTTTTGTTTTCTGAATTTATGGGGGAAACCTTTGAAACATTCAGTCACATTCGTTTTTCTTTAACGAAAATACCCATTTGCAACCGATCACTCTCTGGCCCTGCGGAAGATAAACCACCCCCACGTATCTTAACAGCTGATTTTCAAAATAAACTCACTATATGCTTCTGCTTCCTCAGCCTACCCTTCTCTCAAGGTATACCACGGTCGACCAGATTCAAAACTATCCGAGTCCGCCTCCTTCGGAAATTTTGCCATTGGTGATTCAAATGTATAGGATTCTGTTTCTTTTGTTTCCGTATCACTGTTGACCGTTTTTACACTTTCAGCTTTTTTTAAATCTACTGGAACAATGTTCATTACCACGTCAGCGCTGTTACTAAAAATCTCTTCTTCTACGTTAATAGCTTCTTTTTGCTCAACATTTTCAATAAAATATACGTCTCGGCTCAATATTACGTTGTGTTTCGTCTCGTCGTAACGGCGATATGCTTTTGTGTTTTCCTACCCTTTTATACTTCCTTTCCCCTTGCTGTGGACTTTCATGGTTTGGATTATGGCGGTAGAACCGAAAATGCTCAAGTGGCTAACGTCTGGATTCTTGCCCATCCAAAATTCGTATCGTACCGTCAATTTTCTTTTCATGCCATTACTCTAATGAAATTTGTCCAATTGAATATTCACATATTCCGCCCCATTGTCGCTTCTTAATGTTTTTTTTAATTTCGGCCCGTTTGTCGCTCAGCCATACTAACGTAAGTTTTTAAAACATCTAACACCTCGCATTTACTTTTTATAAAATAAACGTGAAGTACATATCTACTTCTGTCATCAATCATAGTAATAAATCGAACATTTGTTTATACGCCCACACACATCAGAGTGCACTTAACTCTGTTGTTTTTGTTTGAGAGCTCTCATTTGGATTTGCATGACATTTGCTTTTAACACAATTTATACAGTTTTCTACTTCTGTTTCTGGATCAAATTTTTAATCCTCTTACAAGTTGTTCATATTTACCACTGTTAGAGAAAAATAACTTTTTGCTGGGCATCTCACTCAGGAACAAATTCTTAAATGGAGAGTCTCTGATTAACATTTTACCTTCGCCCTTAGGTTAGGTTAGGTGGTAGCTGCCCTGGTAGGGGAAACTCACTTGGATAACATGAAGAACGTTGTGATACCACACGCAATAAAATAACGGTGACATAGATAAAGTTCCGAATGATACCGATCTCAACATTTTGCCTAGTTCTGTCAAAAGCTGGGCAATCAAGCATAAAGTGATTTTATGATTCCACCTCATCATCCTCCATACAGCTACAGCAGGATGGAGTTTCCAGTATATTGAGACGTACGGCATGGATATCCATGGAGCAGTGCCCTGTCAAAACCCCAATGATGATTGATAGGTGAGCCTAAGTGAACCCAATTATTTCGGCAGGCCTGCCATCCACTTCCGGCCAGAAAGATCTTGCTACCCTGCAAAAGATGGTGTCCGCCCAACGTTTCCTGAGCTGACTCGAGGAGCAAGCCACAGGTGGCCAGCGGAATCCCGAAATTCCTACAGCCATCTTCATCCGGTTCAGTTGTACCGATGCGGGTTAAGAGATCCGCTTGACAGTTGCCCGGGATATCACTATGGCCCGGGACCCAGATAATCTTAATTATAAAATAGTTCGATGCAATCGCAAGCGAGGTCAGGCACTCCCAGACCACGCTCGATCGCACTGGCCTTGATAGCCGCTTGACTATCAGAGTAGATGTTAAATTCCTTAATCTTAGTAGCACTGGATAGAATTTCATCCACCTCATCCTTAATCACAGCAACTTCCGCTTGGAATACACTGCAGTGATCAGCCCAGTCCCCACCATCATCTCTCAGATACCCTAAAGGGGCGGGATTCCTAGAGAGTATTCTTCTAGCCTCGCGCCATGAGTATCGCTTAGCTATCCTTACTTCATATTTATAAATCCCCAGACACCTTATAGAGCTCCCAGTCCGAGGATAGTTTACTCCTCCTGGCTCTGTGGAAGAGCCGCCTACTGGACGCTCTTAGGTCGGCAAGAGAATCAGACCAATAGGGCGGCTTGCCTTTCCCCCTGTAAGTTTTCAACCGACAGGACAGTTGAAAGGCGCTATTGCTTGCCGAGATGAAGTTGACCACCAGAACGTCTATCTCAGATTCGGACAGGTCCGATGTGACGGTATGCGCCGCAGGCAATAGCTTCCTACAATACAAGTCCCAGTTATTACTTTTAGGGTTCCTAATAGATATTTTACCAAGGCGTTCTTCATTCACCGACTGAATATATTGGTGATCAGAAAAAGAGTGCTCGTTGAGAACCCTCCAACCCGATATCCGATCTCAAAAGTTCTCTACCAACCAAGGTGAGGTCCAGGTCCTCCTCCCTTACCGCAGTAACAAAAGTGGGCTGATTCCCCTATTACATATTCAAATTACCTCATCTACAATAAAAGTAAATAAAGACTCACCTCTAGTGTTGGTATCCGAGCTTCCTCAGATGCTATGGTGGGCATTAGGATCGGCACCTACGATCACGCCAACACTGCCTTACTACAGGGGTGATTTCGCCCAGTATGGCAGGTGGTGGTCCCGCTACGTCCCTATAGGGCATGTGCGCTGAGACCACCCACATTTCATTACTGCCTCGCGCGAGGCAGACCGTGGTTATGTCATCATTGCTGAAATTATAGAGAATAAAACTTGAATCTCCTTTTTAACAAGCACACAGGCTCTTGACCTATCTGCCACCCTATGCACCAAGGTGTTCAATTTACCAGTCCTTAATCCAGAGAGCCGTTACTACTCAGGCACGGCTCCTGGACAAATTAGCGGAAGCCGTCTTAGCGGGGTCAGCAGCCACAACCATGGGTACTGGATCTCCTGCGGACGCCTTTCCCCTCCCGAACAGTCTCTGGGGGAGAGGAGCCATCTCACCTGGAATCGGCGTGGTAGACCTTAAAAACCAGACGCTCGAGACCATAGGGGTTTCCCGGCTACCAGCGACCTACTTCGGAGCGCTCTCCGCGCCTGTCGCATCCCTCGCCATGACGACCTTCGTCGTCACTCCTACCCTCCTTTTTATTTTTGTTGGTCGTGTCCATTCTAAAAAGTCCCCCAAGGTCGTGGTTATCTGTTCTAAGCAGGGAAGCCACGCGAGTCTTGATGCATTTCCTTATGGGTAATGCGTTCAGAGCCAGACCGGACGCAAAGCGGGAAGATTTCAACCGCACTTATACCACCAACCTAACGGCGACGGAATCGGATCATACCTTGAGGGCCGCCACGGTTTTAACGGGACGTAGGCACGTGCAGCATTAGCCTACCAGCCATTTCGATAGGGTTTCACCCCAACCTACTAAGGTGGCAGAATACCGCACCTACCAGCCCATTGTAAGTAATTCCAAAACGAAATCAAAATCAAATACCCTAACATTCCAGTTCGCCACCGTTGTGTACCGATCTTGACACTTAACAAAGTCCTTCCTCCCCTGAACTCGGAACAATTACTCAGGGGTGCGGGTTTTATCGAGTTTTTCTCTCTAGATCCGCCATTATCAGTAGACGCAGGGGCACCTCGAGCAGGACGTGATAACTAATCACGCGTGACAGTTCTTCACTATGGTGTAACACTGATAACAGTATCTGATCCATAGCATGGAACCACATATGATATCCAAGTATCATAGCCCCCACCTTCGTCCTTAATAATAACACAATCTTCACGATAAATTACATTACTCAATTACAGCTTTTCCAACTGATACGAAGTCACTTGCAGCTGTGATACGTATAATAACTTCCTTCAAAATGAATTTGTGTCCAGGCATATTCAACGCGAGACTTCCACGGCCACTGGACTTGAACGTTTAACCGCCGGCGATCTCAATTACTTCGCTGTGTGACTCAAAGCAATGAAACATACATATTTCTTTGAGCACATATATGGGTCGAAGCTCCACTGCCTAAGAAACATGCAAATCCAATTATTCCATTATAGGGCTTATTGGTTCGTCTATTTCTTTCAACACTGTTCAGATTTCGGCAGTAGTACATTTCTTCACAATGTTAATTCGCGAAGCACTTACGGGCAATATAAATACCGACATGGCTTTGTCATGATTGCTGTTCTATTCCGCCAACCCCTCGTTGGTTTCTGATTTCACAAGCTCACCAGATGTTACCATCCATAACTGGATGGATTAAGACACTTCCAATTAGCACGCACCACTTACCATAATTGGTTCCATTCAATTTGTCGATATCTTACATCTAACTCGTTTCGTCATCTTATTCATTTCTCTGATAATAAAATAACTGCGAAATCATTAATTGAACACTGGTAAAGGCTTTTTTTGCGGGAGGGCTGAAAAATCCCTAGTGCACCATAATTGCTGCCGGCGCAGCAACCGTGTGTCCGTAGACTAAAAAACAGTCCCGTTTTGGAACCTTCGCCCACCCCGGTCCGACTTTCGCATTACCTCAGGGTGGCGTTCTATATTTCTCATTTTTTAAGGGCCTACTGTTGTCCCTGCGTCCAGGTTCCCGCTATTTGCTCTGAGTGTCGACTTAATCGCCACTGCTGCGCATGCACATTTCTCTGCGCCGCCTCTCAGCACCCATCAGGCGTGTTATTACTATAAATGCCATTTTGCTAACTGCAGTCCAACACTCTTTCATGTTGTATATTTGTGATACTTAATTTCTCCCGGTAGGTTCCTCCCCAAAGACTATGCAAGGCGAGTCTTTCCTCGTGGAATATGACGTGTTCTACGTTTTCTAACTCTCCGTGGTACACATTGGGCAAAGAGGATCTTCCTCTATCCTACGCTTCCATAAATAATCTTTGAAACCGCCATGTCCACTCAGTATATGCGTGAGATGGTAGTTCAGTTCGCCGTGCTTCCGCTCATTCCATTGAGCTACGTTCCAAACTAGCGTGAAGGTCTAACGCCCTTTACTCGAGGCCTCCCACCGTTCTTGCCACCTAGCTATTTTTTGTGTCCTTGCCCTTTTCTTGGCTTCTTCAGACGGTCGCTCCATATTAGTGTTATACAGATCGACCATTTCGCTTGCCAGTAAGTCCACTGGGATTTTGCGGGTTAGAACCAGGATCGCGTCGTCGGACACCGTCCGATAAGCATTTGCTATTCTTAAAGCAGCAAGTCGGTACGCTGCTAATATATCTTTTTGATGGGTCCTTTTGGATCCATACCACACTGGTGCTGCTATATCTATATATATAAAAATCAAATTCTGTGTGTGTGTGTGTTCGCTATGGAAACGTATTTCCCACACTTCAATCATCACCAAATTTTGGCTAGAGATTCCTTCGATCAACACGAAGTTTTTAGGTTAAAAATAAATTCGATATATAAAAGGGGCGTGGCACCTCCCATACAAATGGAATTTTTGGTACTGCATAACTCTGGATGCCAGAAAATTGAAATTCAGTAAGGAGTTATATGAGGTCAATCGCTAACACCACCAAGAAGATGTGGAATTGGGAAAAAGGGGGCGTGGCACCTCCCATAAAAATTAAATATATCATACTTCATTTCTTTGGATGTAGTAATGGTAGGATAATGAAAATTGGTAAGGAGCTATATGACGTTAAGTCCTAACATCTCCAGTAAAATGTGGAATTGGGAAATAAGGGGCGTAGCACCTTCCCTACAAAAGGGATTTTTCAGAACAATGGCTGTCGTGTAAACTTAGGTTATTTTAACACCTACAGTTTGACAGCATTTTTGAGTTTAGCTGTTATTTCTTTTCGACATTTAGCAATCTGCCGCCGTTAAAAAAATTTGTTAGCTTCAGTCTATCTACATCTTCTATAAAAATCAAATTCTGTGTGTGCGTTCCCTATGGAAACGTATTTCCCACACTTCAATCATCACCAAATTTTGACTATAGGTTCCTTCGATTAAGACGAAAGTTTTTCACATTTCAGAATTAAGAATTTTAAATTTAAATTGTTTTTGTTTTTGGCTAGGCGAACGAGCAATATTAGCTCCCAAAAATGATCATGTTCACAAGGTCAATTATCGCATTCAAAACCAAATTCCTGGTGAAGTGAAGAAATATAAATCGCTTTACACAGTTACAGATGAATCAAATCGCGAATTATCCAATTGAATTTCTAAGCTCTTTAGAACCACCTGGAATGCCTGCGCATATATAAACTTTGAAAATTGGCTCAGCAATCATGCTTCTTCGCAATTTAGACCCACCAAAATTGTGCAATGGAACCAGACTTTGCGTTAAGAAATTAATGCTGAATGTAACAATCATCAGCGGTAAAATCAAAGGTGAAGATGTGGTCATACCACGGATCCCAATGATTTCCACAGATTTGGCATTCAATTTTAAGCTCCTGTACGCCTTGCTTTTGCAATTACAATCAACAAAGCACAAAGACAATCGCTTACTGTTACAGGATTAAATTTAGAGAGTTCATGCTCTCCCCATGGCCAGCTATATGTTGCTTGCTCTAGAGTTGGAACGCCAAAAAATTTTTTTATCTTTGCACCGAACGAAAAACCCAAAAATATTGTGTACCCACTTGCATTACAATAAGATACAATAATAAAATGTTTGAAACGAAAAGTTCACCAAATATGCGTACATAATTCAATTCAATTTGCAGAACAATAAACTAAATTATCAACAAACAAAACAGACAAAATAACGCAACATTCATTCGATCTCGGGCGTTACAACGTACGCCGGGTAAAGCTAGTGATACTATATTATTGAGCTGGTTACTGTGGATAATAGCTGACGTGTAGCTTCGCTTGGACCACCAATGTTAGGCATTATTCGCATAAGTGCTCCATTAACATTAATTTTCTCCCCCACCGCTCTGAAGTGCTCTTTGAAAGTTAACTTAGAGTCAATGTGCACTCCTCAGTATTTTAGAGAATCCTTTGAAGTGATTTTATGATCCCACACAGTTAAGACTAACTCGTTCGCCGACCGTTTGGAGCTTAGTAATACCACTTCCGTATTTTGGCTAGCCAACTCCAGTCCCGTATTGGTCAGCCATCCCTTTATTCTTCCTACGGCGTCATTACATACTACTTGAAGCAGGTCCAGTTTCTTGGCCCCTACTACAACTGCAATATCATCAGCATATCCCACAATTTACGTGTTTTATGGCAGATCAATCTTTAGCACCCCGTCATACATTGCATTCCAAAGCGTTGGACTGAGAACAGATGCCTCTGGGACGCCTCCAGTGATTTTGTACTCTTTTGCTCCTTGATCCGTGTCAAAAAGAAGTACTCTGTCTTTAAGATATCCACCTATTATTCTGCGTAAGTAAGCTGGTGTGCTGAAGCTTCGCAGTGCTGCCATTATCTGCATCCATTTCGCTGTGTTAAAATTCTTGATGTCCAACGTAATCAGTGCACAGAACTTCCTTTTATTTTGGCCTCCAGAGATAGATTCTCTCGCTATATTGACGACTGTTTGTATTGCATCTACGGTGGATCTTGATTTGCGAAATCCATATTGATTTTTCGATAAGTCATCTCGGCTTTCTAGAGTCAGCCTTAGGCGCCCGCTAATTATACGCTGGAAAAAATCTTTCCTAGAGAACCCATCATACAAAGTGGCCTATACGAGGATGATTGTTACGGCTGTTTACCACGTTTCAGCAATAGAACTAGTATTTGTTGTTTACACGGGCAAGAGAACACGCCTTCTTGCATACAGGCATTAAAAGGATCAGTAAATTATGTAGCCCTAGTTTTGATCGCGGCTTTAAGGGCTATGTTTGGTACTCCATCGGGCCCTGGGGATTTGTTATCAGCAACTCTTTGCAGCGTCCAGCACCTCTTGCTCTGTAATTTGCGGAATTTCCGTACTTTCGAGATGCTCGCTTGGATAAGTCCAGCGATCTTGCGCCGGGAAAAGTGTTTCAACAATAGTATTCATCAGTATCGGGTACGTAGGTTGTTGTGATATAGGTCTTTTAACCTTGGCCATCACATTTCTGTAGGGTGATCCCCAAGGATCTAGGTCGACATTATCCAGCAGTTCCCTAAAGCATATCTTCTTGCCCTTTTTTATGGCATTTTTAAGTGCCTTTCTTTGTGCAACATAGGTGCTGTGTAACTCCGCATATCGTGGTTATAAGTGTGCCCCTGCGCTATTCTTCGTGCCTTGTGGCAGTTTTTACGCTCTTCCGCAATTTCGTCATTCCACCGATATACCGGAGAGCGTTGGTCTTTTCCGCGACTTCTGGGCATGGCAGCATCACATGCCATACATAGCGACTTAGTGATTTGAACCGACTGGTCTTCAGCATGCGATCCTCGTACTATGGCATCCTTCCAGATAATATCAAATATTTGCGGATAAAAAGGTGCTGTTTCCATTTCCTAATTTGTCGAAGTTTTGCTGCTATCGTTCGTGGAGTTTCGAGCAGCTCTACGCTAATAGCTTTATGGTCGCTGTGTGTGTAGACGTTGCTTATGGACCATTTTGCTCGCCTTGCTAATTCGCTACTAGCGAAGGTGAGATCTATAATGGATCGTCTGGCACTTGTATCGAAGATACATATTCCTGGTTCATTTAGGAGTTCTAGCCTCAAAGAAGTAAGACTTTCGAGGAGAACTCTCCCTCTTTCGTTGGTTCGTCTACTTCCCCACACAGATGACCATGCATTGAAGCCTCCACACACTAAAAGCGGGTGTTTACCTCGTATTTCCATGGTGATACCGTATGTCATGTCTTCGAACTCGGCGATGGTCATGTTCGGAGGGGCATAGCAACTGAAGACGTATATACCGTTGATTTTTGCCCACGTGAATCCTGCTACCGTTGGCGTCATATTTTCCTGTGGAAGAAATTTCCCTGGTGCCCAAGTTGAGGCTTTCCCTGCCGAATCTGAGTGCCAACTCTGCTCCTGGAGATTTTTGTATTGTTCAGAAAGTACCACTCTTTCATATCCTCCTTCATAGACTGTTTCGGATGGTAGCTCTTGGGCTGCCTCGCAATGGTTTAAATTCAGCTGCAATGCCCTCATGAGACAGTCATTTTGCTGCCCTCTCGTTGTAGGTATTTAAAACTCCCTGCCCCCATATAGCGCGCATTTCGGTGCGTTTTCGCAACTTGCAGCCTTATGACCTTCCTGACCGCATTTCTGCATAGTCTAGACTTATATACAGTCTCCTTACATGTCTGCGCTATATGCCCGTAGCCCAGCACCTAACACAGTTTCTCTCGTTTGACCTCTAATTCCGCAGGAAACCCATCCTACCCGGATTCTTTGCGTACTAAGAACAGCCTTGGCTTCATCCGCTCTAAGGCTTATAAATGCCGACTTCGTGCCACTGTACCATGTGCGTATGCCTTTTATGGCAGTCACATCTGGAAGTTTAATTTGCATTGCTGGTGGAGGGCGTCGCAAATCTTCTCGGGCGTAGTAATCTCATCGAGATCTCTGCACTGTAGTGTGATCATTTGAGCCTTTGTTATAATTTTAGCCGAGTCCTTTAGTACCGCTTCAATTTCTGCTTGGTGGGCGCTTGTTTTCCCATCTTGCGATTTTTTCAGCTCTAATAATAGCTCTCCTTTCGCCGTTCTTCTAATCGCTTTGACGTCATCACCCAGGGATTGTAATTCGTCGTATCATCTCAATTTACGCAATATGTCGGCGTAAGGCTTTTTTCTTGCTCTTCTTTTTAGCTAACTGCCACTCGCACGTCTTTTGGGCTGCTCTCTTTCCGCTCCGTATTCTCCTGGCAAGGGCTACAAAATGGGTTTGGGATAATTCACTATAGATAAACAGAGGTGCTTTTCAGCGTAATTATATAATTCTTCTTAAACACATATGACATTGGCGAGTAAAGTGAGCCAGTCACTAAAATGTTATATTGTGGCTCGAGCAGATATGGCGGCTGAATACCAGCTCACTCAATTCGTTTATTCATGAGTAACTTGGCGATAAGTTCGTCGAGTAGCATCGGGTTTCCGATATGATACTCGGTACAGGCAGATTCCAAAAATGCGCAGATGTTTTTTACATTTTTCGCAAACGATATAACTTTCCCTAACATACTCTTGGAAATTGGTGCTATCTCTCCAAAATGCGCTAACTGATTACGAACTAGCTGCTCTGATCGTCCAAACCTAAGATTCAACTGTTCCATAATGTAACTGACATT
Organism: Eurosta solidaginis; assembly: GCF_040869045.1. Taxonomy (NCBI): domain Eukaryota; kingdom Metazoa; phylum Arthropoda; class Insecta; order Diptera; family Tephritidae; genus Eurosta; species Eurosta solidaginis. The sequence continues at coordinate 168,272,093 of NC_090319.1, read as the reverse complement.
GTTAGGGTGGGTGAGTAGCGAGTTCACCGTTTCGCATGCATCACCCTTAAAGCAATTTTGGAGACGCTGGTTATTATTCAAGGTGCTGTATTCGTAGGCCGCCGACGACTATATACAATATACACAAAACGCAGGCCTGTCATCAGCCCTACCGCTAACTTCAGACAAATCTAACAAGGTTTAAATTATAGGATACATACTGTATGTTATTGCAACCCCGTTGGCTTGAGGCGTCGCCGTCGGAGCGGCTCACGACTGAGCTGAAAATTAATTATTTGAATGTAGTGCAGATGCATAGTGCAAACCATTAAGCGTTGCATTGGCCTGACTAAAATAGTATACATTTCTTGAGTTAGGCAGAGGTACGCGTGGGGCTTCAATAAATGGCGTAGAGGCATTCGACTAGTTGGCATTGGTGACGACTCAATTTGCGTCTGCGTTGACTGCGGCAGCACTAGCTGCGACTGCGCGACGAAGCTTCTGGCGTAGGTAAGTTAAGAACTACCGTTGGCCAAAGTTCTTGATACTGTACCTGGGTTTCTTTCAGATAGAGCTCCAACATGGTTAAACGTTTTTCCATTTCGTCGTAGTTATGACCACGGGAGTTGCTTTGGGCATAGCTTGGCATCATCGGAGTACCCGTGTTTATACATGTTTGTCTGGCTGAGGCAATTGGGCTACATATATGTGTACTTACTGTGGATTCAGATATGCCGGATGGCGTTTCCGTTATTGGCGATAATATGGGATTTTTTCTATTTTACTACTGGTATTCATAAGACGAACACTTTCACGTGGCGATGTGTGCAACATATGTGGCGAGTGTATTTGAAGCAGTTAATATAGGAGTGTTGAACTATATGAGCCGTTTATTTTGAAAGTGGCATAAGTCATTTCATGTCGTTTAGGTTCAGTGATAATTTGTTTGTATCTCTCCTCGCCTCCAGTTTGTTAGAGTCCAATATCCAAAAGATGCAATTCTTACTATTATTTTATAATTGTAGAACCATCTATATATGCATTCGTTCAAAAATAACAATGCATTTAAGACCATGAGTTGGAAATTACTTATACCACTTTCAAAATAAACGGTTCATATATATGTATAACGCAGATCCGTGACAGGATCGTGGCTATGAATTTAGTAATGACCAAAATCTTAATTTGTTATTTGTAGTGGTAATAGCGAACGTATTTACTGCTTTGCGGCGGCGATGTTGGGAAATAATGGCTGAAATATGCATACATACAGTTACCTTACGTTGCGAAAAAGTGCTACGACGTTCTTGGCTGAGACGGAGACTGCGACGTTTAAGTGGCGTATTGCTGGCGTAAATTAAAAACATTAGTAGATACGCTGATGTACATTTAAACGCCGTTGCACTGATATGAAGACGCAGCTAAATTAACTCAACAGCGAAATAAAGCTGTTGGCTCAGATATATACATTTAAGGCAACCGTACTTTACCATCAAGATGGTGACATTAAAAGATGGTACAAAACTGATGTTCCTATTGTGGATGGAAGGGTGGGTTGTTTATTTCTATATGAAATTACAAATCATGAATTCACATAACAAATTAAAAAATTACAGCTTTCTTTTACATACCGCTGTGTGCCGTATCTGACTGCTTTCCAACGAATGGCGGTTGTTCAACTAACAAAATGGGAGAAAAGCAGACAACGGCGAGTTCACATTTCAGTATTGCCAGATTATACAATTTAGTACAAATATTATTGAACACAGGGCGTTCTGCAACATTGATTATATATAGTCATATTTTTAAAGGTTTATTCAGATCTTGTTTTTTTGTTGTTGTTGTAGCAGTGCTTCGCCCCAAGCAATAGGCGCGACGGATCACAAATTGTCATCAATATCCCCTAACGGGAGTCCAAGGAAGCTTCCAGTTTCAACATGGGTGGGCATTTTTCTTTAAGAACTCGATTCGCCGGGCAATTCCTGGCATAGAGGTCCGACGCCTATTTAACGAAGCTTTTCCGTCCCGGCGCTTCTTCAATAAGTGCTAGGGCTATACTCGCCGTGTCCAAGGTTCGCTTACAATAGATTTGTAAATTTGGGACACCGTGCCAATCGTTTTCATATAAATTCACTTTATTTCTCTAATTCTATATATGTATATACACTAAAATTAAAATGAAAAATTTTACGTAATCAAAAGAAGAAATATTTGTTGTTTTTGTTTCACTGTATGCTTGCTCTATACTGCGTGGTGGGCCAACGGTACTCGTGTCCCGTTATGACGCCTCGATGGTCGTTGCTTGTGTGTGTAAATGTGTTTTGTGACGCCCTGCGTCGGCGTGCGTGTCCCGTTAGGACGCCCGGCTGGTCGTTGCCTGAGTGCGTGTAAAATGTGTTTCGGTGACGCCTTGCGTTGGCGTGTATGTACGCAACCCCGAATGTGGTTGGCGTCGTATATTTGCGTGACTCTGCTGTGGTCACCGTAGTATGTGTGCGTAGTGCTGTTGTGGCCAGCGTGGTGCGGTGACCAACGTAATGTGCTTGCGTAGCGCTGTTGTGGCCCGCGTCGTATGTTGGCGCTTGCGGTCAGCGTAGTGGTTTGGCGCAATGCTGTGGCCAACGTCGTATGTTTGCAGAGTGATGTGATCCACGTAATATGTTAGCGTGGTGCGGTCGCGGTCAGCGTAGTAGCTGGCGTAATGCTGTGGCCGACGTAGTGTGTGTGCGATTGTGGCCGGGGTAGTGGATTGGCGTAATGCTATGGCCAATGTAGTATATTTGCGATTGTGACCAGCGTGGTAGTTTGGCTGGCGAATGTTACCTGCTCGTGGGGCGCGTCACTGTGGTGGTGCCGTTGCTCACGAGGTCTCAAGCGGTGTTTGGTGGTATAACCGACACATTCACCACTTGAGGCCACGACTCACTCCTGTGAAGCGACCTGTCCGCATGGTAGAACCGACAACTTCAAGGGGCGCTCCACAAGTAGCTCTGGTCACGACCACAGCTCCGTGCTTCGGCACGAGGGTAACTCTGGTACAGTTGACGTAGTAGGTTTGCGTAACTTTGCTGTGTCAACGCAGTATATTATCGGGGCGCTGTCGTGGTCAGCGTAGTAGATCGGCGCAGTACTGAAGCCAACGTAGTGTATTAGCTATGATGCTGTTGCGGCTAGCGTTGTATGTTTGCGTAGTGTTGCTGCGGCCAACGTATATGCTTGCATAGCGCTGTTTGTGGCGCTCTTACTGTCGGCGCAGGCGGGCGGACGCTGCCTGTTCGCGGGTGCGCGTTACTGTGGTTGTGCCGTTGCTGGCGAAGTCTCAAGCGGTGTTTGGTGGTATAACCGACACATTCACCACTTGAGGCCACGACTTACTCCTGTGAAACGACCTGTCCGCATGGTAGAACCGACAACTTCAAGGGACGCTCCACAAGTAGCTCTGGTCACGGCCACAGCTCCGTGCTAACTAACTTCTGCCCTGCTGTGTTGCTCCTTTTATTGCTTTGTTTGGTACTGTTGGCTCAAATGGTTGCGTTGCCATGGTTGCTGTTCGATGTTGCGAACGCTCGTTGCGTTTGCTTTGTTAGTTTGTTGTGTTGGCATTAAAGTGTTGTGCTTGCCCGTTGTGTTGCTGAGACTTTGCTGGTTGGTCTGCTGCTATAGCCTTTTGTGACTGGCTGTTGTGTCAATGCTGTATTGAACTTGTTGGTTGGTCTGTTGCTATAGCCTTTTGTGACTGGCTGTTGTGTTAGTGTTGTATCGAATATGATGTATGCTGTATTGAACTTGTTGGTTGGTCTGTTGCTATATCCTTTTGTGACTGGCTGTTGTGTTAGTGCTGTATCGAATAAGATGTGGGGTCGCTTTGTGTGGGCCAAATTAATGGTGTTATATTTGGTCCTCACACTCCTCACACTCACCTTGGGCTTTCGGCCGTCTCGTAGGAACCGTGCCAGCATTTCTGTGCGCTTCTTGCTCGCCATTTCCTCCGTGAACGGCTGTTTACACAGTCCGGGCATTCCTTCTCCGCTCCCTGTGTATCGTAAAACCCTCTCCATATTCTCGGCTACGTAGACGCCAAAGTCGTTGTTGTTGAGTTGTTGGGCACCTCGAGTATTAGTTCCTGCGCTTTAAAACCGTCGTGTCCGTACCGCTGTATGTATTCCCACCGGAAGAAATCTGCCCAAACCTAGGTTGCGTGGGGGACTCTGACCCTGTGCATTGAGTCTGCTACCCATATATATCGTTCCTGCCAGCATTCCGTGTCGGTGAAGTGGTGGGTGGCTGCTGCGTTTGCCAGACCGAGCAGGTACCAGTGGTTAGCTGTGCTGTGGGGTGCTAGGACCGCACTCTTGCCAAACAGGTCGACGTTCCGGACCCATCGGCGTATGCGTTGGTTGTCTTCCTCCGTGTTACTCTTCTGTGTCAGCTGCCAGATCACGAACGGGCTGAGAGTCGTATTTTGTTGCTCATGTTGCTCTTCCAGTCCCTTTGCCCAAGCGTCAATGACGGTGTCGGTTAACCATTTTGATTCTCTGAGAGTGTCGAGGTCAGTCGTATAGAGGAGTATGCCGCCTGGTCCTGCTGGGAATATTATTTTAGGCGTGTCTCTCGGCGGTGGGGCTGTGTCCTCATCCGAGGAGAGCTCGATAATTTTCGGCGACTGTGGCTTTTCCGGTGGAGCTGTGTCCTCATTGGAGGGGAACTCGATGGCTGCCGGCAACTGCCCTGCCTTCACTTCTATCCTACTGTTATCGGCGATGCTCCGGTCTTATTGTGGGCTTTGGCCGTGACTGGTTCGGTGTTCGTGGTGTTGTCATTGGTGCCCGTGATGTGTGGCAGTTTAATGATGTGTGCGACGTCAGCGTACCTGTTTGCGCGTGTGGTTCCACGCGTGTTGTTGACGTCGCCGCCTGTAGTATTTAATGGTGTAATGCCGTGTACGACGTCAGTGTACCTGTTTGCGCGTATAGTTGCACGCGTGTGGCTGACGTCGGCCCCCGTAGTGTTTAATGGTGTAATGATGTGTTCGACGTCAGCGTACCTGTTTGCGCGTATAGTTGCACGCGTGTTGCTGACGTCGGCGCCTGTAACTCCTTCCAGCAATACGGCCCTCGGGCGTTTTGCTTCCTCCTCCTCGTAGCGCTGGCGCATACGCTTGACGCTGTTGGTTAGTCTAGCGTTATAGCTCTGCATTGTAGATTATTGGTTTGTGAAAAAAAATTCGTAGCAAAAGGAAACGATGTTGTCACCTCGGTGGTTTGCGTTGGAATGACCGGCGCTTGATGTCCTTCATATTAATAAATAATATAAAATAATTGTTCTCCCTGAATTTGTTTGGTTTCACGCGATGATCTCTGCTGTATGATATGCTTTTAGTTCCGCGATGTTGACAGTTTTTTTCCTTACATATCCTAAGATTTGGTAGGGCCCGTCATATTTGGGGGCCAACTTTGCCGCGAAATTTTCCCCGGACTTGGAGAGATGGTGTTCCTTTGCGAGCACTAGTTCGCCGACTACGGGGGTCCATTTTCTCCGCCGTAGATTGTAATGCCGTGCTTGGTCTGCCGCTGCTCGTTCCATGTTCTACCTCACTATTCTGAATGCCTCTTGCATTCTGTTGGATTTTTCTTCTGCCGTGGTGGTGACTGTGCCCGTCCCCAGGTTGACCTCGTCAAACAATGCCCCTGGTAATCGCGGTTCCCGTCCTTGCTGGTGAACTGAACGCCGTTGTCCGATATCAGTATCTTGGGAGCACCAAATCTTGCTAGGATGCGTTCTCTGAACGCGCGGCGAAGGCCCTCTGCTGTCGCACGCCTCATGGGGGCCAATTCCACCCATTTGCTGAAGCGGTCGAAAAATACTAATAACATCGTGTTCCCGTGTGTGGATCGTGGGAGTGGTCAGACGAAATCGACGCATACCGTGGCGAATGGTTCTTGGGCCACCTGTGTGAGCATCTTTTCTGCTGGTTTTTGCTGTGCCTCCTTGTATTTCTGGCAAGACTCGCACTGCCGTACATATCGACTGATGTCCCGAAACATGCCGGGCCAGTAATACCGGTTGTCAATCCGTGCTACCGTCCGGCGGATGCCCATGTGTCCAGCGCTTGGGATGTTGTGGTTTTCTTCTAACACTCGTTGTCGCAGTGGTGTTGGTACACAAAATTTCCAAGGGACCGTTTCCTCATCGTGTGACCGGCAGGGAATATGGCGGTACAGTTGCCCATCTTGTATCATGTAGTCAGAAAATTTCTCGGGGTTAGTGCGTACTTCGCCGACGCGCTTGTGCCACCATTTGCACTGTGGCTCTGTTGTCGTTGCTAGGCGTAGGGTCTCCAGTGGCTGCCGTGATAGTGCGTCCGCTACGAGGTTCAGCTTCCCTTTCCTGTACTCGATGTCGAAAGTGAGTTGTTGAAGCTCCAAGGCCCATCGTGCTATACGGCCTGAAGGGCTTTCGATGGAGTTTAACCACTTTAGAGACATATGATCCGTGATTACCTTGAATCGGTATCCTTCCAAGTATGCCTCATCTTGCGTATTCCCCAGACTATCGCGAGACACTCCTTCTCGGTGGGCGAGTAGTTGGTTTCCGCCTTGTTGAGTTTCCTGCTGGCGTAGGCGATCACGCGTTCTCCGCCTTCCAGGTCCTGTGTCAATACGGCACCCAGCCCGAAATTGCTGGCGTCCATTTGTAAGGTGAAGGTATTGGTGAAGTCCGGGTAGGCAAGTATCGGTGCTGCCGTGAGCTTTTGCTTTAAGACCTCGAAGGCCTCCTGTTGTTCGGCCCCCCACTTCCAGTGTTTGCCCTTTTTCAGCAGGGTTGTGAGTGGTTGGCTGATCGTGGCGAAGTCGGGTACGAAACATCGGTACCAGGACGCTATACCGAGATATTGGCGTACCTCTTTCACGTTCGTTGGTGGCTTCAAGTCTTTGATGGCTGTGACTTTCTCGGGGTCGGTGTGAATTCCCTTGACGCTTACTAGGTGTCCTAGGTATCGGATTTCCTTCTTGAAGAATTCGCATTTCTCCGGATTTACTCTGAGGTTGGCGCGCTGTAGTCGTAGCATAACTTCTCTCAGATTCCGATTGTGCTCCTCCACAGTGGATCCTATGACGATTATGTCATTGAGGTATGCGAAGGCGTGGGGTTCCATTTCAGGCCCAATAACCTGATCTAGTGCTCTTTGAAACGTTGCGGGTGCAGAGTATAGGCCGAAAGGCATAACGCGTCACTGGAATAATCCGCGTCCCGGTACTGTGAAAGCTGTGTAGGGCCGGCTCTTGGGCTCCAGTGGTATTTGCCAGTAGCCGTTCTTCAAGTCCAAGCTGCTGATGTACTTCGCTCGTCGTAGTTTGTCGAGGATGTGTTGTATTCTAGGTAAGGGGTATGCGTCGGGTACGGATCGGGCGTTGAGCTGCCGATAGTCCACGCATAACCCCCACTTCCCGTTTTTCTTCTTGGCCAGTACCATCGGTGCGCTGTGTGGGCTACAGGATGGCTCGATGCATCCTTTCTGGAGCAATTCGTCAACTTCGCTATTTATGATTGTCTGCATGGCTGGGTTGCGTGGGAAGTAACGTTGCTTGATGGGGCGTTCGTCCGTCAGAACAATCTTGTGCTCGGCTATTGTCGTCACTCCACTCATGCTCTCGAATTTTCGGAGTTCCTTTGCCAGAAAACCGCGCACTCGTTCCGCTTCTTCTTGTATGTCGTCGTCGTTGTTTTGCATAATGCCGTCGTGCTTGAAGTTACTACTGCTCGGTGCTGTTACACTCTGAATGGTTCCAGATGGGGCTCCAGGGGTGTCGTACCCGGCGGTTACCTTTTCTCGCTCGTGATTAGTCCCCGGGGTGTCGTACCTGGCGATATCCGTTCTTGAGGATGTTGAATTTTGAATAGTCCCAGGGGTGTCGTACCTGGCGATATCCGTTCTGGCTGATGGTGTACTTTGAATAGTCCCAGGGCTGTCGTACCTGGCGATATTCGTTCTTGCTGGTGTTGTTCTCTGAATAGTTTCTGGCGCGGCTCCGGGATTCGGTGTGTGCTGGGCAAGGGGTCTGGTTAGCACGAGGTGGCCTTCTCCACATGATATGGTGGCTCCCATGCTTCCTAGCGTATCTAGGCCCAATATGATGTCGTCGATCGCTCCGGGCATGACGTGTAAAACTGTGTGGAGTGACGCTTCTCCGAGGCGTACCTCAGTCCTTATGGCGTCGAAGATGGTAGTGCTAGTCCCATTTGCCATCGTTATTTTGATGGCCACTCTCACCATTTCTCCGCTTCCCAAGTTCACCACACGTTCTGCTAAGCTGCTCGAGACGAAACTTCTTGATGCCCCTGTGTCGATGACCGCCTCGGCTGATTCCGCGCCGAGCTTGGCGACGGCGTAGAGGCGACCATGCGCTTGGTACATTGTTACTGCCGTTTCAGCGCTGGGTTCCTTGGGTATCGTCACTGCCGTTTCGGCGCTAGGTCCCTGCTCGGGCGCCATTTGTCACGAAGCTTTTCCGTCCAGGCGCTTCTTCAATAAGTGCTGGGGCTATACTCGCCGTGTCCAAGGTTCGCTTACAATAGATTTGTAAATTTGGGACACCGTGCCAATCGTTTTCATATAAATTCACTTTATTTCTCTAATTCTATATATGTATGTACACTATAATTAAAATGAAAAATTTTACGTAATCAAAAGAAGAAATATTTGTTGTTTTCGTTTCACTGTATGCTTGCTCTATACTGCGGGGTGGGCCAACGGTACTCGTGTCCCGTTATGACGCCTCGATGGTCGTTGCTTGTGTGTGTGTAAATGTGTTTTGTGACGCCCTGTGTCGGCGTGCGTGTCCCGTTAGGAACCTCCCGTTAGGACGCCCGGCTGGTCGTTGCCTGAGTGCGTGTAAAACGTGTTTCGGTGACGCCTTGCGTTGGCGTGTATGTACGCAACCCTAGTGTGGTTGGCGTCGTGTGTTTGCGTGACTCTGCTGTGGTCACCGTAGTATGTGTGCGTAGTGCTGTTGTGGCCAGCGTGGTGCGGTGACCAACGTAATGTGCTTGCGTAGCGCTGTTGTGGCCCGCGTCGTATGTTGGCGCTTGCGGTCAGCGTAGTGGGTTGGCGCAATGCTGTGGCCAACGTCGTATGTTTGCTTTGATGTGGTCCACGTAATATGTTGGCGTGGTGCGGTCGTGGTTAGCGTAGTGGCTGGCGTAATGCTGTGGCCGACGCAGTGTGTGTGCGATTGTGGCCAGGGTAGTGGATTGGCGTAATGCTATGGGCAACGTAGTATATTTGCGATTGTGACCAGCGTGGTAGTTTGGTTGGCGAATGTCACCTGCTCGCGGGGCGCGTCACTGTGGTGGTGCCGTTGCTCACGAGGTCTCAAGCGGTGTTTGATGGTATAACCGACACATTCACCACTTGAGGCCACGACTCACTCCTGTGAAGCGACCTGTCCGCATGGTAGAACCGACAACTTCAAGGGACGCTCCACAAGTAGCTCTGGTCACGACCACAGCTCCGTGCTTCGGCACGAGGGTAACTCTGGTACAGTTGACGTAGTAAGTTTGCGTAACTTTGCTGTGTCAACGCAGTATATTATCGGGGCGCTGTCGTGGTCAGCGTAGTAGATCGGCGCAGTACTGAAGCCAACGTAGTGTATTAGCTATGATGCTGTTGCGGCTAGCGTTGTATGTTTGCGTAGTGTTGCTGCGGCCAACGTATATGCTTGCGTAGCGCTGTTTGTGGCGCTGTTACTGTCGGCGCAGGCGGGCGGACGCTGCCTGTTCGCGGGTGCGCGTTATTGTGGTTGTGCCGTTGCTGGCGAAGTCTCAAGCGGTGTTTGGTGGTATAACCGACACATTCACCACTTGAGGCCACGACTTACTCCTGTGAAACGACCTGTCCGCATGGTAGAACCGACAACTTCAAGGGACGCTCCACAAGTAGCTCTGGTCACGGCCACAGCTCCGTGCTAACTAACTTCTGTCCTGCTGTGTTGCTCCTTTTATTGCTTTGTTTGGTACTGCTGGCTCAAATGGTTGCGTTGCCATGGTTGCTGTTCGATGTTGCGAACGCTCGTTGCGTTGCTGAGATTTGTTAGTTTGTTGTGTTGGCATTAAAGTGTTGTGCTTGCCCGTTGTGTTGCTGAGACTTGTTGGTTGGTCTGCTGCTATAGCCTTTTGTGACTGGCTGTTGTGTCAATGCTGTATTGAACTTGTTGGTTGGTCTGTTGCTATAGCCTTTTGTGACTGGCTGTTGTGTTAGTGTTGTATCGAATATGATGTATGCTGTATTGAACTTGTTGGTTGGTCTGTTGCTATAGCCTTTTGTGACTGGCTGTTGTGTTAGTGCTGTATCGAATATTATGTGGGGTCGCTTTGTGTGGGCCAAATTAATGGTGTTATATTTGGGCCTCACACCTGTTTGTGGATATTACTGAGGACCTATTTATGCTTTTTCGCTTCAAACGGCTGTGTTATCAGGTGCCGTATTTCCTCATAGTGCTTGCGGAGATGACCTCTTAAGCTCCTGGGAGGTTTGGCACCTTCAATCAAATGTCTGTTGAGATGCACAGGTTTCTGGATATTCAACAGAAACTGTTTGCTCAGCATTTTATTTCTTTCTGTAATGGGGAATAATCTCACCTCATTGGTTAGGTGGTGTTCTGGGGACATAAGAAGACAGCCGTAGCGGTTCTGAGGACAATGTTTTGGCAGTCCTGTATTTTCTTCCAGTGAGTAACCCTTATTTATTTATTTATTTAAAGTCGACAACAAACGTAGAATGGTCGACTACATGATAAAAACATACATATGTACATATACAGTTAAAAAAAATTTTATATATCGAAATTTCAACAATGCTATAGTAGAACAAATAATATATATAACAATACAATTCAATTTCTGAATATAAAGCTAGAAATAAAAGAAAAAATGAAATAAAATCTTACGCTGGCGGAATGTATCAGATTCCGCTCAGCAAGCATTCGGAATGCCCAGGGTTCGGATCGGCTTCCTGTGGGAATACAAACAAGATTCTATACTATTGCAAAAATGTTAATAAGTACAATTAAAATGGAATGAAAATGAAACTGTGGTTAATATCCTACCCAACGGTGTATATCTTATCTAATCCATTATTTTGCATGTATTTTATTTGATCATTACAGAAAAATAAAACATTAACTTCGACTTATTAAAACTCCTTGAAAGGGCACTCACAGGTACAACGTTTATATAGGCAATTTACTCCTGATACCATTCAAAATAAAAGTCTTTATGTTATTATTTCTCCATAAAATACTTGTTTACGAGATGTTACCCAATAGAGACATATATAAAATTTATTGCATTTTTAGCCTTTAGGCAAAAGCGCATGGAATATTTTCACTACAGATTTTTCTACAGATTTTGTCTTTTATGTGGAGCGAAGAGGATTAGAACTTTCCCCCTGAATTATCTCATTCTGTATATTTTTAGAAATTTAAAAACCGTTTTTACTTAGTTTTACGCCATCCCACCATTGCAAAAATGTTAATAAAATTAAAATGCAATGTGTGTAAAGCTTATGTTTATGCCAGTGGCCTAATTAATTTCCTCCCGGGTAGCCACCCTCGACTTAACTATTTTTTCGTTTGTCAGCAAGCAACGGCTAACTTCCAATCGTCCTCTTGATCCAGCATTTTCTTTCGTTAAGAGAAAAAATTCGGGGTCGGTGGCGATTTGGAAGTTGCCGTCGGCTCTGATTTAGTTTGCCCGCCAACGAATCACCAACTGATCCAGAGTTCGATTGTGGAGTATTTCATACAAACAAAAACGTAAGTTCCTAAATTCCATTATTGTGATAATTTATTAATACGTATTGACGAAATAAAGACATTTTATAATTACTATATATATTTCTATGTACAAGTACTAATTATTGTGTTTTCATTTCTTTTCGCAAAACACAATTGGTTTCATTCCCGCCAATTGTGTTCATGGTCCTTCGTAGCCGTTCTACGAACAAGCAATATTTCCTACAAAAGATCTTTGATATCAAAGAAGAAAAGCCAAGCCAACAGGTGCCGAATATACATATCGACATATTCATCTTACTCCCACATACAGCAAAAATTCAAATATGGGTGAGTTTTCAGTTCACAAAGTTAATACAATAAACAAAAATATCCATATTAAAAGTGATTTTCCGCGGATCTCCAATGAAAATTATAATTCAAATTGTGCGCGAGTGATTTTTTTATTCGCTTTTAATTAATCAAAACAAAAGTGGTTAATTAATTGCTTTGCAGTGAGTGCTTGTTAGGTTTTTCCTATTAAAGTCCAATAAATACTTGAACAAGTGTCCAAATTTCGATTTTTTAACACGTCAGAATGTTTATAATTTTTTTTATCGTTTAGTGACACATACATACAACCCATGGTTCAACTATATACAGGTTGGCTCATCTGTAAAGCAACAAAATATGTCTGCTCAAATTGTCAAAATCCTTGTATTGGTGTTGGTGCGAATGGTATGGAATGGAAACATAAAACTTAGCAGTTTTTGTATGTGTAAGTAAAATGTTGCCAATGTGTTGGTTTCATTTTGAGTTTGCCATCTCCTTTTGACAATCCCTTCGACCATGCAATGACATAAATAAAATCAGCTGATGAGATAAGCCAACCTGTACATAATTGAACCATGATACAACCAAATAAAACAAAATTAACCAGTGGACACTGTGTATTTTTTGTAATATTACTAACAACGCACTACACGTAAAGAGGAAATTCAACATTAGTAAATTGCCACAATATCACTTGAATACAAAATCACTCGCACCGCGTTTATTTCGAGAATTATAATCGTTTTAATTTACAAAAGTAATAATAATAGCGATTTCCGATCGCATTATTAAAAACAAGTGCAAGAAAAAAGAAATAAAAGAAGAAAACAAATCAAGGCAAATTCGCGTATCTACACGCATTATAGTGGTGGGTGGTGAGCAACTTCGATAGAGGAGTGCAAATCCCGAAATTAGTACTGCGAATCCCGAAACCTCAAAAAGGAAGTTTAAATATACATTTTTATTGGTATTTATTTTAAATAAAGTGTGCAATTATTTTTCAAATAATTTGTGATCATTTTTGAAATAATAAATAAATATTTTTGTATCTAAATTTCGAGTTTTTTCATTTTTCTACTCACTTATTTAGTTGTATTATACTAATATTTCTAGATTTTGGTGAGTTACTTCGGGATTTTGGTTGGTTTTCTTACTGAAATTCATAGGTTCTTTCAAATTTACCCCATTTACAAAAAGAAAAAGGGAGTTTCGAGCATCACAGTGCTATTTCGTTAACAAGTTTGAAATTTTTAGCGGCAAAAAGTTTACTATACCTGTAGGGTACTTAAGTTTTACGCCATTTTTAGTAAATTGGGATTATAAAAACACTTCAGCACTACGTGCATTTTTCGGATTTCGTCCAAGTTTTAATAATCCAAAGTAAATTTTTTTATCCAACAAATTAATAAAAAATGGCAAGTTTCAATCAATTGGTTGAGTCTTTGATAGATCTCGAGTCGGATTTTCGTGAAATCGAAAACCCCAATAAATCCGTCATCGAAACCAAAAGGGAGGAGGCTGAAGAGCTGTGGAACAAAATAAAGGGGTCAGAGGCTGCAACATCTTCCAAAGATGCTAGTGCAGCGAGGAAAAAGTATAAGTTAGCGTACACAACTTATATGAAGTGCATAGAGTTGATAGGTGGCCTAGCTACAAAGCAAAAAGATAAAGCCTCTGAAAAATCAAGCTACGACTCAGTTAGGGAACGCAATATTAGGCTTCCGCCTTGTGAGACCGAAGTTTTTAAGGGCGATTATTTGTCATGGCCAACATTCCGTGACTTATTCACGGCCATTTACATATAGAATCAAGGGCTCGCTTCAGTAGAAAAATTATGCCATTTAATAAAAAAAACTGAGGGCGAAACAAGAGTAGTAAGCAGATGCCCCCTTACAAATGAAAGTTTTGAAACCGCGTGGACAAACCTGACTGATCGCTACGAGAATAAACGAATAGCCAATTGAAGATCCTCTTCAACTTCAACTCTTTTAATTTGCGAAGCTCACAGCCGACCAAATCTCAACCCTCCAAGTCACATAACGAGGGGAACAGCAAAAAATTGAATACTTTTCGGACAAGCGTATCAAATGCGAAATGCAAACTCTGCAGTCGTGGCGCTCACCACATTCGATCCTTCTCACGCTTCCTAAAGATGACTCCGTCTAATCGCAGTAAGCATGTGAGAAGGAACAATTTGTGTCTGAACTGTTTGTCTTACGGACATGGTGTGGCGAAATGCAACAGCGCATACAACTGTTCAACTTGCCACGCGCGACATCACACTCTCCTGCATTTGAATCCAGTTCAGGTAACCTTCTCGTCCAAACAGAACTCTTCGAGTTCAACGTCGATTGGTACCGGAACTACTTCCAAACGGCCCACTTGTGAACATAGTCGCAATCAGGCCAACAGCGACTCTCCGAGTCAAGTCCAATCTTGTTTTTCGAACACATATAAAGGGATCCTACTGGGAACTGCTCAAATCCACCTGCGATGTAGTGATACCCTATAATCGGCCCGAGCGTTAATAGACTCGGGCTCCGAGTGTTCATTTATTACGGAACGGCTTCGCCGACGTATCGGGCTTCCAGCTAAAAAAGTGAACGCTAAAGTGTCAGGTATCAACAATACAGTGTCTGCTCATTCCACCCTAGCTTGCCCTATCCATATAGGCTCACCCTTTGACACAACGGTATCCATCAGCACTACGGCTTTAGTGTTACCTCAATTGACCGGCAATCTGCCAACCGTCGATATTGACCCTGCTATCCAACGAAACTTCCCGGGAATTAAACTAGCGGACAGCCGATTCTTCGCGAACGAACAAGTTGATCTTGTGCGTGGAAGTGATATCTATCCGTAAATCATGTTGGAGGGGATTCGAAGACTTTACGAGTAATCCTCTCGCCCAAGAAACGGTATTCGGATGGATACTTACGGGACGGACCAACCCCAACAAATCGGCGACATCGTGTGTATCTTTTTACAATGACATCTCTTTAGATCAACAACTGGCAGCATTTTGGGAATTGGAAGTTATCCCAAGGAATGCGATCCGTACGGCCGATGAGGAATACTGCGAGGAGATTTACAAAGCAACTACGACGCGAACGGATACGGGGAGGTATACGGTCTCTCTACCCTTTCGAAAGAATTTCCCAGCAGATATTTCCTTAGGGTGTTCATGTAAAACTGCGTTCTCGCATTATTTTCGTTGTGAAGGTAGGCTTGCCAAAAACTCCTCTTTACGAGAGGAGTATACGAGAGTTCTTAAAGAATATGATCAGTTAGGTCATATGTCTGAAATCCGACCAAGCCTGTCCGAAAATCCGTCCGAGTCCTACTACCCGTCATGTGGTAAGCAAGCCAGAAAGCATTTCTGCGAAGGTGAGAGTTGTGTTTATGCTTCGTGTCCCTCGGACAATGGTATGAGTTTGAGCGGCACTCTGTCTCCCTGTCCCATCCTTCAAAGTGATCTTACGATCTTTATTCTTAGATGGAGACTGTTTAAATTCGTCTTTAGTAGCGACATCGAGAAGATGCATCGCCAAATATTTGTCCATCCTCAACAGAGGAAATTTCAAAGGATTATTTTTCGTGAGTCCACAGAGTCAATTCCAATTAAATACAGTCACTTTCGGCGTAAACTGCGTTCCCTACCTAGCAATAAGAACATTGCTTCAATTGGCGGACGATGTTCAAGACTCACATCCGGTCGCCTCTACCATTTTAACGCGACATATGTACGTCAACGACTTACTTGCAGGTGGGCACGACTTAGAATCCACCATTAAAGCCCGGGATCAAATTTCCGGGGCTTTAAGTTAGGCAGGTATCCCACTTAGAAAGTGGGCTGCCAATTGCAAGCAAGTTTTGCGCGACATTCCGGTTGCCCACTTGCTTAACCAAGATTTTTTGGATTTCGAAAATGCAAGCAGCGTTAAAGCCCTTGGCATCTGATGGAATGCCTGTTCAAACCAGTTCTATTCACCGCTACAGACGTCGATAAATGCCAAGAAGTGACAAAATGCAAGATTCTGTCGGCCATCGCGAA
Organism: Eurosta solidaginis; assembly: GCF_040869045.1. Taxonomy (NCBI): domain Eukaryota; kingdom Metazoa; phylum Arthropoda; class Insecta; order Diptera; family Tephritidae; genus Eurosta; species Eurosta solidaginis. The sequence goes on along the minus strand of NC_090319.1, from coordinate 168,255,956 downwards.
ACTATTCGATCCTATCCGATGGCTGGCTCCAATAATTATAGTAGCGAAAATGTTGATGCAAAATGTCTGGTTAGAGGGAACAGGTTGGGATGAACAAGTGTCTTCGACCACCTTAGAGTGTTGGCATAAATTATCCACGAATTATTCAGGAATTGACAACATCCGGATCCCACGATGGGTTAAGTTCTATCCATCCTACAAAATGGAACTCCACGAGTTTTGTGACGCGTCTTAAAAGGCCTACGCGGCAGCCATTTATATGCGCGTGGAAGAAGGCGAGGAGGTCCACATAAATCTGCTGTTAGCCAAGACTCGAGTAGCTCCAGTGAAAACGATATCTCTTCCGCGCTTGGAATTGTTTGGAGCAGTACTCTTGGCCGAAATTATGGAATCAGTCGTCACTAACCTTGATCTTCGATCCCTGCAGGTTTATCTCTGGACTGACTCCACTATTGCTCGCTTCGCTGAGAAAACCACCATGCTCCTGGTCAACCTTCGTGTTCCGCAGGGTTACCAAAATCGTCGAAAACGTGGAGCAGCATCACTGGTATCACGTGGACTCATCCTCGAAATTCGTTGAAGTGTCGTCTTTCGTTTCATTCAAAGGACCCACCCCACTCAGAAATCAATGTTTCAAGCAGCTTCTGTATCAATCCCTTCGGAGGAAATAAAAGGTACAACCCAGAAAATAATTGCCCTCTGCCAGCAACAACATTTTTCAGCGGAGGTTTCGAAGTTAAAATCTGGACTTGCGATAAGCGAAATTCTAACCTTAAACCCATTTATCGACTCAAGCGTTCTAAGAATCGCCGTATAACTGCCATTATTCACGCTTGTTAGTGAAGTTTATCCATGAAATATCACTTCATAGTAACATCAGTTAATATTGCGACTTATTGGAGCACAATATTGGATCCCTCAGATCAAGATTATGATCGAGTCAGTCATTCACAATTGCAAGGTATGCACTATATACAAAAAGCAAACGCAATCTCAAATCATGGCGTTCCTACCTTCAGAACACACGACTTTCTCTAGGGCCTTTACAAACACCGCCGTTGATTTTGTAGGACCTTTCGATATAAAAAACTATAGAGGTAGAGCTTGTGTTATTACAAATGGGTACGTATGTCTTTTCGTCTGCTTCGCAACGAAGGCCATTCATCTAGAACCCACAAATGACCTTAGCGCTGCCACCTTTCTAGCAGCCTTTTCTAGATTTATTTCGCGTAGGGGATGTCCTAAAAACATATTGTTACGAATATTATAGTGGAGTTATTTATTCAATAGTTTAGTGATTCGAACGTTAGCAGAAGGTTGCAAATAAGGGGAATTGCAGTAAATTCGTTATAATATATTCAGGCACCTGAACTAATTTCCTTGGAGCCTCAAGATCTTTTAAGGCTGAATTTAAGGCTTTTCTATCTGATTCTCGTACTGCACTTCTTTCGAAGTACTTCTATCAAGAGCTTACTTGGCATTTCATACCCACATCAGCTCCTCACATGGACGGCTTATGGGAGGCTGGCGTGAAGAGCTTTAAAACCCGTTTTCGAAAAGTAACATCTGGACTCAAATATACGTTTGAGGAGTTTTCGACACTTTTATGTAGATTTGAGGCTTGTCTTAACTCAAGACTCCTTAGTCCCGCTTCGATCCATCGAGCTTAGAACCATTGACTCCTGACACTTTCTTATAGGCGCTCCTCTTTATCTCCCCCGGAGATTGAGATTGTCGAGAATCCAGCATCAGTGATCAACCGATGGCAAAAGATGAAAGCATTGCATCATTCATTCTGTCAACGATGAAGAACGAATACATTACGGAGCTGCAGAAGAGGACTAAGTGGAAGGGACAGCCTGGACATGAAAGCGGATGATCTCGTCGTGATCCGTGAAGACAACGAGCCTCCAAACGAATGGCGACTTGGCCGAGTCGTCGATATACATCGCGGTTCGGACAATCGCGTCCGAGTAGTGAAAGTTCGGACCGATAAAGGACTAGTCACCAGACCAATCGTGAAACTGGTCGGACTACCATCGAACGAAACCGGAAATTAGTTTACAAAATACTTTGCCTCCATGCCCATCACCCACCCGTCGCCTCTACTTTCCAATCCATTTTTTACTCGACTAAAACGACTTCTTTTCATTGCAGAATGTCTCGCTTTGTCGCAGCATGCGAGAGGTCCGAAAATGGTTCGGACGCTTTTCCAATACCATGCCGCGTCTGCAGCAACAATCACGGCATTCGGCGTTGCCCCCGATACCGAGGCAAGGGACCAGAAGAAAGATTTGATCCATAAGTACAGCCCGAATTGTCTGTCGCCCTTCCACCCTAAAGAGATCTTTCCGAGCTCCGCTCGCTGCCGTTATTGTGGTGAGAAACATCACACCACGCTACATATAGAGGGTGAAACGGGTACCATATCAGCTCCAACGGAGCAGTCAAACCGCCACGACGACAACGACGACGAGGATAGGAAAATGATTATAGAATAAGATACTATTGATATGAAAAATGTCATATCAACATTTTTTCAACGTAAGATTGATATGAAAAATAATGTTAGCTGGACATGTTTTAATGTTAATATGATATGAGGTTAATGTAAAACGAATAAGATAAAATGTTAAATAAAACACAGTGAGAAATTTACTTTTGAATTCATTACTTATTTATTTTATCATTTATATTTATTGCATTTTACCGCAATATATTTACCTAAAATACCTTATTTCTAACCATTGTACAGCCATCAGGTAAAAAATATAAATGAACAGGCGGACCTGTTAAAACTTCAATTTTCATAACATCAAATAATTCACACTTAGTACCCACAGTATAAGACTGATAATGCTTAGAAAAATTCAATATATTGTACTCATTAACAATAAAGTAAATATTAGTATTTTGACTGATTATTATATCTAAAATTTCATATAGATTTATATGATTTGTATTTATTGTCTTAACAACAAAGTAGCCCCTTTTATAATTACTTCCTTTATAGGTTACATGGTTTGTTGTTAAAAAGTTTTTTAAACAAGATTTTAATTCTTCATTATTTTTTTAAAGAGTTGAAGTAATCGGAACTTTCAATATTAAATACATTTTCTTTTTTACATTCGATTAGTTTCGGCAGACCATCTTTATGTTGTCTAAGGAAGGCACTAAATTTTAATGAAGCTTTTATACTCAAAGTGTATGATATATTTTTACGTAATGTTATATTTTTCGCATATAATTTTGCTTCCTTATGCTTAGATTCGTATCTATAGCTCCATAAATACTTGAGAGGGCCTGAAGCTTTGATTATTCTTATGTAATGGGTCATAAAGTGAAACTTTGGCTCAAGTGGTTCTTTAAATAATTTCATATAATCCTCGTTGTGATTTTTAATTAAATTTTTCAGTTCATCGAGTAGTCGATCATCAAAGCTACTTAGTAACAAAATATCGACTATTTTTAAAAGAGTTATAAAAAACTCCAAATATCATCCTCTCTGGGAACAAGATCACCTATAATAAGAGGGAGGAAATGAATGAATGTCATCATTTCACGAGCTGACATTTTCATTTTATTGCTTGTAATTTGGAGGAGGTCCAAAGGAGGGGACATATTACCGATTGCACATTCTCCATAGTTAAACATTTGTTTTCGGTAATTGAAGGTTTCAATCGAAAAAAATTGTTTTTCGGAAATAAAGTATTTTAAGATTTCACATATATCGTATCTGCAAACCCCCTCATACAAGTCATGAACAATATATACAGAAAAATTTGTTGTTACATGAAAAGTTGCTAGCTCATTAAATAAGAAATTGGATTTTATCCCGGTTAACTTAGCATCGTTTTTCATTAATGCAGCATTATAATTATCTTTCGTTCTCATATTTTCTGGATGTTCCACAAGGTCACGCATCATCTCGCCCCGATATGCATTACAGAAACGACAATAATAATTTGAGGAGAATGAAGTCGTAAACCCGAGTATATCATTAAGACCCAAATTGCCGCCTAGTACGTTACACACGAAATGAAGTTGATTGAAACCAGATTTAGTTTTTATTAACATTCCATTTTCCTCAAGATCTCGAAATTCTTCAATTAATGGTTTAAGGAATGGATCATTGCCAAAAACCTTTTGATCGTTGCTTTTGAAATAAGCAGCTACAAATATGTAGCTTAAATTCGATAAGAGATATTGTGGTAAAACCGGAAATGAATAATATACTCCACATATTGAATCTACGTTAGCATGGATGCCTAGAGGGTTATTTATTTCAAAGCTATCCAAATAAATAAAAAAAGGAACAATAATTTTGCCGTTATAGAATTGAGTCTTTTCTTTAAAACTAGTGGAATTAATGAAATGAGTTATGTTATATTCCTTAGAAAGTATTTCCATATTTCTTAAAACAGTATCTAAAACCGAAGGAAGCTCGAAGAATTTGCGAATCTGAAAATGTATCGGCATTATACAACCTTGCACTTTGCTTTCATCTAATGTACATCTACCTTTTACTATAACTTCTGATATTTCATTATTGACATTGAAACATTTTGGTTTAGCAAAACAGTCTGATTCCGACATGGATTTAAATAATATTCTGATTTTATATTGGCAAAAGTTAACTAAAGCAAGAAATGTTTCCTTTTCCGATTCCGGCAGGTATTTTCAAACTGTATTTTTAATTGGCTCTATTATACTTGAAGTTATAGCCGAAACTCCTTCCTGTATGGATAAAATATCTTTCCTAGTCATATTATTTTTCGCGTGTAAACCAGTTGAAAATTCTTCACATTTTTTTAAAATATTTGTTTTGTTTACATAAAAGTTGGTATTTTGCTCACAATTTTCGAAATTACAGTTTTTAGTCATTGTTGTACAACCATTCCCATTTTGAACTGCATCACTTTTTAATTTTTTAAATTCACTATTTTCCATAGTACCGGGGATATCTAAATATTGATCTGCATAATTGTTATGTAAATGCTTTCGCAGGTGTTTTTGGAATGCGGATTAGTTTAAAAAAATTTGATGACAAGTACCATATGAGCATTGAAATTTATCATTAAGGCCGAGTCCGTGAATCAATTTCAAATGAAGAGTAAGAGCTGTAAGCTCATCAAAATTGGCTTTGCATATAAAACAAAAAATTACAGAACTCATATTTATTTATTTTAGTCTTTGAAATAACTTAGAAATTCAGTTAATGCAGAACTCTTAATGTCATGTGCTGTTGAAATTTCATACACGTGATATTGTAAAAAATGCCATATTAAAACCGATTCGTTTGGATAATTTAAATTAAATACGTGAAAAATTTTAAAACACGCATCTTAAGCAGTGATGAAGGAGCTAAATTTTAGCAAATATTTATCGAAACATGTATAAAATTCTTTTAAGGTTTTGATATCGGTGCTAATAACTATAATATATGGTTGTATCGTTGTTTTTCTTTGTAATGAATTTTTCACGCGTTCTTCTTGTACTCGTTGCAAATCATTAGTACATTTTACATGAACAATGCTGCTTAAAATTGCGTCTATTATTGTTACTTTGTTAATAATTGATTTGCCTCCAATTTTTGATATATTTCGTGAAGTCGGCTTCAAGACAGTGTTCAGCAGCATTATTAATATGCAATCCTTTGAACCTTTAAGGAAACAGAACATGCGTTTACAGCTTCTATTTATATATTCCCCTACTTACTTTCGTCCGTAGATGGCTCCAACGATCGAAATAGTTCTGCATAGTACTTATCTTTAATATTATCTTAATAAATTTTGTTAAGTTTTTCTTTCATTCTTTCCCATTTGTTCATCAAATTGAATTTTGTGGCTTGAAACATTTGGTCATAGTCATATTAAATCTACATACAAAAAATAAGAAAAATTAAGCATATACATATCTAAATGGGGTTTTATGTTAGGCGTACATATTTCACCCCGGCGGCCTGTTTGTAAAAGGGCCATCTATTTAAAACATCATTTAAACCTGTTGCAGATTTATTGTCACTACAGCGGAACTCGTAATTCGATATCCACATATCCATTGAATCGTTTTCATCGCCACTCATAAACCTCATTTTATTTTGTTGAGAAAGTATGTCTGGATGAATGTCTATTTTTGTTAAATCAACTTCTGACGTCGTCGTTGCTAATTTATCCGTCTTCAATCTTTTACGATTTAAGTTGTTGAACCTATTATATAACATGCCACTTGGATTTGGTTTTCGTGCGTCCGATCTTGATATGTAGTATATGTCTTTACTCTCCGTTGGAAAAATCGCAGTAATTTCTTGAGCTATTGCATTCATTTCGTGCGGCCGTGGAATATAATATTTGTTTTCCTTTGGTAGGTAATAATGTTCTGTTATTAAATTGAGTAATTTTTTTCTATCGTCGTGACAAGAACATTTTTTCTTAGCGTATACGTTCAGCAGAAAATTTCCAAAACTTGACGATTTGAGTATATCCATGATATTCTGGGAAATGATGTTGTTCACAAATTAGAAACTAAGGCCCACATTATGTATGTAAGACAAAAACATAAGATAATCGCTAACACTTACCGATAGTGACTGACAGTCACTGAAGTGAATGAAAGCTCTTATATGATCGGAATTTGGTTTCACTTGGGTGAAAGTGAGCCTTTACATTATACGTAACGAGGCTGTAAGCCTGTAAATATATATTTTTTTAAACTCACATACCGGTCCACTTTGAGGTGACAATGGTGATGAATATGAACTATGGGAAAACTCCTGGTAATTGATCCAGGCCAGTGTGTTACACTTTCTTGGTACAATCGTTTGTGGTGTCTCCCGCAACTGAAAACGTTCTATAGTACATACTGATTAAAATGTTTTTATAACTAGAAAAATCGTCGTTGGAGTAATGATGTTGTGTCTAATGAAAATAATAGTGTCCAAAAAACCTTCAACTTTTTATAACCCACCTTTAAGCTTCAATTGCGAGCGCGTAATTTTTCTAGTAGATTAAACGCACTTGCCTAAAGGAGCAATTACTTAATAATAGTGTATGTGAACTTACACTGTTTCATTAGTCCAGCGACAAAATGCAAATTAAAAATATTGATTATATTACATTTTTCGATTTCCACATAAAAATTTTTTTACGTAATTCAGCCCTTAGGCCAATGTTTGCTTGTCCCGGAAAACTGCTTTTAAATCCTCTTTGTTTATAAACTTCAGTCTTTCGTATGTGAAGCCGCAATCTGTTTTCGCAAAATTGAACATTAAGCTAGTTTAATTTCGAGTAATGTCGAATACCTACAAATAAACGCCTTGAAGGTACCTCCCAAGTTGAACGATTCGAGCAACTCCTTCATATTTGCTTCGCCATCGTACATTTGCTCTTCAGCAGTTTCAATGATGTTATCGCCGCAATCCTCTTGCACGAATTCGAAAATTGACTCCGACGATGGCAATGTGTCATTTGTTTCACCCAGCACAAATATATTTTTTACTTTATTTTCTTATATTATTTTGCTCTTTACAATTGCACGCCGAATTGATATATGTATGTACTTTTACAGATGTGAGACCTTAACATTTTTTTAACGTTAAAACAACATGACACGATGACTAATTGACAACGAAAATGAAAATTTTAATTTATTAACATTTTTTAACGTTAAAACAACATGACACGATGTGGAAATGATAAAGAAAATGGAAATTTGAATTTGTTAACATTTTTTAACGTTAAAACAATATGAAAGGATGTGGAAATGACAACGAAAATAGAAAATTACTTTTATTGACATTTTTTCATGTTAAAGTAACATGGTCCAATGAGAAATTTGCAACAAAAATGTCATTTCGAATGTATAAGTTTTAATGTGGTTTTAACGTTGAAAATTGATATTATAATGTAAAACATGACATTGTTAATTCGACATTTCTGCCGCAAATTTGACGTGAAATACGTTAATTAAGCATTATTCCTACGAAAATTGATAATTTTTGACTTACATTGCAATTAACATGGCGAAATGTTGAATTTACATTGTAATTTTTCGTTCAGTGTAGAGTCACGTGCTGTATTATTATGAAAAGAGCACTCATAACGATGGCTGGAGCACTTATTACTATGTATATAGGATATTATGTTTGCATATTGCACTGTGCAAAGTTATATTAAGATCTTGTGATTGTGAAGTTTTGGACTAAAGCACATTAATTTTGTTTTATTGCTGACAACCAGTTTATGTTCCGCAAACCATGACCGAGGTATGTGAATATCGTGGTTAAGATCCGCTATCAAATTTAAAGGATCCGTTGAGTCGTATGCAATTCCTGGGTCATCTGCAAATGCTTTGTCTTTACCCTTAAAAGATTGAATAAATAGTGATTTCACATAGATAAGGAATAATATGGGACCAAGAACCGATCCACGCGCAACTCAGACATTCCAAAGCAACGATTGCCGTTCCCGTGGGAAACGCCGACTCAGTAAATACAACAATGTGTCCGTTAGAGCAGTTGACCTTACATCGTTCACCTTAGAATATTTTTAAGTTAGTTGTAATTTAGGATTTGTAGTTTAATGCTGAAATTTATAAAGTTTCAAAAATCGGCATAGCCGACAAAAAACATATTTTTTTTACATTGAAATACCAGCATATGGTATAACTGGCACCCAACAGAGTGGATTTAATGAGAAACGCCTACACCTGAAGGAAAGGGCGTGTACGGACCAGAGGACCCAAAGTACAAAAGGAAAAGGACACTTCTCGACCGTCGCTTCGTAATGGTACTCGCAATAATTATTTTGTAAGTTAACTTAAGAAAATAAAAAAGTATAAAGTTAAAAAAAAGAGAAATGTCAATCTAAGAAAACATTATTTAAGTAACAAAAAAAAAAATGTAAGTGAGAAAAAAATTTTTTTAGAAACTTCTTAGTGAATGTAAGTGAAAAGGTAAACCAGTGAAATGTTTAGTTAAATTAGAAAACAAAAGGAAAATTTTAAACAAGAAATTATAATAGGAAAAACATTAAGAAAATGCCTGAAGAAACAGTGCTTCGTACCCCTCTACTGGCCACCGGTACTAGTACGAATAGCTCAGCAATGACCCAATTAGGAGAAACAATTCGGAGAGTAATCAAAAGAGTTTTTAGGGATGAGGGACAGAGGCTAGTGAATAGTGTAGTCAACCCCAATCACGATGAACCAGTGGTTTCTCAGGGGAGTGCAGGCTCTGACCGTGTACCACAAATAGCTCAAATCATAAGGGAATTCTCTGGAAATCCTAGTGAATTTGGTGCTTGGAAAAAAGTGTAGAAAGACCATTAGAATTCTACGGACAGTTTCAAGGTAAGCCAAAATACTTTGGCATATTGATGGCAATACGAAATAAAATTGTGGGACACGCAAATCAAGTGTTAGAACCCTACAATATTCCATTAAACTGGACAGCAATTCGAACCTGTTTAGCTTGGCATTACGCCGATAAAAGAGTTTAAGAACTCTCGAATACCAGCTTTTTAGCTTGATTCAAGGTCGTCTAACAATTAGCGATTCCTACCAACAGATTTATTCGCACCTTTCCTTAATTTTAAATAAAATATCATGCATGGAAGAAAGCTCAGAAGCTATTAGAGTTCTGACAAACATGTACATAGAGAAAGCTAGAGATGTCTCCATAAATGGACTTAACGGTGATATGCCACGGCTTTTAGCCGTAAAGGAACCAAAAGACCTTCCATGCACTCCATTGTGCCAAATCCTTGAAAACCAAGTAAATTTTTCACTTCATAATAGATTTAATGGGTTGGCGACATCAGCTTCCACGAAATTAAATAATCAAAAGAATATGCTCTTAAATACTCGAGCACACTACAATACTCCGCCTCCATATTATCCACAACTAATTCTCCCACCATTACCTCACAGGACAATACTGCCATTTAAACAAAATTATGAGCCTACACAATTTGGTTGGAAGACACAACCACCTACTCAAAATTATCTTATATTCGTTCAGTTCAACAACGGGCTCCTCAACTATTCCCCCAGTTTCAGAACAATTTTACACCTTCTCGTCCAGTAGCTCCAAAGACACTACGGAAGCCAGAACCCATGGACGTAGATCCTTCTATACAATCCAGGGCAATCAATTACATGAACAGACCAACCCCAAGTAAACCAGCGGAAAAACGATCACCGAATACTTCTCATCAAATACCAAATAAAACTCAAAGAAATTTCGATTTCAAAGCGAACCTCAACAGCAGGAACTACAACAACCAGCAAATTACAATGACTGGACACCTACAATGCACGAATGCGAGACTGCATTGAATCATGAAAACAATTCACATTTCTCCCAGGAGTACGAACCAACTCCATCTGACGTCACGGACATTAATTTTTTAGAATGACGTGTTCTTCGCTACCGTACATTGAGTGCAGGACGAAGAGCGGAGAATTTCCAAAAATATTTCTAGACACTGGCTCTAGCAAAAATTACATTCAACCACATCTCGTTAAAAAACCTCTCAGAAAAGAGCAGCCATTTTGCGCAAATTGAAATCACTCATCATACTTTGGTAAACCTTTTCGGGAAAAAAAAACAAATTTAAAGCTTTTTCTCCTTCCAACTTTGAAATCCTTTCATGGTATCCTCGGAAACGACAGTCTTAGAGATTTGTCAGCCGTGATTAACATTCTCGACAATACGCTTACAATCGGTAAAAATACAGTCATCGAAATCAAACAAAAATTCTCAGCAGACGTTAATAAAATCGATATTCGAACTGATCATATGACCACGAAACAGAAACAGTACTAACCCACCTGACAAGGAAATATGCCAACCTATTTTCGGAACCAAACGCGAAGCTCACCTACACAACTACTGTAGTTGGAGAAATTAAAACATCTTCCGACAGTCCGGTTTATTCTAAATACTATCCTTATATTTAGCCATGAGAGATTTCGTGAGCCAAGTAATCGAAAAATTACTAAGAGACGGAATAATAAAACCCTCCAGATCAGCATACAATTCCCCAATTTAGGTAGTACCAAAAAAATTGGATGCTTCTGGTCAAAAAAAAAAAATATAGACTGGTACCCGATTACTGAAAACTCAACGCAGTGACAATTGCAGACAAATACACAATTCCCGAAATCCACGAAATAATTTTCAGCTAGGATGTAGCCAATTTTTCTCGGTTCTCGACCTGAAAAGCGGGTTCCATCAAATTCCATTGAAGGAATGCGATATGAAGAAGGCAGCTTTTTCGGTAAATAATGGGAAATACGAATTTACTCGACTCCCATTCGGCTTAAAAAATGCACCAACAATTTTCCAGCGTGCTCTTGACGACATTCTAAGGGACCACATAGGAAAAATCTGTTATGTCTATATAGATGACATAATAGTGCTTGGTGAGGACGAACATAGCTCTTTAGAGAACTTGGAGACTATTTTCCGGACGCTTGAAAATGCCCGCACGTAAGTACAATTATACAAGTGCGAATTTTTTAAGCCCGAAATAGAATTCCTAGGAGTAATTGTTTCACGCGATGGTATAAAAAAAATCCTGCGAAAGTAAAATCTATCCATGTATTCCCCTATCCTAGAACGTTGAAGGATCTGAGGTCGACGTTTTATCCGTGACTATGTAAAACTTGCAAAACCATTGACCTCACTTCTAAGAGGAGAAGATGGTCGAGGTTTAAAAACAGCATCAAATAAAAAACAAATAAATCTGAACAACAGTGCTAAGCAAGCTTTTGACCAAATTAAGAATTCCTTAATGTCAGAAGAAGTTATACTTGCGCACCCATACTTTCAAAAGGAATACCACCTTACTACAGATGCATCGAATTATGCTCTTGGTGCAGTCTTAGGGCAATCAAGCAAACCCATTACATTTATATCCAGATTCCTTACAAAAACAGAATAGAATTACGCCGCAAATGAGAAAGAAATGCAGGCGATAATTTGGGCCTGGAACACGTTAAGGAATTATTTGTACGGTTCAGCCAGAGTGATAATTTACACCGATCACCAACCTCTTATGTTCGCACTAAGCAGCAGGAATCACAACGGGAAAATGAAACGGTGGAAATGTATTTTATAGGAATACAACTACGAACTCAGATACAAATCCGTTAAGACAAAAGTCGTGGCAGACGCTCTGTCCAGGCCACCCAAAGTAAAAATAAACACTCTCACGACAACAGATCATAGTGATGAAAGCTCTGCTCACACCCTCATACCAGCTACGGAAGCACTAATTAACGCCTTTAAAAATCAACTATTCCTACGACTTGGAAACGAAAATAGCTACACTTTCGAACTCCCATTCCCTAGTTATCATAGACATGTTATAACGAAAACTGACTACTCCACACAGGACTTAATCGAAATCCTTAAACAGCGCTTAGACCCAGCCCTTGTAAATGGACTCTTTACGACTGAAAACATCATGGGTAGATTTCAAGAAATATACCCTCTACACTTTACAAACATAAAAATCCGCTTCACACAAAACTTGTTAAAAGATATAACAAACGAAACCCGCCAGGAAGAAATAATACTAAGAGAGCACAATCAAGCTCATAGGAGTGGCCACGAAAACAAAACGCAAATATTAAAAAATATTACTTTCCTAGCATGTTTTCAAAGATAGACAAAAAGGTCAAACAGAAAAAAGATTCATTCTCACTTCCGTCGATAAATATTCTAAATATGCTCAGATAAAAATAATCCCATCCAGAGCAGTTGAACACATAAAGGATCCAATTCGCGAACTTATGATTCCATTTGGAATTCCGAAACCTGTAGTTATAGGTAATGAAAAGGCGCTGAATTCAGCCTCAATTTCATCTCTGCTAAAGGACCAAATTAATATCGAAGTTTTCGTAACACCCCCTTATGCTAGCACGACAAATGGGCAAGTGGAAAGATTCCACTCAACCCTTTCCGAAATAATGAGATGCTTAAAGTCAGAAAATAATAGCCTACATTTCGAAGAATTGTTTTTTAAATCTGTTCAGGAATACAATTCGACAATTCATTCAACTACGAAGAAAAAACCCCTAGAGACATTTTTCGGTACTAGAATTACCACAGACCCTCAGGAGTTAGAAAGACACAGACAGGAAAATGTTGATCTACTTAAAAAAAGCAAATAAAAGACCTTGAGTACCATAATAAGAGAAGATAAACAACAAAAGATATTTGTCAAAATTAATAAGAGTTAGGCTCAAAACTATCACCTAGGTACAAAAAGGAAATAGTTGCAGAAAACAATAGGAGTACAGCAATGACACAATCAGGCCGAACAGTTCACAAAAGCAATATCAGAAGTTAGTCGCAAAACATTTTTCGTTCACCGAGCAATAACAAGTAAAAATAAAAGGAAAAGAAAAAAAGGATAAAAATGCAAAAAAGAATAAAAATGAAAAAAAAAAATGAAAACAAAAACGCTTTGAAAAAAAAATTCATTCGATTTCCTGAAATTGGTTTGATTTCGTACCCACCGAATCAAATTAATTTAATGGGCATTAATTGATCTGAATTGTATTTAATCAAATTGATGAGAATGTGATTGAAAATTACAAACATTTTAATCACGTTCAAACGAATTTGATTTAAATAAAATTAGGAAACCCATTAAATTAAGAAAATATCGAGTAAAATGCTATAAGCTTTCGATCAGTAGCTAATAGGTACATTGAATTGTTATAACTGCCATAGGCCAACGATTAACTAACTTAAACCGAAATAGCTATAGGTACCTAATTAGCATTTTTCTTACAGACTCTTTGCCTCTACGGCCTTCGCAGAAACCCAAATCCTAGATTACTCGAACGCACAACTTATAACCTTGAGAGAAGGAACAGCAAAAATACAAGAGGGAACATTTAAAATGCTCACATAATAGATACGAAGCAATATGGCATACTAATAAAAGAACTCGAGAATACAATCACGCAGGATATCCCAACCAACCACCCACTATATCGTTTCCTCAATCATGAAATTCTCCGAGTTTACACACTTCTTTCATATTCCTAGAATTCATTTTCCTAGAATTAAAGCTAAACATTCATTAGATTTTATCGGTACAGCATGGAAATGGGTTACTGATAACCCAGACCACCATTACTTAGAAATAATTAATAAAAATGTTGGAAACTTATTGGAAAACAACGATAGACAAGTAGTAATAAATAAACAATTTTTACAAAAAATTAATGAATCTAGTAATATAACGAATGAGATTCTAAAAAACTTTAAAGAAAATGAAATTGTAAAATTAGAATTAGGTCCTAAAATTAAATACAAATTAAAATGAATCAAGGAAGAAATTATTAATATCGAATACGCCTTACACTGGGCAAAATCAAATATTGGAAATTCATTCATATTATCAAATTTTTAAATAAATACGACTGAAGAAATTATCAAAAAAAGGTGAGATACGTTACATAAATATTAAAGAAGAATTAGAAATTAACGATATAAGAGTAGCCTCAAATGGCACGTCAATTATTTATATTTTAAGATAACCTACTACCAATAAAGAAATGTGCGAGAAAATTTCACTCAAAAGTGTAAAGAAAGGAAATAAAATTAACAAAATTGATTATGAAAAAATACCAAAATCTAAAACGAAAACATATGGAATAAAAAAGGAGTGTAAGGAATATAATAAAATAACAATTTGTAATGAGGAAAATTTAATAGAAATAAGTAATAATAGTTGTATAAGCAATCTTATGAATTGCAAACGCTGTAACTGCACCCGTGTCACCGCAGACCACATAAGCAGCCTAGAAGAATTACAACCGGGAATATTGTTTTTGAATGACTACAACGGGAAAGTTGAAATAGATGGCAAATTTACAGATCTGAATGGCACATTTATAATCAAACACCACAACTCCACCATAAAAGTGCAAAATAAAATTTTTTACGTCCACGAAATGAGCAATTTGCAACCCTTACCAGCCGTTTTACAACACTCAAATCAGAAAACGCCATTTGAAGAGATATTATCCTTAAATTTGATGAAGGACCTCCAAATACAAAACACAAAAAAGTTGGAAACGATAGACAAAATCCATAAAGTTGGTCTAACTTCCAATGCAGCACTCATTATATCCATGATCATAGCAATAATACTACTCGCTTTAAAAATATCCGAAACAAAGAAGCCAAAGGACTTTCCAACTAGATACAATAAATCAAAAGACCCTAGCTTTCCAAAATCTACGGATTTCCTTGCACATGCCATTCACAAACAGCAGAGTCATGTCTGGGTAATACAACACCCCACACGCGCAACTCAGACATTCCAAAGCAACGATTGTCGTTCCCGTGGGAAACGCCGACTCAACAAACACAACAATGTGTCCGTTAGAGCAGTTGAGCGCTTACTTACATCGTTCACCTTAGAATATTTTTAAATTAGTTGTAATTTAGGTGTTCTAGTTTGATAAATCGGCATAGCCGACAAAAAACATATTTTTTTATATTGAAATACCAGCATATGGTATAATTTATATAGTAGAGCAGAAGTCCAAAAGAGCATCTTACGTAGAAAGACCACCCCTGAAAGAAAATTTCAAATGACTAAGAAAATTTATTTTTTCAAAGTAGGATAATATCCTTACTTTTACAATTTTTCAAAGATTTTAGAAATTGATGACAAAAGTGAAATCGGCCTATAGTTAGCCATATCTTTTTTATTACCTTTTTTGAAAATCGGTATTTCAATTCCTAATTTTAATTGTTCTGGGAAAATCCCAGTTGTAACACTCAAGTTAAAGATATGTTTTAAAACATCAACAATATTGTATGAGATTTTCTTTAACATGACGATAGAGAGGCCTCATGACCAGAAGAATTACTATTTTTCAAAGATTTTGTCTAAAATTTCCGATCCTGAGATTGGCTCAAAAGAGAAGCTGTTGCTTCTGAAAGAATCTTTAGCTACACCAAAATCAGAGCAACGATCGCAAGGGGGTGTCACATTTGGCGGAAAGTTTAATTTCACAAGTGAAGTAAAGTATTCATTAAAATCATTAGCTATTTCTATGGGAACTGAAATATCAACGCCTTCTTTTTGTAAAACAAAGTGAGAATCTTGACTTTTTGTGTTTTTATCAATAATCCCATTTATTACTTTCCACTCTTCATTTGAATTAAATTTGAATTTATTGACTAAATTATAATAATAATCGTCCCGACATTTGCGAATTTCTACACTGATTCGTTTGCATATTTGCTGAAAACGAGTTTTCAAGTTGGTGTCATGTGGATGTTTGTTGCACTTTTTCCCAATTTATTTTTCAACATAATTCTATTCAAAAGGCATTTATTTATCCACGGTATGGGTCTGATTTCTGATCCTTTTTTATTAACACAGTATGTTGAGAAGTTAATGCATTGCATTAAATTATCTAAAAACAAACCGTATGCCCTTAATACATTTTCTTCGGCGTATACGTTGCTCCAAACATTTAAGCGAAGTTCAATATTTAGTTGATCAAAATTAATTTTTTCCACAACATGCCTATTTCTTTTTCTAACGTCTTTCTCAACCATTGTGTTTTTAAAGAGAATACCACTCATACAGTGATCCGTGATAACCAGGTCCGAGTTAATAGCGGAACAGGCAGACCAAAAAGAAGAACCAAAGAAGCGGCAGAGTACGTGAGCAAGACATGTACCTGCCATTGGTCTAGTAGCTTCGTTGATAAGGGAATATAATCCATGGTCTGGCAATACCATGTTATAATTATTAAGTACAGGGCTTGTATTTAATAGGTCCAAACTAAAATCGTCCAAAATTACAAGATTAGTGGTTGATACACTACTTAATACTACACTACAAAGTTTAATTTGCAAATGCAGCACGAAACATTTATAGCGTCACTACTAGTGAGACTAAGTCGTTCAATTTTGATACAGTCAAACGAATCATGAACAAAAACCCCTACACCGCCAGCTGGATACGAATCATTAGCATTTGCATAAAATTTATAATTAGTATAATTAGTAAGTAAAGTATATTTTTATGTACAGCATAAACATATTTAAACTGATAAGAATTCGAAAGAGTATTCAAATCAGAAATACTTCTAATGTTTGTTATGGGGGGCTCTTCAGTTATAAGATCAATATTATTATTTAAGTTATTTAACATAGGGCTAATAAGCGACAATTATCTTTAGTTTTTTATTTTGTTGAGATCCTCAAATGACCTTATAACACAGCCATCACCAGTATCAATCTTTTTTAGAAGTATTGTGGAATTTCGAATCCATAGGTACTTGAATCTTTTTTCTGTTTTTACTTTTTTTGCTGACATAAACAAATCCCTAGTATATTTGGTAAGACGACCATTTATGTAGATGTTCGTTTTTTTATCGCCACCAAAAACAGACGCATTTAGCCTCCCTTTACATGTTTTCTTACTCTGCATGATCTTTTTCTTAACATCAAACGAAGAGAGTCTGGCATAAATAATAATGTCAACAGCAGGCTCGACGAGAGGGGAGGGGGAAAGGTCTCCGAAATAATTCGTCGAGGTCGTCCAAAGTTGCTTTTGCTCTCTCCAGTTGAGTCTACTTTCCAAATTGTTTACTTTAATTTTTAGCTTTGCATTTTCTTCTTTCATTTCATTTATCGTTGATAGGTAATCGGTGTTAATTTTTTTAATGCAATTATTTCTTCATAAAGGAGCTGAAGTGTAATTGTTTTGGCGCAAAATTGTGCTTTACTTGCAGTAGCTTCGTTCGGCTCTTCATTGCTTTGTTGCTCTTGTCGCTGTTGTGTTTTTGTTACATGCTGCTGTTGTTGCGTTGGTTTTTGCTAAGTTTGAGTACGTAAGCCAAGCTCTACATTCTGCGGTTGCTGCGTATCTTTTGTTGTTGGCAATGATAAAGGCTGATTGAAGTGATTTGCGCCGAAGAGC
The DNA here is from genome assembly GCF_040869045.1 of Eurosta solidaginis. Taxonomy (NCBI): domain Eukaryota; kingdom Metazoa; phylum Arthropoda; class Insecta; order Diptera; family Tephritidae; genus Eurosta; species Eurosta solidaginis. The sequence goes on along the minus strand of NC_090319.1, from coordinate 168,237,984 downwards.
ATTACACTTGTCGCATCTGAATTTATGTTTTCAGCATTCATATATTCAATGTCATATTTTTTAAAATTTGCACAAGAATAGTGAAATGAGCTTGGAAATCAGCTCAAGTTACCTTCAAAAGATTGTTTCTATCGATTTTTTGTACACAAACCGAGCACTTCATATCTAATTTATTTATTTTTTAATTTTATTACGGAGCAAAGAAAAATACGTGTGCGCCCCACAACACTCACTCTTTTGAAAATATAATGAAAAATTTAAATTACCAGGAAAATTAAATATGCAAAAAAAGTTTTTTAGAGATTTATAATTTATAGAAGTTTGGGTTGAAGTGAGCGTTTTTTTTAATTTTTTTTTTTGTTTTTTTTTTTTAGTATGGTTATGGTGTAGACTATCTACTAATATGCCCTAATGTAAGTAAATTTTTGTTTATAATGTATTTCAGGTAAAATTTTTTTTTGTTATACAGGGTACATAGCCAGTATCAGAAATTAACATTAAATTTTGTTTTTCCCTCTTCCCTTCATTGGTGCGTTCTTAGAATATATTTATATTAAAAGGTTACTTAGTAAAATTTTAAATAAAAGTTTGAACAACTATCATTTGAATTAATTTTTTGGATGCGATTTTTGTGTACAGTTTTCAACTTTATTCATTTCATCGCAAATCTTTACATTTGGTCCATCAAAATTCTTTACTATGTAGCGACCAAGATATATATTTATATGTTTATTTCTAGGTTCTGTTTCTACTAAACTCTATCATTAATTTTGATTTCTAAAGGCTTAGCCGTTTTATCGTATAATTCTTTATTTATAATTTTATGTTTATTGATCTAATTTTTTGCCAACTTATGGGATTTTTGTATTCTAAACTTAAGCTCTTTTGTGTAATTTTCTACGTTATAGATCGGATCAATTTGTTCCTTTTGCAATTCATGTGGCATTGTAGATTTTCTGCCAAATATTAATTAAAAAGGAGTAAATTTATTATCAAAAACCGAACTACTTGTAGTATTGTATAAAAATGTGAAGTATTTCAAATATGTATACCAATCTGAATACCTTTCGTTTAGATATGCACATAAGTATTCGTTAAGGACTCTATGATTTCTTTCAACAGTACCAACACACAGTGGTCGGTTCCATAGGCCAAAAATAAAAAAATCAAAGCGAAAAGTTTGTCACCAAATGTGTCGTTGGTATCTCTTATTAGAACAGCCTTTTAAAAGGTATATTTGTTTTGTTTAATCGAACTGTACTCTTTAAGATAGCTTCAAAAGAGAGGTTATGGTATTAGTTAGTTTTTGCAGTGTGAGCAAGTTAAAAATAAAGTGCAAGTTTAAGCTATTTAAAAATACGTAAAATATCATTGTATTGAAATATATAAAAATGAATATTGAATTCAAAGGTATTTACTTCATTTTGAAATAATTTTAGTACCTCTAGCTTGTTGTGTTTTTTTTTTTTTTTTGTTATTTAAAATTTCACCAGTGCCTTTATTAGTGCTTATTCGCACAAATATTTCAACTTCAGCTAAAGTTTTAGTTGGGTTCCTCACCGACCCTCACGTTGGGACTTTCATCATATTATTAGTCAAAGTTTTAAGATGCTAAATTGTTAATATCAGCTGCCACTTTCCGCCACTAACTATGTTTTGCGACAGTTTTCTGATAGCGTGACCCTAATAAATTATTGTCGTATATTATATGTACTCACATGTAACATACGACATTATTTTATCCAGTCGACGATATGTAAATGTAAACTTTTGTGTGTGTTTGTTGTTTTTTTATTGTTATGTATGCAAGATCTTTTAATAACTTTAATTTCTTTATTTAATCTTCTTAAACATTAAGGAAGTTCAGGATTTTATGCAAATGATGCCTGTATTTTCAAACTGGTGTAGTATTTTTACACAAAACGTCAAAAAATGATATGACTATGCATTTGATACGTCATGGCAAAAACGCAACATCAAAAACCGTAGTTTATTTTTTCAAAATTGAATAGCAAATCATCAACTGTCAAAAAAAAAAAAGAAAAAATGGAAAGAAAAAATGTAAAATGAAAAAAGTTGCTCACGATCCGTAGCTTATAATGCTATAGCAACATTTCCAACGTCAAATGCACAAAATTCTGAATTCCCTTATTTTATTTGCGACAAAAATTGTTTCTTAAATATAAAAAGACCACACGATTTCTTTCTTTGTTTTTTGTATGCATGCGGTGAAAGTGGGTGGTTGTGGGTCGGTATGAAGGTATCACCCGCAACAATTTTATGAAAAAATAATTCTCACATATTTGTAAAACTGTGACGAAAGTTTCACGTAGATATCTCTACTGGAAGTATTTTTGGCCATCAACTCCATATAAGACCGACCAGTGTGCAACAGTTTCGTGGTGGCAAGCTGTTGAGAAATCATGATCAATCTTTAAAAGTTTTGTCAATTCAAAGAATAATTCGTTTTTGTATTCCGTTCCCAAATCGGATCTAATAGCTTTCATTGTATCATATGTTAATATAAAGGTTTCAAAAATAGCACATGCAATAGTTTTTGCTGATTTATCTGGTACAATTACCATTATTAGGTATTTAGAAAAGTCACAAATCATAGTAACACCGAAATTGTTACCATATTTAGATTCTGAGAGAGGGCCTATTGTATCGACAATTACTATGTCAAATGGTTTACAGGGCGTTGGAGTCAAGACAAGATTTTCCTTTGTTTTTGCGTTTGCTTTATTTAAAAGGCATTTATTGAAATTTTTGACAAATTTCGCTATGTCACGAGCCTCACTACCCTACTAAAACGATACTTAAATCCTTCAGCAAAAAACTGCATAAGAACCGAAGATAGCATTTTGGGCAAAATCCAAACAATTTACCAAACTCATTTTAGCAGATACAGGGTACTCTATACCCGCAAATTCATAAAGGACATCTTGAACGAAGCGGAACAAGAAACAGAAATCATAAACGAGCATAATAGGGCTCATCGAAATGCAATAGAAAATAAAAAACAGCTTTTAGATAAATGCTATTTCCCGCAAATGACTGCCAAAATAAAAAGAATCACAAAACAGTGCAAAATATGCAATGAAAATAAGTATGAAAGACATCCGACTGCCCCAATCATACAAGCAACCCCAATTTCCAATTACCCAGGACACATTGTCCATATCGATATCTATCACACAAACAATAAGGTTATCTTCACAGCCATCGACAAATTTTCTAAATACGCCCAAGCGAAAGTACTTAGATCAAGGGCGACGGAGGATATAAGACAACCCCTCAAGAATTGCTAACCTCTTTTGGTATTCCAGAAAAAATCGTTATTGATAACGAAAAGTCCTTAAACTCTGTAACCATAACCTTTATGCTCGAAAACCAATACGGAATAGAGGTTTACAAGACACCCCCCACACCAGTACTGTCAACGGCCAGGTTGAACGCTTCAATTCCACCCTTTCAGAAATAATGCGATGCGTGAAAAGTGAAAGGATGCATGATAGCTTCGAAGATCTACTTAACAGATCACTCTGCAAGTCCAATTATTCCATCCATTCGACAATTAAGAGAAAACCAATAGAATACTTTTCGGAAGGACTGTAAGTGCCGACCCCTAACAATTGGAAAGCCACAGGCAAGAAAACATAAAAATTTAGCTGAAAAACAAATAAAAGATTTAGAATTCCAGAATAAAAAAGATCAATCTTCAAAATTTACAGTCCCAATGACATCATCTATGTCAGAATAAGCAAAAGAGTAGGCAATAAGCTTACACCCAGGTACAGGAAGGAGGTCGTCAGAGAAGACAGGAACTCCACAGTCATAACCCAATCAGGGAATACGGTGCACAAAGGGCTGATAAGGAGCTGATAAAAATATAATAAAAAAAAAGTAGTTCTCTCAAAAAACTTTTTTTTAAAAAAAATCATTTTTTCGCATTTCTTATCTTACCTCCATGTAACGAATTTTTCATCGATTAATACGCCATAGGTGAACGATTTAACAAATAAATTTCACAAAACTTCGAATGAATAGAGTAAGGAAATTTCATAAAATGGTCGTATCCCCAAAATTTTTATTTTTTCTCTCTCCAGCCTACTCGCCTGCACTACCCAGGGAGAAGTACAAATTCACAACAATTCCACATCCCACTTAATAACAAACGATAATGGTTTCTCCAAAATCAAGGATGGCACCCTTAACTTTATCCACAGCATTGATACCGCAGTCTACCGCCAAGTTCTGCAAAACATTACTGATATGATAGACAAAGTTTTAACCACCGAAAATCCCATTTATCCCACCTTGCAACACGAGGCCCAACAAGATATTGAAATGTTGGAAATTGTAGAACCACCTCATAGTCCCAGATAAAGAAGATCCCTAGATATCCTTGGCACTGCCTGGAAATACCTGGCAGGAGGCCCCGATCATGACGACCTAATTATGATAAATGGTAATTTAGAAAAACTAATTAACAATGATAATATGCAATATTATATAAACAATGCTTTTAAGCAGCAGATAAATAATTTAAAGAAAATCACTAATCATATATTAAGTACCTTTCACAACGAAGAGGTAATTGTAAGCGAAATCGCTTTAAATTTACAGAATAAAATTAGCTTATAAAAGAAGAAATAGTTAACATAAAATATGCCATACAATGGGCTAGACTGGGTATCATAAATATGATTAATTCAAAATATAATAATAATATTCAAAATAAAGAAGAAATATTCGGAATAAAAATTAATTGTAAAAAATATAACTCAATTAGCATTTGTAAGCAAGATGAATTGTTAGATTTAAAAAATGACTTTTGTATAACTAACCTAATTAAAAGCCTTAATTTTTCGTGCCCCATGATAAATTGCCACCATATACCAAGAGACGAACTAACTGCCCCAGGAATATTATTCCTTAATGATTACCATGGCAATATAAGTATCAGCAGCGATATGCGCAAAATAAATGCACCTATATATTGAACTTCAAAAACGAGACGGTAATAGCTAACGGCAGAACTTATAGGAATTTCGAAACACCTCCTTTAAGGGTGATGCCACCAATAGCACAGCCAAATCCAAGGGAGGAGAGCTTTACCAAACTTTTGTCACTCGAAGCCCTTAGCGAGTTACATTTGAACAACACTATAAAAATCATCCAACCAAACAGAAAACACGGCCAACGGAATATTTTCAGGGATTACCATAATCCTAGTTATTCTTGTCATTGCCAGCTTCAGGAAGCACTGCAGGAAGAAAACAAATAAACCTACCGAGCAACCATTACAATCAATCACTCAAGGCAGCCAGAGCCAAGAAGCAACCAGGAAAGTCGAAGTCCCAGTGCCCGAAGTAAGGACTTTTCAAATTTTTCAGACGATCGGGGACAACCGTCTTTAAGAGGGGAGGAGTTAACACCACCCACATTCAAACTTCACAAATATTCACATAGTAGGTTGCCTGCATTCTCTAGTCACATCGCAGCACACGTGTATGCGATAAACGCTGACTAGCATATTCGCATTATGGGAACATTACTGGTGATACGATATCAACAACATAAGCTACCTGCGTTCTTCACTCCAGTTACAAAACGCGCATCCGGAATAAATGCTGATGCCTCACTACCGCTCCGTGGGAACATAGTTCGCACTGCCAGTACCGCGCATACCTCAGCTTCATATTTCCACACGCGCATCCAACAAACGCCAACCACGCGTTACCAGCGGATGGGAACATTGGCAGTGATACGATACCACTGCAACATATGAAAATACTAACAACGATGCGATGCCGTTGAAATTGGGCCGTCGCTAAGAATTAATAAAAGGCCATACTAACATAGTTTTAAGTTCAGTTGTATTTTGCTCGTGTAAAACCAATAAAGTGCAAAAAACCGGCATAAGCCGGCAAAAAAGTTATTTTTTAAGTTTTAAACCCACAACGGGTTAACTTATCATCTGCCAGCAAACCATTTGGCGTACATTTGTGGCCTAAGAAAGTTACTTCGGAACGAAGGAAATTGCATTTGTTGGAATTTAACTTTGTAAGGCAACCCTTATGATAAGTGTTGAGTGACCATAACATCAATCATTAAATATTAACCACGTCGATTTTTTTGACCACACCAATCACTCACAATGAGGGTTACCTTAACAAACGTCACTTTGAATGACGCCAATTAATTTCGGGCATTCAACCCGACAAGTCAGACAATTTTTTGGAAGTCACTATAAACGAGTTGCATAATTTATATTAAATAAAGATACTCATCAAGTGCAAGTGTAAAGTTTTACTTTTTTTATTGGAAATTGGTGACCGACCCCTTTGGGTTTTCTAAAAACATTATTTTGGTTCGTAACAACTTGTTACTAACAAGCGGCATTAAAGTGGCTAATGTGGCTTACCAGCGTTTAAACGACGCCGCTGAAAAAAACGTCGAGTGCTACAACAGACGTCCATCGGCGAAAATCCATGTCCATTTCGATGGACATGTTACATGGCGACCGTGGCCATGCCTGTGGCAAAAGGTGGCGCTGGGGAAGAAAAAAATTCCCCGCAGTACAAAATAAATTTAAGTAAAGATTTTTAAAATAAAATATGTGCGTGGTGGTTATGAAAAGTGCGGTGGTGGTTGTGCCAAGAAAAGAAATAAATTTGTATTCACAAAATAAATAAGACGATACATATTACAAAAATTTTAATTGCGAAATGCTACATGAAGTAGCATCTAATTTAATTTTGCCATAATTTCAAAAAAATTTACAAAAATTACAAAAAAAAAATACAAAAATATACAAAATTCCAAAAAAAAAAGTACATAAAATCTCAAAAACACTACAAAAAAAATTCTACAAAATTACAAAAAGACTACAAAAAAAATTACAAAATTTCAAAAAGACTTCTAACAATTTTTAATAAAATTTCAAAAATACAAAATCATAAAATTTCAAAACCTACAAAAAAAGAATATAAATTCCAAAAACTACAAAAAAAGTATAAAATTTCAAAATCTACAAAAAAATCATAAAATTTTCAAAAACCTACAAAAAAAAGTTATAAACTACAAAAACTAATACAATTTCAAAAAATTTAAATGGTAAATAAAAACCAAATTTAAAACTAAAAGTGGACTTTTGCATAAAATTTCGTTTGGAACAAAATCCAAAATATACATACATTTTTATACTACAAACAAAGCAAAGTTATTGGCAAAATTGTGGCGTTACATATATACATACATATGTACGAAAAATAATTTTTTGAACTGGCTGTACTATGACATAACGGTGATGATAAGCACAACCAGCAGTGACGCTATTACCAAGCACCGTTAAGTGCGGTAAATTATCCACGCCACTTACTCCACCAACACCACCAACTCAACCTTAGAAAGAAAAAAATCATAGCGGAAGAGAGAGGCAAAGAGGAAAAATTCACTTGGTAACGGCAGCAACGGAAGACAACAACAAATCACAGCAATGTACAAGCGAAGGCAGCACAAAAGGATGGTACAGTAGAGTAGAATACGTATATCTGTAACATTTGATTTCTGTACATAAGTAGAAATTTTGGCTTTTTCAATATACATGTATACTATAAACGTAGCAAAAATTTTTCGTAATACACATGTAGCCTATGCATGTAGCAACACAAATTGACACTTTTGCTTATAAACATACTTTTCCTATAAACATTTGTATACTACGCATGTAGCAACACATTTTTTCTCTCACACTTTAATACAAATATTTGAAATATAAACATTTAAATATCGAAAAATTTTTTGAATGTACATTAAAAATAATTTTAAATATATGGCCACCACATGCATATTATCACGCATATATTACTATATTCTTTCTTTTTCGAACATTAATATGGAACTTGAATTTTTTATTTAAAATGCGAACATTGCTTCGTAATAAATACAACCGGAAAAATATTTTTTCAAATTTAAACATTTTTTTAAACCGTTTTGAAACGCAAATTATACATCAATTTTATATGTATAATACCAAAAATTTCCAATCTATTTGCCAAAATTTAGCGATAATTATTCAAACCTTATCAATTTTGAAAAATTCTCATTGACTTTAAATATCAATATAGACGGGTTACAGTCAATCAAAGTAATGGTGAAAATTTATTTTTATCGGAGAAAGCTTACTTTTCTCTTTTTCCAATTATTTCTTCGGAAATTGAACATAGTGAATATCATAAATATTTACATATTTCTCTAAACAAATACAGTGCTATCCAAATATTTTAACAACTCCTTCGAAGTATCACACGAATACAGTGTATTTCAATTATTTCAACATATTTTACATTTGCGGTTCTTTTCGAACTATGCACCATATACAGTGTCTTTCAAATACTCCAACAGTTTTTTTTTCTTTGCATTATTAAACGAATACAGTGCGGTTAAAATATTTGAACATTCACTTGCATTTACAAATTAAGTCATGAATACAGTGCCTTTCGAAGATGCGAATCTTCTTTACCATTTACCAATTAACTCATCGATTTTGAATATTTCGAATCTTCTCTGATTTTACAAAAAAAAAAATTTAATTTGCAAACCACAATTACTGAGGGAATGAATAGTTTCAAATTAATTTTTGTATAAACAGTGCCTACAGCGTTAATCTTAAAATTTTTTTGCCGAATTCCTATTTATAAAACAATTTTTTCTGCTACGGAGGTAAACATTTTCAATAAATGTAATAAAGTTTTCAGATGTCAGTTGTCAAATGTCAGATTTTGATTCCAATTTCAAAGATTTACGCTATAATTTCACTAAAGTTACTAAAAGAGTTTTAAATAACCGATCTATCTCAGCAAAAAAGTCAATAGAATATGAAGATGCTTTAATTAAAAGCTATAACGAAATCATAAAACAAGTAAATTCAAATCGAGATAAGCCTAGTTCAATAATCGAAAGTTTGTCAAAGTGCAGAGAACTAAATGTTTTTCTAGAATTAACTGCAATATAAAAATACCCAAAGATCTTTTTGAAGTAATACAAGAAAGCGAATCAAGTTCTAATTTTGACACTGAGGAAGAATTCTCTGACGCATCGACAACTTCAGCATACAAGCTAGTATTATTAAAAAAAGTACCGTATCTTTTCTTGAGGGTTTCGCTGGATTTTCCAATTCAATTCACAATAACAATGGCGACTCCAGAGCAAAAGAAAACTTGTATTACTATGTGTGCATCCATAATTAGAGAAAACTACAGCGGTGATCCGCTTTCACTTGCATCCTTTATAGATAAAATAGTTTTGATTGAAGATTCGATGGAAGAAATTTTGACAAACACTTTCATTTCGTTTATAAAATCCAAGTTAGAAGGAAAAGCGCGTGAGGCAATTCCAAATGAAGTAACAACAATTCAACAAATAAAAGATGCGTTAAAAGGTAGAATAAAACCTGACAACTCAAAAGTTGTTGCAGGAAAAATTGCATCTTTAAAAGTTTTTAATAATAATCATACTGAATTCGCCAAACGTGTTGAGGAACTTTCCGATGCTTTAGAACGATCATTAGTTATAGAAGGAATGACTCAGGAAAAAGCGCACGAGATGGCAGTCGAACAAACCGTTAACGTTTGTCGGCTTAATACTCGCTCAGACCTAGTAAAATCAATTTTAGCGTCAACTACGTTTACTGATTCTAAGGATGTAGTTGCGAAAATGATCGTAGAACAAAATAACCAAGCAAGTGAAAGGCAGGTATTAGCGTTTAGATCGCGTTATAACAGCAAAATAGTAGTTTTCGAGGTAACTTCAGGTCAAATCAATATAACAGGAACAACTTTTCGAGGTACAACAACAATTTTCACAGAAACAACAATAACAACTATAGGCACAATAACAACAATAGTTATGGCTCGCGAAGTAATGGTAATTTTCGTAATAACAATAGCAGGCCCATAAACAGAAACAACAGCAATAACAACAGTAACAACAACAATCGACGTTCAAATACAACAAATAACGCTAGTGTTCGCACTTTAAACGCCAACGGCCCTCAGGAGCGAACACTGGGGGACCAGAATCTGAATTAAATAACGTTTTTCAAAATAAATCAATTTATTGTCTAAATCTGAACTACTCAGACTTTATCGAATTGAATTGCAATGACTCTTTTAAAACATGCACTTTCTTAGTAGATACACAGGCTGATATATCAATTATAAAACTGTCAAGTTTAAAACAAAATACTTCCATAAATAACAACAATATTATAAATATTACGGGTGTTACGACAGATACAGTTTCAACATTGGGTACCATTAAAACAGAACTTTTTTATTCAAATTTTTCAATTCCGCATACATTAAATGTAGTAGATGAAAAATTCAACATACCGTCAGATGGTATTTTAGGCAAAGACTTTTTGAAAAAATACAATTGCATAATATACTATGCAAACGAGAGCATAACAATTGGCATTTGCAAAAACATTCATAAAATTTAAATTTTACACAATACAATCGATAATACATTGGTAATTCCTCCTAGATGCGAAGTTTATCGCTTATTTAAGCTGAAAAAATCTAAACATCCAGTTTTTATAGACGCACAGGAAATTTGTAGTGGTGTGTTCACCGCAAAGTGTATTGTTGACACTAACAATCCGATAATAAAAGTTTTAAACGTCACCGACGAGGTAAAATACGTAAGAAATTGTAACATAGTTACGGATGAAATCACCAAATATAACGTGTATAAAATCAATGATATTTCAAAAGATTCGAAAAGGTCAGAGGAATTAAAATCAATTTTAGAAAAACAAATGCCAAATTATGTCAAACCAAAACTTCTCGATTTATGTCTAAAATATGATGATATTTTTGCACTAAAGACCGATCGTATGACGCTTAACAACTTTAATGAACAGAAACTACGATTGACAGATACAAATCCTGTTTACATAAAAAATTACCGCTTACCATATTGTCAGAGAGAGGAAATTAATAGACAAGTTGATAATTTATTACAAAACGATCTTATAGAACACAGTTATTCCAACTATAATAGCCCATTGATACTTGTGCCAAAGAAAAATCCAAATGGACAGAAATTCTACCGCATGTGTGTCGACTTTAGAGCCGTAAACAAAAAATTGATAGCAGACAAATTCCCACTTGCACGAATAGACGATATTCTTGATAATCTAGGCAGAGCCAAATATTTTTCTACATTGGATTTGTATTCAGGTTTCCACCAAATCCCATTAAATAAAGATTCTAGAGACATCACTTCATTCAGCACTGATCGTGGTGCTTTTCGATGGAAAGTTTTACCATTCGGTTTAAACGTAGCTCCGAATTTATTCTCAAGAATGATGTCAATTGCCTTTTCAAGAATTCCTCCAAACCAAGCCTTTTTATATGTCGATGATCTTATAGTCATTGGGTGTAGCGAAGCTCACCATCTTAAAAATTTAGAACAAGTCTTTCAAACATGCAAAAAATTTAATTTGCGTCTAAATCCCGAAAAATGCAACTTCATGCGTTCAGAAGTCACTTTCCTAGGACACAAATGTTCCTCAAAAGGTCTACTTCCAGACGATTCCAAAATAATTGCAATAAAGAAATATCCGAAACCTTGCGATAAAGATGCAGTAAGACGATTCGTGGCATTCGCCAATTACTACCGAAGGTTTATACCAAATTTTGCTTCCATATCAGCACCTTTAAATAAACTCAGCAGGAAAAGAGTATAATTTAAATGGGATAAGTCATCTGATATAGCATTTGAAAAACTTCGAAAATCTTTAATTTCTCCTCAAATTCTCCAATACCCAGACTTCAAAAAGGAATTTATAATTACCGTCGACGCTTCAAAATTTGGTTGTGGTGCCATTTTAAGTCAAAATAAAGATGGCATTGACTTACCAATTTGTTTCGCGTCCAAATCATTTAATAATTCATAACAAAAGAAATCAATTATTGAGTTAGAGCTTTTAGCTATATTTTTTGCAATAAAACAATTCAGACCATATGTTTATGGCACACACTTTACCGTCAAGTCCGATCATCGCCCATTAGTTTACTTGTTTAATATGAAAGACCCCTCTTCAAAACTTTCACGTATCAGACTTGAACTGGCAGAATACAACTTCACTATTGAATACATAAAAGGTAAAACGAACGTAGGAGCAGATGCACTCTCTCGCATCACAATATAAGAAATTAAAAATTCAGGCAAATCAATTTTAGCAGTACAGACAAGATCACAGACAAAACAAGAACAATTAACGCAACAACAAATAGTCAAAGAAGAAAAAGTAACGGGAAAACATAAAATTACAAGTTTATGATAATTTTTCAAACAAATTTTCAAAGAAAATACCCAGAGTAAAATCCCAAATAAATTATGATAAAAGTGGTAAAATTACGAATTTTGAGATAAATGTGAATCTAAAACACAAAAAAATTTAGTTAATTAAGGTTGCGTGTGCTAACAAAATAATACATTTAGATGAATTACTTTTGAAGCTACAAAAAGAAGCTGGCAAGCGCAATATTAATATAATCGAATTGAAAAAAAAAAATGATAATCTTTTTAAATATTTTTCGATATCAGATCTGAAAACCACTGGGAATAAAATTTTAAAATAAAGTTTATGCAAAACTCAGAACCAAATATTATTGGAAAGGCATGACGCGCGATATAGCGAAGTTTGTTAAAAACTGCGAAAAATGTCTTTTGAATAAGGTTAAGCCAAAAACAAAAGAAAATTTAGTCCTAACCGAAACACCCTGTAAGCCATTCGACGTTGTTGTAATTGACACTATAGGACCTCTACCTCAATCCGATAATGGTAACAAGTTCGCTGTAACCATTATATGTGATCTCAGCAAATACTTAGTAACGATTGCGATACCTGATAAAAGTGCAAAAACGGTCGCATCAGCTATTTTTGAAAATTTCATACTAATATATGGCATTATGAAAACAATTAAAACTGATTTAGGTACCGAATACAAAAATGAAATTTTTTCAGAGTTAACAAAACTATTAGAAATCGAACACAAATTTTCCACAGCGTACCATCATGAAACTCTTGGCACAGTAGAGCGAAACCACAGAGTTTTCAATGAATATTTAAGATCTTTTCTAAATCCCAATTTTTCCGACTGGGATGTTTACCTGAAATATTTCACTTTTCTTCATAACACAACAACAAACACAGTATTCGATAATAAATTCTCACCATATGAATTAGCAAAGCAGCTAATTTACCAAAGGAACTGCAAACCGATAAAATAGACCCGATTTATAACATAGAAAACTATTCGAAAGAAGTTAAATTTCGTTTTAAAAAAACTCACGAATTAGCAAAAAAAAGCCGTTACAGAACACAAATTAAAAAATCAAACCGGATATAACAAAAGTTCACAACCAATATCTATCAAGGTATTTGACAAGGTATTGCTTGAAAAAGAACCCCCGACAAGCATAGTAGTATCTATATTGGTCCTTATACCGTAATAGGTATTGACGGTGTAAACGTCACGTTAATTGATGACAGAACGAAAAAGGAAATAATTGTACATAAAAATAGAATAAGAAAAATTAATTAAATATTATTTAAAGTTAATCTGTATTGTTAAATTAGAAATAAAATGGTTTTTCATCCAAATTTGAAAAAAGATAATGAAATCAAATAAATTTAAACAATCATTAAAAATTAAAAACTGAATTCATACAGTAGAATTAAAACACAAAAAAAAATGTGTTTTCTAATTATAAAAATTAAATTTAAGTCCTACTTTAGAACTAGACTTTACAATTTAATTCTTAAATTAGATCTAAACATAGATGTAGATTTAAATTTAGTTTAACAGTCTTAAACTTTTTAAGTTAATTACATCGCTTTTGGAACAGAAGAATTTGGCCAATTCTTCTTTTCCAAAGGGGGATGATGTAAGGCAACCCTTATGATAAGTGTTGAGTGACCATAACATCAATCATTAAATATTAACCACGTCAATTTTTTTGACCACACCAATCACTCACAATGAGGGTTACCTTAACGAACGTCACTTTGAATGACGCCAATTAATTTCGGGCATTCAACCCGACAAGTCAGACAATTTTTTGGAAGTCGCTGATAAACGAGTTGCATAATTTATATTAAATAAAGATACTCATCAAGTGCAAGTGTAAAGTTTTACTTTTTTTATTGGAAATTGGGGACCGACCCCTTTGGGTTTTCTAAAAACATTATTTTGGTTCGTAACAACTTGTTACTAACAAGCGGCTTTAAAGTGGCTGATGTGGCTTACCAGCGTTTCAACGACGCCGCTGAAAAAAAAGTCGAGTGCTACAACAGAAGTCCATCGGCGAAAATCCATGTCCATTTCGATGGACATGTTACAACTTTAAGTTAAACTTTCTACAGGTTGCGAAAACTTTTTCTAAACCCTTAAGGTGGTGTGTCTCGCTACAACCAGTGACGATAACGTCGTCAATATACATAAAAGCCTGATTTGGCGAAATGCCTGAAAATGCTAGTAACTTCAGACGAGAAAAATGGTTTAGTGCTATATTTAACCCGAAAGGTAAAACTTCCCAACGAAAAGTTCCTCGATCTGTACTGAAAGAAGTTACGTCTCTAGAGTTAGGGTGAGGGGGTATTTGGTAAAAACCAGAAAAAAGATCTAAAGTTGAAAAGTGTTTGGCTCTGCCAAGATTGTCGAGTATGTCATCTAAACGTGCTAATAGAAATTTGTCGGCTATAAGCTTTTTATTGACTGCTCTGAAATCTACGCACATACGATACGACTTTTTGCCTGTTGGATATTTTTTCGGTACCAAAATTAAAGGACTGTTATAATTTGATAAGCTAGGTTCGATTAAATCATTCTGTTATAGGTTTTCGACTTGTTTCTTTATTTCTTCACGTTGCGTGTATGGCAAACGGTAATTTTTAATATAGACAGGAGTTTTGTCAGTTAATCTATGTTTTTGTTCGTAGAAATTATTAAGCGTCATTAAGT
This sequence comes from Eurosta solidaginis, assembly GCF_040869045.1. NCBI lineage: Eukaryota > Metazoa > Arthropoda > Insecta > Diptera > Tephritidae > Eurosta > Eurosta solidaginis. The sequence continues at coordinate 168,222,940 of NC_090319.1, read as the reverse complement.
CGGTTTTTAGTGCAAAAATATCAGAATAGTTCAAACATAAATCAAGTATCTTTTTAGCTTAAGAAGGCAGTTGTTTTGCCAAAATTGATTTGGTCTCTTCTATGCGTTTTGAATCGATAGATGTATCATTTATGCGATATACATACGTTGAAGTAATTTATGTTTTCAGTTTGAATATTGAAATCTTTTACGTACTTGACTTCGTCGGTGGTGTTGATAACTTTTATAATTGGATTTTTTGTATCAATGATATATTTTGCTGTGAAAACACCGTTGCAAAGTTCATGCGAATCTACAAAAACTGGACTTGTAGATTTTTTCAAACTAAAAACACGAAAAAGTTCACAACTTGGTGGAATTACAAGAGTATTTGTTGAAGTGCTATCCAAAATTGAAATATATACCTTTTCTGTCCCTTGTCTGAATGCAATTGTTTCATTAGCATAATTGATTATGCATTTGTTCGTTTTTAGAAAACCTTTCCTTATTGTACCGTCCGAAGGAATATTGAAGTTGTCGTTGACAACGTGAAGAGTCAGAGGAAAAAATGTATTTGATGCGATTATACTTGTACTAGCTGTTCCTAGTGTTGTTACCGTGTCTGTTGTTACGCTTGTTATATTCATTTCGTTACTGGCGTATACATTACATCGCTTGCCAAACTAGAAATTTTTATTAATGAAGTGTCTGCCTGTGAGTCTACTAGAAAAGAACATATTTTATGAGAATCACTTCAAGCGTGTTGAAGCCAAAAGGCTTTCAATGGTTGGGAATCGCTGGTGTTCTCCCAATTCAGCAGTTCCCTACAAAGCAATTCTGTCATTGGAAAATCACCGGTGATCACTTGCATACTAGGAGAGAAGTAACTAATGATTGGCTGGAACGATGAGCCTTTTGATAACTTTCATCAGAAACGCATCCAGCTATCATCGTGTTCTACAAGTAATCTATAAGTTTTTCTATCGTGATTAACTTTCTATTGTACTTACAAATCTATATACTTACTTTCATTGTATATCTATGTATTGATCTTTTTAAATACACTTTTATCACTATTCTAATTCGTTGGTTTTTATTTCTTTTTGTACCAAATCTGTCGTGAGTTCGTACCGGCATTTTCTACGTTCGATCCCCGCCCGATCATTTGGTCCATCGAGCCGTCGAACTGCACGGGATTTTTTGGGAATACAAACTAAAACGGATACCTATAGAAGTACAGCAAAGAGAGGGAGAAAAACGAAGACATCAACACAAAGAAGAAGAAGAAGAAAGACTAACAAATTAATTTCGATACAAACAAACAAAAATTTCATCAATCAAAAAATCATAAAACTTGCGTGTGATATAATTAATTTGTTGATCAATTAGGTTTTTTCTTGTGTAAAAAATATACTTACATATGTGCAAGTGAAAAATTAAAAACTAAACAGAAATTGTTTTAGTAGTGCTAATAGCGATATTTTAATTAGTCACATACATAAGTGCACAAGTGAGAGATAAATACCATCGCCCGCAGTAAAGTGTTCGCGACTTTCTCAGCCAATTTTCGGCAAAGAGTAAAGTGAATTGTTTTTAATTTCGGTTTGAAAAATAATTAAATTGATAAAAAATCGATCGTATTTATCTTATTATTTCCACCTTTATTTGAATTTGGATATTCAAATCGTTGAATATCATAAAAAAGTGAATAAAATTGTGTATTGTTTTTCTTATGCACACAGGTGCTATCGGTAATAATTTATTAATTCGGTTTCGTTCACTCTCTGAGTTCTCGCGGTTTATCCACTAATACAAATTTACGTTTAGTGGAAAGTAATAATGTTTTTCGAGTCTCGAAAACACTGGTTTATTTTTTCCTACTCGCAAAATAAATAAAATCCATATTTAAATTTTCACGTCTACGTAAATTTTCTTAAATTAAATTTCAGTATTTAACTTAATATGCAATAAGCATTTGGCTATCGGTCATTTGGTTACTTTGCTTAGTTAACAAAATCATTTGATTTAAATATTTTCGTACATACATACGTAATTACAATATTTCAACCACCATTTATTTAATTTTGTTAGCACGGGTTGTTACTTGTGCACATTTGTAGGAACATATAGCCCAGTAGGAAATTTTTACATTGATCCCGTAGGAAATTTTTCAAAAATTAACTTTGAATTAAATTCGAGAAATTGTTTCAAATTTATTTTTAATTGGTGGCGCTTATCATTCCCTTTGACGGTTATTAGTATTTGGGTACATTCCATTATAAGTTTCGGCATACAGAGCGTGGTCCTTTAAACAATAGATATGGCTCTGAATTATTTTACCAGGTGTTCAGACCAAATTGTTGAATTCAATACGGAATTCAATGAAGCCTATTTAAAGGAAAATTCCAAAACCTCCTTGGAAATTCTAAAAACAGAATTAATCGACGCTTGGTCGAACACAAAGCTAGCATATGAAAAATGCTTACAATCCTTGAAGAATGAGGATGAAGTAGAGCGGCCAAAGCAAAACAGTCAACATCTCTTAGGGATTATATCTCCTGCTTGTCACGCATTACTGAATGCATCCAACAGGCCGAAGCAAGCGTTGCTCCAGCCACTGTCCCTGCCCAAGTAGCCACATCCTCAAATAGTTTGCGTTTACCACCATGTGATACGGAAATATTTCATGAAGATTACGTGTCTTGACCATCCTTTCGCGATCTATTCACAGCGATTTACATTAAAAATTCGCGACTGGAGGACGTCGAAAAACTTTACCACCTGCTTCAGAAAACAAGTGGTGAAGCAAAGGAAATCGTCCCGAAAGTCCCGCTAACCAATTTAGGCTTCGCAATGGCGTGGTCTAACTTGAAGGCGGCATACGAAAATAAACGGGTGTTGGTCAACAGTCATCTAAAGGTGCTTTTCTCGCTTCCAGTCATTCGGACTGAACAGCGTTAAAGGAGCTTCAGCGGAGCATTAATTGATGCTTATCTGCCCTGGAAATGTATGACGTCAAGGTCAAGGAGTGGGATCCAATTCTAATTTATCTGTGTTCTAACCGCCTACCGGAAACAACGCTCGGGTTATGGCAACAATCCTTAGCGGACAAATCGGCTCTACCGAACTGGAGTCAAATGGATACATTTCTGACGCAACGATACAGGACCCTGGAGTTGATAATGGATGTGAACGATGCACCTTCATCATCGTCGGCGACCCTTTCACATAAAGCATCTGCACAATCGGGCAATACGGGAGCCCAAAAGAAAGTAGCGCTTGCTACCAGTGTTTCCCATTCAAACTGCGTATTATGTCCTAAACAACAACATCCCTTACGTTTATGTACAAAATTTTTAGCTCTTCCAGTAAATGATAGGTTTTCGTCAATTAAAAAGCACAACTGCTATTTGAATTGTTTGACAAAAGGCCACTCAATGAAAGACTACAAGAGCCGGTACGCGTGCTCTAAGTGCAAAAGTAGACATCATACTCTACTCCACAGAGTGCCCTGCAACACGCAACCTTCAAAAGACTCCACAAAAGCAACTTCTTCACAAGCCTTTCACACTAATATACAGTCCACTTCTTCGCATAGTAGTCCAACATCGAATGAAGAAAATTTGAAATCGTCGAATTTATCTTCAGCTCTACTAGGAACTGCGATAGTTCATATTTGCCACTTGGGGTCAACATATGTCGCTCGAGCTTTAATTGATTCAGCTGCCGAAGCATCGTTCATCTCGGAGCGACTTCGGAAACTTTTAAAGCTGCCATGCTCAAAAACCAACGAGGTTATTTCGGGACTTAATCAAACAGTTTGCAACAATACCTCGAAGAGTTGCTCGTTCGTTTTGGGCTCACCCCGTGGCCCAAATATTTTCATAGATGCCAATGTTTTCGTTTTACCAAAAATCATTGGCAACTTACCTTCAACCTCAATAGGTGAATCGATACTAGATCAAGTGCTTAAAGTACCTTTAGCAGATTCTAAGTTTCTTCAAAGCGGTCCGATAGATGTTTTTATAGGAGGGGATTCATATCCCAAAGTAATGTTAGGTGGCGTAAAGCGCAGTTTAAATAACAATTTCCTGTCCCAAGAGACCGTGTTCGGGTGGATCATCACTGGAGCATCTTCCACTGCACAGGTTTCTTGCTTTGCTACCAAAGTCTCAATCGGGGAGGACATCTCGTTAGATTGTCAACTGCGTAAGTTCTGGGAACTGGAAGAAGTTCCTAAAAAAAATTCTTCAGTCTGCAGAGGACTCGTTTTGCGAAGAACTGTACTCGAAGACGACTATACGAAACCCGGATGGTAGATATGTCGTGTCGTTGCCGTTTAAAAGTTTTTATCCCACGGATTTAAAATTAGGTGCATCTCGGCCAATCGCGCTGCAGCAATTTTATCGCAACGAAACAAGATTGTTAAAAACCCCTTCGTTAAAAGAAGAATACGACAATGTCGTTAAGGAATACCTTGAATTAGGACATATGGAGCGATTAGAAGCTCCAAATTTCGAACATTCACCTAGCCACTTTTGCCTCCCACATCACGCCGTTCTGAAACCCGAAAGTACTTCGACGAAGTTGAGAGTAGTTTTTAACGCGTCATGTAACTCTTCGAATGGCGTCTCGTTAAATGATATTCTCTGCAATCGGATTTAACTCTTCTTATAATTCGGTGGCGGCTGTACAAGTTCGTTCTAAGTAGCGACATACAGAAAATGTATCGTCAAATTTTGGTCAAACCTGAACACAGACCTTATCAGAGGATTATTTTTAGGGATGACTCGTAAGGTAGCATACAAGACGGTCAACTTAAAACAGTTATTTTCGGGATAAATTGCGCGTCATACTTGGCAATTAGAACACTTATTCAATTAGCTCAAGACTGTCAGGATTCACATCCATTAGCAGCTCAAATTCTCCGTAACTTCATGTACGTAGATGATGTCTTAGCAGGATTCCACGATATAGCCACAGCTTTACAAGCGCGAGATGAACTTATTGAATCGTTATACAGCGTTGGCTTTTCCTTGAGGAAATGGTCCTCAAACTCTAAAAATATTTTAAAAAATCTCCCACGAGATCACCTCCTAGACAAAGATTTCTTGGAATTAGACGAAACAAGCACTACAAAAGCATTAGGAATTCGATGGAACGCTAAATCAGATCGATTCTTCTTTAAAGTTCAGGTCCCCTCGTTGCAGGACACGTATACGAAACGCGAAGCATTGTCTCTGATATCGAAGCTTTTTAACCCAGCAGGTTGGCTAGCACCAATATCTTTTCGGATAATGGAACTAACTTTGTAGGCGCATGTACGGTTCTTAAAAAAGACTTTAAAAAATTCATTACCACAACTCAAGAGTATGTGTGGAACCTATATAGCCTTCAAGAAGTCTCCTGGTATTTTATCCCGGCAGGCGCTCCTAATATGGATGGTCTCTGGGAAGCAGGGGTTAAAAGTTTAAAATTCCATCTTCGTCGTACTGCTGCTTCTCAGAAACTCAGCTTTGAAGAATTTGAAACCCTTCTTTGTCGCGTCGAAGCCTGTCTAAATTCAAGACAGATATCACCTAATTCCAACGACCCCGCTGATTGCGCAGTTCTCACTCCGGGTCATTTTCTAACTGAGGGGTCAATACTCGCCCCACCGGAACCCTCAATCGAAACACATCCTAGTTGTAGTTCACCATGAAAATCTTCCACCTAATGAATGTCGCTTGGGTTGGGTCACCAATATATACCATGGAACTGATGAAAGAGTTCGAGTGGCCGACATTCGCACCCGAAAGGGAATGATAACGCGCCCCATCGTAAAGTTAGTTATCTTACGAAACTAACTCCACATTATTTCGATTCGTTTTTTCCTATAGCTTATAAAATGGACGCACCACTAAGCGAATTTTCGCCATACGTCCTCCGCGGTAGCAGTGATCTTAGGGGGGGGATGTGTACAATAAGATCGTGAAATCTGAGGTTGTTAAGTTTCCTGGGTATCCTGTTGCCCAAAATTCCGCGTTCGGGTGGGTACTTTCTGGCCAATGTGTCCCTTAAGGCACAGCGACACCCTAATGGGTCACGTTCGTTTATGTATATATATATGATCTCATGACCCCCTAACGGGCAGTAGTCTTAAGTTGTTATGGCCCCTAATTGGCATAGATTTAAGTATTGAATTTATAACGAATTATGAATTAAAGCACATTGAAAAACCTCAACAATTGATTATTATTGCACGCATGCTAGGATAGACTCTAGTACATTCTTATAGTTGAATTCATGTAAATAATACCGACCCACAAATATTTGACATTATCTGGAAGGACGCCATAGTACGAGAATCGCATGCGGAAGACCAGTCGGTTCAAATCACTAAGTTGCTATGTATGGCATGTGATGCTGCCATGCCCAGAAGTCGCGGAAAAGCACAGCGCACTCCGGTATATTAGTGGAATGACGAAATTGCGGAAGAGCGTAGAAAATGCCACAAAGCACGAAGAATAGCGCAGAGTGCACGCTCATCACCACGATATGCAGAGCTACACAGCACCTATGTCGCACAAAGAAAGGCACTTAAAAATGCCATAAAAAAGAGCCAGAAGTTATGCTTTAGGCAACTGCTGGATAATGTCGACCTAGATCCTTGGGGATCAGCCTACAGAACTGTGATGGCCAAAGTTAAAGGACCGATATCACAGCAACCTACGTGCCCGATACTGATGAATATTATTGTTGAAACACTTTTCCCGGCGCAAGATCGCTGGACTTATCCAAGCGAGGATCTAGAAAGTACGGAAATTCCGCAAATTACAGAGCAAGAGGTGCTGGACGCTGCAAAAAGAGTTGCTGATAACAAATCCCCAGGACCCGACGAAGTACCAAACATAGCCCTTAAAGCCGCGATTACAACTAGGGCTACATTATTTACTGATCTTTTTAATGCCTGTATGCAAGAAGGCGTGTTCCCTCGCCCGTGGAAACGACAAAGACTTATCCTATTGCTGAAACGTGGTAAACAGCCGGACCAACCATCCTCATATAGGCCACTTTGTATGCTGGATTCCCTAGGGAAGATTTTCGAGCGTATAATTAGTGAGCGCCTACAGCTGACTCTAGAAAGACCAGGTGGATTATCGAATAGTCAATATGGATTTCGCAAATCAAGATCCACCGTAGATGCAATACAAACAGTCGTCAATATAGCTAGAGAAGCTATCTCTGGAGGCCAAAATAAAAGGTAGTTCTGTGCACTGATTATGTTGGACATCAAGAATGCTTTTAACACTGCGAACTGGATGCAGATAATGGCAGCGCTGCAAAGCTTCGGCACTCCAGCTTACTTACGCAGAATTATAGGTAGCTATCTTAAAGACAGAGTACTTCTTTTTGACACGGATCAGGGAGCAAAAGATGTCGGATTATTTGGCAACGGTTGATTTCCATTAGAGGAAGAATTAGCATTGGTTTTATCATTGTTTTTGTTCGTGAATAATGGTGAGTGAGAGCTAAGACTGCAGGCAGGTGCATCGAACTTAGCTTTGGAACGGGTCATTATGTCGCTAGGTTGAGCAAAGTTGTTGTTTTTCGAGCTATTGTTATTTGCATTGCTATTGCTTGTCGAGTTGTTGTTGGTAGTAGGTGAAGACTCGACACACGGCAAATATATATTTGAAATTGTTTGAACGAATTCGCTTATACTATTTAAGTTTGTAATGGTCTCATTTAACTTGGCAGGAGTAAAAGGCGATAGCCGATTTATGCAATTGTCACATTTAAAGAAAACATTCTTATTATTATTTAATAGATTCGCACAGCTAGTATTTATCTTAGCACATTTAAGATGTAGATATAGAGAACACACACCGCAGCTGATTTTGTCAACAGCCAAACACTTAGTCTTGCATTTAAGGCAGAAAGACATAGCAGCAGTGCTAATACAATATTAATATATTAAAAGAAATTATCTTCACAGCGCGAGGAGAAAACACGTCTGCACCCGACGACAGTTAACTGACAAATTGTTGTTTAAACGTTTTTGTTTCTGTATTCAATAACCAAATGTACCTAAATTTAAATTTTTTCTTGTCACACTTATGCTCCTACAATCACAAACATTTTGTAGGCTGTCTTGTTTTGATTTCGAATTCAAAACTCATTGCGAACATTTGCTATTAGCAATATAGGAGTATTACATATATGCTATTGTTGTTATATCTGAAATTACTGTTGCCTCTAGAATTTCCACGGAAATTACTTCCTGTTCTCGCTCTATAATCATTTTCGCTACAACGTCCTTTGAATCTTTGAAGGTTGTTGACGCAAGGATTGATTTCACCATATCTGACCTACTATTTAATCTAAAAACGCTAATGGTTTGCTCAACCGCCATCTCATGGACTTTTGCCTGCGTCATAACTTAGAGAGCGCTCTAGCGAGCCAGAAAGCTTGGAAAATTCTGAAAAATTGTTGTTGGTTTCTCTTAGGGCTGCAATTTTACCGGCGACAAATTTCGAGTTGTGTGACCTAATTTTACTACATAACGCTTCTTTAATTTGACTTACTGATTCTATATGCGTTGGTAGGGCTTCGCGTCCTTTGCCTTCGAGCTTTGATTTTATAAATGCGATAAAAGTAGTGGTCAAATTTGCATCGGATAATTCTTCTATTAGGTCACTTTAATCGATAAATGTGGCAAGTGATAACGAGTAGCCGCTGTAATTTTCTCGCATAATCGAAGCACAAGTACTAATAAATGATTTCTTTTGCTCAGCTGTATCCCTGGCTTTAAAATTGCATTACATAGTTTCGTTTCCTTACAGGTCTGGCATACTCGCACGAAGTTACGTACCTGTACCACCATATTAGGCCAATAGTTCAACCTCCTCAGTCGATGTAGCGGGTTCGCCATACCCCCATGCGCAGCTATCTCTGGAAAGTGTGCATTTTCAATTAACGTTGACGTCAACGCCTCAGGGACCCACAACTTCCACTCATTCTCCTCTAGTTCTACGTTTTTAGACAAGAAGTTTTTAAAAACCATGCCGTCCTCTACCTTTAGATCAGGCAACCTTTCTTTAGTGTTTTCAATCGTGTTGATTAGCTCTTTATACTCTTTCGATTCGAACTCAACTGTATCCACATTTGCTATTGGGGATTCTGTAATCTCTGCTATACAATGCGAGAGCGTATCTGCACCTTTACGGTGCTCTATTTCAAAATTAAAAGCTTGTAGTTGTAGTGACCACCTAGCTAGTCTTCCGTTGAAGCCTTTCAACGACATTAACCTCTTCAGGCTAGCGTGGCCAGTCACTATCGTAAATGGCATTAAATCGATATATGGTCGAATTCTCTTGACGGCCATCACCGCCGCAAGGCATTCCTTTTCCGTGGAACTGTAACTCCTCTGGTATTCGTTGAATTTCTGTGAAAAATATGCGATTGGCTTTTCTGCACCGTCACTTTTTTTGATAGAGTACTGCACCGAGACCATAATCAGATGCATCGCATTGTACAAAAAATATTTTCGAAAATTCAGGGTGTTTAAGAAGCAGAGCACTTGTGAGTGCTCTCTTCATGCTATTGAATGCTTCAATAGTTTCCGTAGATAATTCAAATTTCTTACCCTTCTTTAAACAATCGGTCAAAGGTGCTGCCATTGTGGCGAAATCCTTTATAAATCTCCTATACCATGCTGCAGTTCCGAGGAAACTGCGCACTTGTTTTACCGTTTTCGGAACAAGGATATTCTGTATTGCTTTGATCTTTTCAGGATCTGTCTTTAACATCTCGCTTCCTACTATATAACCTTAATACGGAAACTCTTTAAAACAAAGTTTCGATTTTTTTTTAAGCAGATGACGACTTCTTGTAAAGTCCGAAGATGCGAGTCAAAGTCAGGGGAGATGATTAGCAAATATCCAAATAGATAAAAACTTTTGACTTAAGCCTCTGTGGGATGACGCGATCCATTAGATGGCATAGTCTTTGGGCTGCATTGCACAATCCAAATGGCATTGTAACAAATTGGTAGAGTGGACGTCCAGGCACGGTGAAAGCAGTGTAAGGTTTACTAGCTTCGTCTAGCTCAATTTGCCAAAACGCGAAATTAGATCAACGCTACTTATAAAGTGTGTGTCGTCAATGCGACTTAGTATACCCTCTATATTTTTTAAAGGGTATGCATCTTTTACGGTGACGGCGTTTAGTTTGCGAGCGTCTAAATAAAAGCGATTCTTCCCCGGTTTCCTCACCACTGTCGTTCGGTTACTCCAAGGACTCCCACTCTCTTCTATAACGCCTAACTCCAACATTTTATCGACCTCTTCATATACGATAGCTTGCATCGCCGGCGAAAGAGAATGTCGCTCCTTAATAGGTACTCCTTCGTCGACCAACTTTATTGTATGTTTTTCTAGACTAGTTCGTCCCAGCCCGTGATCTTCATATGTTTTAAAGCCCTTTACTACTTTTTCCAAACGTTCTTTTTGCTCTGACGTTAAACTGCGTAAAACACGACGTTCGTTCCTATCTTCACCAGACACCATCTCTTGTTATATTTTTGTTAAGTCGATATCATCAGCGGCAATTACTTCAGGTGCAAGTTGAAATGCTCTCCAAAAGTCGACCCCGAAGAAAATCTTTTGCTCTAGGTATCGGCATAAAAAATGCAATTTTTTTCTCTGCTGCATTGAACTTTACCGGTAAAGTTATTTTTCCTAAAACGTTATGTCTGCGGCCGCCTGCAGGTTTGACAGAAGACTCATAACGTTCGATTGGACCTCCTAATTCTTCTACAAACTCCCTACAGCCACGGCCTAGAATGCTGACTGAGGCGCCAGTATTTAGCAAGCCGCGTGTTTGTATACCCCATATGTCTATATCCGCATACACACGCGGGTCTGTGGTACTTAATTCCTTAATAGATGCCACTACCTTCTGCCGGAGTTTTTTTCTCTTTTGAAATCGTTCCCTCGCCTTCTGAACTTTGCGCGATACTGCCCGACGGCCCATAATAAGGCTTTCAGCAAATATTTCTTTCCCAAGTTTCAAGATATTTCCTAAGTCGTTCTTCGCAAGATATCGTGCTTTCCTTCCTAGTCTTTGATGGCTTTATGGGTTTTGTGTTTTTATTAAAAATGCAAATATCAGTTGTAACTTCGGATTCAATATCTGGTTCGGTATTTGTTAGCGCGTCTACTTTGACGAGGTTTGTGTGGAGCGCGATTCCCCCGTCACAATCGCGTTTCCTGCTGGGTTACACATAGGGCATTAATAACATCCTGTTTGCCACATTTGTAACAAAAAATGCGTCGCTGAAGCGACATTCACTCTGTGAAAAAGTGGCCGTCGGCGCCACAATTCCAGCACGAAACGTTTCTGCGAACGCCTGACTGCTTATTTGAAGACTGATGACGTATTTCCTCCACGGTGACTTGACCTTCATCACCGGCAGTAAAACGTTCATCATCTTCAGATTGATAAATTCCATTTACATGTTGTGTGCGGGGCGTAAAACATCTCAGCGGAGTGCGATCTCGGCGCGGAAAGCATTGTTCGACTTCCTTGCATTCCATCCGTAGTTGGTGAGTATGCTGAAATTGGGTAAACCATTTTCGCTAGAGATTTCTGGAGGTTCCCAAACCTAACTATCTCATATTCTGGGATTGGATTTTTAAGTCGCGAACGCAAAACGCCGCTGGCATGGAAGTAATCGTCGATGTTTTCTGCAGGCCTTTGCTTCCTTTCTGTCAATTCTCTCAAAGTTTTGATGAAAATTGCCGCCGCAACGCAAACTGCAAACCCGGCCAATCGACCTTGCCATGAGACTTTATGTTAAGCCAGTACCACTCACGTGCCTCCCCGCTCAACAATCTATGAAAATCAAGTATTATTTCATCCCATGTACACTCGTATTGGTCTTTTAGGTACTCTAGTCGAAATATAAATTTCTCGACAGGCATGACATCGCGGTGCCCTTGAAAGTTAATACCCCATTTTTCTACCTTAATATTCTTAGTCCCGACGCTTCTGGTGGTTTATTGCGAGTGTCGGCTGCTGCACTGACCATGTGGCGATTGTTGTTTCTATTCATGTTACCATTATTTCTGTTAGCCTGCGTAGCTAAATCGAGGGATCGCCTAGACTCACGACATTCAATACTCGAATTGTGTCTTCGTCGTTTATTATTTCGATTACTCGCTCTATTGTTACTCCCCTGCATTCTCTAATGCTGTACCTGTATTTGGAATTGCCCTAGTCAACTCCGGTAAACTCTTGCAAATTTCCGTCATAATCGCTTGTTTCGCCTCGACCATCAATTCTTTTTAAATTGGTGTTAATTCATCCCTTAGCCCACGAGAGTTGATTATAGAAGCACGGTTTGGATCAGTAATATTGGTAGTTGTAGGTTGCGGGAAATTTAGGGTAGATGGTGGAGCAGGTAATGGTTGCGATTGCATGGGCTCCTTCGGCGGTTTTAGAATAGTACCGGTGTTCTTCTTTGGCTCTGCTCAAACGTGATTTGTGTTTGCTTGCCTATTCTCCCCGCCTGCGGCAGTGCTATCCCTCCTATCCGATCGGAGAGATCAATAAAAGTAAGGTCATGGATGTTACTTCGTTTGTGGTTTTCCATTCTTGCAAATTTTAACTTTTTCGTTTGTTTCCTTATGGATCGAGTGTTATAGGGTTCGACGCGTGTCATCCGATTAGTGTATTATTCCTATTTTAAGGTCTATGCTTTCAAATTTCTTTCGCACAAAAACAGGCTAATTCGATTTCAAAATGTTTCATTTCCATTTCATACTGTAAAGATTATAAATTTTTTGTTAAAATTTGACTTAAAAAAAAAATTGTTTTAAAGTGGGCGTGTTCGTCATCCGATTTTGCTAATTTTTATTTAGCAAACATATAGTAACAGGAGTAACGTGCGTGCCAAATTTCATCATCATATCTTCAACGACTGGCAAATTACAGCTTGCAAAACTTTTAAATTACCTTCTTTTGAAAGTGGGCGGTGCCACGCCCATTGTCCAAATATTTACTAGTTTTCTATTTTGCGTCATAAGATCAACGCACCTACCAAGTTTTATCGCTTTATCCGTCTTTGGTAATGAATTATCGCACTTTTTCGGTTTTCAAAAATTTTCCACCAAATTTCATCAAGATAACCCAAAATTTACTCAAGTTATCGTGTTTACAGACGGACGGACAGACGGACGGACGGACATGGCTAAATGAATTTCTTTTTTACCTAGATCATTTTGATATATAGATGTCTATATTTATCTCGATTATTTTATGCCGTTACGGATTACCGTTATGCGAACAAAGTTAATATACTCTGTGAGCTCTGCTCAGCTGAGTATAACAACAACAACAACAACCTTGCCAGGGAATCGGAGGGGACCGTTCGCGGCCAGCTATTTAATAACCGCCCGCTGACCATTCAGCCGTCGGCACAGGTACCTCTACACCTCGGCTTAGGGTGGGTGGTATTATGGTCGCCTTTTACGTCCGGTATACCTACTGTGGGCATATTATTCTGCCCCTAACCCACTGGGGTACCAACGCGGGGAAAACCCACACCTTGACAACGTCTTCTGTCACGAGAGCTCAGCCGGGCATATGTTACGGGAAGTATAGAATTTATAATATATATATGTAAGAACTATTACTTTTTGGGCAAGCTTCGGAACGATCGCTTTTTAGAAATGTCCTTCCCCGCCGACTTGGCCCTCATCGATGGAGTGGTATTCACGCAAGTAATGAAATATATTTGTATTAAGTTAATAATTATTTTTTTTTATTTAGTATAAATTTATTTATTTAATTTTTTTATTTTTATTTAGTATAAATTTATGTAGTTTTGAGAGTGTTAACCTTAAGTTATTTCGTATTAGGTTAGCTAGTATTAAGTTAATTAGTATTAAGTTATTCAGCATTTGGTTGTTTAGTGCTAGGTTCCTTAGTATTCGGTTATTGTTTAGGGTCCTTTAATGACCAGTTCCTCAGGGTTGGTTCTTTAGGGTTGGTTCTTTAGGGTTCGATTATTGTTTAAGGTCCTTCGCGTGCCAGGCCCCTAAACTCTACCCTCCCAACGACTCTAATAGGTACATATTGTTACCCGGCGCTTTAGTACTTCGGCGTTTTGTGAACTTGCGACAAAATTTAGCATTTAAGTTTTGTTTAAAGTCGCTAAGCACAAAGTTGCGTTTATAGATTCCTTGGCCATGCTTAAATTGTATTTCGCGGGTCCTTTTGTTGTAACGCGCGGCTTTACTTTCATACGCTTCATGCAAATTCTCTTTTATTTTCTCGCGCATCAATCTAAGCCTATCACTAGGGTCAAGTAAAAAAACTTCGTTGTCGCTCAAACTCTCTAACCTCCGTGCCAGTGCATAATCAGCCCCATTCGTAAAAAATAAAAAGCTGTTTTTAGGTGTCTAACCCCGTACGTTTCCATTAGTTCTGAGAACAGTTTAGAAACAAACTGTTTTCCATTACCGGAATGTACGATTTCCGGAACGCCGAACTTAAAGGAGAATCCAATGTTGTAGCAGATACGCTATCTAGAGCTTTTGAGGTTAATGCAATATATAATACAGAACTCAATTTTAATATTTTACAAACTGAACAACAAAAAGATTATGACTTAAATCAACTTGTATCTGATTCTCAATATCTAAATTTAAAGTTAATTAATATTCCCATTTTAAATTTTAATATTTGCTGTGAAACCAAAGGCCATTTGTACCGAGTAATTTGCGAAAGACAGTATTTGATATTTTACATGGAATAGCACATCCGGGTACAAGAGCTACACGACGGTTAACGATTATTGAAAGATTTACCCGTTGGCCTGAGGCATATGCATTAAAAGATATTTCAGAAACTGCCGTTGCAAATAAGTGTTTTAGAGAATATATTTCTCGGTTTGGAGTTCCATTAAAGATAACAACTGATCAAGGTAGCCAATTTACATCGAAATTGTTTTCAGAGTTAACTAAATTACTCGGTAGTCATCAAATTACAACATCCGCATATCACCCTCAAGGAAATGGTATAGTTGAAAGGTTTCATAGACAATTAAAAACTACTATAATAGCTAGAGAGGACACAAATAATTGGTATGACGAGTTACCTGTCATATTACTTGGTTTGCGATCTATTTACAAAGAAGATATTTCGGCTACACCAACGGAAATGGTTTTCGGTCAGAATTTACGTTTGCCAGGGGAACTTGTTGTGCCATCAGCTAAAAATTTCTCATCAACATAATTAATAAACATTAATTACAACAACCATATGAAGGACCTTGCAAAATTGTGGAAAAAGACCAAAAATGTTTTAAGCTTGAAATAGGTAATAATATTAAAACTATTCCTATTGGCAGATTAAAACCTGCAATAATTGAAACAACAGACCCAAACAATACCAAGAATTTACATAAAAAGAGAGTTACGTTCAATTTGTTTAATGTTAAATTTTCTTGAAGGGGGAGTAATGTAGGGTTCTTATTTCCGTTCATTGAGTAACCAATAAATCTCATTTCTTTTGCCCTATTTTCGAATTTACTGACTTTGAGAATTTGCATAACCCATACTTTTGATCCAAATACTTTAAGATTAGATATATTAAATTTTCCATATCTCAACTGCGCTGGCATTTTGAAGTTTATTACAGATGATGGACACCTATTTATTTGATAAACTGCACATCTGACAGCTTCTCTCTACAAATGCTTAGGTAATCCAGTTTCTGACATTAGTGTTCTTGCTTTGTTGTAAATTGTACGGTTCATCCTTTCTGCTACCCCGTTGGACTGCGGTGAATATGCATTAGTATATTGTATTTGAATACCTTATTATCGCAAACATTTTTTAGTATATAATTTTTAAATTCACCTCCATTGTCGCATCTAATCTTTTTAGTTTTATTGCCTGTTTGAGTTTCTAACAATTTTATGTATTTGATAATATTATCTGTAGCCTCACTTTTCTTATTAAGCAGATATACTACAGTGAAATGACTGTAGTCATCTATGATTGTACGATAATAAATCTCACCGTTTATTGTAGGATTTTTAACAGGACCTGAAAGGTCCGTGTGCAACAGTTCTCCAACGTACTTTGATCTCGGTTTCATTGATTGATTGAATGGCAAATGAGTTGCCTTTCCCTCCACACACGGTCCACATGTCTCGTTGGAATATGGTAAATTCAATATTTGCAGAAGCCTTCTATTTGCATGTCCCAGACGTCGGTGCCACAAGTCACTATTGTCATTAGCAGATTTGTTTGTGCTACTTAACACTGTATGCTGTAAGTTAAGTTTAAAATAAATGGTGTAAAGCTTTCCTATCCTTTCTGCATTCATTTTACATTGTTGATCATAAATACTTACAGAATTGTTTGAAAATTTTACATGGTATTTATTTTCTATTAGTTTTTGTATCGATATTAAATTATGTGACAGTCCTTGGACAACCATTAATTTTCACAACGGTATTATTGTATTTTACTACCAGGCAACCTTTTTCCCTAGCTACTAAGTACTGACCGTTTGCTACAAATTTTTTATTTCGTTCTCTATAGTTTCTACATTTCTTATATACTTTTTATATTTACTCTGAATTAAATTTTCGGTCGCACCCGAGTCTATTACAAAATGTATAATACTACTATTTCAGTCTTTATGTACGCTACTCGTGTCGTGAGCTGTGAACGATACCTCATACTCACTCTCTTCTCGTGCTGCATTGCCATAATGATAATTTCTTCCTGGCGTATTGTTATTGTATCTTCCTCTTCCCATATTTGTACTGACCTGATGTTGTGCTGCAGGCGGACACTACGAGCTTTATACTTTATACATAAAAAAAAATTTGGCGTGTACATGAAAATCGCCGATACGCGTGTATTTTTATTTTTTCTCCCCTTTCCGAAAAAGTATATTTGGTTCATAGGACAGAACTAAAGCTCGTTTTTGTAACGCAGTGTAATGATTAATGAATGAGACGTCATTAATTCAAGTTAATGAAATTTATTAGTGGATTTTTTATAGGGGTACGTAAATTGTTTAGTCCCGGGCCCGGATTTTCTCTCTACGGCTCTGCACAGCACTTAGCCCTATCTATCGATAACAATCGTATCTATGTAAGCAAAACACTATTCTCTATATATCGTCTAATAAAACTGAAAGCATAAAAATAACCTCGTGTATATTTCTTACATAAAAATTAATCCAGCTCTGCTGAAGCAATCTTAAACTATTCCAACAAACGCTTCCACTGCGCCACGACATCAAATCGAACCTAAACATAGGGAAGTTATATTTATCAAAGATAAAGAAGCAGAAACCAAAAATGGCGGAAAAAGAAATATGGCCCCTCTTGACAGAAAAAACCAACTTTAATAATTGGAAATGTAGGATCAAATTAATATTAGAAGAAAAGACGATAGCATATAAGTTAACAGAAGAGGAAACACAAAATAATAGCGCAAAATTTAGAAAGGATGATGCGACAGCGCGGATGATCATTGTTAAGTGTCTGAGTGACAAACATTTGGAAATAATAAGGTCGTACAACAATGCAAAATAAATGCTAAAGCACCTTAAAGAAGTGTTTGAACGTAAAAGCATATACAACAGGCTTCATCTCAAAAAGAGATTAATAACAATACGGTGCGGTGAAAATGAAAAGTTACAAGATTTCTATTGTAGGTTCGATGCCGCTGTAAATGATTTAATTGCAATAGGATGCACAATATCAGAAGAGGATCGGGTGTGCCAATTACTGTCCGCAATGCCATCTGCATACGAACTAGTAATAACATCATTGGAAACGCTATCAATTAACACTTGAGTTTGCGAAAGCGAGACTCCTTGACGAAGAGATAAAACTAATTACAACAATTAAAGCAGAGGCGGGTATAAACGCAGCATTTTTATGTTATACATATAACAAGCCAGGGCACAAGGTAGCGGAATGTCAACAACAGCGTAGTCGTTACTGGAGCGGAAATAATGGACGTGGCAAATACAATCAAATACAACATAGACCACAAGCAAGAGCAGCACAACATGAGGTCAGTACAAATATGGGAAGAGGAAGATACAATAACAATACGCCAGGAAGAAATTATCATTATGGCAATGCAGCACGAGAAGAAAGTGAGTATGAGGTATCGTTCACAGCTCACGACACGAGTAGCGTACATAGAGACTGAAATAGTAGTATTATACATTTTGTAATAGACTCGGGTGCGACCGAAAATTTAATTCAGAGTAAATATAAAAAGTATATAAGAAATGTAGAAACTATAGAGAACGAAATAAAAAATTTGTAGCAAACGGTCAGTACTTAGTAGCTAGGGAAAAGGTTGCCTGGTAGTAAAATACAATAATACCGTTGTGAAAATTAATGGTTGTCCAAGGGCTGTCACATAATTTAATATCGATACAAAAACTAATAGAAAATAAATACCATGTAAAATTTTCAAACAATTCTGTAAGTATTTATGATCAACAATGTAAAATGAATGCAGAAAGGATAGGAAAGCTTTACACCATTTTTTTTAAACTTAACTTACAGCATACAGTGTTAAGTAGCACAAACAAATCTGCTAATGACAATAGTGACTTGTGGCACCGACGTCTGGGACATGCAAATAGAAGGCTTCTGCAAATATTGAATTTACCATATTCCAACGAGACATGTGGACCGTGTGTGGAGGGAAAGGCAACTCATTTGCCATTCAATCAATCAATGAAACCGAGATCAAAGTACGTTGGAGAACTGTTGCACACGGACCTTTTAGGTCCTGTTAAAAATCCTACAATAAACGGTGAGATTTATTATCATACAATCATAGATGACTACAGTCATTCACTGTAGTATATCTGCTTAATAAGAAAATTGAGGCTACAGATAATATTATCAAATACATAAAATTTTAAGAAACTCAAACAGGCAATAAAACTAAAAAGATTAGATGCGACAATGGAGGTGAATTTAAAAATTATATACTAAAAAATGTTTGCGATAATAAGGTATTCAAATACATTTGCATATTCACCGCAGTCCAACGGGGTAGCAGAAAGGATGAACCGTACAATTTACAACAAAGCAAGAACACTAATGTCAGAAACTGGATTACCTAAGCATTTGTAGGGAGAAGCTGTCAGATGTGCAGTTTATCAAATAAATAGGTGTCCATCATCTGCAATAAACTTCAAAACACCAGCGCAGTTGAGATATGGAAAATTTAATATATCTAATCTTAAAGTATTTGGTTCAAAAGTATGGGTTATGCAAATTCCCAAAGTCAGTAAATTCGAAAATAGGGCAAAAGAAATGAGATTTATTGGTTACTCAATGAACGGATTCTGGGATCCTAGAGAAAATAAAGTAGTTTGTTCAACAGACGTAAGATTTGATGAGACCCAAACTAAATATTTAGAACAAAAAGAAGATAGCGACCCATATAGATTTAAAATAGAATACAGTGACGAACAAGAATAAGAACTAAATGATTGTGAAATCAGAAATTAAATGGAAAGGGTTGAACAAGAACAAAACCAAAACCAAATGATTGAGACAGAAAATGAAAGAATACATGCCACAACAAATCAAGAAGAAAAGCAAAACATATTAAAAACAAAATCAGGAATAGTAATAAACAAACCGAAATACCTACAGCAAAACACAATCTGAACAGAGTATCGAAGAGCAAGTAAATATAGCATATTGCCTATTAACAGGAGAACCGCAAAACTTCGAAGAAGCAATAAAAAGTGAAGAATGGGAGAAAGCTATAAAAGCTGAAATAAATGGCCATACAAAATTGGAAACATGGAGAGAAGCAACTATAACAACAGGAGCAAAAGCAATTGACACGAAATGGATTTTTAAAGAAAAACAAGATGGACCAAAAATGTAAGAATTGTAGCAAAAGGAATTCAGCAAAGTCAACCATACCAGAAACACTATTCTCCGGTTGCAAGAGCAACAACAATTAGAACCTTACTAAGTCACGCAATACAACAAAATCTTTAATTAAAACAATTGGACGTACCAACCGCATTCCTAAATGGGATATTAGATAATCATATTTATATAGAATGCCCTTAAGGTTTAAAGTTAAAAAAATGGAAATGTACTGAAACTGAACAAAGCTCTATATGGTCTCAAAGAAGCACCTAAATGCTGGAATTTAAGATTTCATGATAAATATCTCATTTGAACAGTCAAATCATGACTTTTGTTTTTACGTAAGCCAAAAAACGTGGGTACTTATATACGTAGATGACATATTAATTTTGGGTGAAGATACAGAAATATTATCTAAATTGAAAAACGAATTTAAAGTCAAAGACCTAGGAGACATTCGGGAATATTTGGGGCTCGAAATATTAAGGGAAAATGGAAAAATAGAAATCAAGCAAAAACGCATCATACTTAACATACTTAATAAGTTCAACATGGAAAATTGTAAAGGAGCTTCAACTCCAATGGAATGTAATTTCTCGTCAGAAGATAAGGAGGAAATTATGGATGTTCCATTCAAAGAACTAATAGGATGCTTATTATTTATATCAACGAACAGCAGGTCTGATTATCTTATCTGAGTCGACACTTAGATACACCAACATCAAGTTTATGGAAAGCTGGTAAGAGAGTATTGCGTTACCTAAAGGCCACTAGTAATAGAGGACTATGCTTTACGAAAATTAACAAGCAAATAATAGAACTGTTAGCGTATTCTGATGCAGACTGGGCAGGTGACAAATCAGATAGAAAAAGTACGAGTGGTTGTGTAATATTTCATTGTGTAACCCTGGTTCATTGGTACTCGAAAAAGAAAACTGCAGTTGCCCTGTCTACCGCAAAAGCTGAATATGTAGCAGAAGCACTGGCAACAAGCGAACTTTTATATTTGAAAGGAGTTTTGACAGTCCTGGTTCCACAAGTTAGTATTGTAGCAAATTTGTTGACAGACAATCAAAGTGCTATACGAATGATGGAAATTTTTGAAAATAGCAAACGATCTAAACACATCGATATTAAAGCCCATTTTATAAAAGATGTTGTTAGGAAAAATATAATTTCAGTTGCATATGTATCATCTGAACAAAATCTATCAGATACATTAAAGAAAGCGTTAGAAGTGAATATGTATAAAATAAAATTATCAACGCAAACAAAATTCTTGTAAAATTGCATAGAAAAAGAAATGATAATATTATTTTTATACACATATATACAATTAAAGGGTAGAATGTATAGTCTGGGACCAGGGGGAGGGTGCTGGGAGTGGTAGGAGGGGTGGGGGTGACTCCCCCTAT
This sequence comes from Eurosta solidaginis, assembly GCF_040869045.1. Lineage (NCBI taxonomy): Eukaryota > Metazoa > Arthropoda > Insecta > Diptera > Tephritidae > Eurosta > Eurosta solidaginis. The sequence goes on along the minus strand of NC_090319.1, from coordinate 168,201,610 downwards.
CTAAAAACACGACTCCCACCCACAGGAGCCTTATAGTTTATCACAATTTAATATTAAAGTTACCAAAAAATGCAAGGAAACGCAGTGAATTGAGCAAATATGGTGCTACCAGACCTCAAAATATGTACAAATAAAAAATGACTCAATCTATTTTAATCTCGCCATTTTTTTATTCCAGATTTTCTATTTTTTTTTATGAAGTAAACGTAATTTATTTTAAAAAATCGCAAATTTTAATAACAATTTTTAATATACGTAAATAATTAAAAAAAAAATAAAAAGCGCCTGAGGCGAAAATTTGGAATAAAAAATCGTGCGATATTTTATTTCAAATTTTTCATAAAATATATGTAAATTATTTTATGCTAGCCTTGACCATGATATTGCCGACTTATTCGCAAACTTTTTCAAATCGACCTATTCGTCAATATGTACCCAAACCGGTAGTTATCCGTTCGAAATTGTTAGTTCTAACTGTATTCTCAATCCAGTCATTGATAGTGCCACTGTACTTCAGAATTTTTTAGCTCTGAAACCGATTTTTTCTCCAGGGCCCGATGGTATTCCTGGCTGTGTGCTTAAGTTCTGTGCTGTGAACTCAACAGAACCGATCGTAAAATTGTTCAATTTATCTTTGCAATCGGCGTAATTTCCATCAATTTGGAAAGAGTCATTTATCATACCTCTGCACAAAAAAGGTAGTAGATCTAATATTGAGAATTATAGGGGAATTGCTAAGCTTTCAGCTATTCCTAAAACCTTTGAACAAATAATTACCTGTCAGCTTCAACATTCGTGTACTTCCATATTATCACCCTTTCAGCATGGGTTTGTGAGATGTAGATCAACCACCACAAACCTACTTGAGTTTGCCTCTTTAGTTCGGAATGGTTTTTTGGCTATAAAGCAAACAGATGTGATTTATACGGATTTTAGTAAAGCTTTTGATTCAGTGAATCACGAACTTCTGATTCTGAAGCTTGATTTACTGGGCTTGTCGAAGAATCTGACTTCATGGCTCTCAAGCTATCTTTCTAATAGAACCCAAAAGGTGCTTTATAAAAATACTATTTCAAAATCAATTAATGTTACCTCTGGTGTACCTCAGGGCAGTCATTTAGGCCCATTGCTTTTTACTCTTTTTATTAATGATCTGAATAAATTTTGAATAATTCACGAGCTCTAATGTATGCCGATGATGTAAAAATTTGCTATACATGCTTGCCTTCGGATTTAACTCGCTCAAATCTACTTCAGGTTGATTTGGACTCATTTCAACGTTGGTGTACAATAAATGCATTATTCCAAATGTAAGTTCATGACATTTCATCGCGTGAAGCCTGTCCTGTCGTCTTATGCACTTTATGGCACTCTTATGGAGCGTATATCTTCGATTAACGATTTAGGGGTTCTGTTTGACTCGAAACTGAGCTTCAATTCACATATTTCAGCTATTACTAATAAAGCAATGGGTACTCTTGGTTTTGTTAAAGGCTGGGCTAAGGAGTTCAAGGATCCGTATCTGACCAAAGTCCTCTACACTTCGCTGGTCCGCCCAATACTTGAGTATTGCTCGTGTGTTTGGTGTCCATTATATATTTCTCATATAAAACGTATTGAGTCTGTGCAGAAACAATTTTTAATTTTTGCTCTAAGGGCCTTTAACTGGGACTCAAATCTTCATCTTCCGTCTTATAGAAGTAGACTTCTTCTCATTGATTTGCCAACTCTGGAAAATCGTAGAATATTACTCGGGGTAATGTTCCTGCATAAGCTAATTCTAGGTGAGGTTGACTCCTTTAACTTTGTATTTTATTTACTTTGAACTTTGTAATTTTTAAATATATTATCAATATTTTAAGTTTCAATATTGATTTTTCAATTTTCAAAAATTTTTGAATATGGTGAAAAATTTAGAAAGAATTTGACGCATACTTTTAGGCGTTTTAAAAAATATAATTTAAAGTTTTGTTATAAAATAAAAGCGAGGTTTCAATTACTACACCGTCCGGCCAATTTGTAGGGAAAATCAAGAGGAGCACGACGCAAATTGGAAGAGCAGCTCGGCCTTAGATCTCTTCGGAGGTTATCGCGCCTTACATTTATTTTTTTTTTATTTTTTTTAAATATTTTAAAGGTAAGTGCTTTTAATATAGGTATTAGAAATTAATTCATTTCAATAAAGGTAATTTTTCTTTTCAGATAAGGTATATATTTTCCCACACCGTGGTATAAATTTATTTTAATCATCAAACTCTTTGAGGTTCTCGCTCATGTCTTCAAAACACCCCTATGCTGTTGAAAATTAATCCTCAAAGCTTGGCAAAGGGCTTACCAGGTAACTCGTTCCACCGACCTACGGTAACGCCGGCACCAGTCTTTAGCCTCATTCACAAACAGACATTGTACGTGTTCGCACAAAATATTAAAATTCCCATTGAGTGTGTCTATCACAAGTAACTCTATTCGGGACAAGAAACTATCAACTGATAGACGAGAGGTGCCGTCGAACTTTACATCCCAACTAGAAACTAGATGCGCTATCCTACTCGTATAAGGAACAGTGGAAAATTCGCTCAATCGAATTTGGTCAACCTGGTTATGAAAATTAGTCCTACTTATATTTGGCAATGGAGGTGCATTTCTAGACCACACTGGTGTAGGTGTTGAGCAGAAAATAAATTAGCTGGCTGACTTATATCATTACCTACAGGGACTTATTGAGCAGGGTTAATATTTAACTGCTCTAAAAACCTGGATAAGGTGTTTTCTATCCTCGCCTCTACTATTTGGGCTACGCGATTCTCCAAACCCTCAAAAACCGTTGCTGACTTCGCAGACACAATTGCTGAAACAATGTGTCTGATGCGAGCTTCATCATCATTTGCCGGTGGTACGTCACCTCCATGCGCTCCTTCAGCTGACAAGCTACTACCATTTGCTGCTCCTTGTTGCAGGCCTTGTTGTTCTTCCCTATTGGATTTTTGTAGTTTTCCTCTTCCACTGGTATTACCTGCGTTGCCCTGAGACATCGTCTTCAATAATCTAGTCTTATATATATTGTGATTAAACTCCCTACTGCAGCAAGGAGTTCTACAAAGTGGACAAGAAGAATTGTTCTTAAGCCACGGCAATAGGCAGTTTCCGTGGAAGCGGTTGTCACACGCGGTAGTTAGTATGTTATCCCTATTCGTAAAAGCCTTCTTAAATAGAAAACATCCAGCCTGCAAAGAATCGTGTTCGTCGCTGTGACGCAATGGTATACTCCCAAAAAAAAGTTTAAAAAAAGGTATATGTATATTTGCACTCGCAAAAAAAAGATATGACCCTTTAACGCAGTGTTAAAAAAAGTATTTTAACGCAAACAAAATTGTTTTTAAGAAAACCAAAAAAAAATCACCAGAAATATGAGAAGCTTTTTCGCTTGGTAATCAATGCAAAAAAAAGTTCTTATCAAAAAAACAAAATATCATCAAAACCAAACTTGGTTTTAGACCATGGGAGTCTCTGTAGTGGTAATGTGGCACAACGGTGTAAGTAAGGGCAAATGTCATACTGTGTTGTGGCATGCAACATTTTGAGAAAGAAATATCGGTTGTGATTTATTTCATGTACAATCATAATTTCCGAAATATTCAGTCTTTCCCAAATACTAAACGAAAGTTAAAAAAAAGGTATTAAATTGAGGTGGCATCTCGGCAATGAGTTTGAGATGTACTTACTCTTTGAAAACTTGTATATTTTTTCTATGGGATTGTAGCAAGCGTGAACACGTGGTAAGTCAATTGGCATTTAGCCATAATGACGAAAATTCCAAAATGTGTCGCTTATTTTTGCACAAAACCAAAAGAAGAGTCATGCTTTAATTGTTTCCTAAATACGAAGTCTTAACGCGGTACGCATCTCAAGGCATCTAGGCTATAGGATGGTAAATTCCTTCGAAAATTCTTCGCATCTACAAGAAAGCTACTTAAATACAACCGCAATAAAAGGAAAATAAAAAAAATGTATAAAATGTTAAACTAATCAAAAAAATTCCAAAAGCAGGCCGACTATTTGATTTAAGGAATGAATCATATATGAGGAGCCAATATTTAATAAAAGCACGCAAAAGTTGCTTTCCTCTATCGGGCCCACGTTGGGCGCCATTTTTTCTATTATGATCTTCATTGACTGAGTGTGCAACAGTTACATTCAAGGACGAAAGAGCTGCAGTGCTTGTGGCAAGGTGCAACGACCACGGCGTGTGCACTAGCGTTTAGACCCGGAGCTTCAGCTTCGTGGATTCGATAACGCGATCACTGCACAGCACTGCTCTCCCCAGTCAATGGTGAAACACGATAATTATTTTTGCACACTGGGGATATTCACACAGAAATAAAAAAGAAGTAGGTTTGACGAATTTGCATGGCACACTTCACTAATACGACACCCTCAACTTACCCCTATACTTGGCAGCTCGTTGTTGCAACATTTGGGGGCTGCCTCTGTACCCACCCTACCTTTGGCCTCATTGATGTTGGTGAGGCCCCAATACATTACCACTAACTCCGGTGTCTCAAACCAAATCAAACAAATTAGTTACCCATTATGAATTATTATTATTTAAAACAAATTCAATCCATTCTACATTTCGTTTCTTAGTTTAGTTAACCTAAACTAAATTAATGGAATTTACTTTGATTTTTAAAACGAAGAAAATCACGAAAAAAAAGCTCAATAAAAAAGTATATGGTTGAACTTTAGTTAGTCTACCTAGAACATTAATTGTATATCGCAATTCAAAAATTAAATAGTTATACACATGTATGTAAATATGTATTTACGTTTATATATACGTATGTACACTTGATATATATATATCAACTCATGTACGTATGTGCATACATGTGTATGTACATTCATATTAATGAATAATCAAAAAAAAAAATAGTTTGATAAACGTTTGCTTAGTTTAGTTGACCTACACTTAATTTGTGAGATTTATTTAGATTCATAATCCAAGAAAATCATTATAAAAGAAGGTAAAAAAAAGTGTAAAAAAGAAATGATATGGTAGGACTATACGTAGTCCTTACGCGAATTCTAAATTTATATCCTAGAGCTAAACAAAAATAATTTTGATATACGTATGTATGTAAATGTGTATGTGTGCCTTTATGTACGCATATACAAGAAAAAGTATTGCCAACAAATAAAAATTAAGTTGAAAAGACAACTAAATTACTTATATATACATATACATATATGATACATATACATATATGAACATATATGTACGGCAACTTACAAATAACATTAAAAACACACGAGTTTAGGTTTAACCGAATTTTGATCACCTTTTATTCACTTCAAGTGCTTAAACAATAATGATCCTTAATTTTGATTCTACGATGTCATTGCCCACACTTCAAGCTCATATCTCTGGTATAAGAGGCGAAATGTGGGAGAGACGTTTTGGGAGTGTAACGACACACGTACATATGTAGTCGACATATATACAGGGCCACAGAGAGCCGAGCCGGGCCCCTGGGACAGATCGCGTACACGGGCCTCCCTAAAAAATAAACTTAAACTCAATCCAGTAAAAAATAACGTAACATACATACATTTTTCAATTCACTTTTTCAGTTTTATTTCATATAAAATAAGATTTACTGGAGCACTTACATAAATGAAATGTTAGATTTCATTGTTTGAGTTACTTGCATAAACTTTTTCTAAATATGTACATTTTAAGAGCTTGAATCAGCCAAGGAAAACCTTCCGTGCTTCTTGGTCTGCGAATATGGAAATTACCGATTCAAAACTAATACTGCGAGCAACGCCAATGTTTCAAGGCTTGTCAAGCGATTTTGGCTCATAGTAGAACGTAAAAGATATTTCACGCGAGACAATAGACTAAAAGGACGCTCCCCTCCAGCCACACTGACTGGAAGTGTGCAAAATATTCTTAATGCTATGCAGATGTTAGAAAATAATAATTCCATCTTCAAGTCATGAAATTTGTTCAGAAGTTGAAATGGTGGCAGCGAATCACATCCCAAATTTGCTAAGTGAATGACTTTGAGATGAATGATTTCATCTATCAGATCCGTAGAAATATCGATGCCAAAATCGTGCAGAATGCCGCTGCCTTTTCTCTGAGCTTGTGAGGACCCAAATCCACCGGCTTTGGGGCCCACACATTCGAACCTAGATAATCTACAATTACAATTTATATATTATTTTTCGAAACACCCTAATGTGTATGACAATGAATTTATATCAGCGCATATAAGATGTACAACATATAAACCTGAATTATATTAATTGAGTTTACACACATAAAATAATCACTTTTCTGAAACACCCTAATATACACTTATATATTTATTATTTCGCAAAAACATAATTTTCTCTGCCCGCAAAAGGCAAATATTTTGGGTGGATATTATATTTTGCATAGAGATCAAACGGTAAAAACTTTGGCTTTGCACTGAGATCAACGAACCTGCTGGAATTCTAAACAACGATGGGAATACAGCAACGCAATAAGCAACACACATAAGCTCCCATTTCAAGAGCACCAAAAATGTAAAAACATACGTATGCAAAGAAATTGCGACCAAGCACAGCAAGCATTGAAGCGAACCGTCAAGGCGGACATCGCACAAAGAGGAAACAAAAAAATGCAATGTACTAGAAAGACGTCATCTCAGGATACCAACAACACAGCGTGGGTACTAGGCGGCGATAAACATTACACTCGCAAGTTACTTACGAAGGGCAACCAACTCGTTGACAACCACAAGACACAATAAGCAGGCAACAGAGGGAAATTGAAAGTAACTATGCTAACTGGAGATGCGTACCAATGAAAGCGCATGCTAGGGGGGCAGTCCAAGGAGAATTACTACATATGTAATTTAGAAATAAATACTTATATGCAAGTAGATAATTGGATATATAGGTACAATAATACCGTTAAACGTAGGATACCTTATGTAAATACATATAATAAGTAAAATTTATTGTTGCAGGATAACTGTCCACCTGCGCGTGGACAAGTATAAAAGAGCGACAAATTTTGCGAATTTGAGTAGTAGCCAGCTAGGTATAGTAGCCTGCTAACACCCTGTTTAGCGGTGAATGGGACTCCTGGAATTTTTCAATCTCACGAGTTCTTTATTTTAGTAACTTTGGGGGGTTTTCCAACCCCATCGTGAGAGGGATTGTGGTGGTTTTTCCACCTTTAAGTTTTATCCTCGGTGGGGGTTTTACCAACTCCACCGACTGGGAGGAAGTGGTGGTTCCCCACCTCTGCTTTCTTTACGAATAGTTTGAGATTTTAGTTTAAGCCTAGCCCCGTTGGGGGTTTTCCCAACCCCATCGGCGTAGAACCGACGGTGGTTTCCCACCTCCGTCGCCGTAACTTTGAGGGTCGTTTTGCAATTGATTTGAATAAAGAGTTTATAACGTTTAAACAACAAACAGGATCTTTCTCTTTAAAAGGAGACGATAGGGATTCTTCTCTATTCCCACAGGGATCCTGGACGGACTGAGCATACCCCGGCATAAGGAAAAGTCCGTCACAAATGGCGCCCGAGCGGGGACACATGGTAAGCAAGTTACAATACGAGGATAATCACGAGAGGAGTACAATCAGCAAGAGGATAACAGGTGGTAAAATCACGGGAAGATCACACAGGGGAATTCAGAGTAGACGCGCACGATGGGAAAGGTAACATGGGTATATTACCTCAACCGCGACGAGCTGGTGAAATATACCACGGAGTTTGAAGTGGAGAGCACAAGGATGGTAGAAGAGCTACGGAAACGCTTGGCGAACTTTATCCAGGCACAGGGAAACAACTCAGCGTTTGAGACACGTTTTGAAGAGCTAGCTGTTCAGCATACCCGGCCGGTTAGGTCACCAACACCAAACAACAACGAATTAGTAGGGCCCCTGCGGCAGCGGCACCGTACCAAAAGTGATAAACCAGACGGCGGATCCAAGAGGAAGTTTGCAAACGCCGATATACGCCACGCACCAGCCGGTGTCGCACGCCAACGTAATGGACCGAGTACGTAAGTGGGGGTTGAAGTACGACGGCGGTAAGGAGCCACTTAGTTTCATTGAGCGGGTGGAGGAGCTGGCCGACAGTTACGAAGTTGGTCGTGATTCCATCCCACGAGCGTTACCTGAGTTGCTGAAGGACAAGGCCTTGGTGTGGTACCGGAACAACAATAGGCAGTGGAAAGAGTGGGAAGCCTTCAAGAAGAACTTTCTAAAATTTTTCCTGAGATCGAAGTATTTCGATCAGCTAGATGATGAGATCCAGCAGCGTGTGCAACGAGCAGGTGAGCAGTTTAAAGACTACGTTTAATCGTTAAAGGCACTCATGCGTCACGCTGACTACAACGGCGAGCAAAAGCTGAACCGGATTTACAGAAATTGTCGACGAGAGTACCAGCTTTACATCAAACGAAGCGAGTTCACCAGTCTAGAGGAACTGGTAAGCATGGCCGAGGACTACGAGAACATCATACCGGAGAAAGAACCGCTTAGGCCAGCGGCGAAACCTTTTGTGCCGCGACGGCCAGCCGAGCATTTTCACTATATACACGAAGATGATAAACAAGGAGATCGGAGACCGGAGGCGCAACGACAAGCGACCACGCCAGATCATGCGACGATACCACATCAAGGGCCCATCGATCCACGGAACGCATTCAGGCGATGCGGGGAAAGCGGACGCTACGCACATGGGTGTCGCAACGAACGAAGAGATTTCTGCTGGCAGTGTGGCCGAGTAGGTATACTAAGGCGTGACTGCTGTCGTGGACAGCAGGGAAACGGACAGAGACCCCATTAGTAACGAGGGGTGGTGTCTCAACGAACTCAGCCTCGTACTCAGTAAGTACATGAAGTTTCATCAACGATAAGACAGCGGCGAAAATTGACGCAGGGAGGTTCAAGAAGATACAGACACGAGTGGTGATGGGTGATGGCAGCGCAGCATGGATAGCGGAGGCAGTGGACGCAGAGGTAAAACTGGGGGATCAAGTGCATCAGAGTGAGTTGTTAGTTCTGCCTGGGTTAGTCGACAGCGTGGTGATCGGGACAGACTATCTGGCAAAGGCTAAATTTGAGCTGAGGTGTGGCAACGAAACAATAACGCTACGAGCAGAAGAGAGAGCGCAGGAGATGGTAACGTGTACAACCATGATGGAAGACGAAAGTAGCGCAAGTATCGAGAAAGACGTGAAGAGTGACGTGGCGGTGAGTACCTTACTAAAGCGTGAATTACAGATTTTCGAAGAGATGACAGGAGTATCAAACGTTGCCACGCATAAGATAGTGATGCGAAATGACCGTCCAATCAAACAGCGGTATTTCCCTAAGAACACAAAGATGCAGGCGATCATAAACAAAGAGATAAACGAGCTTATAGAGAAAGGTTGCATCGAACCATCTCACAGCCCACACAGTGCACCAATAGTTCTAGCCCGGAAGAAGAACGGCAAATGGAGGCTCTGCGTTCACTATCGGCAGCTCAACGCCCGCTCAGTGCCAGATGCGTACCCACTCCCAAGAATACAACATATCTTGGATAGACTACGTAGCGCGCGTTTTATCAGCAGTCTGGACCTCAAAAATTGTTATTGTCAAATCCCGATGGAAGAAGATAGCAAGAAGTATACAGCATTCACCGTGTCTGGCCGAGGGTTGTATCAATGGAAAGTGATGCCGTTCGGTCTACACTCCGCTCCGGCTACATTTCAGTGAGCATTCGACCGTGTTATTGGCCCAGAGTTGGAACCAAATGCGTTTGCCTACCTGGATGATATCATCATCACCAGCATAACCTTGGAAGAGCACATAAAGCACCTAGGAGAAGTATTTCGGCGGCTACGGAGGGCGAATCTGAAGATCAACCCAGAGAAATGTGAGTTTTTTAAGAAAAGTTTGAAATTTCCAGGACACGTCGTCAGCGAGGAAGGAATACACACGGATCCCGAAAAAGCTGCGGCTATCAAGAAGCTGACGCCACCACATAACATACGATAGTTAAGGCGATTTCTGGGGATAATTTCATGGTACCGGAGGTTCGTACCCGACTTTTCACAAGTTGCGCACACACTGATGTCATTGTTGAAGAAGGGAAGTAGGTGGAAATGGTCCGAAGAACAACAGGCGGCATTCGAAGCATTGTAGAATGCACTAATACAAGCACTGGCACTAGCTTGACCAGATTTTACTAAAAGATTTCGATTACAGACGGACGCGAGCGATTATGGTCTCGGATCAGTTCTCTCACAGGGGTTGCATGACGAGGAGCGAGTGATAGCATATGCTAGCCGCCGGTTGAATAAAGCCGAGATGAACTACTCACCAACTGAAAATGAATGTTTAGCAATCGTGTGGGCAATAAGGAAAATGAGGCCGTATTTAGAAGGGTACAATTTCACGGTGATCACCGATCACCTGGCTTTGAAATGGTTAAATATTCTTTCGACGCACAGTATAGAAAGGGTAAGATGAACGTGGTCACAGATGCACTTTCGAAGCAGCCACTGGAGGAACAGCTGGGTAGCCTTACGACACACGAAGACAGTCTGAGTTGCAAGTGGTACACGTCGAAGATGGCTGAGGTAACGAGGACACCAGAGAAGTTTCCCGAAAACGTCATAAATGAAGGAAGACTATACAGACGCATTGGAAGTCAAATGGATGGTGAGGATGCGGTACCATGGAAGTTATGCGTGCCGACATTGGAGAGGCGAAGAGTACTTAACGAGATTCACGACACACCAAGCGCAGGACACATGGGGATACGAAGAATTTTATCAGGGGAATGAGAGAGAGGATTTTGGCACGATTTGGCGCACCAAAAGTTCTAATAACAGACAATGGAGCACAGTTCACGAGCAGGCATTTTAAGAAATGTTTAAAAGAAGCTGGCATAAAGCACCAGCTAACGGCACCATACTACCGCAAGAGAACCCAACGGAGAGAGCGAATCGTAACATCAAGAGGATGATAGCGCAATTCACTGGGAAGGAGCATAAGACATTTGATGAGTTGTTACCAGAGATGAAACTAGCACTGAATACGAACGTATGCGAGTCAACAGGCTACAGTTTAGCATTCGCGGTACAGGGTAGGGAACCGAGGATCTCCAACGCCCTCTACGATGGCACAGGCGAGGAAAAGGTGGCTCTCAGTGAAAAGATGGCGAAAATGAAAGAGGTATATCAGATGGCACGTCGTAGGCAACAGCAAGCATCAGCGGAGCAGGCAAGGCATTATAATTTACGTAGGAGACAGTGGCAAGAGGCGATGGGCGACTTGGTACTAGTAAAAGAGCATCAGCTGTCCAAGGCAGTGGACAAGATACACCAAGATACAGTGGGCCTCATCGTTTTACGAACTTCGTATCGCCCGTAATCGTCGAGCTAGACAAGGTGTATAACGGCAAAAGGAGAATGGCACATATAAGCGAGCTAAAAGCGTACCATCAGGCGGCAGGCGAAAAAGAAGCAAGTCCGGAAACAGAAAGAAGAATACATTGACCCCGCGAGCGTGGTAAGTCAAAAGCGTCCCGCCAAGCCCCGAATGGAGGCTTCACCGAAGTTCCCATCGGGGAACAAACGAGACGACCGATGACGATAGCAACAACACAACACGCACCATCATCAGCATCGTGTAGTAGAGCCGCGAACCAACATTTCACCGAGATATCCACCGAGGAACACACAGAGCAACTGGCCGTAGTAAGAGCAACGCCACGCGCGTCAACATCGCAAACAGTCCAGGTAGCGATATGTGGTTCACTAGCACTCGCCAATTCAGGTGCAAATGGTTCCAGAATCGAACGCGCAAATATAATCAACAATCAACAGGTGGTAGATGGAGACCGGAGTGGGTGGCACACAGTACAAGCTCAAGCCCCAACCCTGCACAACGGGATCCAGACGGCGATAAACTACGCCAACAACATAGCTAGCCAATGCTATAACCTGATGACCGAATTCTGCATAACATTTCATATTAGAACACGAGCCAGATCGCGAAAGATTACCCCATAAGGAACGCAAGCATTGACCGCTACGAGAGATTGAATTTTACAATGGTGACAGTAAGTCACATTGCGGCAGGTGAGGGGAGAGTGTGAGGAGCCAAATCCACCGGATTTGGGCCCACACATTCGAACCTAGATAATATACAATTACAATTTATATATTATTTTTCGAAACACCCTAATGTGTATGACAATGAATTTATATCAGCGCATATAGGATGTAAAACATATAAACCTGAATTATATAAATTGAATTTACACACATAAAATAATCCCTTTTCTGAAACACCCTAATAAACACTTATATATTTATTATTTCGCAAAAACATAATTTTCTCTGCCCGCATACGGCAAATATTTTGGGTGGATATTATATTTTGTATAGAGATCAAACGGAAAAAACTTTGGCTTTGCACTGAGATCAACGAACCTGCTGGAATTCTAAACAACGATGGGAATACAGCAACGCAATATGCAACACACATTACAAGAGCACCAAAAATGTACAAACATACGTATACAAAGAAATTGCGACCAAGCACAGCAAGCATTGAAGCGAACCGTCAAGGCGGCCATCGCGCAAAGAGGAAATAAAAAAATGCAATGTACTAGAAAGACGTCACCTCAGCATACCAACAACACAGCGTGGGTACTAGGCAGCCATAAACATTACACTCGCAAGTTACTTACGAAGGGAAACCAACTCGTTGACAACCACAAGACACAATAAGCAGCAACAGAGGGAAATTGAAAGTAACTATGCTAACTGGAGATGCGTACAAATGAACTCGCATGCTAGGGGGGCAGTCCAAGGAGAATTACTACATATGTAATTTAGAAATAAATACTTCTATGCAAGTGGATAATTGGATATATGGGTAGAATAATACCGTTAAACGTAGGATACCTTATGTAAATACATATAATAAGTAAAATTTATTGTTGCAGGATAACTGTCCACCTGCGCGTGGACAAGTATAAAAGGGTGACAAGTTTTGCGAATTTGAGTAGTAGCCGGCTAGGTATAGTAGCCTGCTAACACCCTGTTTAGCGGTGAATGGGACTCCTGGGATTTTTCCATCTCACGAGTTCTTTATTTTAGCAACTTTGAGGGTTTTTCCAACCCCATCGTTAGAGGGATTGTGGTGGTGTTTCCACCTCCGCAACCTTCAGGAAGAGAAGGGTATCTTTAAGTTTTATATTCGGTGGGGGTTTCACCAACTCCACCGACTGGGAGGAAGTGGTGGTTCTCCTCCTCCGCTTTCTTTACGAATAGTTTGAAATTTTAGTTTAAGCGTAGTCGCGTTGGGTTTTCCCAACCCAATAGGCGTAAAACCGACGGTGGTTTCCCACCTCCGTCGCCGTAACTTTAATGGTAATTTTGCAATTGATTTGAATAAAGAGTTTATAACGTTTAAACAACAAACAGGATCTTTCTCTTTAAAAGGAGACGACAGGGATTCTTCTCTATTCCCAAAGGGATCCTGGACGGACTGAGCATACCCCGGCATAAGGAAAAGTCCGTCACAAGCTCTTCTTCCGTTAGATCCTGATACTTCCACAAAAAACTAAATTTAATCGCAATATCATTTACGGCTTCGAAACGTCTAATCATGTTACCAATCAAGCAGTCCAAAAGAACGTAAAAAACTTGCTGTTTGAATTGATTTTCCGAATCACACTCAGGTGATTCGCCAGGTAATTCATCGAGCTGGAGCTTTCTTATCTTACTTCTTTTCTCTGCGAAGGTATTCGCAAATCCTATACTCCTTGCCAGAACCTTGCATTCTTGAAGTATGATCGACCATTGATCCCTGAACTTCTTCAACTCATCAATGACCTATATAAGCTTATCCACGGCATACTCATATGTTTGCACAAATTTGCGCTTCGCAAAACAAGTCAAGTATACTAATTTTTTCAAATTAACGCTCTAGTTTATTATCAGCCGGTATTTACAAATGTCGCTGGCTTTTTACAAAAATGAAAAAACAATACGACTAAACCGATAGGGGCATAGTTATAGTCGAAATAAAATGTGATTTTAATTTAGTTGAAGCATTTTCGACAGATAGCGCTTATAAAATTGTGTCAAAAACTTTTATCTAACATAAAATCACATATTATTTCGACTATGACTATGCCCCAGAGTATTTGATTAGATGCTTATGACTTTAGTTTAGTGATTTTCAATTTTAAAACAAATTTTTGTAGCAACAAAATATGTATGTATCTATGAAATCCTAGTTAGAGTACTGTCAATACTGCTTTGCCTTGCCGGGCCCCCAAAAACCTTCCGGGCCCAGGGCAATTGCTCTTTGATTTTTGAATTTTACAATATGATGCTCCCCATCTTTGTCTAGTTTGGTATTATTTTTTCGTTTTCCACCAAGCGCTCCACTTTCTTTGTTTTATATTTTTAATTTTTTTTTCTTTTTAATATATTTTCAAACCTTTGCTTTTCTTCCTGTGTTTCGACAACTTTTTCTATATAATATCTCTTATTTTTCTTTTTAATAATTTCTAGGATTTTATTCTTTTTATTTTTAACAGTTTTTTTTCTCAGCGCTCGGCCACTGTGGCTTCACAGTTTGCGTTGCTTACTTCACCTCATTCACTTTTCCAGTAGATATTGGTACTTTTGTTGCTTTTATTCTTTCTGTACTATTCTATTTGTATTTATGTATTTTAATGTATATATTTTATTTCGCACTTAATTTGCACTTTTATTTTATGTCTAATAATTTTTAATATAATGTATTTTTTATATTTTAAAACTTTTGTTTGTCTTTTTATGTTTTCAGCACTTTCGCATTATATGTAAGTATATTAGCGCGTCGCGTCTACCGTTTTTTGTGTTTTAATGTATTGTTTTTAATGTAGTTAATATTTAATTATTGTTTTCACTATTTTCTAGGTCGCTGGTTCACTGTATGGTACCAAAGGACCATGGATAAAAATGACACTGTATGGGGTAGGGTGCACTAGGGAGGCCCTTCACTTCAATAAATAAACGCGCGAAAACTTTAGGTTTAAGGATAAAAACACAAACTTTATTATAAATTATTTAATTTTCCAATTGACACTTTTATTTTTTTGAGTCGATTATATGTATTTCGTTGAGCGGCACGAATAGTTAGGCTGAAGGCAAATAACTAAATTTACAACGGCCCAACACATTCCACTGGACCGTTTATTTCTTTTAAGCTGCAGCCATTGGTGCGTTATCGGTAACCGTGTCGGCAAGCTGATTCGAGCAACCTTATGGGAATCAATGTAATCGATTATTGGTGCCATATCGTAACGCTAATGTCGTAACCATTTCGTACCCAACCAATTGGTTTTTGGTTTCTCGCTTTATCCATAACCTAAAAATATTTGAATTGGTGAATTTAATAGCTTTTTGTAGATTTTATTCATTGTTTTGGATACATTATGACTAAGAGACTTATTTTACGTGGAATATGTTTGTAATTTTTTGCGTTTCCTTCATTTTTATGAAATTTTAACGATTTTTAGATTATCGTCGTATAGGGTTACGTTAAGCGCCAAATACACGACACGAACATTTCCGCGAACATTCCGCAATCTTGTTCGCAGCTTTGGCCATACACCATACGAACTTTTGGCCGAACATTAGTTCTCTTTCAGACAGCGATGAATACGGACAACAATTGTGCTGCAGCAATATTGCTCGCTGTGGCAATTAAGCGTAAAAAAAGAGAGAAGATCGCAAAAAAAGAATTTGGTGCAAAGAATGGTTTAAAAAACGAGCAGTTCTTGGACAAAGAGAGCTTATTAAAAAACTGGAATTCACGTCACAAAATGATTTTAAAAATTACGTTCGTATGAGCAAGGTAACATTTGACCAACTTTTACAAAAATTTTGCCACTCATAACGAAACGGGATACAATAACTTTTTGGCATCAGGATCTACTTCTTTTAATTTTTCGATTAAAGTCGCATAATCATTATTCTTTTTAATTCTATTACAATAATATTTGCTTTTTACTTGCCACAATGATGGCAAAGATTTATACATTTCAATAAATTCACTTAGAAATTTTTTATTGTCCATTTTACTTTTCCGCGCACGTCTGTTCCGTTCAGAAATTACTACGATTATGAGCTATTTCGCCATACACGCACGAACAGTTCGCGCAAATTTTCGCCAAAAATTAAAATATTTTGATTTTTGGCGAACATTTGCGCGAACTGGCAAACACCACCATACACGCCAGAAAAGGTCGCAGAAACATGACATAACGGGAATGTTCGCGGAAATGTTCGTGCCGTGTATTTGACGCTTTAGGGATATGACTCGGCGATACGAAAAACGGCACCAATGACTCCACTTTAATGAGCGCTTACATACGTAGGTATACATAGATGTGTGCACGCTAAACAGTAATAATGTTTCTTATATACAGGGTTCTTCAAACAGGTAAATATACATGATATTCCAAAAGGGTAATTATAGAATAAAAGTAAGTAATTTTAGCCAAATATTTCATGTAGGTAAATATTTGATGGTAGCGTGCTCCGCCTACCACACCGTATGCCCTGGGTTCACACCCCGGGCAAAGCAACGTCAAAATTTTAGAAATAAGATATTTCAATTAGAAGACAAATTTTTCTAAGCGGGGTCGCCCCTCGGCAGTGTTTTCAACCGTTTTGGGTGTATTTCTGCCATGAAAAGCTTTCAGTGAAAACCCATCTGCCTTGCAGATGCCGTTCGGAGTCGGCATAAAACATGTAGGTCCCGTCCGGCCAATTTATAGGGAAAATCAAGAGGAGCACGACGCCGATTGGAAGAGAAGCTCCACCTTAGATCTCTTCGGAGGTTTTCGCGCCTTATATTTATTTTTTTTTATTTTTTTTAAAATATTTCAAAGGTAAGTGAAAGGTAAGTATTTATAATATAGGTATTAGAAATTAATTCATTTCAATATAAGTAATTTTTCTTTTCAGATAATGTATATATTTTCCCACAGCGTGGTATAAATTTATTTTAATCCTCAAACTCTATGAGGTTCTCGCTCATGTCTTCAAAACACTCATATGCTGTTGAAAATTAATCCTCAAAGCTTGGCAAACGGCTGACCAGGTAATTCGTTCCACTGACCTACGGTAACGCCTGCACCAGTCCTTGGCCTCATTTACAAACAGACATTGTACGTGCTCGCACAAAATATTAAAATTTCCATTGAGCGTGTCTATCACAAGTAACTCTATTCGGGACAAGAAACTATCAACTAATAGACGAGAGGTGCCGTCGAATTTTACATCCCAACTAGAAATTAGATGCGCTATCCTACTCGTATAAGGAACAGTGGACAATTCGCTCAGTCGAATTTGGTCAATCTGGTTATGAAAATTAGTACTACTTTGATTTGGCAATGGAGGTGCATTTCTGGGCCACACTGGTGTAGACCTATTTGGTAGGTGTTGAGCAGCAGATAAATTAGCTGGCTCACTTATATAATTTCCAACAGGGACTTGTGGAGCCGGGTTAATATTTAACTACTCTAAAAAACTGGATAAGGTGTTTTCTATCCTCGCCTCTACTATTTGGGCTACGCGATTTTCCAAACCCTCAAAAACCGTTGCTGACTTCGCAGACACAATTGCTGAAACCATGTGTCTGATGCGAGCTTCATCATCATTTGCCGGTGGTACGCCACCTCCATGCGCTCCTTCAGCTGACAAGCTACTACCATTTGCTGCTCCTTGTTGCAGGTCTTGTTGTTCTTCCCTATTGGATTTTTGTAGTTTCCCTCTTCTACTGGTATCACCTGCGCTGCCCTGAGACCCCGTCTTCAATAATCTAGTCTTATATATATTGTGATTAAACTCCCTACTGCGGCAAGGGGTTCTACAAAGTGGACAAAAAAGAATTGTTTTTAAGCCACGGCAATAGGCAGTTTCGGTGGAAGCGGTTGTCACACGCGGTAGCTAGTATGTTATCCCTATTCGTAAAACCCTTGCTACATAGAAAACATCCAGCCTGCAAAGGAGCGTGTTCGTCGCTGTGACGCAATGGCATATTCCCAAAAAAAAGTTAAAAAAAAAGGTATATGTATATTTGCACTCGCAAAAGAAAGATATGACCCTTAACGCAGTGTTAAAAAAAGCATTTTAACGCAAACAAAATTGTTTTAAAGAAAACCAAAAAAAAATCACCAGAAATATTAGAAGCTTTTTCGCTTGGTAATCAACGCAAAAAAAGTTCTTTATCAAAAGAACAAAATATCATCAAAAACAAACTTGGTTTTAGACCATGGGAGTCTCTGTAGTGGTAATGTGGCACAACGGTGTAAGTGAGGGCATAATGTCATACTGTGTTGTCGCATGCAAGATTTTGAGAAAGAAATATCGGTTGTGATTTATTTCATGTACAATCATAATTTCCGAAATATTCAGTCTTTTCCAAATACTAAACGAAAATTAAAAAAAAAGGTATTAAATTGAGGTGGCATCTCGACAATGAGTTTGAGATGTACTTACTATTTGAAAACTTTTATATTTTTTCTATGGGATTGTAGCAAACGTGAACACGTGGTAAGTCAATTGGCATTTAGCCTTAATGACGAAAATTCCAAAAAGTGTATCGCGTATTTTTGCACAAAACCAAAAGAAGTGTCATGCTTTAATTGTTCCCTAAATACGAAGTCTTAACGCGGTACGCATCTCAAGGCATCTATCCTATAGGATGCTAAATTCCTTCGAAAATTCTTCGCATCTACAAGAAAGCTACTTAAACATAACCGCAATAAAAAGAAAATCAAAAAAAAATTTATAAAATGTTAGACTAATCAAAAAAATTCCAAAAGCAGACCGACTATTTGATTCAAGGAGTGAATCATATATGTGGGGCCAATATTTAACAAAAGCACACAAAAGTTGCTTTCCTCTATCGGGCCACGTTGGGCGCCATTTTATCTATTATGATCTTCATTGACTGAATGTGCAACAGGCACATTCATGGACGAAAGAGCTGCAGTGCTTGTGGCAAGGTGCAACGACCACGGCGTGTGCACTAGCGTTTAGACCCGGAGCTTCAGCTCGTGGATTCGATAACGCGATCACTGCACATCACTGCTCTCCCCAGTCAATGGAGAAACACGATAATTATTTTTGCACACTGGGGATATTCACACAGAAATAAAAAAAGAAGAAAAAAACAAACCTACGCAGTTGCATGGCACACTTCACTAATACGACACCCACAACTTACCCCTATGCTTGGCAGCTCGTTGTTGCAACATTTGGTGGTTGCCTCTGTATCCACCCTACCTTTGGCCTCATTGATGTTGGTGAGGCCCCAATACATTACCACTAACTCCGTTGTCTCAAACGAAATCAAACAAATTTGTTACCCATTATGAATTATTATTATTTAAAACAAATTGAATCCATTCTACAATTCGTTTCTTAGTTTAGTTAACCTAAACCAAATTAATGGAATTTACTTTGATTTTTAAAACGAAGAAAATCACAAAAAAAAACAGCTCAATAAAAAATTATATGGTTGATCTTAAGTTAGTCTCCCTAGAACATTAATTGTGTATCGCAATTCAAAAATTAAATAGTTATACATATGTATGTAAATTTGTATTTACGTTTATATATACGCATGTATAAAAGTTAAAAATTATCAATCAAAAAAATTCAAGTAATAAGGAAAGCTACACTTGATTTATATATCAACTCATGTACGTATGTGCATACATGTGTATGTACAATCATATTATTGAATACTCAAAAAAAAAATAGTTTGATAAACGGTTGCTTAGTTTAGTTAACCTAAACTTAATTTGTGAGATGTATTTTGATTCATAATCCAAGAAAATCATTATAAAAGAAGGTAAAAAAAAGTATAAAAAAGAAGTGATATGGTAGGACTATAATTAGTCCTTACTCGAATCCTAAATTTATATCCTAGAACTAAACAAAAATAATTTTGATATACGTATGTTTTTTTTTTTTTTTTTTTTTACGAGGAGGAAGCATCGAAAGCCTCATAGTCAGTGTGGGACTTTAACCGCACTAAACCTCCTACCGTCTGAGTACCATTTACCCCCCGGTACTACCGCCAAGTATTCCGTCGGGAGGTAGGTTGAGCACTAAGCTCTACGTCTGTCGGGGTCACGTTGCTGTACTTAGATAGTGCCGCGGTATGGTTAACGCTGGGACTGACACGCCCTGCTTACTACCTGAATGTGCTTGACGCATACCACTTCAACGAATATTTCCAAGCCTACCTTAAACACTGTGCGTATAGTGCTTGTGGCATGCTTGTGCGTTCGACTACTTGTATTGTAGGGTTTTGTTTTTTATATATGGATAAATAGACATTTTTTTATTTTTATTTTTTTTTTTTTAATTTTTAATTTTTATTTTTTTTTTATTTCAATAGGTTTTTCCGTTTTTCATTTAATTATTTTTTTTTTCCACAATACGTAACGGGGCTTTCCTCGTACTTCCACCGGTTGGAGAGGCCTTCTCTCCAATCCGAGTATAAACTCTGATTACATGTGAGACGTTTACCCTCATACTCGTTGTTTCTACAGTTGGAGAGGCCTTGTCTCCAATCCGTAGGTTTGTCGTTGCGTGTATGTTGACTGCTTTTGGTCGCACGGTTGAAGAGGCCGTGTCTCCAATCCGTGCTTTATTCCTTCACCTGGGGCAGTATTCGAAGGGTTGAAGAGGCCTTGTCTCCAATCCGTCGCCTGGTTTACTATTACATTACCTACATATATTACGGTATTTTCTTATTTTATCATTCTCACGCCGCTAATTGTACGGCGGCCTTGCATCCAATACGTGCTCAGCTCGATCCCCTCCACCTTAGCAATTTGTTATCCACCCACACAACTCGACTGTTCAATGTTCGCTGCTGCGCCGTAGCCTTTCAAGACTTCGTAGACACTTCAATATTTCCGCTATTACATCGCATTCCGCGGACCATTTTACCTTGCTTTATAGCATGCATCCAACAATTGTTTCAGGAGTGTAATCCTCTCCAAATATTCTGCACAGTTTGCATCTCGAGCTATAGAACCTAGTACACTCGAAAAATACATGGTAAACATCTTCTACTGTATCGCCGCCGCAGTGATCGCATATGTGTTAGGCTCGTGATTGAATCGGTGCAAATATTCCTTAAAGCATCCGTGACCACTCAGAAACTGTGTGAGGTAGAAATCTACCTCGCCGTGCTTTCTAGATATCCATATATTAATATCTGCGATACATCGGTGTATCCAGCGACCATTTGTTGAGGCATTCCACCTGAGCTGCCAGTTCTGCACGCTTCGCTCTCGTGCTCCGTTACGTGAGCTTTGATCCCGATAAATCGTCGCTGCTTCTTTTGCTAATATGTCTATAGGACACATTCCTGCGATGATTAGTGCTGCGTCGTCAGAGACAGTTTTAAAGGCGCTACAGACGCGTAGTGCACACAGGCGGTAAGTCGACTTTACCCCGCGGAAGTATGATTTATACTCCGTGGCCTGATGCTAAACAGAAGCCCCGTAAAGTATTTGGCTTTTTACAACGCCAGCCAGAAGTTGACGACGTCGTTGCTTTGGTCCTCTTGCATTTATCATTATCCTAGATAATGCTGCTACGGTTTTTGCTACCTTTCCATTGGCATACTCTAAGTGGGATTTGAATGACAACCTCCTGTCTATCACAACCCCCAAGTATTTTATTGCAGGCAGCGTGTCGATGTCATGGCGGCCGATTCTTATAGTGACCTGCTCCACCTTTTTCCTACTTGATATGAGTACAGCCTCTGTTTTTTGTTCCGCCAGCTGCAGTCCATTTTTCGTAAGCCGCGATTGAACCATCGCTATGCTTGTATTAGATTTTGCGCTTATTTCGCCTAGGTGCTTGGCGGTGATTACCAATGCGATATCGTTCGCGAAGCCGATAATTTTCACCCCATTGGGTACCTTGAGTCGAAGTACTCCGTCGTACATAATATTCCAAAGCAGTGGACCGAGCACGGAGCCTTGAGGAACACCGCGTGTGACGTGAAGCTTTTCTACTCCAGCAGCCGTTTCATATTCCAGCACTCTACCTTCAAAGTAGCTGCGTATTATCCTACGCAGGTAAAGGGATATGCCTATCTGCTCCAGCGTGTTTAGAATTTTTGCCCAATTGACAGTGTTGAAGGCATTTTTTACATCTAAAGTAACGATAAGGCAATATTCCTTAGAGCCTTCGAGCCATCGGGTGCCACTTATGGCTTCTTGGGCCACTTCCTTCGCCATGTTCGCAGCTTGGATGGTAGATCTTCCTTTCCTAAACCCAAACTGGTTATCGGAAATACCACCCACATCTTCAATTTCTTTTTCGAGTCGATTATAGAGGACTTGCTCAAGAACCTTACCGGCGCAGTCGAGCAGGCAAATAGGCCTGTAGCTAGAGGGTTCCGCCGTATTTTTACCAAACTTTGGCAGCAGGACCAGATTTTGTGGTTTCCATATTGTAGGAAATGTCTCCTCAGCCAAGCATGCATTAAATAGTTCCGCAAATGTTGGCGTGTTATAAGTGAGAGCTAGTTTGAGTGCTCTGTTTGGTACCCCGTCTGGGCCAGGAGACTTGCGGTCTTGCAGTCTATTCACCGCTTGAAGGACCTCGACGACGGTAACCTCGTCAAATGAGTATAGTACGGCGCCTGATGTGGGAGAAACTAGCTCCCTTTGCGTGGGAAATAAAGTATCTACCACGTTTCTGAGAAAAGAGGGGCATGTTGGCATCGCCTCTCCTTTGTGTTTCAATTTCTTAAAAACCAATTTATAAGCTGTGCCCCAAGGGTCATTCTCGACGTCATCGCAAAGCTTGAGAAAGCATTCGCGCTTACTATCTTTTATTGCTCTCTTAAGTGCGAGTCGCGCTCTTTTGTAGGTAGCTCTGCACTCTAGAAATTCCGGTCTCCCTCTGGCTCGTTGATAACGCCTCCTAGCCTGAATACACTCTCTGCTTAGGGAGTGTATGCGCTCGTTCCACCAAAATGTGGAACAATGTTGTTTGCGCTTGGGCTTTCTAGTCATTGACGCATCGCATGCTGCTCTAATATCCGCCATTAATTTATTCGCCATGTCGTTAGCACTTCCTCTATGTTCGACTGTTGTCAACATTAGCTTGAATATGTCGGGGTCGTAAGTATTGATATTCCAACCTCTGTTTTTTAGGGGTGGCTGTATAGTGGGCCGCCCTCCCCCCTCGAGGTTGATGTCCACCACAATCGCTTAGTGATCGCTTTGGGTATAGCAATCGCTGATTTTCCACTCAGCCAACCTGTAGAGATTGGCGCTGAGAAACGTTATGTCGATTACGGAGCCGAACCCATTTCTTAAGATGGTGTTTTGCCCACCCACGTTAAGGAGCGCTACATCAAGGCATGCAAATGCTTCGAGCAGAGCCCTCCCTTTGGGAGATGTTCTCTGTGAGCCCCACTCTATAGCCCATGCATTAACGTCTCCCGCGATGACAAAACGCTCCCGCAACGTCGCATCCATGGCTATTTTCCCGACGATTTCTTCGAACGCGTCCAGCGGCGTACTAGGTGGTATATAGCAACTGTAAACGTAAATGCCATCAATCTTACCGCATACGAATCCTCGTTCCTTAAGTATTAATTCCGCATATAAGGGATTATGTCTGCAGAACCAAATAGCAGTCTTGCGCAATTCGTCTTGTATCCAATTCGCAGTCTTCGCTCTGTAGGGCTCACTAAGAAGTGCTAAGTCAATCTTCAACTCCAAAACTGTTTGTGCCAGAAGGTCCTGGGCTGCTTCACAGTGGTTAAGATTAAGTTGCAATAATCTCATAAAGGTCTTTGTTTCTGGACCGCTTCTTTATATACTGGGCACTTATAGCCACCAGTGTGATGGTATGTGCCGCAGAGCCCTCTTCTAGCGCACAATAAGCACTTAAGCGCGTTAGTGCATGATTTCGCCGCGTGCCCTTGGCCCCCGCACTTAAAGCAAATGCTTTTGATATTGGATTCGGTGCCGCAGTTTCTTGCTATGTGTCCGAACTCGAGACAGTTAAAGCATCGTTTCGGCTGAACTTTTGCTCGGACTCGGCATATGACCCATCCGATTCGGACTTTACCACTTCTCGTAAGTTCCCGAACTAACTCGGTGGGTAAAGAAATAGTCGCAGTCTGCGTACCGCCATACGCTTTGCGCAAGGATCGCACACAAGACGGCTTAGCATTGAAGCCTGCAAGCTGTGTGTTCAGCGCCTGGCAGACCTCTTCAACCGTCGTTACTTCGTCTATATCGCGTATTTCGCACAGAGACTCCTCCTTGAGGGACTTGACATCGGCTTTCCCTGAGAGAGCTTGTCCTACAGCTGCTTCAAGTTTTGCAGTGTCATTGTCCGACTGCCTACTGAGTTGGAAGAGGAGTTCTCCTTTAGCAGTCTTGCGGATCTTACGAACCATTGTGTTCATTTGTTTCAGTGACTCTTCATTTTTAACAGCTTTAAGGATATCCGCGTATGAGCAATCGCCTAAGCTTTTGATCAGGATTGCGTCGGGGCGGGCTGGTCTCTGCTTCGGGCGCTTTTGCTTTTTAACCGTCGCCCAAGCTCCTCCTTTTTCTGGTTCTTTTACTACTTCTGTTACTTCCTTCGTTGGTGCATTCACGACTTCTGAGGTCTTTTGCGCGTTCTTCTTCTTCTTTGGTCGCACCTGCGGCGATGGCGTACCCCCGGATGCGCACTCACGGCCACGTTTTGTAGATTTCTGTTGCACGCTTTGTGCCAGAGATGGGGTAGTCTGTGACTGCTTCACTTCCCAGCAAGAATTACTCGTCTTCTTGAGCGCATCCGTGGCTTGCTCGTAGGAGATCGCAATAGCCTTGACCAAATCCCGAAGATTTTGGTTAATGGTGCGTTTTCCACTTCCTACAAACTCCTTCATCTCCTTAATGAGCTTTCCGAGGCACTGGAAAGTATTTTCGTCGTCTGATCCGCCCTCGGCCCCTGGCTCTGATTCGCTCAGTCTCTGCGAAGAAGCACTAATGGGTGGAGCGGAACGTGGAGGCGACTGCGCAAGTCTTGACCTCCTGGCGAATGGGTCCATACTGCTGTCATCGCTTATTTCAACAGGGACAATTGGTGGTGTTCTCATATTGCCCTTCTTCTTATTCTTTTCAGTTATATTATTATTATGTTATATTTGTACTTATATTTTTCATTATATTTATGTATGTAAATGTGTATGTGTGCCTTTATGTACGCATATACAAGAAAAAGTATTGCCAACAAATAAAAAGACAACTAAATTACTTATATATACATATACATATATGATACATATACATATATGTACATATATGTACGGCAACTTACAAATAACATTAAAAACACACGAGTTTAGGTTTAACCGAATTTTGATCACCTTCTATACACTTCAAGTGCCTAAACAATAATGATCCTTAATTTTATAAGCTTTTATTTAGTTTCACTTTTGTTGTCTGTAATGGAATATTGCCAGTTAAATTTGATACACTTCCCGGTGTCCGATTGAGCTGAAATTTTGCAAACATGTATAACTCCGATGACATTGCAATATTACTTTGTTAGAATTCGATAAATTAATCGATAACACAGTTATCGGTAAAGATTTGTATTTACTTTGGCATAACAGCCTATGTCCCATACAAACCCGCCGGTACCTATCCGTGGATTGTGATATTTGGACGTGGTGAATCACGCGTTTCACGCGTGGTGAATCTCAACGCTTGCGAAAAGCGGAGACACAACCCTCTGTTGTATTTCTGTGTATAACCAACATAGCTGAATTTTTAAGGCTGTTTAACTCTGTAATCTTTTCTGTAATTTATTTTGCTTTTGGAAAAATTACCTATTTGAAAAAAGCTGGCTGAAAAATATTGGCATAACAGCTTAAGTTAAATCAAGAATGGAAAAACTTTGAAAATTTGAGCAGATGTGGCAATTTCGCGTGTCCGTTGAACGAAATATTGACAATCTATTGATCATCGCTAGGAAATTAGCGACATTCCATCAACTTAGCAGCACTTTAGCAATACTACTATTTGGCCGCTCAAACACACCCATATTAATTGTGCATTAAATTTAAAATATACAACTCAAAAATGACTCCGGTTGTTATGTCCGCAGCATTTATTTGGTGCAAATACAACATAATAATTTACACGGCCAAAGCCATAATAATTTGCACGGGTCATCAATTCTTTCTCTGATTCAAAAGCTGAACTACCAGGGCTACCGCCATCAGCTCAGTGTCATCATTGCCAGTAGCGCCAATAGCACCAAACTCGTGCCTGACACACAAAAGTCGTTTCACTCAATAGCGCAAGTGAAATGTACTACGCACTCACTACTAAGTAGCGTCAAAAATTCGATTGGAGTCATTTCGTCATTGAGCTGCCATTGAGCTGGCACCGCATTGGCGCTGGCGCCATGCAATTTACATCACTAAAATTGCACGAATGTCCAGGCTCATGACTTTGCAACCTTGCAAACAACAGCCGTCATTTTCAAAGTGTAAAAATTCTGTGATACAACGAACGCTAACGCCGTTAGGCTGTTATCGGTAAGTGTTGCATACTTTTCTGCGCACTTGATTTTGTTTTACAGATTTTTGGCGATGGAATTTTAGCTAAGCGAAAGTAGGAATTTTATTTTAAAACAGATTTAACCCACAGATGAGAGATCTGCAATAAGTAGTTGTAAACTGAACGCGGCATAGGCAAAATTAAGTTATTTAACACTGTTTGACACAATTTTATATGCGCTCTCTGTCAAAAATGCTTCAACTAACTTAGTCACATTTTATTTCGATTATGAATATGCCCCAATATATTCGGATTATGATATAATAAAATTAAAGAAAAAAATAAAATTAAAGAAAAAAACTTTTTTAAAAATAAGCTTTTATTATTGGTTAATAAAATTATTTAAAAAGTAAGTTGATGCATTAAAAGAAATGGATAGAATGAGAAACGTTACAAATAACTAAGTAAAGATTACGTAACTAATTTAAACAATATTTTACCCTACTAAAAATTTTAAAAAATTCCTATTTAAATTAAATTTAAGAAAAAGGCTTTTATAAGAATAAGCTTCTATTACTTGTTAATAAAACGAACTAAAAAGTAAAAAATAAAATTAAAGAAAAAAACTTTTTTAAAAATAAGCTTTTATTATTGGTTAATAAAATTAACTAAAAAGTAAACAATAAATTGACTCTAAAGAAATATAACACTTTATAAGTTCATTGTAAGCTTTAACGATAATTAGGCTTTTTCGTCTGCGACAAAAGAATTCTATATTGTACATAATTATATATTTTTAACATTAAAACTTTACACCTAAATTATTAAACCTTACAGTTTATATCACAGTTCTACTGCATATCTCTCATCTGTGGGTTAAATCTGTTTTAAAATAAAATTCTACTTTCGCTTAGCTAAACTTCCATCGCCAAAAATCTGTAAAACAAAATCGAGTGCGCAGAAAAGTATGCAACACTTACCGATAACAGCCTAACGGCGTTAGCGTTCGTTGTATCACAGAATTTTTACACTTTGAAAATGACGGCTGTTGTTTGCAAGGTTGCATTCCTTTGAGTCTTCGTTTTCACCATCTGGATTAAGAAAGTCATGAGCCTGGACATTCGTGCAATTTTAGTGATGTAAATTGCATGGCGCCAGCGCCAATGCGGTGCCAGCTCAATGGTAGCTCATTGACGAAATGACTCCAATCGAATATTTTACGTTACTTAGTAGTGAGTGCGTAGTACATTTCACTTGCGCTATTGAGTGAAACGACTTTTGTGTGTCAGGCACGAGTTTGGTGTTATTGGCGCTACTGGCAATGATGACACTGAGCTGATGGCGGTAGCGCTGGTAGTCAGCTTTTGAGTTGTATATTTTAAATTTAATGCACAATTAATATGGGTGTATTTGAGCGGCCAAATAATAACAGTAGTATTGCTAAAGTGCTGCTAAGTTGATGGAATGTCGCTAATATCCTAGCGATTATCAATAGATTGTCAATATTTCGTTCAACGGGCACGCGTAATTGCCACATCTGCTCAAATTTTCCAAGTTTTTCCATTCTTGATTTAACTTAAGCTGTTATGCCAATATTTTTCTGCCAGTTTTTTTCAAATACGTAATTTTTCCAAAAGCAAAATAAATTACAGAAAAGATTACAGAGTTAAACAGCCTTAAAAATTCAGCTATGTTGGTTATACACAGAAATACAACAGAGGGTTGTGTCTCCGCTTTTCGGAAGCGTTGAGATTCACCACGCGTGACACGCGTGATTCACCACGTCCAAATATCACAATCCAAGGATAGGTACCGGCGGGTTTGTATGGGACTTAGGCTGTTATGCCAAAGTAAATACAAATCTTTACCGATAACTGTGTTATCGATTAATTTATCGAATTCTAACAAAGTAATATTGCATTGTCGTCGGAGTTATACATGTGTGCAAAATTTCAGCTCAATCGGACACCGGGAAGTGTATCAAATTTAACTTGCAAAATTCCATTACAGACAACAAAAGTGAAACTAAATAAAAGCTTATAAAACTTGATGTTTGAATTGAGTTTCCGAATCACACTCAGGTGATTCGCCAGGTAATTCATCGAAATGGCGCTTTCTTATCTTCCTTATTTTCTCTGCGATGGTATTCACAACTCCTATACTCCCTGCCAGAACCTTACATTCTTGAAGTATGATCGACCATTGATCCCTGAACTTCTTCAACTCATCAATGACCTATGTAAGCTTATCCACGGCATACTCATATGTTTGCACAAATTTGCGCTTCGCAAAACAAGTCAAGGTTACTAATTGTTTCAAATTAACGCTCTAGCTTATTATCAGCCGGTATTTACAGATGTCGCTGGCTTTTTACAAAAATTAAAAAACCATACGACCAAACCGATAGGGGCATAGTTATAGTCGAAATAAAATGTTATTTTAAGTTAGGTGAAGCATTTTTGACAGATAGCGCTTATAAAATTTTGTCAAAAACGTTTATCTAACTAAAAATTACATATTATTTCGACTATGACTATGCCCCAGAGTATTTGATTGGATGATTATGATTTTAGTTTAGTGATTTTCAATTTTAAAACAATTTTTTGTAGCAACAAAATATGTATGTATCTATGACATCCTAGTTAGAGTACTGTCAATACTGCTTTGCCTTGCCGGGCCCCCAAAAACCTTTAGGGCCCCAGGGCAATTGCCCTGTCTGCCCCCCCCCCCCCCCCCCTCCGCGGCCCTGCATATATACGTATATATGGCACTCCTCTCAACTTTAAAAATGTCCCTATCTCTTAAATAGAGTACTTATATTTATATGAACAATAATTTTTTTCCTATTCACTGTATTTGTTAAATTTGGTGCTAACCAATAAGGACAAAAGGGAACGGGGATTTCACCTGCTTTGGACTATAAGGGTCGATCCAAGGAATGAAATAAAAGAAGGCAAGATGTGTGATATTGGCACAAGTTCAATATTTAATTCAATTGAGTTCGTATATTAATGTTAACACGTAAAACCTCTTATGTTTTAAATTAGAATTCAGTGTGAGAGTTTCAACTTTACGTTGATTTTAGTTTTAACTTAAGCGTATTTGAAAGTTATTTAAATGAACAAGTTAAAATGAAATTATGTAACTCCGAACAGTGATTTTAATTGAACGCACTACAACTATCGGTGGCACAAACACTGCGACGATCGGAATGCTTTCGTGCTGATACAGTTTACCTGTGTTGATTGATGAAAGTTGTAGACACAAAGGAGAGCGAATTCAGGAGCGCGCAGCGCTTTTATAGCCTTTCCAACACTGTTGGAAGTTCGAAATAAAACAGGGATGCTTCGCTATGGGACGACACGCAGGGATGCGTGATGGGCTTTGGGATCGCAGGGTTGCGTTTCCTTTAAGTGACGTAAGTCACTTAAACAGTATTCTTCTTTTGTATATTACCTAGTTATTACGGTAAGACGATTGATTAACATAGCTTAAGTTTAAGATTAATGATAATGTTTATAAAAAATAGTAAAAAGCTACAATAAATAAAAAAATTAATTTGTTCAATAATTTTTTTCTTCCTTTTAAACTGATTTTTATAATTTCTAGCTTTTTGATTTTTAAATTTTACAATATGATGCTCCCCATCTTATTCTGTTTTTAACAATCTTACTTGTCTATATGGATTACATATTTTATCTAGTCTTTTTCTGGCGTTTTCAGCATTTACAAAATTAGTATCTTTTCTTTTTGCCTGTATTTATTAATATTTTCAATTCTCTTTCCTTTGATTGTTTGGAGATCATTTTTTTGGCGACTCTTTATTGAAAAATATATTATAAGGAATTTCGCCAGTTGTTGAGTGAATAATTGTGTGATTATAGGTATAAAGTACTTCCTCGATTTCGAAATATTTCAATTCTTTGTTTTCTGATGTATTTATTATTCTTAATTTTTCATTGAGTGTTTTATGCAAACGCTCAATATCGCCTATGCCTGTTTTCCCCATTGTTACTTAAACTAGTATGTTTAACTGATCACACCATTCCACAAGTTACTCATCGAATGAAAGTGATGATAGCGAATAATAACATAATTATAAAAGATAACCTACCCTATAACTTTTTGTTGGATCAGGTTTTATTTAATTTAAATCTATTATCTTTTCTACTTTGTAGGATACTTTACTTTTAGGTTTTTGTAATAAGTAATTTTCGCATAATTAATTTAATTATTTACATTGTTATTATTATTATTGTAATTCACTTTTACATTCCTGACTGGTACTATAAAATAATTTTGTAAAAATTGTAGTGCCAGGATAAATACTCAAATAAATACAAAATATGTATGTAAATATGTACAGTCACTCACATAAATATGTAGACACCCCTTTTTGGACAATTCTTACAATTTTCGCTTTCGAAAATTTATTTTAACTAATTTCCCATAAGACAATTTGTCATGATATATAACAAAAAATAAATTATATCTAAAAAATTTTTTGAAAAATTCGACGAATTTTTATAAATATGTTTAATTTTTTTTCGGAATTTTTAGAATTTTTAGAGTATTGCGATTTTTAGTCCATTCAATTTAAGTACAATAAAGTAATATTCTTAAGTCCTTTAAATTTTTTTGGATCTATGTCACTTATTCACATGAGTTACTGTATATGAAATAAGCAAATGTATGCATATGAACTAAAATTTTGGAAAAAAATAAAAAAAAGAACATATGGCTGAAAATGATGACGTAGTTGTAATAAATGACTGCATATGAAACGGAAAATCTCATAAAATAATTTTGTCCAGCTAGCTTGTTCTACACGAAACACTGTGCATTGTTTGATGTTTAAATGATTAAGGCCCTGATCTTGATCAATTTTCATAATTTTGGGAGGTCCCATAGTATTAAATACTTTTAGCAACCCTCTTTTCGTCTCAAGCCAGTTGAGTGCTTTTACCTTCTCCGCCATAGCGAATTTAGAAAATATATCTATACAAGTAATATAATATTCATTGTTCCATTTTCAAAAATCTAAAACAAATTTTTCTCTATTTTCATATATCGGAGGAGTAACTTTGAAGGGAAGTTTATTTGCAATATGGTCACTTTTGCAGTGATTACAAAGCTCACAACTATTATTAATGTTTGAAATTTCTTTCAAATAGTTGGGATAATAATATTTTTCTTTAAAACATTTTGCTACTTTTTCTATGCCTTGGTGAAGTCCACCTATATGAATTTCTAGAAAAATAGATTTTAAATCGGAAAATTCTAAGATATTTTCCAATTCTTTAGTTGTTCTATAAACTCTATTTCTGTCTGTGGGGTTTATCGCCCTCTCTTCCTCATTGGGTTTTTACAGCGATTGTAAGCCCTATTCTGTACTATGGAGTTCTTGTTTGGTGGAAAGCCGCACAAAAAACAACATACCTCAAAAAATTAGAGGGGGTATGCAGACTATCGATGCTTAGCATTACAGGAGCCCCGAAAACAACTCCGACGGCTGCACTGTAAGCCATTCTGCACATTCCACCTGTAGACCTGGTAGCAAATAACATAGCATTAACAACTGCAATCAGGCTCGGTGCCTCGGGGCAGCTTGAGCACCGACCATATGGCCATAGTAGTATAGCTTCATCAATCAAAAGACGAACAGACTACCTGATTCCCTATATACGCTTCGAGGGAGATCTTAAGGCCACAATAGAGGAGGACGGTTGGCGCAAGGGTGCGCAAATGGCGGACGAGGCCATACATGTGTACACAGATGGTTCCAAAGTAGTGGAAGGTGTAGGGTCTGCGGTATACTGTGCTGGTCCGGAAATAAGCAGATCCTACAGGAAATATTAGCCGTAACCAAAGAGGTAGAAACCCTGGAAGAGAATAGCTTAAACTGCAACCGTGTTAACTTTTATATTGAGAGTCAAGCAGCAATTAAGGCAATAATCTCGCACAGCACAGCATCTAAATGCGTGTTAGAGTGTAAGCAGTCTCTGGAGAGAATCGGGACAGGGAGAAGCATACATCTATATTGGGTCCCAGGGCATATGGGAATAGATGGGAATGAAAAAGCGGACGAACTTGCTACAAGGGCGCATCCCTTAAAGTTTGCTCCGTAGACGTCCCAATTAGACTGGGCGAGATTAAGCGAAGGCGAGAGGTGCACATGATCGACCAAGCGGGAAAGGCGTGGGTTCAAACGCGGGGCTGTAAAGTGTCGAAAATTATGTGTAGGTCTTACAACCTTAGACTAACAATGTTTCTTCTATCATTAAAAAGAGAGGACTGTAGACTCATGACGGGTATTCTGACTGGACACTGCCTTCTGGCGTCACATGCCTTTAAATTAGGCTTGGTCAGGGATAGCAGATGTAGGAAGTGCGGATTGGAGGAGGAAACGATCGAGCACGTTCTGTGCTCGTGCCCTGCACTTCCCAGGCTAAGACTCCAGCTATTAGGAGTAATACAGCTGTCAGATCTAGAAGCAGCAAGTGGCTTAAGTCCTATGAAGCTTCTAGTATTTGCCAAGAGGACGGAGTTATTTTATAACATAGGTCCTGGTTTTTGATAGGGGTTTTCAGTTTGGTCGTTAAAACAAACTTCTGGTAACACTACGGACTCAATCAGTCTATGTGAGGTCCTCGTGGACTGGCCAGTTCAACCTATTACTTATCAAACTTTTATAAATATTTTGTAGCTTAAGAAAATCGTTATCGTCTGGCATGTATAAAACAGTTTTATTCTTTAACAAATAAGTTTTAATTATTTCTTTTATATGTTCCTCGGTTATTTCTGTGTAGGTTATCAGGGTATGAGTATTATTAAAAATAGTTTTTCCTTGGCAACTGCTTTCATTTCCTCTTATCAGCTTAACTTGATTTTTAAACAAGTTTAATGGCTTTTCTGTTATTTGTATATAACTTTCCCTGTCTTCTTGAGCGGAATGAATTGTTGCATAATCTGAGGCAGTTTCATCTTCCTCAGCATTGCATTCCTCTATTTTAGTGCGAGATAAAGAATCTGCAACGTGATTTTCCCTTCCCGGAATATATTTTACGTCAAAGTCGTACTCATTGAGGCGAATCTTCCACCTTTGCAACTTGGCATTTGGCTATTTTAAATTGTGTAACCATTGAAGTGGCCTATGATGTTGTTGTTGTTGTTGTAGCGATTAGGTTACTCCCCGAAGGCTTTGGGGAGTGTTATCGATGTGATGGTCCTTTGTCGGATACAGATCCGATACGCTCCGGTAACAGCACCATTAAGGTGCTGGCCCGACCATCTCGGGAACGATTTATATGGCCACATTAAACCTTCAGGCCACCCCTCCCTCCCCACCCCCAAGTTCCATGAGGAGCTTTGGGTCGCCAGAGCCTCGTCTGTTAGTGAAACGGGATTCGCCGCTCGAAGGTGAGGTTGACAATTGGGTTGGAGAAGCTATATATTGCGCTACACAACCCCTTGAATCCCGTGGCCTATGATCGCTATTTATAGTAAACTTTCTACCATACAAATATGGTCTAAAATATTTAGTGGCCCAAACCATCGCTAACAGTTCTTTTTCTGTGGTAGAGTAGTGAAGCTCATGTTCGTTCAGAGTGCGGCTCGCAAAGCAAATAGGGTGGCTTTGTTGGCTTAACACTGCACCTAAGGCGACGTTAGAAGCATCTGTAGTCAGCGTAAATGGCTTTTCATAATTTGGATACACTAAAATAGGATCTTCTGTAATCAAAATTTTAATGGTGTCAATTGCTTTTAGATATTCTTCGTCCTGTGCATTTATCCTATTACCTTTTTTTAAGCAGTTTGTAAGCGGTTTGGTAATCCTTGCAAAATTTCTAATGAATTTGCGATAAAAACCCGCCAAACGCAAGAATTGTTTGATATCCTTTCCTCTTCGAGGTACAGGATAATTTAGTATCGCCTTAATTTTATTCGGGTTTGGCTTTATGCCTGACAGAGTTACTACATGCCCTAAAAACTCTGTTTCATGTTTCAGAAACTCACACTTATCAAGCTGTACTTTAAGGTTGGCATCAGTCAATCTCTGGAAAACTTTATCGAGCGATTCGATATACTCCTGAAGTGACGTGCTATATACCACAATATCGTCTAAGTAGGCCATACAGTTGATCCCAATTAACCCTTCAACACTGTATTCATCAGCCTTTGGAATGTGGCCGGAGCATTTTACAGCCCAAATAGCATGCGCAAAAATTCATAATGCCCGCCTTGGGTAGAAAACGCAGTTTTATTTCTGTCGGCTGGATCCATCTCAATTTGGTGGAAACCCTGCCCATACATACATTTACCAAGCTTGTCTAGGATTTCATCCATGCTTGGGATCGGGTATCTACCATCTACGGTTATTGTATTTAACTTACGAAAATCGAAAACTATTCTCCATTTCTGTTTACCAGAGTGATCCGGTTTTTTAGGCACAACCCTTAACGGTG
The DNA here is from genome assembly GCF_040869045.1 of Eurosta solidaginis. NCBI lineage: Eukaryota > Metazoa > Arthropoda > Insecta > Diptera > Tephritidae > Eurosta > Eurosta solidaginis. The sequence continues at coordinate 168,166,512 of NC_090319.1, read as the reverse complement.
CAGAGTATGGAGAGTCACTATGACATATTATCTTTTGTTTCAGCATTTCCATTATTTGCTATCTACTTCCGCTTTGTGCACTTCCGGATATCGGTAGGACTTTACATAGATGGGGTCTTCATGAGCGGTTTTGACTTTATGTTTTATTTTGTGAGTGAAAGTTAGCTGATCTCCTTCTTTATAAAAAATATGTTTAAATTATTTCAGTAAGACATTGACCTGTTTACGTTCTTCGGCATTTAAGTGGCTCAATCTAAATTTTGTTTCATCGTTATTATCATTTATAATATTTAAATTATAGTTAAAGTTTTCAAGGGAGTTATTGTTACTAAACAATGTATAAATCCTTCCAGTTAAATTGATTGTATTATTTTGCAGATTAATTTTCGAATTAAGTTTTTTAAGTATATCAAAACCTAAACGTCATTCGTATTTGTCAGAAAAATTATACACATAAAACTTTAAAATATGCCTGGTAAATGCAATTGTTTCCTGCACTTTGTCTAGAACAACTTTTCCGGTTGCCGTTTTTAGAATAATTGGCTTTACCTTTGTAGCTTCATTGCTTAGTATATACGGTTTAATTAAACTTACTGATGAACCCGTATCTATTAAAAATTTTATTTCTTTGCTATTTAATGTCAATTTAATTGAGGGCAGTCCTCAGAGGCTTCTAATTAAAAATTTGAACATTCTTGATCCATTGGCGCAGGCTGACCATATCTTCGTATTCTAGATTGGTTTGGCCCAGCAGGATTTAATGTTCGTGCTTGTAGTGAATTCGCTTGCAAGGCATTGCTTGGAGTGTGCATAGTATTACCATTAAACGAATGTGGACTAGGTTGGTTAACAGTCACCTGCGTGGAATGATTTTGGCCTAAAGTAGTTTCACCAGATGGGACTCCCCGTGTATGAAAATTGTTGTTATTTAAAGTTTGACAAATATTATTTCTTTCGGGTAAGGCGCAGTTGCCGAATCCACCTTTATTAAGTGTATCACTGTTAAAGTAATGTGAAGCTAGTCAATTAGTTTTAAGATCTCTTTTATATTCATAAGCGTCATTCTCTTGTAAAATGGTAATTCGCTTTTAAGAGTTTTTAAACTTAATCGTTCTAACTCATTTATAAAATGTCTTAATTGAACTGCTTTCTCTTTTTAATTTAATACTATCCTTAATTCTACAAATTTCATTATTGATTTCTTCACATAGAATACGTACGCTACCTTTTAACTTTATGTTACTAACTTGCAATATAAGAGTAGACATCGGAGTATGCTCCCCGAACTCGTCAATTAAAAGTTCTCTTAACGTAGCCCAATCTGACGGATGCTCCCTTCTCACGACGTCCAACGTCGCCCCTCGTAAAGTACGTAAAATGCAATTGAAGTAAAATGCTCGCTGTGCCGGTTGCGTTGGTACGACCTCACGAATTATGGAGTCAATACTATCAACATACAGTGCTAAGTAATTTGCATCACCATCAAAGGGCTGAAGTAACTTAATATTTTGCATAACAAGTTCTCTTTTTTGTTGTTCTTCAGGTATTTTTGTTGTTTTTGTTTCTGCGTTAAACTTTAAAATTCGTAAATACTCGTTCAAATTTTCTATCTCTTTATTTAAGTCCATCTAATACGCAATTTTTTGTTTATCATCGCATCAAAAAACAATAGCAACACAGTGCAAATGCAAATCAAATTATCAATGCTCAAAATAAGTAATTTTGTTGTTACTAATTATTGCAGTTTGCTTCGCACGTATTTTTGTTTCTCAAGTCGGCAATTACAACACTAACGGCATTAAGAGAGAATGCACATATGTTGCACTATTTGTATTTGTTTCACTCAAAGCGAATATTAAATGTTTTGATGTATTTTTCGCTAAACTATGTGTTGTTGTTTTTATTTTCTTTCTCTCTTTCAGTTGCATTTAAATTTAGTGTTTTTTGGTTTTGAGAGCTTTGCTTTGGGATCAAAGTCAATTGAAAGTCACCCGAAACCCCTGGAACTCGATTTAATGTCAAACAGAGGTCATTAAAATATGATAACACCAACAAAAAGATAATGTAGGTTAGGGATGCTGTCTTTCTTTTATATATATAACTTCAAAATTTTTTTTTTGTTTTTTTTTTTGTTTTTTTACTCTAATAAATAAAATTCTTTGTTTAAAACATTTTGTTAGATAGTTACCTTTTGTAACTACAATGTTTATGTAATATTTTCAAATAAAGAATCACTCAGTCAAATGATAATTGGAGTTCTCGTATAAAAATGAATTTTCTTTGTTTTAATATTTGTTTTTGTTTTTTAATAGTTACTTTAATAAATTATTTTCGCCGTGAGAACATAGATTCGTTTTAAAAGGATCTTTTTCGCAGATCCTACCGACTGCGCCAATAACATTAAAAACCTACGAGTTTAGGTTTAACCGAATTTTGATCACCTTCTATTCACTTCAAGTGCTTAAACAATAATGATCCTTAATTTTAATTCTACGATGTCATCACCCACACTTCGAGCTCATACCTCTGGTATAAGAGGCGAAATGTGGGAGAGACGTTTTGGGAGTGTAACGATACACGTATATATGTAGTCGACATATATACGTATATGTCACTTACATATGTGATACATATATATGTACATGCACATCATTGTATAAATGTATTGTTGAAAATAGGTGAATATATTTAGGTACATATATACGTGATTAACTAAATTCATTTTACAAGTATATAGCATTTCTACCTAGCTTCGAAGGCCTTCTTGCTTGGGGAAATGGGTTCTCATTCCTTAAACAAGAATTAAAATATTTTCTAAACCAACTAACACAATTAATGATTTAAATTTGCAAAAGAAAATCACTTAAAACTTTACGAAACCGCAAATGTTGGCAACCATGTTTAAAAATGTAAAAACATTCTAAATCACTCTCAATAAAGAAGAATATGTGTAAGTGTTCGCGTCAAACATCATACAAAAATAACTTCAAACCGCATCATAAAAGTTCCCATAAATAGTTGCATATATCTGAGATACTTCCACAAGTATGCAATAATTTGTGCAAGTATCATTCACATATATACGCGCATATGAGAAGCTAAAAACGTAGTAAAAGCTGGTAATTTTATAGCTGGTAACTAACTAGTAAATTCTAGAAATATAACCGCCTAGAAATATGCCAACGAGGAAACCAAACAGTATAAAAGCAGCAACAGTTGAGGCACGACCAATCAGTTTGATTTAAGCAAGCTATCAGTTGCGAAGTATAACTGTTATTTTCATGCAGTCTAATAAAGACCATTTTTGCATTATTCAATGTTGGAGATATTTATTGAACAGTTTAGTGATTGGAACGTTAGCAGAAGATTTGGAATAAGCGGAATTGCACTAAATTCGTTACAATATGTTGCGGTTTGGCTAGTTGAATTTTTGGTAAGGTGCTAAATATGACCAACTATTCAAATTTGGCTAATTCAAAGTACAGTGGGTATTCAAAATAAGGGACTTAAAGCTCATTAGGGGTTTTCTTTTAGCCTATTAGCTTATATTAAATGCATTTAGTGATTTCATTATATATACCTTTCATGAAAATGAAATGGTATATAAATTTCGTCACGAATCCCAAAATTGTAAGTCCTTAATGGAAAATAGATAGACCCACCATTAAGTATACCGAAATAATCAAGTTGAAGAGCTGAGTTGATTTAGCCATGTCCGTCTGTCCGTCTGTCTGTTTGTATGCAAACTAGTCCCTCAATTTTTGAGATATCTTGATACAATTTGGTGAGCGGGTGTATTTGGGTGTCCGATTAAACATTTGTCGGAACCGTCCGGATCGGACCACTATAGCATATATCCTCCATACAACCGATTTTTCAGAAAAAAGAAAATTTTGGTCATATCTTCCTCCATTTATCAAATTGAAGCTGCAAACTTCACCATATACTTTCGTATATTGCACATATTGTTGTCTGAAAAAATTTATGAGATCGGTTGTATATATAGTATATATCTCATACAACCGATTGTTCAGATAAGAAACTTTGCGCAATTTCTACCCCATTTTAACAGCTAGAAGCTTCAAAATTCACCAAATTTTTACGTATATAGCATATATTTTTGTCTGAAAAAATCATAGAGATCGATGGTATATATATTATATACCCCATATAAACTGTAATTTCGGCCGCTTTTTTACGGCTAAAGCTTCAAATTTCATCAAAGTTCATCAAAATTTACGTCATATATTGTTGAAATACGTGATTCGTAGTCATAGTTTTTACATGCAGACCACAAAAACGTGAAGCTTTGCATCCTCACACAAAGTACCTACTTTCTTTTTATTTTATATTTATCTTAAAAATCGTTTAGATATATTCAAATTTCATCAAATGCTTACGTGTATAGCATATATTGTTTGTGGTATATATAGTGTATATCTAATACAACCGCTTGTTCAGATAAGACACTTTTCGCAATTTCTACTCCATTTTAACAGCTATAAGCTTCAAATTTCAACAATTGCTTACGTATATATTATATATTGTTGTGTGAAAAAATCATAGAGATCCGTGGTATATATAGTATATATACTTATATATATATATATATATATATATATATATATATATATTGTAACGAATTTAGTGCATTTCCTGTTCGGCCGGTGTGCGTCTAATCCTGGAGAGGTGGGCGCACCGGGTCGATCTCAGTGGGAATAGAGGATTCACTCAAACGAGACAAATAAGAAACACAGGAGGATTTTCCTCGTTATAATAATGCACTTTATTGGGTAAAGATAAAATAAATTGAATACAATATTACCTGACTGTACAGTTGTAGGAAGCGGCGGAGATCCTTGGCGGCAGATGTTAACTGGTTGGCTGTTGAAATCAAAGAGGCCGGTTGTATAGCAAGCTACAACCGTTGACCCGCAAAATCCTCCGTTTTGGAGGGGAAAGGCACCCACACATCAACCCCGACATGCATATGCATGAGTGCTGACAAAAAGCACACATACACGTGCATGTACATGAATGCACTTGCATGAGGGTGATGGTGTGGGTGGTTATAAATTAATTCGAGTATCGAGTATCGATTTGCAGAGTTGCATTGGGGGGGTCGCAATCAGATGCGGAAAAGTTAGGCATCCTGCCTAAACATGCCGGCCCCCCTTGCGATACGCAACATCGTTTTCCGCCAATGACCTCCGCTGAAACGAGAAAAAATTAATATAAGACTTACACACTAAACTTAATCTAAATGAAGAGTTCGTCTGCGACGCAAAATGGCCGGGAATCCTTTCCGACTTGCTTAGCATGCCACCTGAGCTAAGATGAAAGAATTAGCGGTTATGAACAGTGAAGTGAATATTTCTTGCCATTGAATTATACATAATTCTTAAATATAGAAATTCAGAACGTAATATATCTATAGTCGATGGCCAGTAAGGCTGGACGAAGAGGCCGAGGTCTCCGTTCCAGAGTGGCACAATTTTTTGTTATTCTTTGGTTTTTGTCGTTTCGGATGGAGAGGCCGAGGTCTCCATTCCAGATTTGCGGTTTTTTGTGTTGGTTGGACGAAGAGGCAGAGGTCTCCGTTCCAGACTCGAGGGTTTTTAGGTTTTTCTGGGCTGGACGAAGAGGCCGAGGTCTCCGTTCCAGCGTATAACGTGTCGTGTCGCTCTCAGGTCGACTGTGGCATTTTATGGATGTGCCAGGACGAGTGGCCGTGAGGTTGGTTGGGTGATGCGCGTTTTCGCTGCAGCGCATGTATTTCGTCAGTTGTGTATTATATTATTACCCTACAAAACACCTGGTCACAAAAACTACCCACGCCCATGCAAATGTGACTACGAATATAACCTATCACCGTAAAATGGCTAGTCAAATGACGTGGAGTGACGAGAGCGTTTTTGCAAAGTAGTTAGTGCTGTGATTTCGAGCAGCTTATGTATTTCAACAAAACCAGCAAGATTGCGGTGTGTGGGAGGTTGGAACGGACGTGATTCCAAGTCACCCGCGCAAAATTACTTGTTTTCGTGATACGCGTGGTGTTTTATTAACAAACGTACGTTAAAATATATGAATAAACCGAGTTTAAAACGAACCGTAGAGGCTGACGACGGTATTGATTTAATTTTGTGCGACAGCTCATGACGAATTGCGAACATCGTAATTAAATTCGAAAATGTACCAACTGCCGGTGCTTACATGCAGATTGGCGATGCGTTCTTCACGACGCGTTCTATCTGCACGTACCATTCTGAGATTGCATGCAACCCTGTCGTGTATTTATTGGTTAGCTGACAGCTGGTATGGTGAATTTGTGGTGTGCGAGTATATATATATACATATATGTATTTGCTTGCCCTTGAAAAAAAAACTAGGTCACTGGGGCAGTAGTACACTAGGCCGGTAGAAACAGTTGACTTTTCCCTTTTCGGGATTTTGTCGTGTCGGGATTCTTTTATTTCGGGACTCGGGTTGTTTTTGTACCGAGCCCTTATAAATGACTGTTTGTGATGTTTGTTGTCGAAAAACAACAAGTCCTGCCCCCCGCCAAAAAACAGGCAGTACCGACGGCAAAAAAAATCAAAAAATCAAAAAAAAAATTTTTTTGTTGTTTTTTTTTGTTTGTAAATGAGAGCAATTAATTTTCTAAGGAGGTGTTTGCCTTTATTTTTTGTGCGTAAGTATGTTTTGGGACTGCCCGGGTCAAAAAAGCCGATCCCGTTTTTGTTCCTTTTGCGGATTTCGGTATCAGTGTGCGTCATTTGATGCAGCACTTATAGGATATGCCGAACCAAGTAAGCATACATACATACATATGTACATACGTTGGTTACAAATATGCCAACGGCAAAAGACAAAACAAATGAACATTCATACACACCCGTGTATAGAATGTAAAATTCCGATGAATTGAAAGAAACGGTAAAAAAATCGAACGATTTTTTTCGTTCTTTCAATTCTTTGACTACGGCGCTTGAAGCATAACGCATGAACAATTGTGGAAGAAAATGGTAAGTTAATTTTAAGACTTGGTAATTGGATATCTTATTTTATTTCATATTAAAAATTAAATTCTTTTATTTTCAGGTGGCTGGTGATGGAGATCCAGGACAGTGGATGGGTTTGATGTGTCGTTCCCTTTTTGTATTTTTCAGGTTACCGGCATCGCAAAAGGGGTGCTCCAACTGCGGCGTCGGCCGCGCCGGCAGTTGTCACACTTTTACGATGTCTTTTGTAGCACTTAGTAATGATATTTTTTCTTTCCTTTTCAGGTTTATACTGCGGGTGGACACACTATATCCCCACAAGGACTTCCCACGTAAAATGCTCGACACCGTTCTGCGAATGGGTGCGTCATTACCATATTAGATGGACATAAAACATCGGCATTTATGTCACGTATGCGTTTTGTCGCAATTAAAGTAAAATTAAGCTTATAGGTAACAATTTTAAGCTATCTTTGCACCAAGGTTATACGTGTAGCTAACTTTTCTGGAGAAGATGCTACCTGTACAGCCGGTCAAATCATCGATAATTATGTTAATGGATACGCTAAAGTTTGGTAGGTCGATGGCCATATACGCATGTGTTGGCCGCAAGATTTATTTGAAGTAGGACAATATGATCATGCAAATTGGGGACACGAATCGGAGGATTCGTGGGAAACAGAATCAGAAAATAGCGAATTAGGTTGTAGTACGCCAAAGATTGCATTCGACGAATCTCACATAATAGCGGATATTGAGCGTACACGTATTGTTTTTGCTTGTTCAGAGGAAACCTTTAATATAAGTCCAAATTTACAAAATGCTAAGGTGATGCGTACTTTACTGAAATTATACAAAGGGTGTAGTTATTTAGATCGACTGTTGAACACAAGCTTCTTCCATGAGGGAAAGTTTAGGGTCTCATTGAGCGCGGACGCAAAGGAGGAACTCGAATCAACTTCGGAACGAGCGCAGGATCGCAAAAATCGTTTATTTAGTTGGGTGCAAGCTACCTCACCAAATTCAAAACAACAGTTACAAACGCTTACAAAACCCATCGCTGTACCTGTTAATCCACAACAACAATCTCACTATCAGGCAGTTGTCCCTTTGGGTGGCGTACAAAAAAAAACACAAGGCATTCAGTTGGGTACAAATACTAACAGCAGCAGCATAAACCTGAATGGTAATGCCAGCAGCGGCGCATCCGAACATGCACCAAAAATTCCTTTGAATATATCTTCAACGCCTTGTTAGCCGACATTAAATTATTCCTGGAACGTGTAGTAGCACTGGTGTTACTTCCTCGGCTGTTACAACCTGTGATTAAGCTAAAATCTGCTGCATCAATTAAATCTACGCCACTGGCCACATCAACATTAAACACTAATGATGAAACAGTTGGGAGCAAACCTATCTGTATCCAATGCTGACGAGTTACGCTCGCATGCTCATAGCAATGTAAACGTAGGTGGTAAAACTGTTGTTAATTATGTGGGCGCGCGTAACAGTAACTCATTGGCGCATCAACAAAATATTTTTTCGCAAAATAATCAGCTACTCAATTCAGCTATGCTCAATTAGTAGGAAAGTAGGAAAAAGGTCATATTACCACTACATACTGAATCCTCGGGCCCTGCTCCCAGTGCCAATACTCAAAACGGTATAATAGATGAGTCACTCTACTACTTCACGGCAAATGCATCCTTTCGAACATACGAGATAAAGTCCAACGTGGATCGAGTGCTCATGACCTCCTAATATTGGTTTTGAGTACTGGCACTAGGGTAATTTTTATTTTTTTTTTAACAGTATAATTATTTAGCGAAGTGAAGGTTAAGGGATTAATTTTGAAGAATGTTTGATGACCCGCTCGTTGCTCAAAGTCAAAGGATGAGGAGCTCGTGATAGATTCCAGACACCCTATCGTTAGAAGTAACGGCAGTATTGGGTGTGCTGCCACATTTGGATGTGGGGGTTGTGCGTCGTGTATTACCACGTTATGACAATAGCGAGGGAGCAATTGCTGCAATACCTGACGAAAATCTATCACCTTATTTAGTTAATGTTGATCAAAATGAAATTTATGTGCCAGCAGATCTGCACAACAAACGTATGCAGAAACAGGTGTTAAACATTACAACATTTATGGTGGTGATCAATATGTCATTATGACGCATGATAATCCAAAAAGCATCATCAAACAAGGTGAAGGGATGCAACATACACCAAAAGATGCAGCACAATTGCTAGCTAATAAACGATATTTAGCACAAATAAAGTAACGCTAACAAGCTTACAAATTAGCGAAGGTGAAAGTAGTAATGATGAATATGATGATAGTTATGAAACTTTACTGGAGCGTGAATCCCATGTAGTTAGATCGAAAACCGCTGAGCGCGGGATTAGCAAATATTGAAGGTTGCTCAGATGATGATGAAAGTGATAATGGTGATGGTGAAGAGCACCAAAATGCAGAAGATAAAGGTTTCAAGTCTGATACACAACAAAGCCGGTCGTTGTAATAAACAATTAAATTTCTGTGAAAATTCAGCGGATGTACGTGCGCGTTATGAGGCACGGCGTCAAGTGAAATGGAGGGATCGTAATCATGGTGGTGGTACATGGACCAGGTACATGTTTAAAGAGCGCCAATCGTTGGTTGGACAAAGCAATACAATTAGTTTTTTACTCGCAATGGCATCGGTGGATTTCGTTATTAACATTCGCCAGCTGAAGGACAACCAATCGCTATCATCACGGATTATGTGTCCAAGCAGGTGTCCAATGCCAAACACGATGAAATGGGTGCGCGGGGGAATATTGTCCTATTTTGCTGAGACGCGCACCGATTGGATGATTGCAGCTCATGGTATATATATTTTGTAGTATTCTTTTAAGGAAATACATATCTATTACTTCTTTTATTTAGTCCGTAATTGAACATGTTTAGTGGATTATCCAAATTTTCGGCGTTATCGCATGGATGCCCTGCTTTGCCAACTCTTACCCCTGTGAAGCTGAAGCTGTTTGTTTTGCTTTAATATGCTCATCTCTAACCAATGAAATAGAAGGAATCATAGACCAGGAATGGTAATAAGCGATCGGTGAGTCTTTTAATAATATCTTGGACGCTATCGGCGATAGAAGTTATGAATGTAAAATACATAAATATGCGACCCTGGACTGAGTGGGCGCGAGTTGAGGCACGCCTCAATCCTGCACAAAAGTGTTTGGAACTCCTCCATAGTATATTTGTGGGGAGACGCAATCTTTTTGAAGTGGCTTTTGAAGCTCTTCACTCCCGCCTCCCACAGCCCTCCCATGTGGGGCGCGCCCGCAGGGATGAAATGCCACGTGAGTGACTGGTGGCTGTATTTTGAGACAGCGTTCTCTCGCGCTTGTGAGAGGAAAGTCTTGAATTCTGATCGTAAGGATCGTGACGCTCCGACAAAGTTCGTACCATTGTCGGAGTACATATTTTTCGGGCATCCGCGCCTCGATATAAAACGGGCAAATGCCGCTAGGAATGATGGTGTGCTGAGGTCAGTAGTGGCCTCCAGATGAATTGCTCGTGTGGAAAAACACACGAACAGGCAAACATAGCCTTTGGATAGTCGACACCCTCTGCCGCGGTAGCTTTTAATGTCGAAGGGTCCGGCGAAGTCGACTCCAGTATTCGTGAATGCACGGCTGAATGTCGTGCGTTCGCGAGGGAGAATACCCATAAGTTGGGTCTGAGCACGCTTTCGGTGTATAGTGCAAACTTTGCAATTATGAATGGTTGCTCTAATCATGGTTTTGATGTTAGGTATCCAGTATTGGGTGCGTATCAGACGCAACATGAGTTGGTTTTCCCCATGCAGACTTTGTTGATGAAACATTAGGACTGTAAGATGGGATAACCTGCAGTTGTATGGGAGGAGGATTGGGTGGCGTTCATTAAAAGCTAAGTCCTTTGACGCCCCGAGTCGCCCTCCTACCCGAATGATGCCATGTTGGTCTAGATAGGGATTAAGTGAGAGTATTGCACTTTTCCCTGCAACTGGTTTTCCGGCCTTTAGATCACTATATTCGGAACTATAGTGTTGTTTCTGATAGATTTTAATTAAGATTTGGGTTACTGATTTGATCTCATCAGGAGAGATTAAAGGTGACTCGACCTGAAATGATTTTTTTGTTTTGGGGTGAGTTCTTCGGTAGAACCTCATTACGTATGAGAGCACCCGTAAAGCCCTAGGTAGGTCTGAAAAGAGTTGAAGAACATCGATAGTATTTGCTGTTGTTGTTGCGCAGGTCTTCGCCCTCTTTTCCTCTACGGAGGTGATGTAGTCACTTTCTTGTGCTGGCCATTGGGAAGTGTCTTCTTGCAGCCAAGAAGGTCCCTGCCACCACAACGAATTGTTGACCAATTCAGATGCAGGTAATCCTCTGCTACCTAAATCTGCTGGGTTAGACTCTGAGTTCACGTGCAACCAGTCCTTATTTCCGACCATGTCGATGATCTTGGTGATCCGATGTGCGACGAAAGTGGACCAGGAACAGGGCGGTTTCCTTATCCATGCGAGGACGATCGTTGAAGCCGTCCACAGGTGAATTCTCACTGGTCCCAATTTAAGGTTCCTGAAAATTGATTCGGCGATTTCCGCTAACAGCACGGCTCCGCAAAGTTCTAATCGTGGAAGAGAAAGAGTTTTCACTGGGGCTACTCGGGTTTTGGCTAGGAGTAGGTTTGTGCAGACATTATCATCCGTTTTGACACGCATGTAAATGACTGCTGCATAAGCCTTCTCGGATGTGTCACAAAATCCATGGATCTCGATGTCGGTTCCTGGAGAAAAGTTGACCCATCTAGATATCCTGATTTTATCGATTTCATGGTATTGGTCGGTGAAGGTTTTCCATCGTTCCAGCGTACTGGTAGATACTGGTTCTTCCCAAGCGGTGCCTTCCAACCAAATACTCTGCATGAGTATTTTTGCCACAATGACCATTGGTGCCAGCCACCCTAATGGATCGAAATGTTTGCCGATTGCTGATAGTATCGCTCTCTTTGTAATATTTTCCGGGTTGTTCAGCGTCCCTGCTTTAAAATAAAATAAATCGGAGTGGGCATTCCATCGAATGCCTAACGCTTTAACTGAACTGGTATCTTCGAATGCCAGGAAGTTTTCATTGAGCAGGTCTGCTTTGGGGATGTCCCTTAGAATTTCCTCTGAATTGGATGTCCATTTGCGAAGTTGGAAGCCCGCTGAGTGTAGGACTTGGCGAATTTCATCTCTGGCTTTAATGGTCGATGTGATCGTATGTCCACCCGCTAACACGTCATCTACATACATGTATTCTCGCAGTACGCTAGCCGCTGTAGGGTGTGAATTTGAGACGTCGTCTGCTAGTTGGAGAAGCGTTCTTATCGCGAGGTATGGAGCGCAATTCACTCCGAAGGTAACCGTCTTTAATTCGTAAAGACTAATAGGGTCATTCGGGGAAGTGCGATGCACAATACGTTGAAATTTGGTGTGATTTTCGTTCACCCAAATTTGTCGATACATCTTTTCGATGTCACTATTGAATACGAAGCGGTATAGTCTCCATCGTAAGATAAGTATGGGTAAATCGGCTTGTAGAACTGGGCCTGGGAGTAGAATATCATTTAGGCTATTACCATTGGCCGTAGGGCTCGAGGCGTTAAATACTACGCGTACCTTGGTGGTGGTACTTTCCGCTTTAATAACGGCGTGGTGGGGCAGGAAGTAATGATCCGAATCGTCGGATTGGATATTCTTTTTCAATTTTCTCATATGTCCGAGTGTTTCATATTCTGACAACACTCGAACATATTCTTTACCTAACTCTGGGTTTTTTATTAGCCGCCCCTCATTCCGGAAGAACTGAGAGCATGCGCGTTTCAGGGACGGTCCTAAATTAATGTTATTAGGGTAATGCTGCCTGAATGGTAATGATACGGTGTATCTTCCATCTTCATTCCGTTTCGTTGTTTCCTTAAATAATTGTTCGCAGTACCTTTCCTCTTCATTCAATATTTTATTTTTGGGTAGATTTTCTACCTCCCAGAAAGCTTTTAATTGATTGTCTAACGCAACCTCGTTGTAAAAAGACATAATGCTCTTCGTTGGATTCGGTGATTCGATACGACCGGTTAGTATCCAACCGAACACTGTCTCTTGGGCTAAGAGTGTGTTTAGCACGTTCTTCTTTATACCGCTCATTATAATTTGGGGATATATGTCTCCGCCAAGTATGAGGTCTACGTCTTCGTTGACGTAGAACCTCTTGTCTGCCAAAACCAAGTCTGGGAATGCCTGCATAGTCATTGCGTTGATATGGTAGGATGGAAGATTCCCAGTGAGTTTCGTTAGAACTAGTACGGGTGTAGTCAGGCTGAAGCAGGGATCCACTGGTGAACGTAGTTCGATGTTGGATGCTTCTTTCACCTGAGCTGACACCGCATTTGTGATGCCTGAAACATGGGCATGCATTTTCCTCGCTGGCAAATTGATTCTGCGTTTCAGTCTTTCAGTTATAAAGGAACATTCAGACCCAGAATCAATTAATGCCCGCGCGGAGAAGTCGGTATCATTATTGTGAATGTGTACGCGAGCAGTTCCTAATAGCACGCCTGTGCTGGAATTGGCATGGCAGGATTTGACATTCTGATTCGCAGAAGAAGGTGGTTGTCCCGATTCCTGTCTTTTCCTTGCCTGTGCCGAAGTTGATGGGGCATTATCCGCATCTTTGAAGGGATTTCGTACCGCCGGTTGCTGAAGTGTGTCCGCATGCAGGAGCGTGTGGTGACGAGAGTGGCATTTGGAACAGTTGTATGAACTGGTGCACCTCGTCACTGTGTGTCCTGGGGATAAACAATTCAGGCAGCCATTTGTGGATTTGACGAATTTAATCCTTTCTACTGGGTTTAAATCGCAAAAACGTGAACAGTTGCGTAATCTGTGCTCCGTAGATTTGCACATTTTACACATTGATTTTGTTGTTTGCTTGGTTACTTTGGTTTGAAAAGCACCAAGTCTTTTTGTAGGGTTTTCCGTCGACTGGCGCGACGTGTTTGATTTTTGCACTTTAGAAGTGGCATTCCCTGTAAAATCAGACACGGTTTCAAGTGTCTGGAAACGATTTGACAAGAATTTGTCCATATCCTCCCACTTGGATATGTCCGTCTTGTGGTCAATGCTCTGCTCCCATAGAGCCAACGTATTTTCAGGTAATTTTGTCGAACATAAATAGGTAATAATCGCATCCCAATTTGAAACATCGATCTGATGTGTTTTTAAAGATGCCAAGCAATTATTTATGTCGCGCTGTAAGGTTTTGATAGAGCTGCCGCACTCGCTATCTATCTTTTTTAGATTAAACAAAATTTGTAGTTGTGAGTTTACGAGAATCCGCTTATTCTCGTATCTCTCACATAGGTTTTTCCAGGCTGTTTCGAAGCCTTCATTTGTCAAGGGACATTTCTTGACGATGTCCTTTGCCTCACCTTGAGTTTTCTGATTGAGGTGGAACAACTTTTCTACCGGGCTTAGGCGACTGTTGTTTTTGTATATGGCCGTGAACAGGTCACGAAACGTTGGCCAAGATATGTAGTCGCCCTTGAACACCTCAGTATCACAAGCTGGCAGGCGGATACTATGTTCGCGCGCGCGTTCTCCCTCAGGTTTGATTGCCCTATCTTTTTCCTCCTTCAATTTAGTTTGAATTTCAGCCATGTTCGACATGCATCTCAGGAATACGGCATATGCCGCTTTATGCTCGATCTTGACCGCTGCAATTTTCTTAGCATCGAGCGTGTCAGAGTCAAGCAATTCCTCGAATGCGGTCTCGGCTTTTTCCCACTTAGCTTGCAACTCTTTTTGCTGTATTGCAAGAGTGTGTATAGTGTGCAGAGCCGCATTTATGTCATTAAAATCAGCCTCGAATTCGATTATTCGATCGGCCAATCTAATATATGATTCCATGTTCATGGATTAAGGTGGAAAGCGAATTAATCAAGGGATATAAAACTTGAAAACCTGAGCGAATCACCAAACCAACAACTATTAAAATTACGCAGAATTGATTATTACTTTTAATTTGTTTATTTTTGTCTGACTTTGCAGATTATTTGTGCCGTAAAACAGGGAGCAGGGGGAAGACACACCAATGTGTTTTGTGTAAATAAAGGGGGCCACTCGCCACTTCCAAGTTAAATTGTATTGTATAATAAGTGCGCGCGCTGGTATGAACTCGACGAAAAGTGTAAAAACGTGTAATAAATCTTGTGCGAAAATTTATTAAGAAACTAGTGAAATTAAAGTGATGCAAAAAGAAAATTTAAATCGAATGGCGTGAAATTTTATGTGAAAGTGAGGTTATGTGTACCTCTTCCTTGTGCTGTGTCCGGAGAGCCTTACCGCTGGTGGGGGGACAGGCCAGATAGTCACAAGGAATTAAAAGCGTTAATGTTACGCGTTTGGACTTCTCCTTCTTTTCGTCACAAATTTTTTTTTTTTTTTTTTTTACACTTTTCGCACTTAATACCAAATCACTGCGCGTGTGGCACTGAGAATATTTATTTTTTAGACTGTTTTATTTATTTTTTTTTTTTTTTATATAACCAAAAAAATTGTGGCAAGAAATATTGCACTTACTTTGTGGCTGTTTGCTGTTCTGGTGATTATGTGGCAAGTAGCTTGTGTGCTGCAGTGGCTTCCGCTGGCTCTCGCTTGCTCAGTGTTTTGCACGCTGGTATTAAATAATATACTTTTTGTGGTTGTGGCAAAAATTTTCCGGCTAATTTTTTATGTTAGGAATTCTGAAGTTTGTGCGGTCAGCTATGGTATCTTGTGATGTGGACTGTATTGTTAAGGTGCTGTTTCCAATTCCTGGTGAGATAGGACCAAATGTTCGGCCGGTGTGCGTCTAATCCTGGAGAGGTGGGCGCACCGGGTCGATCTCAGTGGGAATAGAGGATTCACTCAAACGAGACAAATAAGAAACACAGGAGGATTTCCCTCGTTATAATAATGCACTTTATTGGATAAAGATAAAATAAATTGAATACAATATTACCTGACTGAACAGTTGTAGGAAGCGGCGGAGATCCTTGGCGGCAGATGTTAACTGGTTGGCTGTTGAAATCAAAGAGGCCGGTTGTATAGCAAGCTACAACCGTTGACCCGCAAAATCCTCCGTTTTGGAGGGGAAAGGCACCCACACATCAACCCCGACATGCATATGCATGAGTGCTGACAAAAAGCACACAAACACGTGCATGTACATGCATGCACATGCATGAGGGTGATGGTGTGGGTGGTTATAAATTAATTCGAGTATCGAGTATCGATTTGCAGAGTTGCATTGGGGGGGTCGCAATCAGATGCGGAAAAGTTAGGCATCCTGCCTAAACATTTCCTCTTACTTGCAACCTTCTGCTAACGTTCGAATCACTA
Organism: Eurosta solidaginis; assembly: GCF_040869045.1. Classification (NCBI taxonomy): domain Eukaryota; kingdom Metazoa; phylum Arthropoda; class Insecta; order Diptera; family Tephritidae; genus Eurosta; species Eurosta solidaginis. The sequence continues at coordinate 168,150,047 of NC_090319.1, read as the reverse complement.
AACTGTTGAATAAATAACTCCAATATTCGATAATACAAAATGGTCCTTATTAGACTACTTTCAAAATAACACTCTTATTGCTCGCCAGATAGCGCCTTAAATCAAACTGATTCGTGATGCTTCAGCCTGTGCCGCTTGTATACTCTTCAGTTTTCTCGTTCACCCATTTCTCCTAAGGTCTAGTAATTTCGTGAACCTGATGCTGGTTTACCAGCTATATACACGTATATTTGCAATTTGTATCCATATGCGTGTGTATATGTGAGCGGCTGATGATGACATGCGGTTGTGAGTATCTCTCTCTGTTGCCCCGCACGTATGTGTGCAGACATTATTATTAATTTGTTTACGTACATACAAGTGTAGCAGCTAGCTTTATTGTTGTTGTGGCTTTATTTACTTAGTATCTGATTAGTAATGGGAGTATCACTTAGTGTCACTAATATTCGTCACACTGCCCTCCACCTAAATCTGATCGTCCCGATCAGACAAATCTCTCGATCTACCCGCTGCTAGCCTCTCCAAATAAACCACCTTTCTATTTCGTGGTTTCCCAATTGTTTGTATGCAGTAGACGACATCACTGATCCTCTTCACAACTCTTTACGGGCCTTCCCAACTGCACCGATATTTGGATGGAACACCTTTCCGCCGGCGAGGGTTGTATAGCAGTACCATATCTCCCTCCAAGATACATTCCGAATTAAAGTTCTTGTTATGCCAGTGTTTCATCTTACTACTAATTACCCTGGGCCGTTCCTTCACACTCTGTTCTTTGGCCAATGAAGAACTACTTCGGAGAGCTTGATCTTGACGGATTGACTTTTATCATCAGTATCGTCTTGAGGTTTCACAACAGTAGTGCGCGCTGGCTTGAAACCACCCTTGAATTCTTTCTGGAAAATTCTTTCAGTCGTTTTAGTGCGTCTATTAGGGTTTGTCAATGCCAGTGTTTCTCCCGCAGACACCTTCGATTTTGGTTCAATTTTAGACGACTTCGCGCGGTTAGTTAGCGGGAAGTTTCCGCAGACACTATGCGATCTAATGCAAACTAAACTGAGACTGGTGGAGAATTGGACCAGGAGTAAAGGTCTATCAGTCAATTCAGCTAAAACTGAACTGGTTCCATTCACTAGGAAATATAAGATACCTGCGTTGCAGCAGCCGGTGCTAGCGAGTATGACCCTGACGCTGAGGGACTCTTGCAAATACCTAGGATTCCTTTCGGATAGAAAACTATCCTGGAGGGAGAACGCTCCGGAGAGTGTGAGGAAAGCAACGGTGGGACTGTACAGCTGTATGGGAGCTCTTGCGCGAAGATGGGGACTATCACCGGATATTACCCTGTGACTCTACAATGCTATGGTTAGACCAATCTTTTTATACGGGGCATTGGTCTGGTGGACGAGCTTAGATACTAAATCAAATCTATGGGTATTCCAGAAGGTATAAATAAGTGCTCTAGTCTGCGTGGGGGGTGCTCTGCGCACCACCCCTGCAGAGATGCTGGATACTCTTTTTAATATGTTGTCAATAATTTTAGTGGCCAAGCAATGTGCGGCCTTTTCTGGTCTACGGCTGCGAGAGTTATCCGGCTGGACAGACAATGGATCTAGATCCGCCCTCGTCGGACTATTTCGCTCCGACTGTATTTTTCGATATGAAGTACGCGGATGTTATCCCGGATAGGGATTATTGGTTAAACGAGCCGCCGGACCTGAGCGATAGGCTGCAGATATATACTGAAGGCTCCAAACTGGATAAAAAGATGGGCAGCGGGGTCTTTGCACCTCAACTGGGGCGGAATCTATCCTTTAGCCTACCCGATCATTGCAGCGTCTTTCAGGCAGAAGTGGCTGCTATAAATGAGGCCGTTGATCACCTGAGAAATGCTGTTCACGGCTATAATTGAATTTATATTTACTCTGACAGCGAGGCTGCACTAAAAGCGCTTGGATCGGTCACATGCAAGTCCAGGAGAGTAGAGAAATGCCGCAAATCTCTTAACGAGATTGCTTAGCAAACTTCCCTCAGTCTGGTATGGGTGCCTGCACGCTCGGATATACTGGGCAATGAGACGGCTCATGAACTTGCAAGAGGGGGCACATCCGTTCCGCTTTCGTCGTCCTGGAAGGGATTGAGCATGCCGCTCGCTACCTGTAAGCTCACGTTGAAAGGAATTTTCCTTAGAGAAGGGGTGTGAGATTGAGCAATCTCGAATCCTGCTACCACACTATGCTTGTGTGGCCTGAATGGGATGCGAGACGCACAAGAAGTCTCCTTCTTCTTGGGAATGGGGACATATCTCTGGTGGTTGGACTTATAACCGGCCACATAGCAATCGCGCAGCACAACTGCCAGGTGCTGCCCATACCGATTACTGCAGGAGCTGCAAAGACGAAGAGGAGATAGAAACATTCAAGCATTTGTGCGATTATCCTGCGCTTTGATGCAAGAGGAAGAAATCTATGGGATCTCCCTTCTTTGACGATCTCTGTGATCTTTCTAAGTTGGAACCTATGACATTTGCTGAATCGGCCTGTTGGTTTAAGTAGGGAGGAGATCCGCGTGGTATCACAATGGGACCTTTTTGGGCCTAAGTGCACTGGTGCTCGCACCGGTGGCCACTCTAACCCAACCTTCCCATGTAAGAATAATGATGTGTAAAACTAAAATATTACAACATGCTATCGATACATTAATGTAAGCAGTTAATAAATAGTTTTTACAATTAATGAAGCGTTTCTTTTTTCTTAACAAAGTTATTATTTAATTATTTTTAGTTCTCTATATGTATATATTTCAAAAAATATTTTATTTTTTCGGATATCGAGAATAAAGTCCCCTTTTTGTTGGCAGCTTCGCAAATCGTCTTTTAACCTTCTACCTTAGAGAAATACATTAGAAATGTTTTCTAATCGTTCTTTAACCTAAATTTTTCGCAGTCTTGTACAGGAATCACTTGCAATATGTCGGGAGATATGAAGGTGTGTTTTGACTGCAGTATCAATTAGATGAAGGCGGAAATAAAAATGTTATATAATATTTAAGATAATAGCCGTGTTTTTTTACACGTATATATAAGTAAATAAATAAATATATATATATCTACGTTTGCGGGTAAAAAAACGCTTATCCTCACATAGATAATGGTTAGGAGACCCATCTAGCGGCAACTAGCTACAGAACATGTTGTACCGAAAAACGGAGCCACAAGCATCTCGTGGTCATAGTGTATAACCTATAGCTGAATTGGTTGCGGTGAATAGATGACGCACACCATTTGTAGAGGTAATACATAGAGGTGAAACATAGACACCTATTTAAGTTGCATGTGAATATAATGCGTAAAATATATAGGAGTACTAATTTTCTGCGCAGCAATTTCACAAAAGTAGACAAAATTTAACTTTTAGCAGTCCATATAAAGTTTAAGCGTAAACGTATATAGATGTAAAAAAACATACCTAATATAAGAATAAGGAAATACTTACCGGCAGTTGGATGAATAATTTAATTTTGCCCGTCCACGACCATCAAATGCACCTGACAAGGTTGCATTTTCCAGAACTTAATTTTTTTCAAATAATGAAATAGTAGTATGCAAGCGACTGCCATAGTAGTAGACATGTACATGCATATTATGAACAAAAATTTAAATTATAAAATGTTTTTCTTTGAAATCTAATCGAAGGGAAGATGTACACGAGGCGTAGCTTCACAGACGCGTATTATACACAGCATAAGAAATCTTGAAATCTACTTATCGGTTGAATCTTACCTGAGTTTAACATTTACGAGATGAAAAAATTTTAATTAAAAATAATAAATAACACGAGAAGCAACGACGCTTAATGTGACTTTTGCGTCGTTTTGGCGCTTTCGTTGCGTCTACGTCTGACTTTGAATCAGTGGTGGGCTTGAGCTTAGCAACCGTATACATACTATACAATGAGCACGACCACTACTTCGTCAAAATCAACGACAGCCTATTTAGTTTGATTTTAATGCAGGGCTCTTCAAAATTGAAAGTGCGCCTGTATTAGTGAGAGCGCAATCGTCGCGATGATCGTGCGGGTGAATTTATTTTTCAATTATTCGCTTACTAGCAAGCAACGAGCTAACAACAAGCGCATGTATCGCACATAATTATTCATATATATACGATCACCCGATACCCATGACCGATGTTGCTACGCCAAGTTCCAACCTGCGACCATAGGACAGGTTTGCAAGTATGATATGTATGAGAAGGAAACAATTCGTTTCTCTTTCTAACACACTGCCGTTTGACACTTCGGTCAGTGTCAAATTATTGTGGAACTCAGTGGAACATGCGTTTGACACTTAACGAAGTGTCAAAATTACCGGGGTTGCTGTCGTGGGTAACGACACAGAGAAGCAAAAACAGGAGCGGAATATCAGATATGGGTTGCTGTGAAGGTACATTTTTTTGAACGATTTTAGTATGAAAATGTAGTGCACCTATATGGGTCATACAGAAAATTGTACAAAAGTCTTGAATTGGGGTATCTGAGGACGCGTAGATATTCCAGTATCAAGAATACAAACACGGGTGCTAAGTTTTTCTACCCGTTCAAAGGTTCTCCGCCAAAAACAGTTTCAAACCGAGGTCGACTGCAATAACCCGTCCAAAAATGTGGAAAGAGATATGAAAAGACGCGTTTTGTCCTGTACCAATAATCCAAAGGCGAAAAAGTATTCGAATCATTGGAAGCGAGGCAAAAATGCGTCTACTAATACCTCTGCCGACGGTTTTGGTCGTGGTTTAGCAATCCTCCCCGGGAATAGTGTATCACAATTTGTTAACTAAAATTGTCAAAAACAAATGGATTTTAAGGAGAGATGTAATTAAGTGCTTGTTTGAAAGTAAATAAGGGTATTTCTTTGTAATTTTACAATTACATTTTTACGCGGTTTTCGTTAGCAGCTACTACACTTTTTTGGACCTAAGAAGTACAACAGTGCCAAATAGAATCACAAAAAAAAAACAACAAGAACAAGCATTTTGATCAGGTGAGCGTGACTGTGTGTGTTCGTGCTGCTACATATCCTACTTGTAAACCTTTACAATGGGTGCAAATTTACACTAACAAATTGACAATACAATTTTTTTCAAAAATATTGTAGCACTGAGAAAAATTTTAATTCAAAATATATTCATTAAGGCCCAGTTTTTCAGTACAAGTTCAACTCAGTTTGTCAGTTAAACTACGCCTCAACTTTTTCTACGGTTTTTTAGTCTACTTTAACTGAAATTTAAGCAGAGCTTAAGCCGCCGATCTGGCAGGGTTAAACTCTAGTTAACCCATCAGTTATAGCTCCGTCACATATGCAGTCTTTCATATAGATAAATTTAACACAAGCTTATGCATGATGTGTTGTTTGCACGTATTTTTATGGATAATAACAGATCGAGCGACACTGGCGCCATCTGATATGAAAAAGTAGCCAACTCTTAAATTTTTTTGCAAGCAACGCATAAGAAGAAGAATTTGAAATTTGTTTTGGCTAAGAGTGCTTTGCAAGTGAAATTATTTTTTCCAATCGTTTGGCAAGTTTTCTAACATTTTTCGCAATTAAAAACTGCAATATAACAAATGAATACGGCACAAAATACGTTAACAAGTATTTTTGTTGTATAAGAGCGGTACGCAGATCACAAGTAATTGCTCAAGAAAAATTTTGCCTTTTTTCTTGCGTTCAAAATAGTAGTATGGAAATAATTTTGACGTTTAAAAATCCACGGTGAATAGCGAAACAAGCAAGAAGAAAAGCACATAAACAAAAGAAAGGTAAATAATGTCACTTCCCTTATAAGTGCCCGTTTCTCCTCCGCCGTGAATTACACTATGCGCTTTTTTCTGAAATAAAATAATAATTATTTATTGCAGAAAAATTAAAAAAACATATGCTTACCTAATTCTTCCAGTTTATTCACCTTTTTTCTTCAAGAAATATATGGCACTTGACATATTTCTTGCGGAAACCGGTGTTGTCGTTTGCAAATTTGATGGAAAAATAGTAGTAAAGTAGCGTACTAAATTTCTAGTAAACTGCGTACTACCTCAAGAAAATTTACCACAAGGAATTTTCTTGAGCATTTCTTGAGCGTTTTTTATATGGAATTTTTACTTTCTTGTGATCTGCGTACCGCTGTATAGGGAGAATGTTTATAACAGTGCTTGGCGAAATTTTTTATGTGAATGGGCAAGGCGAAATAAACTTTAATTGCCAAGTCTGAAGTTCCTTCATATTTATAAATAAACTTTAATTGCCAAGTCTGAAGCTCCTTCATATTTATAAATATAAATCTTGGTTGATTGTGGCGATGTTACTGGAATGCATTAGCTTGTGTTAAACGCATCTACTTATATGAATATTTCATTTATTTGCGTTCCTTCGAAACGGCGTCGAATATACCCAACGGGCATTTGGGCTTGAGTACCATTAGAGCTCATGTTGATAACTAGACATAATTCTAAAACATGAACCAATAAACAGATCCCGCATTAAAAAATGAGAGAGCAAAAAATCATAGTTAGCTGTGAAATAAATTTTCTCGGCGTGACGTCACGCTTTCGACAACATGCTGACGCAGTGTTCAGACTATATTCCAATCGGATTATTTTGTTCTGCTCTTACCTCCTACTACATTTTTTTTCTCAAAGTTTTATTTGGGTCGAGTTGGAAACTGAATAATATTACTACCTAATATCTTTTGGTTGAAGTTCTTATTGTATACGTATGAAGAGCTGATTATTTACAAGTGCCCATCGGATGAAATTACGTGAGTTAATTGTCCGTGTCCTAAGATATGTTTTTTCACATTTTACTCACAGTTTTTTTACTTTTTTCGTACGTAATGAGAATTGAAGGAATAAACTGTAAGCAACAAGTGTGTCCGGACGCGATCTGTCAATCCTGCCAAAATTCAACATACGGCACTTCCTGAAGCTTTATATAAAAATTAAGTACGTTGAGTCAGTGAGGTCAGCTAACCCTATTTTGCGATAACAGTCGCCAGTTGGGGGCACCGAGCGAGGTCAAATCTTCCTCCAACTGTCTCTCAAAAGTCAGTGAAGGTTTTCTCTTTCCTCTGTTTACAAACTGCCGCAGCGTATTCGTTCATCCGCATAACATGCCCTAGCTAGCGAAGCCTTTGGATTTGCAATCGCTGCACTATCGTCACGTCTCCGTTAAGCTCATATGGCTCATCTTTATACCTCCATCGATACTCGCCGTCGACATCACGGATAGGACTATAAACCTTGCCGGAGAACTTTTCTCTCGAATACTCCAAGAGCCATCTCGTCTTCTCTCGACACCTTCCATGATTCCGAGCCATACATCAGGACAGGTATGATGAGTGTTTTTTTCGTAGACAGAGGAATTTATTTTTCAATTGACTAAAGAAGCACTTCTTGGCAAGAGTTATTCTTCGTTTAATTTCTAGGCCGACATTGTTTTTGCTTTTGATGCTACTTCCCAAATGAACAAAATCCTTCACAGTCTTGAATTTATATCCGTCAACAGTGACGTGGCTACGAAGGCCACGATGACAGCAAGTATTTCGTCTTGTCAAAATTTACTGCAAGACCCACTTTGTTTTGCTTCTTTATCTTATACTCACTCTTCGCTTCCATTTTTGAACGGCACGGCGGGTATCCCGTCATTACTTGGCACCTTGTGATATTTTAGCCGTGATATTGGATGCCGGGGAGTGTTTTTCATCATCGGCGATCGGGGTATCGGGTTGGTCTTCCCCCACAATATGTACGTTAGTTACCAGGTCACCATTATCGTTCTGCCCGGTCTTGAAACCCTCTGTCATTAAAAGAGCATTAAATATGTATGGTAAACCGAAAATAATAATAATATTTTTTCCCGATAAATATCCGGGGAGATAGAATATGGTGCGTTAATTGTTCATCGTACACGTTTTAGGCCGAATCCATGTGCATCTGCTAAGGCAGATAACTTTTTTGCTGAGAAACATTGCAAAAATACAATCAAAAGGTTTGCCAAGCCACCAAATCAATTTGAAGTTAGTTGTTCGCCCGCTTTCAAAAAGGAAGAAAAAATATACCCCGAAAATTTAATTTTTACTCCGGCGTAGTCGTTTACTCAGGTAACAGTTTTAAATACTCCTAACACTGGTAGCGAAATATAAGAGAAATGTAATAAAGCGAAAAATTCCAAAATAGCTATGTCATCAATTTTTTTTTTTTTAAATTCAATTACCAATACAATAATTCCGGAATGCGGGATATTGGCTCATTATGATTCTAAAATCTCTAGAGATGTTTCGAAACAGTGCCTTATAATTCCTAACTTGTGGACTCAAATGTAATATTCCATACTACAATATTTCCATGAAAATAAAATAGAATATATATAATTTTATCAACCAGGTGTTTATTTCACACAATAAACAGCTACTGGTTTTGGTGGTACCACCTTGGAGATTTTTTTCAACTCCACCTCAACTTTATATCCAATGTAGGATATCAACTGAAGAAATGTGTTGGATATTCATTTGAGAACTTTACATTTCCCAAAATCTCTCAAAAATTGGATAATAATTTGATAACGATAATAACGTTGGAGATCAACTGGAGAATTCTACATTTTACAAAATTTTCCAAAGGTTGGATAGTGATTGGAGAATTAAGTTGGATATCAACTCGATTTAAGAATACCCTCTGGTTTAAGAATACTCTGGTTTAAGAACACCCTTCAAAAAACGCGAGTACTCCATAAATAGTGTAAGGAATACTCCTTTAGGAGTATAGGAGTGTTCCAAAACTAATCTGTATTCATACAAAAAATGTGCTCCAATTAACATTGCGATGTCCTAGGAGAGAAGTAGGTGATCCCACTCTCGCTTTGCTTGTGAGTATTCCATAGAGTACATACGTGAGAGTACTTTCCAAAGTACTTTCACTGTAGTACTCCATGGAGCACCCACAGAGGATCATATGCCAAAGTACTAAAGAGGAATTGTGTCGGAAAAAATTATCGGAGTGAATTTAATTTAAAATGAAAGTAAATGAAGAGGGGCAATACAATTTTTATATTTTATACTACGAATATTCTTATGTTATTTATCATTTGCGTGAATAAAGAAACTAATATTTCTCTATACTATAGTATGTATACATAAAAACAGTGCGCGGTTGCATTTTATCAGAGTTGTCATAGTCAAACTTTATTATCAGTTATTTGTATGCAATATTTTACTTTTGGCATCTCTGTTCGATCGTCCATGTGTCGTGATCACGGTCGTTAAAAAACGAGCAATGATCGACTGATGGTGGTCCGCAAACGCAATGCAAAGGAATATTGTTAGAGTCATAGTACAGGTTTACAAGTATGATATGTATGAGAAGGAAGCAATTCCTTTCCTTTTCTAACACATTGCATTTTAACACTTCGATTAGTGTCAAACTATTGCGGAACTCAGTGGAACCTGCGTGGAACATGCGTTTGACACTGAACGAAGTGTCAAAATTACCGGGGTTGCTGTCGTTGAAAGCGACGCAGGGAAACAAAAAAAAGGAGCGGAATATCAGATATGGGTTGCTGTGATGGTAAATTTTTTTTAACGAATTTAGTATGAAAATGTATGGCACCTCTATGGGTCCTACAGAAAATTATACAAAAGTCTTGAATTGGGATATCTGAGGACGCGTAGTTATTCCAGTATTAAGAATACAAACACGGGTGCCAAATTTTTCTACCCGTTCAAAAGTTCTCCGCGAAAAACAGTTTGAAACCGAGGTTGACTGCAATAACCCGTCCAAAAATGTGGAAAGAGAAATGAAAAGACGCGTTTTGTCCTGTTATCACTAGTCCAAAGGCGAAAAAGTATTCGAGTTATTGGAAGCGAGGCAAAAACGCGTCTATTAATACCTGCCCCGACGGTTTTGGTCGTGTTTTAGCAATAGTCCCCGGTGATAAAGCATCACAATTTATTAATTAAAATTGTCCAAAACATATGGATTTTAAAGAGGGGTGTAATTAAGTACTCGTTTGAAAGTAAATAAGGGCATTTCTTTGTAATTTTACGATAAAAATTTTACGCAGTTTTCGTTAGCAGCTACTACACTTTTCTTGGACCTAAGAAGTACCACAGTGCCAAATAGGATCCACAAAAAAAAAAACGAACAAGAACAAGCATTTTATCAGGTGAGCGTGCTGCTACATATCCTACTTGTAGACCTGTACTATGGCTGCGACTAACTCAGTTAATGACGACAGAGCGAATCATATGCATGTAAATTGAGAGGGCACAATTGTGCTATGAAATGAAGAGCCCTGTTTTAATGCTTGCACGGCAACGAAGATTGGCACGCGCGCTTAAAACAGAGTACCAACGAATGCGTGAGACACGTGCTCACTGTAATCAAAATAAATAAATAATTGATTTGGCTTTCGTGCTCGCTACGCGTTCGTGTATACTAACCCTTTTTCAATTTGGTAACCGTGTATATGTAGTGATGCTCACCGCTGCTTTGAACGCATACGCGCTTTATTTACCAAACATTGATTGAAGAATAAAGATGTTGCATGCGCGAACTTCAGTGGAAAGCAGCGAAGCTTCACAAAATTCTATAAGGGCACTTTCACCACACCACAAATTTTCACACAATTTTTAACATAATTTAAGCACACAAAATGCATTGATTGGAGTTCTATAGAGTAAAAATTAAAATTCTGAACAGATTAGCTGAATAAAAAATGTACAAATAATTGTTAAATAATAAATACAGACAGTGGTAGTTTAATAAATTCTGCTGTGGTAAGTGGTGAATTTGACCTACTAGAATTTTCTGAAGCTTGCTTCACACTATTTTTCGTCCCTGCAACAGCTCTATCTTAAAATTGTCTTTGTATTTACTATGTTCTCAGTCCATAAGCAACGCTCAAAAAAGTATCTATCTATCCTCATGTTATAAAAATAGTTCTATTTCATTTTTCCAATTTTTCAAATCGTGACTGTCTTTTTTTACGTTCATTACAAAATCATTTTCATCATAAAAAATTAGTATGACATATCCGATTTGTCAACAATTTTTTAGTTCTGCTACTTTTAACACATTTATACATATAGTTAGAAGTAAAAAACACGATTAATGACTACATTTATACGTTTTGCATTTATTTTCATTGATGAATAAATTTGTAAAAAGAAAAAGTATTTTATTATAAAGTACATGTGAAGCCCCATAGATAAAATAAATAATAGAATAAACTTTGGTTTGTAAATTACATTTTTCAAATAAAAATTCCCTGCTAAAAAAGGAGCAAAAAACATAGCTTAATTTTTTCATTTTCGTACTAACACTTCCTTTCAGGATTTTGTGCAAATTTAGAAAAAACTTACTTCTTTTACTGCCTTCCACTCTATTCGCAACATAACCTCAATTTAAGGTGCCAAACTATATAGTAAACAATGTTAATTATTAAACCTTCAGACCGAATGAAAATATTTGAAAATTCAAATATCAAAATTTAAAATTAAATATTGAAATTTATACTACACATAAAAACTCACAACATGCAAAGCAGTATAATATTTAGGTCAAATTAAAATAAATATATTAAGTGAAATTAAGTAATACAAGCTCCCTACAATTGCCGGATCGTGTTATAAGATCACGGATGAAAAACCAATTTCACTCAAATGATAAATCTGATCCTGTCAACTTTTTCATAAAAATTATAATATATTATGAATCTTATATGTATTTTCAACCTATATTTCACGTTTTACCTCAATTCTAATCACTATTTCAGTGTTATTGCGATTTAAAAACTTAATTCGATCACGGATCGTATAACACGATACGGGCCCAGGCAAAATCTGTCAGTCAGTCCTCTTCCATTTCCTATACAATTTGTTCCGAAAGTTTAAAGATATATGAATTTTTTTTATTGAACCAGGGGAAAGATCGGTTCACTCGCGCCTTACGTACAGGAGCAAATAAATCAGTCACCTTTTCATTAAATGTTATTCCAGTCAATTTCCATACTTTGATCAACACATTCACATCTACCGACTTAAAATCACGATACATAAAACTACTTTGAAATGGAGGATTTTGTTAAAAAATTTGTATAAAAAATTTTGCAATCGTCAAAAACATAGAATGTTTGGCCGAATTTTACAATATGGTCGAGGCTTGACGTTATAAAATAATCTAAGGGGCTTGTATTTGAATTATGGTCAAATCTCACAGATTTACTTTATTAACAATTGTAAGACCCGCTGCAGTTACATGATCAATAGTTTACAGAAAAAGTAATCATTTGAGAGGACGTTCACGTTAAAATTATCACATGTTAGATAAAATGCATAGTCAAAACTAGGCATTGACATTTCAACAAAAAAATAATCTGTATGAATTAAGCGGGGATTGCCCTTATTGCTTTTAAATGTATGAAAACTTTTATTTTAGTTTTAAAGGCTTTGAAGAGGTTTACAAGTTATAATCGAAACAGCTGTCGCCTTGTCCGTCCTGATTTCACGTTCTTTAAAATTTTCCCCAATTATTAAATAAAATTATAAATTAAAAATTGCTTCAAATAAATGTTTTCATACCGTTAAAAGCAATACGGGCAACCCCGCTTAATTCATACAAATAGACAACATTGGTAAATTCTTTGTAGTTTTATAAATAGAACAACAGCAAAAACAATACAAGTTTCTTTGAAACCGCCTTACCAACAAGCATAATTTTAAAACATGATTAAATACAAAGCATATACTGTGCAATAAGAATAAAATATGTAAGGAAGGCAATTGGGATAAAGTTTACAACAACTAAGGCATGACGTGGCTGAATGCGTTTGTAACTTACAAGGTATAATCGAAACAGCTGTCGCCTGTTCCGCCTTACGTTAAGCTGTTTAATTTTTTCCCAAATTATTAAATAATATTATATATCAAAAATTGCTTCAAATAAATGTTTTCATACATGTAAAAGCAATAATTCTTTATAGTTCAAATAAATGTTTTCATACATTTAAAAGCTACAAGGGCCCGCTTAATTCATGCAAATAGATAACATTTGTTAATTCGCTATAGTTCTATAAATAGAACAAACGCAAAAACAATACCAGTTTCTTTGAAACCGTCTTATCAACAAGCATAACTTTAACTAAAACCCCAATCAGGTGCCAGGACATGTTATAGAATGCTATGATGCTGCTATAATTTGGAACCATCCGCATAGACTTGTATAGCATGTTCTGCAATTTCTGCACCCCGGCACCAACCCTCCGTCTCAATTGTGGCCCCAATATTTCTTTCGAAGCTGAGGCATGGGACCATATATTCCGCTTGCCCGATATTAGATGGCGCTATACTGATGTGGCCATATGGCCTGCACTCAAGCTGCCCGAGGCCTTAAGCCTTGTTGCCGTTGCTAACCCTATGTTTTTGGCCATTAGGTCTGCAGGCGGGATGTGTAGAATGGCATGCAATGCTGCTGTTGGGGTAGTTTTTAAGGCTCCCGTTGTGCCAATCATTTATACTCTGCATACCCTCTCAAGTTTTTTGGTATATGTACTGTTTTGTGTGGCTGTCCACCAAACAAGAACCCCATAGTAAAGTATATGTTTGACAATTTCCGTAAATACCCAATGAGAGAGTTTGGGTGATAGGCCCCACGTGCATCCTAGAAGCCTTTGCATGCATAGAGTGCCGCTGAGGCTTTCTTCGCTCTCTCTTCCACATGGAGTTTCCATGACAACTTACTATCTGGTGTAACTCCTAGATACTTTGTGCAGGGTTACCCCTCCAAGCTTAGGCTGAGTCCAATTAGGGACCTTATACTTCCTAGTAAATAATACTAGATCTGTTTTTTCCGCGTTGGCGGTTAACCCGACTCCAGATGCCCAGGCATGTACATCCCGAAGTGCCTGATCTATCCGGGATCCCGTCAGGGTCATTTCGGGACATTCGGGATCCTTCCAGGGTCATTTTGGGGACTTTTTCGGGATCATTTTGGCATAAGCAGGCTAACGTTAAAAGCCCATATATTTTTAAACAGATAACTTGATAAGTAGGCTAACGCGAATAGCCCATATATTTTATTTTCTCCTTGCGGAAAAGGCCGCGGGTAAATACTAGTAAAATATGTATTATTAAGGTATATTTGTAGGCTTTATTACTTAGTCTTTTTAAAAAGGAAAAGCTGATATGATAACTTAAAAATGATTTCAAATTGGTGCACTTAAAGTATTTTATTGGAACAAATGCATACATACATTTGTCATAAAGAAAAGAGAAAAACTGGGCTTTAAAGAGAATTTTCCACTGATTCCAACGGTATATTTTTTTTTGTGTAAATAGAAGCTTTAGGGGTAATTCCACGTCAAAAGTTCAACGCATCGTTTTTTAAAATTGAAATATTTTCAAAACCAGTTAACGAATTTTAACATGATTACAACTCCAAAGTAGTTTATAAGAATACCTTCGAATTGATATACATATATTTATTTAACCACTGAAATCGCCATTTACTAAAAAATTGCAAAACCAATTAATTTTTTATTTCCAGTTATTTTGAGCAACACACTGCAGAACAGCACAACAAACCAGGACACCTACAACAATTTTTATAATTATCATCACAATCATCATCATCATCATCATTATCATTATTATTATTATCATTATTATTATTATTATTATTATTATTATTAATATTATTATTATTGTTGTTTTTATTATTATTATTTTTATTGTAACGATGAACACGAGAACATTCTAAAACTTAATGAGCAAAGAAAATGCATATTTTGAGGGATTAAAAGAAAAATTTAGGAAATTAAATGAATCATCTGGGCAAGATACATATAATATACCATCAACTAGTAGGGGAGGGCAATTTCTTTAGATAGAGATGAAGTACCATCAACTAGTGTGGGGGTGATTTCTTTAGATAGTGATGATGTACCATCAACAAGTAAAGGGGTAGTGTCTCATATTTCATCTGTCAATGATGAACCGTGCGCTGGTGGGGAACTTCCCCCCTGCCATGACAGCGATAGTGAATATGAGATCGATAGTGAATATGAGAGGTATTTATTTGAAGATAATGAACTAGATGAGAGTGTAGACGAGGTAGGACCCACGGGCATGACGGGAAGGGTATGTTTAGCGTTGAAAGGTTGGGCATTTAGAAATAAAACATCCCAGAGTAGTCTTTCTGATCTTTTGAACTCTTTGGAAGGAGCAGGACTTAAGAGATTGCCAGTGCATGCCAGAACAGTTCTGGGTACAAGCAGTGAACTAGTAAGTATTAGGCCTTTTTCAGAGGGCGAGTTTTTGCTTTTTGGGATTGAATATAATTTTTACTTTACAGAATAAGATTTTCTCCAAAGTTCAGAGTGAATTTCAATAGATGTGGGGGTAGATAAGCTTAAAGTTTTCAAAATTTCTAACAGGGTATTATCAAATTTTGGGCCACGTTGTAGATTTCCCCAATTCCGAACCATTTATTATAGCTTGTTATTCAGAAATGAGTAAGCCCCCAGATGTAAATGATATTTTAGAAGAATTTTGCGAGGAGATAGGCACTTTAGCGCAGAATGGGATGAAAGTGGGATCTACACAATTATTAAAGGAATTTAGTGTTATGCTATTTACTTGCGATTCACCAGCTCGGGCATTTATAACTGGGGTAAAGGGTCATACAGCAAAAAATAGCCACACTCGTCACTTAATAAAATATTCACAAGACCAAAAGAGAAAGTACAGAAGGAACAACAACACAACGTCATATACGAAATAAAGTGCAATGGGAATGTTGAAGAAAAGTGCAACAAAATATACATTGGCACAACAAAGAGAGCTTTGGGTGTCAGAATCACCGAGCACAGAGCAGATGCCAAAAATGGAAAAAACTCAACTGCGCTTTCTCAACACTTAACAAATAAACAACATTCAGCTGATTTTGAAAATGTAAAAACTTTAGATGTAGAAGAAACAAATGTCAACCAATCTGGTAACCCTGAACATTTGAACCATCATTGACCGAATAAAGACGAGAGAAGAAGAAGTTAGTTAGTGGAAGTTACTCGTGAGCGCTCGACGCGTGTGAGTCTCGTATCCTTTTTAAATAATTGAAATTAATCAAATATATATATTAAACTCTGTAAATCCTGACAAAATGAATTACTAAAGTAATAATTAAAACTCTAACAACTAGTGTTGTGACACAAAGAACAAAAAAAGCTGTCAATTTTAAGGATGATGTGGACAATATTAGTTGTGCTTACACCACGGCGATCAAGGAAAATTAATAAAATAAATAGTTCAGTAAATTAATATGTTTTAAGTGGAAAAATGAAAATACAATTAATGTAAGTATTTAGTAGAAAATGCTATATACTTTTTCGATGTTCCTGAGGAAGGTGCAAAATAGCACCGAAACATGTAGAAGAAAATAGAAAAGACCTTGTTTTTTGCTTTAAAACCAACGGCCGAAAAGCTCCATAAGACATAAAAGTGAACAAATTATTGGCCCAATAAATAAAAACAGATCCCGAAATGTTTGCAAATGGGACAACATTTAGATCGGGTGAGCCTATCCCAAGAAGTTGGCGAGCTAAGAGCAGATTATTCATTTAAAAATAGGTTAGATTTGTAATTTCATAAGCAGAGGGAGATTTTGCTAGTAAATATTGGCATGGCTTCTCAGTTTCCCTTGAACCCATGCATTTAGTGGACTTAGTAGTAACTAAAAAACTACTCCAGTTGCTTATTAAAAGAGGGAACGAGAATGAACGAAAAATTTATGTTTCTGAATAATTACGTTCCCTTTGAATTTTCTAGACTAAGCCGTGATCTAGATGAATTAAGCAACTGGAAATCGACAGAATACCGGCAGTTTTTATTGTATTCTGGCATTTTCGTTTTGAATACTGCATACCGGATAACCTTTATTATCACTTTCTTTGGTTGCATTGCGCTATTCGACTACTCTCCTGTGAGAAATCTTGTAAAGTAGATTCTAATGTTGCGGATGAAATGTTAAAAGAGTTTGTTAAATTATTTAGTAATTATTTTGGCGCGAATTTAATTAGTTTCAATGTC
Organism: Eurosta solidaginis; assembly: GCF_040869045.1. Classification (NCBI taxonomy): domain Eukaryota; kingdom Metazoa; phylum Arthropoda; class Insecta; order Diptera; family Tephritidae; genus Eurosta; species Eurosta solidaginis. The sequence continues at coordinate 168,132,916 of NC_090319.1, read as the reverse complement.
CACGGCCTTTTGCATTTAAGCGATTGCGTTGAACAATTTAGTCCGTTAGATTCTTTTTCAGCATATAAATTTGAGAATTATATGCAATACATTGAAAAACTTATTTACAATCCATCTAAGATACTGCAGCAATTGTTTTTGAGAATAGAAGAAAGAAGAAATTTTACGGATTTTAGTAAAATTTTTAAAAATGATAATTTTATTATAAATTGTAAGAATGATAAGGACAGTTTCTTCTTAAGTAGTACATTGAGTTCTATAAAGATTGTTAAACAACAAAACAAAAATTGTTTCGTAGTTCGAGTTTTAAGAAAAGTTGGAAACGTTTTTATAGAGCCCCTTGTGTCCTCATCTGGATTAGGTATTTTAGTAGCTCAACTTATAGATGAGCACATACATATTATAAACAAAGAAAATTTAGTCATTAAGTATTATTCTATACCTGCAGGCCCCAGATTTATTTTAATTCCGTTGTTACATAATTTATTTTATAAATTTGCATAGTTATATATAGTTAAGATTACCGTTGCAAATAGTTGTTTGTAGATATATTTCACCATTTCCTTCTATTATTTAAGTCTGTCCGTTTCCTTTTTGATTTTGTACATAATAACCTGCATTGCTTTTATTATTTCTTTGTATATAATTAGTATTAATATATTTTTAATAAAATATATGAATTAAAAAAATATACATTACAGCTATTAAAAAAAGTTCTAATTTATTTGTAAATTTATTTATATGTATATTTTAAAAATATTTTTATTTGCCTTCAAATATTATAATTTATTAAATTTTGATGAGCTCGACGCAGTTTAATAAATTGAAACACAGTTTAAATGTTTGTATTTCTAATTTTATTTGGTCGATATTTCGATCTTATTCTGCGATCATCTTCAGGAAACAATTGAATATGTTTTACCGATTATGTTTTACCGATTTCTACTTTGGAAATTAATTGTTTAATTTGTTTTTGCTTTTCAAAAAGAGAAGATGAAGTCTTACAAAATTATGTTGAATTTTTTTTTAAAAACTTTGAATTTTATTTTTCTTTTTTCTCAGCAATTGACTTCCAAAATTCATAAAGCTATTATTTAACCCGAGCTCTAAAAAAGGGAAGATCAAGTTTTTAAAAATTGTGTTGAATCAATAACTAATTTTGATTTTTTTTTTTACTTCTTTTAATGTTCTGACCAGTTTTTAATTACTTGATTGTTTATAGGCTTTGCTGGTCTTTTCAATTTGAAATGAAAACATTGAAAAACTTTAGTTTTCCTCCATTTTTACCCAACGTTTCGCCAAACTCCTTGGCATCATAAGGGGTTAAATCTTTAATTTGCACCGAAAAATTATAGAACAATATTAATTTTGACATATTTTATCACTAAAACAAAAATTTTTTTGACAAAAGCTTACATATAAAGAAATAATTTAACACATATAAAATCACAAAAACAAAGTGATTGTAAACTAAAAAAGATTTATCGGTACTATCATCTTTAGGTACACTTGTCGTACTGAGTGTCATAAGCATGCCAAATAGCTAGCAGCAATAAATTTTGTGTCCTCTTTTTTGTTCAGTGTCCTCTCCCTTTTCTGTAATATGTGTAGACTTTCCAACGTGAATCTCGTTCTTTCCCTCTTTTCTATGTCTATTATTTTGGCGTTCTTTAGATCAGTTGTGTGTCCATGTGATAATACGTGTTGAGCAAAGCTGTGCTGGTCTTGTTCTTCTTAATGTCTGCTTCGTGCTCTGCCAATCGGGTTCCTATAGCTCTTTTTGTTGTTCCAACGTAGATTTTGTCACAGTTCTCATTGTCTCTCCCCGTGCATTGAATCTCATATACTACGTTGTTTTGTTGTAGGAGTTCTATGGGGCTTTTTGTTCGTGTAAAGATAGTTGAAAGTGTGCTGTTGGATTTGTAAGCGAGGGATGTATTTCGTTTTTGCTTCTTCATGCTATGATTGCTCTTGGCTTTTAATTTTATTTCAGCAATGCAACTATTCACCTGAGCACTAGTGTCTTTCGTTAACCAGAGCTCTAAAAAGGGAAGATTCAGACTTAGAAAATTTTGTTGAGTTGATTTCTGATTTCGACTTTTGTGTTTTTTTTTTCTTAGCAATCAAATACTTAAATCTTCCTCTGAAGTTATATTGAATCTATAGCTAATTTTGACTTTTATTTTTTCCATTTTTCCAGTAGCAAACATATCTTTCGGATCATAAGGACATCATGAGAACCACTTCCGCTGATATGGATCTGCTGGCAACGGAGAAAATATTTGTTTCCGTATTAGTTTAACTTATATAGCTACAAATAATGTTGAGAAACTTTGTAAAGCTGTAACGAAAGTGAATATTTTTCACTCATTGTAAACGAGTAATAAATGCTAGTATGTATGAAAAGAAATATAATTTATAGCTAGGGAAAACTTGGTGAAATTTTGTAAAGTTGTAAGAAAAGTGTATGTTTCTCACTCCTTGCAAACGAGTTTCAAGTTTAAGCATATACCAAAAGAAAGATAATTCAATTATTGTACTTTTGATAGTACAGTCAATCGAATCAAACAGTTTTTTCTAAAGTTTTGTATATTTTAGAAAAACATCTCTATAATAAGAAAAAAGTTATACAAGTATTTTTCATTCATTGTGGCTTTTTGTTAAAAAGAACTGACTGGCTCTCTGATAAAATATCAAAATTTATTAAATCGAGTGATCAAAAAGCTAATAATTCCTTTATTAAATAATATAATTAAAAAAGATACTTATCACAATAATTCTTAGTTTTAATTGATTTGAAAAATTCAACTTATCGATTGATTGGTTTTTAATGGAGTTGCCCTTTTAGAAGCTCGACCAAATCAGCTTTGATATTTTATCAATTATCGATTTAATTACTTTGATAAATAAATAAATGTCTTTTTAATGTCAAAAATCCTAATATTACGCTGGCATTCAAAATTATTTTATTTCAATGTTATTTGTATTTCTTTTTTAATTTATATAAAAAAATAATATAGTCAAGTAAATACTTAAAAAAAAAATTGTGATTACAAATAATTATTATTTTGCTATTTAATAACTTTAAGACCGTCTTATCATACAATTTATTTATGCGATAAAGACAAATTTATTTATTTATTTATTTCAATTAGTCAATTGACTTAAATCTTTACAGACTACGTTACAGACTAAAATTAAGATATAGCTATTTGAAAAATAATTCATGGCACTTAGAAAGCAGATTTTAAAATATTTAACAGTTTCGCTTTTGGAGCAGAAAAGTCTAGAGTTACAACAGTGCTGATAGAGTTAAACTCACGGAGAGCACGAGCAATGGGAGCATTACTAGAATAGTGGGTTTTAAAATTGTCACAATAAAATGGATAAAAACTGCGAGGACACCTCCGAGGAATTTTAAATCGAATCCTATCCAATAAATATGGACAGTCAACGAACCCATTAATAATATCATAAGTAAATGGCAAGCCGAGTATTGATCTGCGATTTAAATTAAGACTTAAGGCTTAAAAGCAGAAGACTCGCAGATTAGGCGGGTGTAGAATCAGAGAAGTTTAAAGGACGAAGGGCATATTTGAGAAAAATAGTTTGTATTCTTTCAATTCTGGTAATAGCAGTTTGACTACTTGGTCTCCAAATAAATACGCCATATTCCAGATGGGACCTAACAAAAGACGTGTAAAGTAGCTTAAACGTGTAGGGATCAGAGAATTTGGCAGCATTGCGCCTCACAAAGCCAAGCATAGAATATGATTTATAGTTTATAAAATTTATGTTCTTATTAAAAGAAAACTTATTGTCAAAGACATTAACACATTGAAGCTCACAATTAGTGTTAAGCAACCTTGAGATTTTGTAAGGATCTCAAATATAAGGTAGTCCTAAATTGCCATATACCAAAAATAATTTTTTGGCCCTTACCGCTGATGGGGGAACCAAAGATTACTTTAAAGAACCAAACCAATGTTTTTAATGAGAAGCTAATGCGTTCTCAAATCTTAAACCAATGCCCCATACCTCTGGTGGGGAAAGCAGTTTGTATTAAAATAAGAAGTGCTTGGTTTGAGAGTTCAAAGAATTCTGATTTATTTACAAGAATCTCTTACTTTATATACACTTTTCTTATCTCAGTTTTCTTATCATTTGTTTTTGTATACATAAATATTTACAGATGTTCATTTTGCTACATATAGATGTGTGTGTGCAGGGCCGTAGAGAGAAAATCCGGGCCCGGGACTAAACAATTTACGGGCCCCCTATAAAAAATCCACTAATACATTTGATTAACTTGGATTAATGACGTCTCATTCATGCATGGATTATATCAAAAAAAATTTTGCCACATCAACTAAATGATTTTTGTACTAAGAGCTGAAAATAAAATTAAAACAGAATATTTAATATTTATACTCTTTTAATGTAACGTAGAAATAAAATTCTCTTTTAACAGCCACATATTGTTTCAAACAATCTTTTCTAGTTATTTGGTAACATTTTAGTACATTTCTGATAAATAGTTATAATGATGATTATAAATTTGAATTAGAAGTTCCGGATATAAGTGAGTGGCTTTCCTTTTGCTTTTTTCGCTGCAAAATTTTTTATAATAATATCGAGATTTAACTGTCTTGCCAAAACGGATTCAACACAAAGCGTGGCAAGTCCTGAAACACGACCGAGGTGAACACGATCTGTGAAAGTTTTTGATTTTTGAAAGGATGCTGATGGAACGTTCTGCACTAGCTACAGTGACAGGTATAGTGCAAAAGATACGTAAAGCAACACAAATGTTGGGGAAAATTGTATACAGATTTTGAACATAGATGGCATTTAGCAATTCCAATGTGTTTCAAGTGAATTATTTCGCATTCTAAGCTTTGAGAAACGCCCGACTTGTATTTTTCGGCAAATTTTGCTGCACTCGCCCGAACCGTAGTTTCATCCATGTCTTCAAATTTTCACAAAAAGGAAAATGTCTCGTTCAAATTTCTCATAGCTGCAAATCGTTCAGTAATGCCAGTGATTACCGAAACAACGATCACCAAGAATGTATTGTGTTTGAAAGCAGACTCTGGATCATCCGCAATCATCTCATTTCCATTATTTTCAAAACATGTTTTGGGTTTTATCTTTCGAATGTCCGGAAACTTTGGCGAGATGTTTAATTGAACAGCAACTGTTTTGCATTCGTTTAAAATTGTTTCACATTGGTTCCTGATCAAGTTCAAATCAGCTAATAAGGCATCTATATGTCGGACCTCAACATCTATGGTGGCGTCGCTAGCTTGGAGTACGAAGTTTATTTCATTAATGGTAGTCAGTATTTTGAACCAAATTGAGGACAGCAAGATACATTCGAACTTGTTTATTTACTTGAAAATGCCGGTAACATCTCCGTATGCTTGTGCAGTCAAATTTAGCTTAAGTAATGTGTTTAGTGCTTGTGTTAATCCTGGAACATGGTTTGCGGATGGTCTGATTGCCCAATTCTAGCCGACCACCTAGTGTCTGAAAGACTGTGAAGAGAGCTCGGTGCTTTTTTTAGGATGTCCCATCGTTTTGGACTCCTGCTGAAAATAGTAAAACATGTTTGTACAACTCCGAAGAAACTAATTGCAGCCGTACAACATTCTGCAGCATCAACAACACATACATAAATTGAGACTGTGGGTTGTACAAGGTGATTCATCAGCATTCGAGTTTTTGTCGAGAATGTGACGTTGTGCTCCGTTGTAAGCTCCTTTCATATTGACGCCGTTATCGTACCCATGTGCACGACAATCTTTTAATGGGATTTCATGTTTACCTAGAGTATGGCAAATTAAATCAGCGATTTCCTGACCAGTTTTTTGGTTACAATTAGAGCTTACGATTTCTCGAACTTGTTCGAAAAGAGATTTTTCGCTAGGCTCGCCTTCTTGTGGAGCACAAGCGAAAATGTCCACAAAACCACAAGTATAAAACATCGAAATATATAGAATGCTGCCAATGCAGCGACTTAATTGAAAGTCGAGAAACTCGCGAGTATTACGAGTATTTCGAGATTCGAGAATCTCGCGAGAAGACGAGTTCTCGATTTCTCGGGTCTCGAAAATCTCGCTTGTGGTCGTGAAGAAATCGTAAGCTCTAGTTAAAATCCACGAAAGCCAAAAACCGTTCTTAAATTGTAAAATTTGTTGCTTTCGAATTGAAATGAAGTTAGCGCAAAATGAACGTAGTCAACGTGACCACCATCAGGCATAGCATCAACGATAATAGCAAAATACTTGGCTTTCTTTCATTCTTTCGTGGACCTAATATAGTTTCCCTCAGGTGTTTTGCACTTTATAAAGCGTGAGCCATCTGCCAAATGAAATATTCTTAAATTTTAAGCAAATAACTTCAACAGTCAACCTATGCTTTCTTATGTTGCCAATGTTGACGTAAGTCATCCTCACTCATCTCAGCAAACAAGTGCTTTAGATTTGGCTCTAATTGAGATCAATTCTCTCAAAAATTATAACAAATTTCTTATCAACCAATTGGAAATATTAAGTGAAATTCGTTCTCTACACAACAAACTTCGTTTAGATTAGTTGTTCTCGGCTATTGCTTCGCTGGCATCAGATTTAAATACAAACAAGTGCACATGTTCTATAGATATTCGTTCTGCTTACGCCGCTACTGCAACTAAAACGTCAGTGACAACATTGTCGAATACAGCTGACGCATCTTTTGCATGTGCAATTATCGACGCCACCTGCAATGATACTGCGATCTCTGTTGCTGCTATTACTTCTGCTGATGTTAATGTCAACAACAAGAGTCCAATTGTTACTGTTACCTCTGATTCTTGCCCAATTTCTAATGATAACAACTTTGGTGTCCTCTGTCTCTCTTCTGACGATATTAGCAATGCTATTCTCAAACTTAAATCTTCGTCTCAAACAGACGTTGATGGGTTTTCTTCAGTCCTGTTAAAAAACTACCCGACTCTAGTTTTTCCTTTAAGAATAATTTTTAATAAATCTCTATTGTCCGGTATGTTCACTGACGAGTGGAAGCTCACCTCTATTACCCCCGTCTTTAAAAGTGGTAACAAAAATGATGTGCGTAATTACAGCCCTATTTCAAAGCTTTCTACCATTTCCAAAATTTTTGAGCATGCTGTTATTGCCAAGTTGAGTTTTGCGGTTAAGTCTTTAATATCTCCCTTCCAGCATGTCTTTGTCGCTGGTAGATCTACAGTTTCTAATCTTGCTGTTTTTAGTGAATATTGTGTTGAATCTTTTTCTGCAGGTTTTCAGGTTGATTGCATTTATACTGACTTTTCAAAAGCTTTTGAAAAAATCAATCATAGTGTTTTAATTAAAAAATTAGGTTGCCTTGGTTTCCACTCTTCGTTTCTTTTATGTATAAAGTCTTATTTAAGTAACAGACAGTGTGTTGTTTCCATATATGGACATTCGTCTAGTCCGTTTGTAGCCACTTCTGGGGTTCCCCAAGGGAGTATATTAGGCCCACTTTTATTTATCTTATTTATTAATGACTTAAGTAGTTGCTTTTCATTCCCGAAGTGTTTGCTATACGCCGATGACTTAAAGCTATTTTCTGCCATTAAGACAGATGATGCCTTAATGTTGCAGAATGATATTAATAAGTTGCACCAATGGTGCCTGAACTCTCGTATCTCTTTGGATCCGTTCAAATGCTTTCAAGTGACCTACTCGAAGTCAATTAATCTTCTAACTACAAATGATAGTATTTCTAATTGTTCAAGCAACCTTGAAGATTTTTTCTTCTTTACAAGATAATAGTAGTTAACAAAATTTCAAATACAGTCCACTATTCAAAACTATATTTTAGCGATTGAGCGACCTATTCAAATAAAGATAAGACATTCACCCACACACATATATATATATATAGATATGTAGCAAAATGAACCTCTGTAAATGTGAGCCACCTACAAAAATAAAGATAAGATAACGCATACAAACAAATATATGTAAATAAATATAGTTAAAGATAAGACATTCACACACACACAGGCCCAACGAGAGGGAGGGGGGAATGGGGGGATTCCCCGCGGACCCTGGGTTTCTGAGAGGGCCCGCGATTTAGAGGTACTAAGACATATTTTTTTAAATCAGGAGAGTGTTTAGTTGGACATGGAACCAATTTTTAAGCCGAATTTCAAAAGCAACGAATATCTGCATTTCGTTTTAATATTATAGTGAAGTGTGAAAAACATTTTGAAAAGTCCTTTTCCTTAAAATTTAAGAATAGCAATTGATCTCAATTAGAGCCAAATCTAAAGCACTTGTTTGCTGAGATGAGTGAGGATGACTTACGTCAACATTGCCAACATAAGAAAGCATAGGTTGACTGTTGAAGTTATTTGCTTTGTCAGGAATGCATATTGTTGTAGCATCACTGAGATTAATAGACTCATTGAAATCTATGATAGGTGGCGGTGAGCGAAGAGAGTTACGACGCAAGGCAATACACTTATTACATATTAATTGTTTACGCTTCCATCAAGCATTCTAGATCAGCTGGGAGAATTTTGACACACTCCATATGAAAGAGTTCAACGGCATATACACGGCATTTTGAGAGTAACGAAGAAAAGTCATAAAGAACTAAAATATGCAGATACACCTATACAAATTTTTTTATATGAAAGTCAATAAACTTTATAATATTTGAATATTAAAATATTTATTCAGTTATAGTTTTTATAGTCACTATTACACATTTTGTTGAGAGATCGCGAAATAAAGCACAAATATAAAAATATTTATTTGTTTACATTGATTTCACGAGTCGATGAGATAAATGAAATTTACTTAGAGAGCAGTGTAAACACCCCTGCACACAGGGGCGGATTAAAGGAGGGGCTATCAGGGGCTATAGCCCTGGGCCCCAGCATCGGGAGGGCCCCGAGAGCTCGAATAAATATTATCATATTACGTATTGGCGTACACATAATTTAATTTTGCACCTCAAAATTTATATACAATAGTAATATTTAAAAGAATACACGCACTCGTTAAGAATAAGATAATATAAGCAAGCACGTTCAGAGTTCAGACTACAGTAAGTATATCATGGCATTTACTCATTGTAACCCACTTGCTTAGCTTATCACAAAAACATTATCGATGGCACTTGGGGGTTTACCGTAGAAGCCGGTCGAACGTCGATGCATGTTTTAATTCGCGAAAAACTGCCCTTTGGCGAGCGGGCACCACTCGATACTTGTTTAATGTTTATTTTCGCGGAAAAACAACGAAAGACAAAAAGACGAAGTTCGTACTAGTGATGGCCGATATGAACTATCAGTGAAAATAGATATGGCGATTTTTATAAGTACCAAAGAAAAAGAATTTGCGAGAATAAATTATAAAAATAGTTATAACGGTTTTTATTAATTTAAAAAAAAAAGATCATATTTTGCTCCCCTTAAGTGGGCCCGGGCCTCGTAAATCTTTAATCCGCCCCTGTCTGCACACCATTTAATGTAAAAGGTCCTTTTGACCAATGTATTCTTAACATTTAATGATAAAACGGCCTTTAGAACAATTTTAAATACATTTTTATATTATTAAATAAATGTTTCTATTAAAAATTAAAAAAAAAGGTTGGAGATTTTTTGGGTATTTTGGAATTTTTTTTAGGTATATTAGAAGGACCTGTGGGTATTTTGGTAAACATTATGGGTATTTTTTAGGTATGAAATTTTTTTGGTATGGTATCTCTGCAAAAATACAACCCTGTGTTATGGGAAATTTTCAGTTAGAGAGCAGCAACTATGCATTTTTCTTTATGGCATTTTGGTATAAGTGTGAGAAGGATGCGCGATCACACGTACACGAAAATCCGCACACTGCATATACAAAATTATCCATTTTTTAGCCATTTCTCTAATTGTGCATTATCCAGTTTTTTACGCAATTTTGTTTGGCAGGGTTGTACTGCAAGCACGTATCACACGCACCCCTGGTACCGCGTTTGGTCGTAAAATACGGATATGTGTACATACTTATGAATGTAAAATGTTTCATGTTGAATGTGAAGTGGTTTTTTTTTTTTTTGTTTTAAATAGTGCAAATATGGCGCAATGCTTAATTTGCGGAAAAATTATAAATTAAATTTGCAAGTTAAGATTAAGTAAATACTCTTACCCCTGAGGAAAAAATGATAAAGTTCTTCGAATGTAAGTTTGCTTTTTTGGAAAGTGAAGACTAAACATTTTGTTTATCTTCTTATTAGTTTGTAAGTTTGTGTACCTGCATTTAGGCGCATACGTTCTAGCTGATCTATAAGAAAAAGCTTCGAATTGTTTGTTTTGTGTTCTGACTGCAAGAAAAAAAGAGCTTATAAGTTCATCAGTGCAGGAGAGTATCGAGCTCAGGTTTTATATGGGCGGACTCCAAATTTTTAAAAGGTCCATATTTCTAAAGTATATAAGTGTGGGCGAAATACAAAAATTCTATTTTATACCCAACTATGCTTCACCTGTCTGTGCTTAACGTATAAAAAGTCTACCATTACAAAGATATTTCTTTATTAATTTTCATAATGTTTGCGACAGTAGATGTTCAAGGCTTTAAAGCATACGATAATAGATTTATTGTAAAGGAAATAGCTGTGATCCTCAACAATGAAGAATTCCATTGTTTCCACATAAAAGCTCCATTTTAATTTTCGGATCTGAGTAAGGAAAATCAACGACAAGCTAATTGGCTAATGTTACACCACCATAATTTATTATGGTCCTATGGAAGCGATAGTTTTAAATCTGTAAAAAAAACTATTTGATGTCAACATTGAAGAACATAAAAGCTTATGTTAAGGGGCGACAAAAAAGTGTATGGATAGCAGAGTTCCTCCAAAAGCCGGTGTTTAACATTGAAGAGGAGAGTACAGGATGTGATGGAATGAATCTCTCTAGATTATATAGTTTACATCCAGATGTCGTGCGTTGTCAATATCATTTTCATACTGATTGTAATGTGAAAATGAACCAACGACAAATTCGTTGTGCTTTAAAATCAACATATATTTTGTTCAAATACATATCGCGTAATAATTTTAATGTATAATGAAATAAAATAGAATTAGAAATCTTAACTTTATTGTTTTTATTTTAAAAGGGTGAGAATTAGAAGAAGAAGAAGAAGAAAAGTAAGTATATAAATACATTGTTTTCTAAAATCAACCTCATTTTAAATTGACCTAAACAAAGGGATATATCACAATGAATTTTAAATTTTATATCTCATTATTATTATTATTATTTGTTTTCAAAACTACCTACCTAGCACCATTTTGGGAAAACTTAGATAGTAATGCGCTTGCGATAAACCAAAACTCGAAAAGTATTCAATTTAATTTAACATTACCCAATAGTAATGATATTTTATCAATCAATATTTCATTATTATTACTAAAACAAAGTGAGCCTCTTTTAACGAATTACGAAGAAGAAATTGAAGTGTTGTCAACGATTCCATTATTTTTACCATCCACAAAAATCGCACCACGTCTAAAGGTGATTTTTCAACGAAAGGGAAGCCTATGAGAACTTTTACTATAGATGAAGCTATAGAGGCATTTCGTTGAGAGCTTATTGAAAAGGAATCTGATATTGGAGGAATCATTGAGGCAAAACAAGCATTTTATCGACATTTTAAATTGGAATATGATAATTGGAAAAAATGTTGAGCATCAAGTGCTTTGAATATCGTGAAATTGAAACTGAACGAATTCTTAGGGTGATATTGAAAAGATTCTAGCCCAGGATACTTCATTTAAAAGACCACATATAGAAATAATTGATGTCAAAAACTATAGACAAACATATAATATGATCATTGTATAATGTGACTAGCACATATATAGATAAAAATAAAAAATAAAAAACCGATATGAAATTAGCTAATTTAATAAAAATTTTACTTATTTGCCTGTTTCACTTAAGTTATGGAACAAGTTATCCCTATAATCATTTTATGAATCAAGAACAAAATATAAACAGCTTTAGAAATTTTGAAAATAGTAACAGACTAGTTTTGAATACAATATTCCAAACACTTCACTACGTTTAAAAATAAATGTAACAATTCAATTGTTAGATCAGAGTTTTCCTGAGCTCAACCCATCATTATTAAAAACAACAGCAACAACAACAACAACGCAGAGCCCTGGGGAATCTTTTGTACCAACGATCCGCGATCAAAGGAGTGAGTCACATGGTGTGAAAAAAAGTGAATATACCATTCTAGAGGCTATTGACAATTTTAAAGAATTAATAGTTGAAAAGGAAAAGAGAATAGGAGGCATTCTTGAAAGCCCAGAGGTTTTTTATAGACATTTCAATTTAGTTTACGATAATTGTTAAATACGAATTAAATGCTCTTATTAAAGCAATTATATACACCGTACTTTAAATATCTATTGCTTTGAATTTCCGGAAGACAATACGGAGACATTACATAAACGAGAAGCATTATATGAGCACACTTCGTACGATATAAATGCAACAATAATTCATGTTGATCGTTATTATCAAACATTGCATATGAAGGTTCAGTAATCACAAACATGTCATAGTCGTCCTTAGGAGCAGTAGACATATTTAATTTTCTGAAACAATTTAAACATATTTTACCTGAAGAGCAGAGGAAAAGACTTTTCGAAACTCATTCAAAAATTGAGTATAGAGATAAATTAAGTAAAATAAAAAATTATTTCGGTGAACACTATGAAAACTGTGTTTGGTCGAATTCTAATAGCACAGATGGCCCAGACACTTGCAATTGCTCACACCTAGAGCGTTTGAATGAGGAAGCCTACAAAATTATAAACACATACACAAAAATTTATAATCAACTTCGTTGTAAATTCTACCTATAAATACTTACTTTTTCAAATAAACCTTTTAAATAAATAAATAAAACAAATTTTATTTTAAAATTTAAAATTTTTTATTTTTTAGTATTTTAAAGAGAGTGTTATGGCACCCTCCATAAATCGAATTTCGCCCACCCCTATGGACCATAAAGCGTCCATATCTTTTTCGCGCAGTGATACTGAGACAGAAAAATTTCCCACCTCAGTGTCACTTAAATCAATGTTTGTTACAATCATTGATAAACTAGAAAAATTAACAAAATCTAGCTGCAATTTTAAAAAGAACAGCATTCCCTCAACGATTTCGTCAAGCAGCTCTTGACGCTGCTGGTCGTTCTCCAAAATTTGGCGCCATCGCCAAAATCATTAAGAGGGAGATTATCCCTCCTAATGTATGCGCTGTAGATTACTATTTTTATACTCAGATGAGCAGAGCTCACAGAGTATATTAACTTTGATTGGATAACGGTTGGCTGTACAGGTATAAAGGAATCGATTGAGCCATGTCCGTCCGTCCGTCCGTTAACACGATAACTTGAGTAAATTTTGAGGTATCTTAATGAAATTTGGTATGTAGGTTCCTGGGCGCTTATATCAGACCGCTATTTAAAATGAACGATATCGGACTATAACCACGCCCACTTTTTCGATATCGAAAATTTCGCAGAATCGAAAAAGTGCGATAATTCATTACCAAATAGGGATAAAGCGATGCAACTTGGTAGGTGAGTTGAACTTATGACGCAGAATAAAAAACTAGTAAAATTATGGACAATGGGCGTGGCATCGCCCACTTTTAAAAGAAAGTAATTTAGAAGTTTTGCAAGCTTTAATTTGGCAGTCGTTAAAGATATCATGATGAAATTTGGCAGGAACGTTACCCTTATTACTATATGTGTGCTTAATAAAAATTAGCAATATCGGAGAAGGACCACGCCCACTTTTAAAAAATAAATTTTTTAAAGTCAAATTTTAAAAGAAAAGTTAATACCTTTACAGTATATAAGTAAATAATGTTGAATGTTTCAACTACAGTAATGGTATGGTGCAACAAAATACAAAAATAAAAGAAAATTTCAAAATGGGCGTGGCTCCGCCCTTTTTCATTTAATTTGTCTAGGATACTTTTAATGCCATATGTCGAACAAAATATTACCAATCCTTGTGAAATTTGGTAGGGGCTTAGATTCTAGGACGATAACTGTTTTCTGTGAAAAAGGGCGAAATCGGTTGAAGCCACGCCCAGTTTTTATACACAGTCGACCGTCTGTCCTTCCGCTCGGCCATTAACACGATAACTTGAGCAAAAATCGATATATCTTTACTAAACTCAGTTCACGTACTTATCTGAACTCACTTTATATTGGTGTAAAAAATGGCCGAAATCCGACTATGACCACGCCCACTTTTTCGATATCGAAAATTACTAAAAATGAAAAAAATGCCATAATAATATACCAAATACGAAAAAATGGATGAAACATGGTAATTGGATTGGTCTATTGACGCAAAATATAACTTTAGAAAAAAACTTTGTAAAGTGGGTGTGACACCTACCATATTAAGTAGAAGAAAATGAAAAAGTTTTGCAGGGCGAAATCAAAAGCCCTTGGAATCTTGGAAGGAATACTTTTCGTGGTATTATATATATAAATAAATTAGCGGTATCCAACAGATGATGTTCTGGGCAACCCTGGTCCACATTTTGGTCGATATCTGGAAAACGCCTTCACATATACAACTACCACCACTCCCTTTTAAAAGCCTCATTAATACCTTTAATTTGATACCCATATCGTACAAACACATTCTAGAGTCACCCCTGGTCCACCTTTATGGCGATATCTCGAAAAGACGTCCACCTATTGAACTAAGCCCCACGCCCTTTTAAAATACTCATTAACACCTTTCATTTGATACCCATATCGTAAAAACATATTCTAGACTCACCCCTGGTCCAGCTTTATGGCGATATCTCGAAAAGGCGACCACCTATAGAACTAAGACCCACTCCCTTTTAAAAAGACTCATTAACACCTTTGATTTGATACCCATATCGTACAAACGCATTATGGAGTCACCCCTGGTCCACCTTTATGGCGATATCTCGAAAAGGCGTCCACCTATAGAACTAAGGCCCACGCCCTTTTAAAATACTCATTAACACCTTTCGTTTTATACCCATATTGTACAAACGCATTATAGAGTCACCCCTGGTCCACCTTTATGGCGATATCTCGAAAAGGCGTCCACCTATAGAACTAAAGCTCACTCCCTTTTAAAATACTCATTATCACCTTTCGTTTGATACCCATATCTTACAAACAAATTCTAGAGTCACCCCTGGTCCACGTTTATGTTGATATCCCGAAAAGGCGTCCACGAATAGAACTAAGGCCCATTCCCTTTTAAAATACTTATTAACACCTTTCGTTTGATACCCATATTGTACAAAAGCATTCTAGAGTCACCCCTGGTCCACCTTTATGGCAATATCTTGAAAAGGCGTCCACCTATAGAACTAAGGCCCGCGCCCTTTTAAAATACTCACTAACACCTTTCATTTGATACCCATATTGTACAAACGCATTCTAGAGTCACCCCTGGTCCACGTTTATGGCGATATCCCGAAAAGGCGTCCACCCATAGAACTAAGGCCCATTCCCTTTTAAAATACTTATTAACACCTTTCGTTTGATACCCATATTGTACAAAAGCATTCTAGAGTCAACCCTGGTCCACCTTTATAACGATATTCCGAAAAGGTGTCTACCTATAGAACTAAGGCCCACTCCCTTTTAAAATACTCATTAACACTTTTCATTTGATACCCATATCGTACAAACAAATTCTAGAGTCACCCCTGCTCCACCTTTATGGGTATATCTCGAAAAGGCATCCACCCATAGAACTAAGGCCCACTCCGTTTTAAAATATTCATCAACACCTTTCGTTTGATACCCATATTGTAAAAACGCATCCTAGAGTCACCCCTGGTCCACGTTTATGGCGATATCTCGAAAAGGCGTCCACTTATACATTTAAGGCCCACTCCATTTTAAAATACTCATTAACACCTTTCATTTGATACCCATATCGTACAAACAAATTCTAGAGTCACCCCTGGTCCACTTTTATGGCGATATCTCGAAAAGGCTTCCACCTATGGAACTAAGGCCCACGCCCTTTTAAAATACTCACTAACACCTTTCATTTGATACCCGTATCGTACAAACAAATTCTAGAGTCACCCCTGGTCCACCTTTATGGCGATATCTCGAAAAGGCGTCCACCCTTAGGACTAAGACCCACTCCCTTTTAAAATACTCATTAACACCTTTCATTTGATTCCCATATCGTACAAACAAATTCTAGAGTCACCCCTGGTCCACCTTTATGGCGATATCTCGAAAAGGCGTCCACCCATAGAACTAAGGCCCACTCCCTTTTAAAATACTCATTAACACCTTTCATTTGATACCCATATCGTACAAACAAATTCTAGAGTCACCCCTGGTCCACCTTTATGGCGATATCTCGAAAAGGCGTCCTCCTATAAAACTCAGGCCCACTCCCTTTAAAATACTCATTAACACTTTCATTTGATACCCATGTCGTACAAACAAATTCTAGAGTCAGCCCTGGTCCACCGTTATGGCGATATCCCTAAATGGCGTCCATCTATAGAACTATGGCTCACTCCGTCTTAAAATACTCTTTAATACCTTCGATTTTATACACATGTCATACAAACACATTCCAGGGTTACCCTAGGTTCATTTTACTACGAGGTGATTTTCCCTTATTTTGTCTCCATAGCTCTCAACTGAGTATGTAATGTTCGGTTACACCCGAACTTAGCCTTCCTTACTTGTTAAGTTTAAAATGCTGATCATATTATGGGTTTGCTGTTTGAATTTTGAATAATTTAAACTGGATCTGAGCTGAGCTTTTATAGTAGAATTATAGAACAATAAGGTGCTGTTTGTGTGCGATAAGAAATTTGTAATCTACTTTTAACATGACATCTCATTATAGTAAGCAATGCCTAATCTACTTGCAACATGTCATCGAATATATTCATACATTTTATTATGGATAAGCATACAATAATCAGTGGAGTTATCAACTGCTTAAATTGTGAAACAAATTTTTTGTGTGTGTGTGTGCGATAAGAAAAAATGTGTCTAGCAATGCGTAATCTACTTGCAATATTCCATATCATTAAGCAATGCGTAATCTAGTTGTGTGCGTCTGTGTTTAAGAAAAGGAAGATAAGGGAAGTACATTTGACAAAGTGTTTGCGGGACCAGTTTTCGGTATGAACATGAAACGGCCGAGACAGTCTCAATTAGTAGAATGTCTGTATCCTCTAACAAGTTGATTCTATCCAATTCTCTCAATTTCATTCTTTTAACTTTTTCATTTAATACTTTCCTGATCTTAACAAGATTTGATAATACAGTCATATGATTATTTGGTATGATTTTTAATGAGTGACCGAAAAAAAAAATCTGTTACCTATCAGTTGTGTATCTGATAAGAATCTGGTAAATGTGTTACTTCCCAGTTGTGTATCTGATAAGAATCTGGTAAAGATGTTACCTATCAGTTGTGTATCTGATAAGAATCTGATAAATCTGTTACCAATCAGATGTGTGTATCTGATAAGAATGGTATACTTCTTTTATAGATCTTTTATAGCTATATAAAATTATCAAACCCCTTTCGATATTGACCTCTATTTATAGGATCTGAAGCCGCCAATACATTACAATTACGAGCAGAAAGAAAAATATAACACAGTAATTTTTATGTAAGACAATATAATTGTTTATTAATGTTTTTCTTAAATGTATTACAGTAAATTACTTCTATAAGGTTTCGAAATGTCCATAAGCATAAGTATCAATATGATTTTCTCGTACAATTCGCTTATCATCCATATTGCTTAGAGCTACTTTATAAATATTTTGTGTATAAACCGTATGTAATTTAGATCTAAATGAATACATTGATGCATTATACAATTTATTTTCCAACAGACATTTTCTAAAATCACTTAAACTCAATGTAGATGTTACACACTTTTTTATTCCCTTAATTTTTTTAGTTTCATTTATATCGTTATCAATTTTAAATGAATACATTTTTGCTCTTAAACCTGTAAATTTTTTTATTAACTTCCCATTACATTCATCCTTCATCATACCTAGAACCTTCTTATTCGACTGAGGAAAATTAAAAATATTTTCCTTTGGAGATAAGGATGTATCAAAAAATTTTGAAATATCATCACGAATATCATTATAAAAGTTATCAGTTTGAATATCATATATGAATGAATCAGTATCCATATAATTCAAAGCAATATTATTTTTATATTTCTCTTTGGTATAATCATAATGAAAACTATACATTTTAAATTTAGAAAGTTCTAATACGGTAAAACCAATATGTATCGGTTTATTGTACAGAGTTGACACTTGTTTCAATTGAATCGCCATTAAATTATTAGAAAATTTGCTTAGACTATGGAAATTTGGTTTTGCTATTAAGGCCCTAGCACCTAATTTTTTCCTACCTCTTCCACCAATACTAGTATTTTCCCAATCTTGTACTAATTTAACATCTACTCGTTTATCTACATTTTCCATAGTTTTCCCATACACAGCATTATTCAATAATTTAAAGAAATTTTCCTCAAACTTATTTGCTGCTAATGTTCTATGATAATTAATTAAATCAATATATTTTTTTTAGCCAATCTGATTGATTAAATTGTAGGATTCTATGAATTTTCTTTAATACAAGTCCATGTTTAATACATTGTTGTAAATTTCTATAATGAATAATATATTTTATTTTGCTTCTGAAATCACCAATCAACTTTGAGTTTTTCATTGAGCCAACTTTTTTTTTTCAAAACAAAATGGTAAGTCATTATGAATATTGTGAGTGGTTGTGGGATAATCTAAATCTACTTCTAATATGTATCCGACTAAAGAATCTTCTGGTATGCTAAAACCGTCAAACTCCTCTACGTTTTCAATCCATTCAAAAATATTATGAGGGAGATATTGTGACATAGCATAACCATATAAATTATTAAAATCTAAATAAATTAAATAATTTGAAGCCTTAGTCTCATCGTAATCACTTAAATATTTATTGTTAGCAACTGAACGCCGTTTGCAACATTGAACAATATCGCCCCGAATACCCGACATTATAAAATTATGCATGTTTTCATCAGTAAACAATTCTAATTCTATTCTAGTTATTTTGAGCACTACATCCCAAGATAATCCTGGAGATGTATAATATTGACAAGGGTCTAGTCGATAAATTCCTTTACATAATTTTCTAAAATTTTCAAAAATGTCACTGAGGAGTAGCACATCTACTTTTAGGGATTCAAGGGGTTGTGTAGCGCAATATATAGCTTCTCCAACCCAATTGTCAACCTCACCTTCGAGCGGCGAATCCCGTTTCACTAACAGACGAGGCTCTGGCGACCCCAAGCTCCTCATGGAACTTGGGGGTGGGGAGGGAGGGATGGCCTGAAGGTTTAATGTGGCCATATAAATCGTTCCCGAGATGGTCGGGCCAGCACCTTAATGGTGCTGTGTTACCGGAGCGTATCGGATCTGTATCCGACAAAGGACCATCACATCGATAACACTCCCCAATGCCTTCGGGGAGTAACTAATCGCTACAACAACAACAACAACAACATCTACTTTTAGATATAATAATAAATAATCTAATAAATTGGAACAATTAAATGTTGTCCAAAGATTTTGTGCATGCTGATAATCATCGATACTACACGATTCATTTGATAATTTATTAAAGAAATGTGAAGGATCAGGTAATTGCGTTTCGTTGAGACGTTCTTCTGAATCTAAGTAGTCATATGGAAAAATACCTTTACGTTTCATTAAATCAAAGTGATGATTGTTGGGGAAATAAGCCTTTGTTATTTCTAAATCATTATCACTTAAATTCTTAGCTAAACTGTCTAAGCTAGAAAGCATGAATCGAAATGAATCTAAAAACCTAAGTTCAATGGGACCTTTATTATTAACAGCTTTTCTCTTTGATATTGAAATATACAACTCTTTGTTTAAGGGAATAATATTTATATCCCCCTCATATTTAGATAAATTATGAAAAAATACTGGAATAAAATTTGATATTTTTCATCCAAATATAATGGCTTTAATTTAAATCATCACTGTATAAAGAAATAAGATTAATATGAAGTGATTTTTCTTCTTTTGTTAAATAATAGGGTCCTACTACCAAACTGTCTTCTATACCAAACACATTTACACTAATATCTGGATTATTTGATTCAAATATTTCAATATCTTTTATTTGTAATGGGAAATTAAAATTTTCAAAATTGACTACTTTATTATTAATTAAAGTTATAATCTTGGATATTTCTAATGTGATATGAAGAACACCTTTCTCTATTTTTTGAGGGTTGGTAAAGAGATGAAATTATGGCCCACTTAAAGCAATATATATCATTGTTAAAAATATTAATACAAGCTATTTTATCTGCTATTACTTTTGGTAGTGGTATATATAATGAGCCTCTAATTGGTTGGTATTTATTTATGTTTACTTCTAAATGGATAATTTTACTTAGACTCCAACCACTATCTCGCTCTTGAAATGTTTTAATTTTTTCAATCAATTTACTAAACTTTTCCTTAATTATATCACCAACATTATTGTTCTCCATAAATGCATCAGTCATTAATGTTTGGTGTGACATTATAGCGAATCCTTCAATATTTTCTTTTATTTGAATATATTTACAAAATAACTCAAAGTTAAATTTGATGCTTTTATGCTTTTCTATAGATTCCTGTAAATGTGCAGATAATTCGTTAAAATGTTTTTCAAAAAAATGTTCAACAATTAAGTCATTGGGTTGATCGTTTTCCAAAACGTATGTCTCAATACGATTATTAAACATAGCGTTAATACATTTAACATTACTATTTACATTATACATACAATTCTTTTTATGTATATTTGTTCTCAAGTGTGCTGTCCATACATTTTGTTTCACTTGAATTTTACACTGCTCGCAAAAAATGCGGGTTTTTTTATAACTTGATGTTTCATTGCAATATGTCTAACTAAACTCCTTTTCCGAGTATATATCATTCCACAAGAACTACATGGATACATTTTTATTTTTTTATTAATTGGCTTTTTCGAGCTTTTTTCCTTTGAAATTGCTTTTAAATCCTTAAGAGCTTGATTCATAATGTGGAATATGGCTACAATAATCAACGGTGTTATAGAAGTAACGATGTATAAGTAGTATAATTTATTCTGTTTATTAGAAGTGATCCTGGTTAAACACGGCTGAAAATCCTTGTAAAATGTATATCCGTGAAATATAGATGAGTGCTAAGCGGCTTTAAACAATTTACTAAATTTTTTTACTCAAAAGATGTCCAACTTATATACATTGAGACAAGTAGCACTTATCTAAATGTATGTATATGGATGAGTGTGTCTGTGTCGGTATGTATTTTGCGGTTTGTTGATATATATATATATATATATATATAATTTATATGCTGTCATGTTTAAGGACCCCAAATGGTTGTAATCAGTATGATAACAATTGCTACTGTTCGAGGAGATATAAATATGAATTTTAAAGTGTAGTGAGCTATTTGTAATTATATATTTATGGAAATAACATTAATGTAGAGCAATGGATTCTGAAAATTATATAAACTTTGACGACGAACAACAATTGTTTAATTTTGTGATCGATAAAGAGGAATTCGATAAGGTGTTAAAAAGTTTTTATGAAGACGAATTTGATAAGTAGCTTCAAAAACTAGAAGAGCCCATACAATCCCTACAAAGTACAACTGAAGTGGAGCCGCATATATTAAATAAGGGTAGGAGGAAACAGCCTTCAAAAATAATACCAGCAGAAGAATTTGATGAGCAGCTTCAAAAACTAGAAGAGCCCATACAATCCCTGCAAAGTACAACTGAAGTGGAACCGCATATATTAAATGAGTGTAAGGGAAAACAATCTTCAAAGATAATACTAGCAGAATAATTTGATGTACAGCTTCAATAATTATAAGAGCCCATACAATCCGTGCAAAGTACAACTGAAGTGGGGCCGCATATATTAAATAAGCGTAAGAGGAAACAACCTTCAAAAATAACACTAGCAGAAGAATTTGATAAGCAGAATAAGCGCAAGAGAAAACAACCTTCAAAGATAAAACTAGCTGAAGGTTCTATACAAAAAGTCATCCAACCAAAAGATATACCCAAGAATGTAAATAATTGTATTGATTTTTGCGAGCCAACAGTAGCAACTGTTCCTATAACTGCAATATCAAATACTAAAGAGTTACTTAATGTTTGAAAAATTAATTTAAATGATAAGATGGAAAAAATCCCCGCATTTGAAGTTAATTTTAAAAATGATGTAGACATTCAAAAATTAAAGTTTTTAATACAACAGTGGTTCGATGACCAAACTTCAACTAAAAAACATAATGTTAGTTGTGATATTGAGTGGAACTCTGAAGATAAACTTCTTAATGAGTTTTTAGGAATTGTATACAAATATAACGGTATCGGTGGTTTTGCTCGTATTAGACACATGACAAAAAGTTTATATGGATTTATAAAATTTAGTCAAAACAAATGTTTTATTTATAAATGTACAAATATTTTAAATTTGAAATAATATATTTTATGTGAATATATAAAAAAAAATTTAAATAAAAAATATTTAAAACAATATCGTTTCTTTTATTACTACACAATCATCAAAATTTATAGCAACAAGAAATTTTGTGGCATATGTAGCACAGTGTGCATCTCGCTTAAATGCATATATATTGACTTCAAATTCTCCATATGTTGTCTACTTTTTAAATTTTCTAGGAGTTCCATAAGTTTTTAAATGCAAATAATATTCCATCTGTTCTCTAAGTAATTGTTTTATAAAACTTTCACAAAGTCTTTGTAAATCAAATACCCAAGTATTGATATTCCTCCAATGCTTGTCTGATGCAATTCCTTCGCACTTGTTCACTCAACCCTCGATTTAAAAAGGAGACAAAATTCCAATTCCTTCAGAAGTAATGCAATACACTAAAAATGGATTTTAATGACGAACTTTTAGCAATTGTGTTAGAAAAATAAAACTTATGCATTAAATTAAATGTTTTTATTGGGAAATGCTGTCATGTTTAAGGAGCCCAAATGGTTGTAATCAATGTGAGAACATGTTTTATTGAAACACAAAACAAAAAAATCATAAGTTTAATATTAAGATAACCTTTAGTTAATTATGAAATTCTCACATATATTTAAGTTAAGTATATGAAACAGCATCAGCATGTGTACACAAACTTACAATCAAACAATCATATGTGTAAGTATGTACATACAAACTTATACCGTAATAGAAGACAAATAAAATATTCAATCTGCCATGATCGGGTTTCTATTTTTATAATTACGGAAAATTCTAATAATGAATTTAATTAAATGAAATACAGCATGAAGTTTTATTTATATATAAACATATAAATATGTTTCAATGTTGTACGGTTGAGGTTTCTTATCAGTGTGGTTTAATAAAATTCCCATGTACAAACATATGTGATGGCATGTACACAAAATGTTCAATATTCATATTTAATAAATATAATATATGTATATGCTCTCATTTTTAAGGAGGCCAAATGGAAAGTCATGAGTTCAATATTAAGATAACCTTTAGTTAACTATGAAATTCTCACATGCATATATATATGGACCAGCATCAGCATGTGTACACAAACTTACAATCAAACAAACATATGTGTAAGTATATACATACAAACTTATACCCTAATAAAAAGACAAATAAAATGTTCAATAATGGAAAATCATGATTTCAATATTAAGATAACCTTTAGTTAACAATCGGCCCCTGATCGCGTGCCCGACAGGCCCGTTTTGCAAACGAGAAAAAAAGGAGGGGCGGTACTACAAGTGCCCATCGACTCCTTTTTGTAGACGAGAAAAATGGGGTTGGGAGTTGGGCGGTTGGGATTGGGCGGTACTACAGGTGTGCAACTGCTACTTTTTGTAGGCGAGAAAAAAGAGGGGGGTGGGGGGATTGGGGAGCAGTCGCTCGATTAGAAATCTATGGGACTCTTTAAAACAGCTTGGGTGAAGTCTAGGACTCATTAGAAATATGAGGAGACATTTAAAAATTTGCGGCCCTTTAAAAATGTAGGGCCGCCCATTTAATGATCCTCCCCTGAACGGCAAAGCTCTGCTAAAAGCTAAAAGCTCTAAGCTTTCTCTTATACATTGGCCAGAACAGAAACAAAAAGCTCTAAGCTTAACAACGTGCGCGCCTAAAAGTAGGCAACGAAATTGTTTTGTTATATATATATGTGTAACGGTGTGTATATACTTTTCATTGCAGCATTTTTCCTTGCACCATTTGAGCTGGAACCGGCATTTACATACTACTAACATCTGGCCGAACCGGATGTCATGGACAGACCGTTATATTCAAAACGAAATTTAAAAATTTAAAACAAACTAAACGCAAAAAACGGAACAAACCGAACATGACCGGTTGCTAACGCTGAAAATCAAAATGACAAAAAAAAGGCTGAAAACAAAAATAAAAGGCCGAATATACATAGGGGGGCCGCGGGTGTTGTTGCGACGCCCGGTGCTATTCCCACCCTCAAAGCCATGGCCACCAACGCACCTATATTTCGGTGGCCCCTTACCTGGGTTACCCTACGCCTTCTAAATAAACAAGATCGTCAGCATTCCCATTATTACAAAGCTTTTATTTAAAATTCATTATAAAAATTATTTCGGAAAAAAAACTTATTTGAAAAGCAACAGTACATAGATTTAACAATACTTGGTAACCCTCAGAAGATTAAAGTTAAGTAATGGTCATTCATCTGAAATCAAAATCAAAAGAGAAAAAAACTTGGTTCATCATGGGTAGTCAACTGGGTTCTATATCTTCTTCACTTATTGGTTAGTGACGATAAAGGTTTGATCCCTGAAAATTGTTTTAATCTGTTTTGCTATTGATTTTGTAGGACAATATTCCTCACAAACAAAGTAGCTAAACTAGCATAGAAAATTTCGCAAATTTTGTGTGTTACAACAGGTAGTATGTAGTGAAGTGTTTTGGCTATTTTATAACCTTACCCTTTGTTAATTTTTTCTGTCTTACTCTATATTTTGCAAACTTTTTTGCGCATAAACGTACATGCGAAACTACCACGCCTAAGGGTGTGTATTGCAAATAATAAATATGCCGCATGCCTTTTAAAGCCATACTAGGTGCATCAATGAAAATTCAGATTTTTCAACAAAAAAACCCGAACGATTTTAACAGGCTAACCCCGTTTATTCTATTTACTTTTACCATGTACTCTTTTGTTTGGTTGCAACGTTCAAAAAAAACTTAGTATTTATATGCATATATATACCGGTTACATGAAAAAAAAACCAATACCTTTAATCAAGGTAGTCATGAACAGGTGGATACGTAGACGTAGTGAGTGCCTCATTAATTCAATATTACTGCACTTCTAACTAAAAAAAAATGTATTTAAATAAATGAATCAGCTGGAACTGAACTCCAGTAGAGTTAGACTGTAATATCTTAAAAGCGTCACGCGCGTCAAAGTGCATCAAAATTAGACGCATGTACTATCCTTATATATATATAAACCAATTTCTAATGTAGTGAAACTAAAAGTAAGTGTTACGTTCTTACATGGCTAGGAGTTATGTTGTCTCCTCCTACTTTAATTTAATTAAGAAAAGAAAATTGTATTCATTTTTGTTGAATCTTTAAACGTTTGGCCTACATTCCAACATTTGCGTAAAATTAATTTCACACATTTTGTTGATTTAGTTTTGTCTTATAAATATCTACGTACACACGTATGTACCTTATCTATGTTTGTAGCAATTAGCCTCGGTATATATAAGTAAAGTAATAACTTGACTATTTTCCTTTTATTATCTACACACTTTTAGAAGTTTAGGCCTCATATGTACCTATAACTATAGTTGTCTTTAAAATTGAATTGCTTGGGTATGGTTTTCTTACATTACTTTAATATATGTAAGTATATGTGTATGTAAGTATATGTCATTGTATATGTATGTGTACTTTTATGTATGTATTTATATATGACTCTATTTAATATAAGTATATATGTATGTATGTATATGTCATTGTATCAATATGTGTATTTCTATGTATGTATATGCTTATATATAACTATATTTAATATAAGTATATATGTATGTATTTATATGTCATTGTATGCATGTGTATCTCTATGTATGTATGTATATGCTTATATATAATTATATTTAATATAAGTATATATGTATGTATATATATGTCATTGTATACGTATATGTATTTCTATGTATGTATATGCTTACTATATTTAAACTCTCCTTATTAGGGGATGGGTTGGAACGGACTCACCCATTAGATGTGGTTCCTGTTGTTGTGGCCGGGTTTTGCAGCAGGCATATGGTTGGCGGCCCTGCTGTTGTTGTTGTAGCTGGTGCTGTTGCTGCAGGCCTATACTCGGCGGCCTTGCTGTTGTTGTTGTAGCTGGTGCTTGTTATAGGTGGTGCTGTTGCAGCAGGCCTATGTTCGGCGGCCCTGCTGTTGTTGTTACTAAGGCTGGTGGTGTTGCAGCAGGCCTATGTTTGGCGGCCCTGCTGTTGTTGTTATTATGGCTGGTGGTAGTGGTAAGCCTGGTGGCGTGGTTGGTTTCGTTGTTGATGATGGTAGCTCCGCTCGAGGTGTTGGCGCTATTTGGGATGATATCGCGAGGTGGTTATTGTGGCCGCCTTGTTTTTGGGTGGTAGCGCACGGTCGTTATTGTGGCCGCCTGGTTTTTGGTGGTAACGCGCGGTGGTTATTGTGGCCGGCTGGGTTTTTTTCTTTTCTTTTCCCATTGCGAATAACAATAGAGCAAATGGATGTTTTTAATGCCGACACAATTGTTGAAATTCAAGTCCCCTTTTTAGTTGATGAGGACGATCTCTGAATCGCAGAATAGGCACCTTTGCTTCAATGAGACTCCAATTTTCCAATTCGGCTAGATGGTGTTCGAAAAAGCGATACAACACACAGTAAAATAGACCCGTCAGCACTTTTATAAAAAAATTACATGTGTAGTGTGATTTTGGTTTCATTTGCAGTATGAAAGTATGTACTCGTGAACAGAGATACCGAAACCTTTTTGGTTATTTTTAGACAATTTTGAAGTGACAAGCAAACTTGCGTCTTCCACAATTTGTGCCCGATGCAGCTGCTTAACGAGCTGTGCACAATGGAGCGCACTTATTCACAATTAAATAGCTTTCACAGCACAACTTCCCACTTGCATTTCAGCTATGAATTCTCTGATGTATTAGCTATTTTGTCCAGCTGTGGGTTTTTCTTTTACCAAAATGCCTTTATTGTGTATATTCACACCTTATTGGATTTAACAAAATTTCTTCTTGCCTAGAACCTGCAAGCGGCGGCGGCGCTTCGATTTTTCGGTGAACGAAAGCAAACAAACTGCCGTTTTTCCAAGCGCGACACACATATACTCCAATGTAAAGAAAATTGGAAAAATCTGTAGAGGCACAGCAATCCAAGGCTACTCAAATAAGATGAAAGCACGCGCCAATCTTGGTAATCTGTGTTACTGCAACCCAATTTTTTTTTTACTAGAAAATTTCCTGCCGAGACTTTTGCAAGGGTTACTGTATTGTACCAAAAGTTAAGGTATGGATACCATGCGTGATGAAGTCGGAGGATACACTGCGACTTCTGCAGAATCAGAATCCGAACATACCGACACAGGATTGGAAGGTACTTACTGTATCTCGACCTACCGAGGATGGTCAGTTCCACATCTTCCAAATAAAAAAGCAGGCGGAGGATATTTTGTACACGCAGCTTGGCAAGATGTCCTTTGGCACTGGAAAAATTTACATGCGACTCGGGAAAAGAAGTCCCGAGGATAAAAACCCTAACACGCTAGAGGTGGGCGAAGTCGAAAAGGACCTCAAAAGCCTAAGGGAAAAAAGACAGGTGGAGGTCCCCGACGTCACCACGAACGTGCTAGAAGAGGACCAACCGCTAAATGGTGCTGTGACTCGCACAGAGGAACACCCGGCACAACATCCACGAGAGGCTGAAGGGGGCCTCGAATACTCTAAACCAAAAGGACAAGGGGAGAACGACGACGTCAAGTCGAATGTGCTGGAGGGGGACACACAGCCCAATGGTGCTGCGAGTCCTACAGATAAACCTCCAACACAGTAAAGTGGCGTCGAGCGAACTCCTCCTAAGGAGGGTTCGTTTGACGTGGCGCTGATCCAGGAGCCGTGGCTCTCATCGGGAGGAAAGGTTTCTGGACTTAGCGCGCGCAGGTTTGGCGTTTACTACGCGCATCACAATGCATGGGGAGGAGCAGATACGAACGAGAGAGGCGAATCTCTATTTTGTTACATTCTGCAAACCAATTTGCAGATAGCCAACAGGGGAAATGTCCCTACATACATTGGTCCAAAATCCAGCAATGTTCTGGATATTACATTGAGCTCCGAGCGTGATATTTCAAGGTATGATTGGATGGTTTTTGATAGACCATCCTTCTCCGACCATGCGTATATCAGCTTAAGCATCCCCCTAAAGACGGTAGAGAAGGGTGGAACCTTTAGAAACCCTAGGTCAACGAACTAGACTAAATTCCAGAAACATGTAGAAACAAAACTGGGACAACCCAAAGAGGTTGCTAATGTAGAGGAACTGGAGCATTCGAATGAATTCCTAACAAGGACGCTTATGACTGCGTATAACAAAGCTTGCCCTTTAAGAAGATTCAGAGGAAAAGCAAAGCCGCCATGGTGGAGCAATGAGCTGAGTCTTCTAAGAAGACAGGTAAAAGAAATGTTTAAGCTCGCAAACACCGCGGAAAGCGAAACGTGTCGGGACGAGTACAGGGATCGACTGAGGATCTACAAGCGTGAAATTACCAGGGCGAAGAGAAACTCATGGAAAAGTTTCTGTACGGACATAGAGTGCTCCAGCGAAACAGTAGGGTTGAAAAAGTCCTAGCAAAGGGAAACATAGTCCAGGACTAATAAAGAAGGAGAACGGGGAATGGTCACGTAATAGTGAGGAATCCCTTGAGGTGCTTCTCGATACACATTTCCCATCGGGAGACGGTTTAGAAGAGCCAGCAGACATCACTCACACTTCGGTCACGGAGTCAGTAGTGCCGGGCTTGGTGACCGATACCAAGATCGAGTGGGCAGTGAAGACGTTTTCTAAGTTTAAATCGCCGGGCCCAGATGTTATATTCCCGGCCATGCTACAAGTCTCAAGTAGGGCGGTCGTGGAATGGCTTAAAATAATATTCGATGGGTGCATAAGGCGGGGAAGATCGGTCACGTGTATCCCAAAGACTATAGACCCATTAGCTTAACATCATTTCTGCTCAAAACCTTTGAGAGGCTGATAGATGTGTACATAAGGTCCAACGTGGATGAAAAGCTGCTCTCCACAACACATCATGCGTACACCAAAGGCAAGTCGGTAAGGTAGTAATAAGCATAGAGAAATCCCTGGAGTATAAAGAGTATGCTCTAGGAGTCTTCTTGGACATTGCCGGGGCTTTCAATAATGTTGCAAAATGGGCGATTATGGATGGTCTTAATTTCATTAAAGTACATCCTGCCTTCATCAGATGGATCGGCTGCATGTTAAATTGCAGAAATATTACATCACAATGGGGATTGTACGAGGCCACGAAATCAGTGGACAGGGGCACGCCGCAGGAGGGGTGCTATCGCCTCTGCTGTGGACGCTGGTCATCAACCAACTGCTCAGGCAATTCGATGAGGGACCGTAAAACTTACGGCTTACGCAGATGACATTGCAGTTGTCATAAGTGGAAAGTGCCTTCCAACGATTAGTTCTTTGATTGATCGGGCGCTTCGGGATATTCATACCTGGGCATCTAACGTCGGGTTGAAAGTCAATGCGGAGAAGACGGATATGCTCTTGTTTACAAAGAGGTACAAGGTCCAAAATTGGACCAGGCCTAGTATGCATGTAAAAGAATGCTGGGCTGTACGTGGGGCCTATCGCCCTCTCTTTCTCATTGGGTTTTTACAGCGATTGTAAGCCCTATTCTATACTATGGAGTTCTTGTTTGGTAGAAAATCACACAAAAAGCAACATACCTCAAAAAATTAGAAGGGGTATGCAGACTATCTGAAAACAACCCCGACGGCTGCACTGTATGCCGTTCTGCACATTCCACCTGTAGAACTGGTAGCAAAGAACAAAGCATTAACGGGCGCAACCAGGCTCGGTGCTTCGGGGCAGCTTGAGCGCCGACTATATGGCCATAGTAGTATAGCGTCATCAATCACAAGACGAATATACTACCTGGTTCCCTATCTGCGCTTCGAGGGAGATCTTAAGGCCACAATAGAGGTGGACGGTTGGCGCAAGGGTGCGTAAATGGAGGACGAGGCGATACATGTGTACACCGATGGTTCCAAAGTAGTGGAAGGAGTAAGGTCCGCGGTAAACTGCGCTGATCCGGAAATAAGCAGATCCTACATGCTGCCGGATTACTGTAGCGTTTTCCAAGCGGAAATATTAGCCGTAACCAAAGCAGTAGAAACCCTGGAAGAGAATAGCTTAAGTGCAACCGTGTTCAGTTTTATATTGACAGTCAATCAGCAATTAAGGCAATAATCTCACATAGAACAGCATCTAAATGCGTGTTAGAGTGTAAGCAGTCTCTGGAGAGAATCGGGACAGGGAGAAGCATACATCTATATTGGGTCCCGGGGCATACGGGAATAGATGGGAATGAAAAAGCGGACGAACTAGGTAAAAAGGACGCATCCCTTGAAGCTTGCTCCGTGAATCCTGACCTTTTCACCTATCACTAGCCATCTAGTATGTTCCAAGGGTGAATCTCCCAAGTGGACCATAACAAACCTGCTTCGCTTTGAAGACCTGACGATGAAGTGAACAGGAAACCAGTTCACCTGCGGAAGCCACTTCCAGGAACCTCCGATATCAGTTAACGTGGGGCATGACTCACCCCTAAGATAAGAGGTTCAAAGTTCTACCGCGAAGCTAGCCGGGCAACAGAAGGTCCATCATAAAAAAGTAAATCAAGTCAATTAGCAAATTAATTTTCGGTTTCTTAGTTAAAAAGCTTTGCGGCAGATAGACATTTGTTATGGAGAACTCGTCAAAACTCCGTATGGTATTTTCTAGTGGCTATCGCCCCACAGAAAGGCTAAAAGGAAATTATGTGTGTAGACATTTTGATAAAGGAGAACTCGTCCAAACTCCGTAAGGCTAGTCCAACCCAAGTTTGGACTGCCAGGCTGTTCACGGTTCTCGGTGAGAACGCGTGTGAACACCCTATGAAATCGTTGCTCGGGGAGAATACTGGGCGAGATGTCCTCGACCGCCAAAACGCCCAGATAGGGTAGAAAAAAAGAATCAATTTGTAGGTTTAAAAGAAAATCTGTTTATAAATTAGGTAAAAAAAAATTGTCACCACTCCCGAACGTAGTGTGCAACATTATAATCAGAAAAAAATTTAGTAAATTGCTACTTGAGTATTAGCGTTATAAAAAAAAAAAAACTTCTGTCTAAAGCAAAACGTGAGGCAGTTAGGGGTTAAAGAAAAAAGGTTAGAATTCACCCCCTTCACCCTATATTACCAACGATTGTGTTCTTGGAAAAAGGAAAACATTTTTGTGCGAGGAAAAAAAAAATTCGTGAGAATAAATACAATCAATATTAATTCGATAATCGTATCGAATTATAAAAAAAATTCAAAAAGCTGGAAAAAAGTGGTTTCGCAAAACTAATTGTGTATTTAGATACAATGGGAATGCTGAGATCCCATCATTAGAAGGCAATGTTATACAGCCACAAAAAAATATAAAGATTTGATAATACAACAATCCACTCACACCTATCCCTAGTGCTCCCAACCGCAGTGCAAAGGGGGTCTTAGGGACCCGCCTTTGAGTTTAGTTGTGACCACTAGGGTCAGTTCCAGACACACACAGTTCGGTCCCAGCACACCTAGCCGCAACGCAGGGCCGGTCTCCACGGGGTCACCCCTGGGACTTGCTGGGGGTGTTGGGGGCTCCCGTCCACTCAAACTGGACACCCCTCCTGCCTCCGTTGCAATGGATGGAGCGGTTTCAAAAACCGCTCCCCAGACTGTTGGGACGGGAAAGGGTTCCGCTTTGAATCGCAATCCAGGTGGTAGTCTAGGTTACCACCTCAGACGTGGGATGAGCTGGGGTTCTTATAATACGGTGTGTGTACTGTGTGTCATACTAAACAACACAAATTCGGCAGTTAAATGAGAATGAAAAAAAAATTACAAAATTTTAAACATTAAAAAAAAACCCCAAATTAGCGGACACATATTTTAAACCAGAGCCGACTAAAGGACAACATCCGGGAAAACTAAAACCCCGAATCTACAAGAAAAAACTAAGTGCGTGCAGCACTGCCTCACCGGGTGAAATACAAACTGCGGAGGACACGACGTTCAGTTTCGTGGGACCCTCCGGTACTGCCCTCGACGACCACTCCGAACAACCTGATCCGTCCAAACATCCAACCGCAACGCAATGGCGGTCTCCAGGGACGGATGGGATGGTCAAACTTCACAAGTCGAACCGGAATGATCCTCGCGACCAGCGCTTCATGTACCACGTTGGGCGCCATCTGTTATGGCGCCCTCAGCAACTGTCAACGATGATCACTCCGGACAACTTGATCCGTCCAACCATCCCACCGCAACGCAGGTGGATGCTCCTGCGGCTGCTCACCTCGGACTGGTGGGATGGCCATCTTCAGAAGTTGACCAGGAATGGCCAGCGCGACAGCGCCTCAGGCACTAAATCCCGTTGGGCGCCATCTGTTATGGAAACGCATTTTCAGTGGAGCAGCACGGAAGGCAATCGGCATGATCTGGGGGTGTACTGTGGCTAGTCATGTCGGCTGGGCTGGGTTCTTGCCAACCTTGCTGTCCTGCGTCATAAACAGAAAAAAAGGTCATATCATGCCTTTCAAAACGACAGCGTAGAGACGACTCAAAACGCTATAATTCAAACTAAAACAACATCCCGACAGACCGTTAAATTCAAAACGAAATTCAAAATTCAAAAACTTGAAACAAACTAAACGCAAAAAAAGGAACAAACCGGACATGACCGGTTACTAACGCTGAAAATCAAAATGAAAAAAAGGCTGTAAATAAAAATAAAATGCCGAATATTCATAGGGACGCAGCGGGTGTTGTTGCGACGCCCGGTGCTATTCCCACCCTCAAAGCCATGGCCACCGACGCACCTATATTTCAGTGGCCCCTGACCTGGGCTACCCTACGCCTTCTAAATAAACAAGATCGTCAGTATTCTCATTATTACAAAGCTTTTATTTAAAATTCATTATAAAAATCATTTCGGGAAAAAAAGTTATTTGAAAAGCAACAGTACATATGAAATATTGGAATTAATAAGAGGTATGTTTCAGCTTCAATGTCTGACAATAATTAATTTTATTAAAGAAATTCTTTCTCTTTTATGCATAATTTCTTAACCTACACATTCATAATTATTCTAATACTAACAAACTAAAAATATGTACATTTGTAATAATAGTATGCAAAGTCAGCAGATTGCTATTTATGTAAACCATGTAAAATGTTTGTGTGTTAATATTTGGGTGATTCACATTAACAAAGCAAACAATGTAAATTAGTTGTGTGTGAATATTTTGGTGACAAACTAACACTGACAATTAGACATTCCTATCGGCACGTGTATTGACCGGGCTGAGTAACTGAGCAAAAATGTGAAGGTGTGAAATGACAAGGGTTTCGTATTCGGCATTCAATTGATATTGGCTTCCCGCTGTGTCGGGTCAATGTAATTTATATCGCACAATATTGTAATATGACTGCGCTAAGGTAAGTGTACCTATTTACGTACTATTAAGACATGCCCACGTTTAAAGTGATATCTTGGCCCAGCAAAAAGCAGTTGAAATCCATTCTTTATTTCTGTGGGTTCAGAGATCTGTGGCGGACTTTACGATGTTTATTAAAAAAAAATTTTTTTTCAACTTTACGCTTTATACGCATATTTCGACAAGCGAATTTTGTTCCCAAATCAGTGCGAAAATTTGGGCCGGTTCCTAACTGCGTGCAAAAGCGTTCCTATTTCCGTTATAAATTTAAAAAAATGGGTTTGCGGTTATATTTTAAATATTTTTGGAAAAAGACAATCCATTTGGGTACAAAGTACATTCCTATGTACTTTATTTATTTATTCAAAACATAAAAACAAATTTTATCGATACAGCAAAAAAAAACAGAAAAATTCATTAGTTTCTAGTGTTGACTAGAGAAAAGGTAATTTAAAAAGTAAAATCATTGCTAACTACGTATTATTTAGATTACATACTTAAGATTTCATATATGTACGTAGTAAATTAACATATTTTGAATAATTTGAACATTTTTAGAAGTTGTGTATCGTTAAAGTCATGAAAGCAAAAGTAATTAAAACTTACTTTCAGTATTCAAATCGTTTTACTATAATTATATAAAAAAATTAAAAGTTGTATATTGAAATTACAAATTATATGATAAAACTGAACATTGTACATGCAAATAGCTTATAAAACAAAGAAAAATTTGTTTAAAATAAGTTATGTGAATTAATTTAAGTCGTTTATTGAAAATATTCCTCTTTTATTTATTGGCTGAGGCGGATTAATTTTTTTTAATATTTCGTCTACTTCATAGTCAAGAATATCGTCGTTTTGTGGCCAACGCCAATTAAAGCCGCTCATAGACATAGTTTTTATTTTAAATTTTAAAGGATCTCCACTGATAACTTTTAAAACTTTTCCGGGAAACTTTTCTCCTTCATACTGGATAACAACAAAGTCTCCTTCATTATAGTATTTTTCAGGAAGTAAAGATTTTTCCAGATTTACTTTTTCATGTGGCTCGTTTTCTTTTGATGCTTTTTTCAGGGCTGTTTTCCGAAGTTTTTCCTTTGATTTCTTTTCTTTTGTTTCTCTCTTTAAAGCCATTTCCTGAAGTTTTCCTGTTTTTCCTCAACCAAGCGTCGTTGATATTCTATATAGTCTGAAGCTATTACCACAGTTGGAGTGAGCTTCTTCTTCACTTGTTTCTTCTTCTGATCGGTTGAAGAAGGTTCAGGCCAGAAAAGAGCGTTTTTGAAGGGTGGTGGAAATTCCTCCTTTTTGGAGGTTAAGCTATCCACAAGCAAATCGTTATTAAGTAGCACGAGGTTATCAATCAACCTGTTATTGTAATTTTGATTGTCCTTTAAAGCATCATTAGCACCATTTTCAACGGCTAAATTAGAAGCGTTTATTTCTTTGTGCACATAAGATTGAGTATCCATTACGTTGCAAGTTGGAGTTGAACATCTCATAGGGACATTTTGAGTAGAATCTAAGTCAATTACTTTCCCACATAAATCAAGGAAGTCAATGCTCATGTCATCGATATAGTGATTGAGCCACACCCGCCCGCCAATAGAATAGTAAACCCGCTTAAAGGCGCAATCCCATTGCCTTCGGGACTCAGTTCCTTCTTTCAATTTTTCCAAAAGTAGTACAAATTTTCGTCTTTAATATCACCAGTCCATATTCCATCGCACTCATTAAATAACTTTATTTTCTCATCTTCTAATCGCTCTTCAAATAATTTCATCAGGTCACATTGATGTGGTTGTTGTTCTTCACTATTAATCACATCTTCAACATTCTCGGCAATAATGGGATTTTGCATGCCCGTTTTTTAAATTTTATGGTAAGCAACTGCATCTGCATTGAATGGATACAAATCACAAGCTCTGAAAACACTTTGTATCACATCAGTAGTAATCGACGATGTTATACATTTATCTATAGCTGGACCGAAATCTTCACGTTTCATTCGCTGTCCATTATTTGTAATTCTCCGATCTTGTACTTCCTTTTTCCAAACGCTTTTCAAACAGTGAAAAATTCCAACATCCTTGGGCTGTAACAAATGCGTTGAATTTGGAAGAAGTGCAATTAAGATAATGCCATGTTTCTTGCAAAATTCGCTGAGAGGTAGAGATATATGGGATACGTGCACATCCAAAAATAAAACGGCTTGACCTTTGGGCACAGGAAAAATGCTGATTCATCACAGTTAAAGATCCTTGATGGATCTTCCAGTACATCTAGACAGTTATTGTCTTTCATATAAGTCTCGACTCTCTCGAACCAATTACTTATGGAAGATTCCGTTACTGAAGCTCAGGAAGCTGTTAAGCATTGAGACATTCGTTGGCTCAAGGACGGGTTTCTTTTTAAAAAACCTTTGAACCATTTTCTTCCTGGAATACCATTTGTAAAAGTGTTTGGCCGTTTAAGTGTTTTAACCAAATTTCCCACGGAGTTTGTAAGCTGATCTTTAGTTATAGGAAAACCCAACTCCGCCAAATGATGAATCCATTTAACGATAATATTTTCTTCTTCTGTCGACAGAACTGGAAGGGGACCTGAGGTTGGCTTTTTGGTATACTTCTTCTTGATTTTGTCCAATAACGTCTGTCTGGGAATTCCATATATTTTTGATGCTTTGTAGCAGGTCATATGGCCCTATTCCACAGCCTCAATAGCTAACTGTAAACAAGTAGGTGAATATTTCGGCATATTATGATACTAGTTGCGTCCTGTTCTATTATTATATCACTAAAAATATGCGGTGCTGTGAAAAAATGTTACGAAAGAACAACCCATTAATATTTCCTAATTACTGCCTATAGTATAACGTAATTAGGAACATGCACAAAATTAATGAGCCTAATTCCGGGCTATGCGTTTTCTCTTCAGCAGGTACCAAAAAGAAATTTTTTCTAAATTATATTGAGACAATATTTTATATGATTATAATCCGTATATATGCATAAAAAAAGGATATTTAGACAAAATTTTTAATATTTTCTTTATTAACTTTTTGTATAATTTTCCCAAATATTAGCTGTTCGACCATAACTTTCGGCTTTGTAAACTCCCGTAGTTTTGAAAAAATAGTTGCACGGAAATAGGCCATGATAATGTGTATGAAATTAGTTACTTATTATAATTTGCAAATCTTATAAAAATATACATCTTATTATAAAAAATTAACAAAACCATAAGATCTAAATGTTCCTAATTCCGTTCTAAGCACGTAAATAGGTGCACCTCAAAAAAATAATGGTCCTAATTACGTGCTATTTTAAAATTAAAATTCTTAATAACTTTTTTATTATACACGGGCTTTAATACATGAATTCATATCGAAAACACTTAAAACTTTTAATTTCTGAAGGAAATTATATATTAATACTTACCAATTAAAGGTAAAACTCTTAAGAATTTGTCACAACACTCTTAGCAGTTCCACTAACGATATACACTGACGCATGCCTTCTGTACAAAAGTTTATAGTCAACTGATAATTGAACGCAAATCTTATTTAAAAAATGTATCTTTGAGACTGACAAGTAGGAATTTTCAAATGTTAACAGTTTTGATCTATTCTTAAATTTTTTTTATTAGAAAAATTGTTTCATTTCCTTATTTTTCTGCTTCAAACTTTTTTACCAAAAATAGCACGGAGTTTGGGGGCTAGCACGGGAATGGGTGCACTTACCTTATGACTGCGTGTGGCCGGTTCATAAAAAATGCATTGGCATAGAAGTTCATGATGCATAATGCCGCAAATGTATTGCATAGGCGGGCATGACGCATAATGCTACACCATCCGCCTTAGTAAAAGAGGCTTATACAATTGTGGGCAATTGTATAAGACTCTTTGTTTGAATTTTAAATATTTTAGAGTTTGTGTACTTTGTTTTTAATATGCTGACCTTTGGTATATTTATATTTCGTTTTTGACTGATGTTATTTTACTTATTTTACTTGTTACATATTACAGAGCCGGATTTTAAATGTGTGCACCCACTTAAAATCCGCGTGTCTTTAGAAATTATTTTCTAATATTTATGTATTTATAATGATTTATACAAATATGAAGCTGAGAGAAAAACAAAATTTTGTTTTACATTGTTTAGATATCTTATGTCGATGAGTAAAGTGGAATGCTTATTTTAAGATTATATTATTAAGATAATTACATTATTAAGATAAAGGTGTTTCAAATGTGTTTAAGCCTATTTTTATCGATTATTAATTCCTTATCTTTATTGTTCCTATTACTAGTTTCCTCTCTATGTGGTATTCAAGTAAAATTGTTATTTTTGTAAATTTTCTTTACCTTATACCGTCCTTTATATCTACTATCTAGCTTATGGCAAGCTTCTTCTTTAACTAAAACTTGATCGCCTAATTTTATTTCCTTACTGGTGCTACTTTTATCATAATTAACTTTTTGTTTTCTTTAGCTTCTTTCACTCATTTTCTAGCTCTTTGTTGTGCTATTTGAAGTCTATATTTAATTTCTTTAACATATGCCTCGTGATTACACACTGGGCTTATTTTATTCTCGTTTAGGAATTCGTAGTTCGGGGGGTTTTTCGCAAATATAAGCTCGTAAGGGTAATATCCGTGTACGGTCGATGGGGTCGTGTTGTAGCAGTACGCGAAATACCTGAGGTATTCGTCTCAATCATCTTTATCACTGGATATGTATGAACGTACATATGCGTTAAACGTTCTATGACTACGTTCTACAGTGCCAAAAGTTTGATGATGGTATGATATTGAGGTTTTATGCTCAATTTTTAACAGTTTGCATAGTTCTTCGAATAAGCAGTTTTTGTGTTCGGTTCCCGTGTCTGCTAGGATTGTTTTCATGGAATCATAAATCAGAACGAAGTGCTCAAATACAGCTTTAGCCACTGTTATCGCGTGTTTGCTCGGAACTTGAATTGCTACCAAATATTTGGTGAGGTCGCATATGATGGTAACTGCGTATTCATTTCCGTTTATTGATCTCAGTAATGGTCCAACCGTATCGATCTGTACTATAGCAAAAGCCTTCGGAGGTGTCTCCGTTATTGTCATTGGTTCTTTTATATGCCTATTTGATTGAGCCATGTCCGTCCGTCCGTCCGTCCGTTAACACAATAGCTTGAGTAAATTTTGAGGTATCTTGATGAAATTTGGTATGTATGTTCCTGAGCACTCATCTCAGATCGCTATTTAAAATGAACGACATTGGACTATAACCACGCCCACTTTTTCGATATCGAAAATTTCGAAAAACCGAAAAAGTGCGATAATTCATTACCAAAGATGGATAAAGCGCTGAAACTTGTAGGTGAGTTGAACCTATGACGCAGAATAGAAAACTAGTAAAATTTTGAACAATGGGCGTGGCACCGCCCACTTTTACAAGAAGGTAATTTAAAACTTTTGCAAGCTGTAATTTGGCAGTCGTTGAAGATATCACGATGAAATTTGGCAGGAACATTACCCCTATTACTATATGTATGCTGAATAAAAATTAGCAAAACCAGAGAACGACCACGCCCACTTTCAAAAAAAAATTTTTTTTTAGTAAAATTTTAACAAAAAATTTAATATCTTTACAGTATATGAGTAAATTATGTCAACATTCAACTCCAGTAATGATATGGTGCAACAAAATGCAAATATAAAAGAAAATTTCAAAATGGGCGTGGCTCTGCCCTTTTTCATTTAATTTGTCTAGGATACTTTTAATGCCATAAGTCGAACAAACATTTACCAATCCTTGTGAAATTTGGTAGGGGCTTAGATTCTGGGATGATAACTTATTTCTGTGAAAAAGAGCGAAATCGGTTGAAGTCACGCCCAGTTTTTATACGCAGTCGACCGTCTGTCCTTCCACTCGGCCGTTCACACGATAACTTGAGCAAAAATCGATATATCTTTACTAAACTCAGTTCACGTACTTATCTGAACTCACTTTGTATTAGTATACAAAATAGCCGAAATCCGACTATGACCACGCCCATTTTTTGATATCGAAAATTACGAAAAATGAAAAAAATGCCATAATTCTATACCAAATACGAAAAAAGGGATGAAACATGGTATTTGGATTGGCTTATTGACGCAAAATATAACTTTAGAAAAAAACTTTGTAAAATGGGTGTGACACCTACCATATTAAGTAGAATAAAATGAAAAAGTTCTGCAGGGCGAAATAAAAAACCCTTCAAATCTTGGCAGGAATACTTTTCGTGGTATTATATATATAAATAAATTAGCGGTATCCAACAGATGATGTTCTGGGCCACCCTGGTCCACATTTTGGTCGATATCTGGAAAACGCCTTCACATATACAACTACCACCACTCCCTTTTAAAAGCCTCATTAATACCTTTAATTTGATACCCATATCGTACAAACACATTCTACAGTCACCCCTGGTCCACCTTTATGGCGATATCTCGAAAAGACGTCCACCTATTGAACTAAGCCCCACGCCCTTTTAAAATACTCATTAACACCTTTCATTTGATATCCATATCGTAAAAACATATTCTAGACTCACCCCTGGTCCAGCTTTATGGCGATATCTCGAAAAGGCGACCACCTATAGAACTAAGACCCACTCCCTTTTAAAAAGACTCATTAACACCTTTGATTTGATACCCATATCGTACAAACGCATTATAGAGTCACCCCTGGTCCACCTTTATGGCGATATCTCGAAAAGGCGTCCACCTATAGAACTAAGGCCCACGCCCTTTTAAAATTATCATTAACACCTTTCGTTTTATACCCATATTGTACAAACGCATTCTAGAGTCACCCCTGGTCGACCTTTATGGCGATATCTCGAAAAGGCGTCCACCTATAGAACTAAGGCCCACTCTCTTTTAAAATACTCAATAACATCTTTCGTTTGATACCCATACTGTACAAACGCATTCTAGAGTCACACCTGGTCCACCTTTATGCCGATATCTCGAAAAGGCGACCACCTATACAACTACCACCACTCCCTTTTAAAACCCGCATTAATACCTTTAATGTGATACCCATATCGTACAAACAAATTCTAGAGTCACCCCTGGACCACCTTTACGGTGATATCTCGAAAAGGCGTCCACCTATAGAACTAAGCCCCCGCCCTTTTAAAATACTCATTAACACCTTTCATTTGATACCCATATCGTACAAACACATTCTAGAGTCACCCCTGGTCCATTTTTGTGGCGATATCTCGAAAAGGCGTCCACCTAAAGAACTAAGCCCCACGCCCTGTTGAAATACTCATTAACACCTTTCGTTTGATACCCATATTGTACAAACGCATTCTGGAGTCACCCCTGGTCCACCTTTATGGCGATATCTCGAAAAGGCGTCCACCTATAGAACTAAGGCCCACTCCCTTTGTTGGAGACATGAGCCCAAATTTAATTGACCTATAAATTGTAGTATACAATGATTTCACAAAATTTATTTGTAACATGAAGTATTGAAATATTAACTATTTTTAAGATACTTACCTTTTGCTAAAAATACTTACCTAATGAAATATTAACTATTTTTAAGATACTTACGTTTGCTAATATACCAACCTTTTGCAAAAATACTTACCTAATGAAATACCCTGCAAATGTGTTAAAATACTTACCTTAATGAACCACCCTCTTAACAAAGAATTTATAACTTTTTGTGTATTGTAAGTACCGTGCACTCAACTTTGTACATTCCTTTTACATACATACGAACATATAAATAGTTACCGTTTCCTAGCTGCGCAGGAGGCTGAAAATTTTACGGCTTAATATGTAAGTTTAGTTCGCTAATTACCGTCGATCGATCCGCCACTATTCGCAGAATATTTAGTGCTAACAATTGTGAAAGTTTTAGTGATTTTACCATACAAATTAAGATAGAGAAATCAAAGTGATTTGTTTATATTAGCTATATGAGTCACATCATTAAATAAAGCATTTTGTGAATTTTTAAAGGAAGTGTAGTGGTTTTATTTGTGAAAGGTGAAGAGGGAAACCCACTCCATATACCCAAAGCGTATGCATTCGTAACCACCCTTTTAAAATGCTCATTAACACCTTTCATTTGATACACATGTCATATAAACTCATTCCAGGGTTACCCTCGGTTCATTTTCCTACATGGTTATTTTCCCTTATGTTGTCACCATAGCTCTCAACTGAGTATGTAATGTACGGTTACTCCCGAACTTAACCTCCTTTACTTGTTCATGTTTAGCCAGCTATATTTCTGCTTGATTTTATTTGTCATGCGATTTATTCCTGGGTGGCCACCACTAATAGGATCGTCATGATATTTTGGCAGAATTTCTCTAATTTTCCCGGGATTAGTCACATATATAACCTCTGGGGTTAGTGCAATTGTTAGTTTTTTGAGAACCTTGTTTCCTATTTCAATAAGTTTTCCTACTGCAGTATAATTTCTTTTAAACAATTTGTCCCCTAAGGACAACTGTATTCGTACAAGGCCTAAATTGCCGGCTTCTTTTTCGAGCCTGGTAAAGAATTGCCCTAAGTTAATCTTATCCTCAACAATTAGGTTGCTTGTTTCAAAATCGCTACAAATTTTCTTTCCTTTTTCGAAGGATTGAAAACGAGTCTTTTTACTTCAAATTTATTTAGCGCTTCGTATATTTTGGGATTATCTGTGTGACTTTCTTTAATTTTAATGTTATTTTTTATATTTTTAGCTGCTGATCTAGTTGAAACTTCCATTATTTTGCATGCTTCCACTGACATTTCTTTTAAATTTGTTA
This sequence comes from Eurosta solidaginis, assembly GCF_040869045.1. Lineage (NCBI taxonomy): Eukaryota > Metazoa > Arthropoda > Insecta > Diptera > Tephritidae > Eurosta > Eurosta solidaginis. The sequence goes on along the minus strand of NC_090319.1, from coordinate 168,090,064 downwards.
TGTTAATGCGAGACAATGCGTCTGCGACGTGATTTTCTTTTCCAGCAACGTACTGCGCTTATCGTATTCTTCTAGCTCAAGTCTTACTCGCGTTAATTTAGATGAAGCACTCTTCATCGAGAAAAGGTATGTTAAAGGACGATGGTGGGTTTTAATTAGGAATTTTCTACCATAAACATATTGTCTGAAGAAGGTTATGGCCCAATGGATTGCTGCTAATTCTTTTTCTATTGTAGCTTTGTTTGTTTCACCTTTTGTGAATGATCTAGAAGCGTAAGCAATTGGTAACTATTTGCCAACGTCTTCTTGGCTAAGGACTGCTTCGCAAGCATACCCATTGAAGTCGGGGTATTGCAAAAGTTTTGGGCTGATTAATGCTTCCTTTAAGTAGACAAAAGCTTTTTGACATTCTTCTGTCCAGTCGAAGGAAACATTCTTTTTGCAAAGCCTAGTTAGTTTTCTTGAATATTCTGCGAAGTTCGGTACAAATCTTCTGTAATAGTGGCAGCACGCTTTTAACTTCGTCTGCTGTTTTTGGTGTTGGGTAGTTTTGAACTGTTTCGAATTTACTTGGGTCGGGTAGTATTCCCTTGCTCGTGCATTTATGTCCTAAATAAGTTGCCTCTTGACTGAAAAATAGGCATTTATCTGAATGTAATTTTAAATTTTACTTCCTAAAAGTAGAGAAAACATCTTTTAAATTTTTCAGCATGTGTTTTTCTGAACACCCTAGTGCAACTAAATCATCCATGTAGAGAAATGCTTGGGATGGTTTGAGGCCCGCAAATGCTAGTGTCATCATCCTTTGGAATGAATTTGGTGCTACTTTTAATCCATAGGGTAGTCTTTTGAATCTATATGTACCATTTTCTGCTGTGAATGAGGTTATATCTCTAGAGGCTGGGTGTAATTCTATTTGATGAAAACCTGACATAAGGTCTAGGTATGAAAAACATTTTGCTTTTCCAAGTTGGTCTAAAATATCATCAATTCTTGGAAGTGGGAATTTATCCGCTGTTTTTTTTTGTTTACTTGTCTGTAGTCAACTACCAATCTCCATCCCTTTTCTGTATTACCTGGTAGTAATTTTTTAGGTACTAGTAAAATTGGACTGTTGTACTCTGATATTGAAGGTTCTATAATGTCATCTTCAATCAATTTATTAACCTGTTTGCTTATTTCTCCTTTTTGTGTATCGGGTAATCTATAATTTTTTATGTAGACTGGTGTGTCGTCTTTCATGTGTAGTTTTTGTTCATAAAAATTATTAGTGGAGATTGGTTCTGTTTCTAGTGCAAATATATCTATGAATTCTGTGCATAATGAAGTTAATTGTGAATTGGCAAATTTTGGGAAATTTTTGGTTAATCTTTTTAATTTTTCTGTGTATTTACTCTGTTTATTTATTTTCAGGTTTGCCATCAAACTCTGGCAGCACTGATGAGACCGTTTTGATAAACTCTACTACCGTTTGTGCCATTGTGACGTTTATGAGTAGGTTATGCAGTGGTTAATGTTCTTCCACTGATGAGGTTTGACTCAATGATGGTGAAGGGGTAAGGTTTCTTGAAGGTTCTGTTAGAACGGAGTTAAAGTCAGTTTGGAGATTTTCTTCTATAGTAGTTGGTATGGGGATTTCAATGTTATATCTTGCTAATGAAGATACTAATTTATCCCGTACTGTTGAAAAAATTTGTAGAGCCTCTTTTTGGTGATCGTTAGTAAGTATACGATTTACTTTACTGATCAACTCTTTTATAACATTTAAAGCTTCTAAAATTATGTTCAAATATTTTACTACCGTTGCTGTTTTTATGTTAATATTCTTGTTTATGCACTTGTATGATTTATCGGCTTTTAATTTTTCTTTTGTTAATTTATCATGGATTTCTTGCCATGTATTCATCTCTCTTTGAAATTTCCTTTAAACTCTTTGTACATTATTCAATTGTCTCAATTTGTTTTTTATACAATTTTTTATCAGATTTGCAATTGCGACAATCAAAAATATAGTTACACAAACAAAAATAGTTAACCATTTATCGGAAATTTCTTCTTTACTTTCTATACTTGCTTCTGGTTCGTACTTGACCAATTTATTTTCAAGATCGTTTTCGGTATTTTCCTTACCAACTTCGAATCCTGCAATACCTATTAGTATACCATTTAATATGGTTTTCCACCATCCCATGTTTAAAAATTAATGAAGAAAATTTGTATTAAATTTTTATTTATTTATTTATCAACCAATATATGACTTAGTATTATGTTTTAGTTCTAAAATTTGTAATTATGTTTTATTTTAAAAAATTATTTTGCATTTGGGAAGACCATTCGTAACATCCTAGCTGTTTCTTCTTCCCTTGTTGTAGGGTTTTTTACATCTTCTATTGTAGGTTCCCTCTGCATTCCTATTTTCTTCCAAAATGGTTTTAACCATCGAAGCTCTTTTTCACAATCTATTTTCCCTTGATCTAAAATTACCTTATCTTCCCATGCAATGGGGTGTTCCCAGTATTTAGCTGGCATTCCAGTTTACTCAAAAAATTCTTTAATTGTTATCAATGTTCAAAAAAATTATTTTTTTTTTCAAATTCAATATTTATTTTCTGTTTCTCAGTTCTCTAATTTTTTCCTTTAATTTTAACCTATCCTCAGTATCTGTCGTTAAATTTAATTGTTTAAAGGTCTCAGCTATTTCTTTCTTTATTTGAAATTGTTTAACTCCCCGTTTTCTTTTTCGGATTTTTGGGGTAGGTATCTTGGGAGTTTCTTCCTTTTTATTAGACTGGTTCCGTCGCCAATACTCTTCTATAGTAATTGGTGTCGGACCTTGCTTACCATTGTTACGGTTTTTAAGAACTTCTTCAGAAATTTTTATAAATTCTTTTATAGTGTCTTCACACTTTTTGCTAATAGTTTGGCGTCCATAAAGGTCGCCCAATTTATTTCTAATTTTTTTATACTTATATTGTTGCCTCGAGCGGTACGCCGCCAATTTTAAAGGTATTCTCCGATCCCGTTTTGTTGCTAGCTTGTGCCAATTGTAAAGGTATCCTCCGATCCCGTTTTGTTACCACCAAATATTTGTCTTCAAAACTTAGTTTTCTATTTCCGCCAAATCCTTGCCGAAAAAGCTTTCCTTGTTAAGACCTTTATTGATGCCACATAGTAGAACCGTTTGTGTTCCTTTTGTTTAAATGCCAGAGTTTAACTGCACTGCAACAGTACCAAGATTGGAACTTTGGGCGCTGCCATAACGACTTTAAAAGCCTGATTTATTTTAAATGTCCTTTATCCTCCTTTTAATAAAAAATGTTTAGTTGCTTTACAAATGGTCAGAATCTCTGAGCAGTCAGATCTTTTTTAGCAGTTGTGCCAATTTTTGATCTGTACTGGCAGGATCGCCATGAAATATTGGAATTAATAAGAGGAATGTTTCAGCTTCAATATCTGACAATAATTAATTTTATTAAAGAAATTCTTTCTGTTTTATACATAATTTTTTAACCTACACATTCATAATTATTCTAATACTAACAAACTAAAAATATGTACGTTTGTAATAATAGTACGCAAAGTCAGCAGATTGCTATTTATGTAAACCATGTAAAGTGTTTGTGTGTGAATATTTGGGTGATTCACATTAACAAAGTAAACAGTGTAAATTAGTTGTGTGTGAATATTTTGGTGACAAACTAACACTGACAGTTAGACATTCCGGTCGGCACGTGTATTGACCGGGGTGAGTAACTGAACAAAATTGTGAAGGTGTGAAATGACAAGGGTTTCGTATTCGGCATTCAATTGATGTTGGCTTCCCGCTGTGTCGGGTCAATGTAATTTATGTCGCACAATATTGTAATATGACTGCGTGTGGCCGGTTCATAAAAAATGCATTGGCATAGAAGTTCATGATGCATAATGCCGCAAATGTATTACATAAGAGGGCATGACGCATAACGCTAAACATAGATTTACCAAATACTTGGTAACCCTCAGAATATTCAAGTTAAGCACCCAATGGTCAGTCATCTGAAATCAAAATCAAAAGAGAAAAAACTTGGTTCATCATGGATAGTCAACTGGGTTCTATATCTTCTTCACTTATTGGTTAGTGACGATAAAGGTTTGATCCCTGAAAATTTTTTAATCTGTTTTGATATTTTGTAGGACAATATTCCTCACAAACAATGTAGCTGAACTTATGCTATAAACTTAGTTACGATATCCTAAAGAAAACCCTAAGGCATAGAAAATTTCTCAAATTTTGTGTGTTACAACAGGTAGTATGTAGTGAAGTGTTTTGGCTATTTTATAACCTTACCCTTTGTTAATTTTTTCTGTCTTACTCTATATTTTGTAAATTTTTTTGCGCATAAACTTACATGCGAAACTACCACGCCTAAGGGTGTGTATTGCAAATAATAAATACGCCGCAAGTCTTTTAAAGCCATACTAGGTGCATCAATGAAAATTCAAATTTTTCAACAAAAAAAAAAAAAAAAACCCCGAACGATTGTAACAGGCTTACCCCGTTTATTCTATTTACTTTTACCATGTACTCTTTTGTTTGGTTGCAATGTTCAAAAAAAAAAATAGTATTTATATGCATATATATATCGGTTAAATGAAAAAAAAAAACCAATAACTTTAATAAAGGTAGTCATGAACAGGTGGATACGTGGACGGAGTGAGTACCTCATTAATTCAATACTACTGCACTTCTAATTAAAAAAAATGCATTTAAATGAATGAATCAGCTGGAACTGAACTCCAGTAGAGTTAGACTGTAATATCTTACGCGAGCCAAAATGCATCAAAATTAGACGCATGTACTATGCTTATATATACACAAACCAATTCCTAATGTAGTGAAACTAAAAGTAAGTGTTACATTCTTACATGTCTAAGAGTTATGTTGTCTAATCCTACTTCAATTTAATTAAGAAAAGAAAATTGTATTCATTTTTGTTGAATCTCTAAACGTTTGGCCTATATTCCAACATTTGTGTAAAATTAATTTCACACATTTTGTTGATTTAGTTTTGTCTTATAAATATCTACGTACACACGTATGTACCCTATGTATGTTTGTAGCAATTGGCCTTGGTATATATAACTAAAGTAAAAACTTGACTACTTTCCTTTTATTACCTACACACTTTTAGAAGTTGGCCTCATATGTAACTATAACTATAGTTGACTTTAAAATTGAATTGTTTTGGCATGGTTTTCTTACATTATTTTAATATATGTAAGTATATGTGTATGTAAGTATATGTCATTGTATATGTATGTGTACTTTTATGTATGTATTTATATACGACTCTATAATATAAGCATATATGTATATATAATTGTATACATATGTGTATTTCTATGTATGTATATGCTTATATATAACTATATTTAATATAAGCATATATGTATGTATGTATATGTCATTGTATACATATGTGTATTTCTATGTATGTATATGCTTACAATATTTAAACTCTCCTTATTGGGGGAGGGTTTGGAACGGACTCACCCATTAGATGTGGCTCCTGTTGTTGTGGCCGGGTTTTGCAGGCTTTGCCTATGGTTGGCGGCCCTGCTGTTGTTGTTGTAGCTGGTGCTTGTTATAGGTGGTGCTCTTTCAGCAGACCTATATTCGGCGGCCCTGCTGTTGTTGTTGTAACTGGTGCTGGTGCAGCAGGCCTATATTCGGCGGCCCTGCTGTTGTTGTTGTAGCTGGTGCTGTTGCAGCAGGCCTATGTTTGGTGGCATTGCTGTTGTTGTTACAAAGGGTGGTGGTAGTGGTAAGCCTGGTGGCGTGGCTTACTATGTGGTTGGTTTCGTTGTTGATGGTGGTAGCTGCGCTCGAGGTGTTGGCGCTATTGGTGCTGATATCGCGCGTGGTTGGTGGTAGCACGCGGTAGTTATTGTGGCCGCCTGGTTTTTGGGTGGTAGCGCACGGTGGTTATTGTGGCCGCCTGGTTTTTGGTGGTAGCGCACGTTTTTTTTTTCTTTTTCTTCTCCCGTTGCGAATAACAATAGAGCAAATGGATGTTTTTAATGCCGACATAATTTTTGAAATTCAAGTCCACTTTTTAGTTGATGAAGACGATCTCTGAATCGCAATATAGGCACGCACAGTAAAATAGATTCGTCAGCACTTTTATAAACAAATTACATGTGTATTGTGATTTTGATTTCATTTGCAGTATGGAAGTATGTACTCGTGAACAGAGATACCGAAACCTTGTTGGTTATTTTTAGACGATTTTAAAGTGACAAGCAAACCAAATGGGAGTGCTGCGTCTTCCACAATTTGTTCCCCATGCAGCTGCTTAACGAACTGTGCACAATGGAGCGCACTTATTCACAATTAAATAGCTTTCACAGCACAATTTTCCACTTCCATTTCAGCTATGAATTCTCTGATGTATCAGCTATTTTGTCCAGCTGTGGGTTTTTCTTTTACCAAAATGCCTTTATTGTGTATATTCACACCTTTATTGGATTTAACAAAATTTCTTCTTGCCTAGAACCTGCAAGCGGCGGCGGCGCTTCGATTTTTCGGTGAACGAAAGCAAACAAACTGCCGTTTTTCCAAGCGCGACACACATACACTCCAATGTAAAGAAAATTGGAAAAATCTGTAGAGGCGCAGCAATCCAAGGCTACTCAAATAAGATGAAAGCACGCACCAATCTTGGTAATCTGTGTTACTGCAACCCAACTTTTTTTTACTAGAAAATATCCTGCCGAGACTTTTGAACGGGTTACTGTATTGTTTTATATAAAACTCCTTTTTAAAACTTTTATTTTCTTTTTTGCGACCACAACCGGCGACCACGTTCACTTTTTCTTCTTCCAAAAAAAACCAACTCACCCGACGCGGGCCATCCAATTAATAATCTTTCAAAAAATCTCCACCACGCAGTCATGCCGTTAGCAAGAAAAAATTCCATTCCATTATAGGGATGGAAAAACGCAGTTATCTAACTGTGGCGGCTATTATCGACTGGTTCACCAATCTGGTTGGCTCATCTTTACAGCGTTAACACATACCGTGTTCAGACTGTCAGTATCTTCGTGCTGATGTTTGGCGGAAAGAATGTATAGAATGCGTACAACTTGCAAATCTTGTGTGTTGTGGGAAATGTATGCGCTAACATTGATCACTACGCATTAAATAGTTGCCAATGTGTTGGTTACATTTTTCGGTTGCCATCTCCGTTTGAGAATCTCTATGCCAGCACAATGACAGGAATTCAAGTCAGCTGATGAGATGAGCTACCTACACAATTGCGCCATGCAATATTGAAAAATTGTCAATGTCATTGGAGTTTTTGGCGATGCTACTAGTATGAAAGAAAAAAAATCATTTTAACCACCCCAGGCAGACATGAGTGAGGTGAATCCTGACCTTTTCACCTATCACTACCCAGCTAATATGTTCCAAGGGTGAATCTCCCAAGTGGACCATAACAAACCTGCTTCGCTTTGAAGAACTGACGATGAAGCGAACAGTAAACCGGTTCACCTGTGGGAAGCCACTTCTAGGAACCTCCGATGTCAGTTAACGTGGGGTACGACTCACCCCTGAGATAAGAGTCTCAAAGTTCTACCGCGAAGCTAGCCGGGCAACAGAAGGTCCATCATAAAAAAAAAAATCAAGTCAATTAGTAAATTAATTTTTGGTTTCTTAGTTAAAAAGTTTTGCGACAGATAGACATTTGTTATGGAGAACTCGTCAAAACTCCGTATGGTATTTTCTAGTGGCTATCGCCCCCACAGAAAGGCAAAAAAAAATCATGTATGTAGACATTTTGATAAAGGAGAACTCGTCCAAACTCCGTAAGGTATTTCTAGTGGTTATCGCCCCCACAGAAAGGCTAAAAGGAAATTGTGTGTGTAGACATTTTGATAAAGGAGAACTCGTCCAAACTCCGTAAGGCCATTTCAACCCAAGTTTGGACGGCCAGGCTGTTCACGGTTCTCGGTGAGAACGCGTGTGAGCACCCTATGAAATCGTTTCTCGGGGAGAATACTGGTGTAGCATTAATCGTCTATGCCCACCTATGCAATACATTTTGCGGCATTACGCATCATAAACTCCTATGCAATACATTTTAACAGCTCAATCATATTACAATATTATACAAATTATTGACCTAACACAGCGGTTACCTAACATCAATGGAATGCCGAATATGAAACTCTTGTCTGTTCACAAATAATAAATTCTGCTTATTATCAATTTTAGTTTCTCACCAAAATATTAACATCCAATCATGAGAATTAACCAGACAGAATATCGACTTGCTGACGAATGCATACATATTTACATATCTGCATAGCATGCATACAAATCAACATGCATGCAGACTATGCATACAAATCTACATATATGCATAGCGTGCAAACAAATCTACATGTATGCAGACTATGCATACAAATCTACAGGTAAGCATACCATGCTTACAAATCTACATGTATGCATACCGTGTATACAAATTTACATGTATGATTAGTGTTAATACAAATGTACATATTTTTCGTATTTAGGTAATTATGAATGTGTAGGTTAAGAATGTATCTATAAAAGAGAAAGAATTTGTTTAATAAATAAGATTGATGTTCAGACATTCAAACCACAAACATTTCGTTTTATAAATTTAAATATTTCACTGGGCGAGATGTCCCCGACCGCCAAAACGCCCAGATAGGGTAGAAAAAAAGAATCAATTTGTAGGTTTAAAAGAAAATCAGTTTATAAATTAGGTACAAAAAAAATTGCCACCACTCCCGAACGGAATGTTTTGGTTGGGCATTCGCCCGAACGATTGGTCATGCGACATTATAATCAGAAAAAAATTTAGTAAATTGCTACTTGAGTATTAGTGTTATAAAAAAAACTTCTGTCTAAAGCAAAACGTAAGGCAGTTAGGGTGTATAAGATTCTATTAAGCTTCTTTGAACAACCCGCGGTGCTTTGGTCATTTCGAGACACCCTTTCGCATAAGTATGTATTACCATATACTTAAATAAATGCATCCAACTCTCGCGTCAGATGTTGGTGACCGAAACCAAACAATAAATAACAAAGGGTACATACATTTAGTACATACTTACAAACATACATATTTAAAGGCAGTTATTTGTACTTTGATACCTGTCCATCGGATGATCTCTTGTACCGCTACATGCTTTATTTTTCAATAACAATGTACGTACGTACCTACTTTTGTATATATATATCCTTCTTTTACATTGTAATGATACCTATGTTAAAATTCTGAAGCATAAATAAAATTAGATATGAAATAGAATTCAACGCGGCCAGACGGCTTTTGAGCTCACGCTTATTATTTAACATTCTGGTGCCTCCTGTGAGGAATGATATACAAGCATCATAATGTCATCCTTAAATATACGGAAATCTGCTCGCGCATCAATTGCTCGATTTCTTGGAGTAGTACAGGCTCCGGGATTTGCACCTGACTTAACGGAAGTTGATTATACGGCAGCAATATTGGGTCCGCTTTGTCGAGCACCACTATCTGCTCGTTGCTGATTCATTAGCTGAGGAGGTAAAAACACATGATAAGTTGTTTGCCGAAGCGGAGGAGATGTTCACTAAGGCTTGTCTACAACCGCGTAGAAAGCGTTTGCAGCTGGTACCTGAGCGAGCCACTGAAGCAATTTCAACCCATCACCGTTCCTGCGACCTAAGGTTAGAACCACTCGCTATACCCGATTTCGACGGCCAACTGTCGAATTGGCTTGTTTTTAAGGACATGTACGAAAGCCTTGTACATAACCGTACCGACCTCAATCCCACATACAAATTGGGTAAGTTGCGCCAATATGTCAAGGCCGACAAAGTTCCAATGATCGGTGGACTGTACACTGGAGGATATACTGAAGTATGGGCGGAGCTGAAACGGCGGTATGATAACCCCATGCTATTGTCTCAAGTACATATCCAGCTAATATTGGATTTGCCAAATCGTCCAGCTGACACATCAAGGGCGTTGCGCGATATTATCGATTGTGTGCGAAACAGCTATCGCGCTCTGTCTGTAATGAGCTTACCAGCCAAAGAGTGGGACGCTATAATAGTTCCTGTTCTACTACCAAAACTTCCCAATGCAACGAAGAATGAGTGGGGTACGCACAAATGATATCCCGAAGCTTGACGATCTGCTGGGATTTTTGGAGCGGCGTGCGAACAATATGCCAAACACTGCCACCCCTCGTGAGGGAGCTGTATCATCACGTCGTACCCACCAGCGGGCTGCTAAGGTTAATTTGGGCACATCAACAACTATAACCTGCCCAAGCTGCCAACAAGCGCATCGTCTAAACAAATGTCAGAGGTTTCAAAATTTATCACTAACCGATCGGTGGGCGATGGTAAGGCGATTGAAGTTATGATTGTTTGATTTCAGGGCACGGTACTGCGGACTGCTCGTCAAGACTTTGCACTTTATGCCGACGTAAGCACAATACCTTACTTTGCCGAGGTGACGATTCTGGGACGGCAACACCTTCTTTGCCTACTCCGACAACAGATTGTTCACCAGACACTGCATCGAAATTAAATACTTCAGTCAACACTCCTCCACAAGTTCTGCCCAGGTCTCAATGACTAACCGACAAGGTTCAGTCATACCTCATCCATGGTGATCGTGTTGTATTGTTCGCTACTGCCAACGTTTGGCTGATTGATCGCTATGGGAATCAACATTCCTGCCGTGCACTCTGCGATATTGGATCTCAGGTCAGTCTTGTAACTGAGTCCATGATTAATAAGCTAAATTTGCATAGCCACCGCGGCGAGGTACTAGTAGAAGGCATTGGAGGAGGTTCATCAGCCTACACGAAGGGCATAGCCACTTTAAAATTACAATCAATGATTCATGAAGACTTCAGTATCACTTTAAATACCTATATTTGCGTACAATTACGTCCCCACTACCGGCCAAGTCAATTGATACAAGTTCTTGGAAACATATCAGTGGTCTCCGGTTGGAGCTGATACTTGGAGCGCGATTATTCAAGAAGGGGTGGTTACCAGTAAGGCGAACCAGTCATGCGCCTTACAGACCCGTCTCGGTTGGATCGTGTTAGGTCAAATCAAGGCCAACGCTCAGACTAAAACAGCACAAATATATATAATGTGAAGAACAACGGCTCGATATACTACTTCAGAAATTTTGGGAGAATGAGGAAGTTCCTTCCGAATTGAGAAACGACGTTCAATACGAGTGTGAAAGCATCTTCAGGAACACATTTACTCGTCGATCAGACGGACGATACTGTGTCCAAATTCCATTTCGTCGTAAAGCCCCGGTACTTGGAGATTCACGTAGAGCAGCGCTTCGTCAATTTCTTCAAGTGGAACGCAAATTGTCAAGCAGTGAGGAACTTCGGGAAAGGTATATTGAATTTAAGCGAGAATACGAAGCCCTAGGCCACATGCAGGTGGTTGCCGATACTGACATCGGCCATGGGCAATGCTATTTCATTTCACATCACGCTGTACTAACGAAGTTTAGAGTCGTGTTCAACGCTTCAGCGAAAACTAGCAACGGAGTATCCCTGAGTACTCAATTGGCGGGTCCTCAACTCCAGGACAACCTTGTTGATATCTTGCATCGATTCGCGGTCGCGATCACAGCTGATATAAAAAAGATGTTCCGCCAGATTGAAGTCGACCTTAGGCATCGAATTTGGCAACAAATTCTCTGGAGGGAGTCTCCTGACGACCCTCTCCGCACTTATGAACTGAACACCGTTATTTATGGGATGGCTTGTAGCCCTTACAATGCCGTTCGAGCATTGCAGCAATGCGCCATCGATAACTACGAAACCATAGTCGATGCTGGCCGAGCAGCAGCGGCACGAGGCATCATCTTTCACAATTTATACGTAGATGATTATTTAGACAGCGTTGACGATGCAAATTCAGCTGTGATTCGAGGTCGTGACGTGTATGAGATTCTTAAGAAAGGTCAGTTTGAACTATGTAAGTGGAACTCTAACAGCTCGGAGGTGCTAAAGGCCTTTAATGGCTTCACAGTATCAGCCGCACAACTGGATTTGGGTGAGTGTCATACGAAAGTTTTAGGATTGCACTTGGACCCAATAGGTGATGAACTGTTCTACAAGGTGCGGCTAAGCGAAGATGACGTGGTATCAACTAAACGCACAATATTAAGTGAAGTGGCGCGCTTGATACAAGAATTGTGGAAGGCAAATTCATGTTGGGATACGCCACTACCAACCGATTTACAGGAACGTTGGCATGCATTTCGTAATGGTCCGGCCACAGTGAGTAGAATTCGTATACCTCGTTGGCTGGGCATGTGCAACCATGGTTTCTGCGATGCGAGCGCTAAGGCTTATGCTGCAGTAATTTACGTAAGATCAGAAACCTCCGATGGCGAGGTCCGAGTTGCGTTGGTTGCGGCTAAAACTAAGGTGGCACCGGTGTCGCACATGACAATCCCACGGCTCGAGCTCCGGTCAGCTCACCTCCTAGTTTCTACCTTCCAAAGCATTCGTAAAGTGTTACAATTAGAGAGTGCAGATTACGTCCTTTGGAGTGACGTCTCGATTGTACTTCACTGGTTACGCAAGGACTCGTCCTCCCTAAAGCCGTTTGTTGTCAACCGGGTCGCGTATATTCAAAAACATAGTGATGTGAACTGTTGGCACCACATACGTTCCGAATCGAATCCGGCTGACTGTGCGAGTCGTGGGATAACTCCATCTGCCCTCGAAAGGCATTCGCTATGGTGGTCCGGCCCGAACTGCATTCGCAATAAGCATCCATCGTGAACGAAGTTGCCTGGGCTGGCAGCAGCAGATGAACAAGCACTTTTGGATGAAGGTCGTGGGCCTCGAACACTACTCAGCGTAAGATCTAAGACGCCATACATTCTGACAGCACATAACGATCAGAGAATACCCTTGGTTGAGAGGTATAGCCGATTGAGTCGGTTATTGAACGTCGCGGCACGTCTTCGGAGGATAGGGCCAATGTTCAGGGGCCATCGGAACGACATTCTGACACCGAATGAACTAAGTTGGGCTCTTACCGTTCATATAAGACAAGCGCAAGGTAATATATTCGTTTCTGAAATTAATTCTCTCGAGTCTTGTTCTCTCGTCTTGGTCTCTTCATCAAGCAAGATACTCTCTCTGAATCCATTTCTGGATGATAATCGAATATAGAGAGTAGGGGGACGCCTTGATCTAGAGGAGCTGCCATACGACCAGCGACATCCAATGATTATTCCGCAGAATTGCAGGTTGACCACGCTGCCTGTAGCAGACGCTCATACGGTATGCATGCATAGCGGTATACAACGAATGCTTCAGTACCTTCGCCGCAAGTTTTGGATTGTACACACGCGAGCTGTGGTTAAGTCATATATTCATCGTTGTGTGGTATGCCGTCGCCATCAAAGAGTAAGTCAGCAGCAACAAATGGCTTCTCTTCCTGGTTCTCGAGTACTTGTCGCTCCCATCTTCACCCGTACTGGACTGGACTACTGTGGTCCATTCCACGTCCGTCATGGCGGACGCCGGTCCAACGTAACGACCAAAACTTATGCGGGGATTTTTGTTTGCATGGCAACGAAGGCAGTTCATATCGAGCTAGCAGAGGATTTATCCACACTCGCGTTTATCGATGTCTTCGACAGATTTATTAGTCGCCGTGGTATTTGCAGCGTCATGTATAGCGACAACGGCACGCAGTTTGATGGTGCCGACCATCTGATGAAGCATGATTTAGAGCAATGGATGTGTACCTATTCGCAGCAGCACATAGCTCAGGTTTGAACGCGTTGGGAATTTAATCCCCCATCTGCATCTCATCATGGTGGGCTGTGGGAAGCCGCCGTTCGTTCAGCGAAAAAACATCTCTATCGGGTTCTAGGTAATCAAACCTTACGATTCAACGAATTGAGCACGCTTTTGGTACGGATCGAGGCATACCTAAACTCCCGTCCGCTAGTTGCGCTGCATGACGACCTAGGAGGAGGGCTAGCGATTACACCCGGTGATTTCCTGGTTGGCAGACCCCTTATATCCCGACCAGAACCTAATCTACGCGACGTACCAGACAACCGTCTTCAATACTGGGAGCGTATACAGCGTATGTATGCGCATTTTTGGAAACACTGGCAAAACGAGTATTTGATCTCGCTCCAGTCACGTAACAAATGGACACGCCCAGAACCTACTCTCCGGTGTGATGATGTTGTGCTCATCCTTAGTGAAAATTTGCCGCCTGCACATTGGCGCATTGGACGGATAGTTGCAGTTCACCCGGGCAGAGATGGCCTTGAAAGAGTGGTTACTGCGGAATACAACAGCGGACAAAGGACTTCAGAAGGGCATCTCATAAAACATACTTGTCAACGACCAGTCCAGAAAATATGCCGCCTCACTGGGCCAGACCGTATGTATATGATTCTTGTTTGTATATGATTCTATAAGCTTCTTTGAACAACCCGCGGTGCTTTGCTCATTTCGAGACACCCTTTCGCATAAGTATGTATGACCATAGACTTAAACAAATGCATCCAACTCTCGCGTCAGATGTTGGTAACCGAAACCAAACAATAAATAACAAAGGGTACATACATTTAGTACATACTTACAAACATACATATTTAAAGGCAGTTATTTGTACTTTGATACCTGTCCATCGGATGATCTCTTGTACCGCTACATGCTTTATTATTTTTCAGTAACAATGTACGTACGTACCTACTTATGTATATATATATATATCCAGACATATCTTCTTTTACATTGTAATGATACCTATGTTAAAATTCTGAAGCCTAAATAAAATTAGATAAGAAATAGAATTCAACGCGGCCAGACGGCTTTTGAGCTCACGCTTATTATTTAACATAGGGGTTAAAGAAAAAAGTTTAGAATTAACCCCCCTTCACCCTATATTACCGACGATTGTGTTCTTGGAAAACGGAAAAAAAATTTCTGCGAGGGTAAAAAAAAATATTCGCGAGAATAAATACAATCAATGTTAATTCGATAATCGTATCGAATAATAAAAAAATTCAAATGGCTGGAAAAAAGTGGTTATTGAAATATGTGTTATATAATCAAAAAAAAAACAGTATAGGTTTCGCAAAACTACTTGTGTATTTAGATGCAATGGGAATGCTGACATCCCATCATTAGAAGGTAATGTTATACAGGCACAAAAAAAATATAAAGATTTGATAATACAACAATCCACTCACACCTGTCCCTAGTGCTCCCAACCGCAGTGCAAAGGGAGTCTGAGGGACCCGCCTCTGAGTTTGGTTGGGGCCACTAGGGTCAGTTCCAGACACACACAGTTCGGTCCAAGCACACCTAGCCGCAACGCAGGGGCGGTCTCCAGGGGCTCACCCCTGGGACTTGAGGGGGTGTTGGGGGCTCCCGTTCACTCAAACTGGACACCCCTCCTGCCTCCGCCGCAATGGATGGAGCGGTTTTGAAAGCCGCTCCCCAGACTGGTGGGACAGGAAAGGGTGCCGCTTTGAGTCCCAGCTCAACCCGTCGCACTCCAGGTGGTAGTCTAGGTTACCACCTGAGGCGTGGGATGAGCTGGGGTTCTTATAATACACACGCACCATTCATACTAAACAACGCAAATTCGGCAATTAAAAGAGAATGAAAAAAAATTACAAAATTTTAAACATTAAAAAACAAATAAAAACCCCTATTAGCGGACATATATTTTAAACCAGAGCCGACTAACGGACAACATCCGGGAAAACTAAAACCCCAAATCTACAAAAAAAAACTAAGTTCGTGCAGCACTGCCTCACCGGGTGAAATGCAAACTCCGGAGGACACGACGTTCAGTCTCGTGGGGCCCTCCAGTACTGCCCCTGACGACCACTCCGAACAACATGATCCGTCCAACCATCCCACCGCAACGCGGGGGCGGTCTCCAGGGGCTCACCCCTGGGACTGATGGGATGGTCAAACTTCACAAGTCGAACCGGAATGACCCTCGCGACCAGCGCTTCAGGTACCACGTTGGGCGCCATCTGTTATGGCGCCCTCAGCAACTGTCAACGATGATCATTCCGGACAACTTGATCCGTCCAACCATCCCACCGCAACGCAGGTGGATGCTCCTGCGGCTGCTCACCTCGGACTGGTGGGATGGTCAACTTCACAAATTGACCAGGAATGACCAGCGCGACAGCGCCTCAGGCACCAAATCCCGTTGGGCGCCATCTGTTATGAAAACGCCTTTTCAGTGGAGCAGCAAGGAAGGCAGTCGGCATGATCTGGGGGTGCACTCTGGCTAATCATGTCGGCTGGCGTGGGTTCTTGCCAACCTTGCTGTCCTGCGCCATAAACAGAAAAAAAGGTCATATCATGCCTTTCAAAATGACAGCGTAGAGACGACTCAAAATGCTATAATTCAAACTAAAACAATATCCGGCCGAACCGGATGTCACGGACAGGCCGTTAAATTCAAAACGGAATTCAAAATTCAAAAATTTAAAACAAACTAAACGCAAAAAAGGAACAAACCGAACATGACCGGTTGCTAACGCTGAAAATCAAAATGACAAAAAAATGCTGTAAATAAAAATAAAAGGCCGAATATATATAGGGGACACCGCGGGTGTTGTTGCGACGCCCGGTGGTATTCCCACCTTCAAAGCCATGACCACCGACGCAGCTATATTTCGCAAATGGATGTTTTTAATGCCGACACAATTGTTGAAATTCAAGTCCACTTTTTAGTTGATGAAGACGATCTCTGAATCGCAATATAGGCACCTTTGCTTCAATGAGACTCCAATTTTCGAATTCGGCTAGATAGTGTTCGAAAAAGCGATACAACACACAGTAAAATAGATTCGTCCGCACTTTTATAAACAAATTACATGTGTAGTGTGATTTTGGTTTCATTTGCAGTATGGAAGTATGTACTCGTGAACAGAGATACCGAGACTTTGTTGGTTATTTTTAGACGATTTTAAAGTGACAAGCAAACCAAATGGGAGTGCTGCGTCTTCCACAATTTGTTCCCCATGCAGCTGCTTAACGAACTGTGCACAATGGAGCGCACTTATTCACAATTAAATAGCTTTCACAGCACAATTTTCCACTTCCATTTCAGCTATGAATTCTCTGATGTATCAGCTATTTTGTCCAGCTGTGGGTTTTTCTTTTACCAAAATGCCTTTATTGTGTATATTCACACCTTTATTGGATTTAACAAAATTTCTTCTTGCCTAGAACCTGCAAGCGGCGGCGGCGCTTCGATTTTTCGGTGAACGAAAGCAAACAAACTGCCGTTTTTCCAAGCGCGACACACATACACTCCAATGTAAAGAAAATTGGAAAAATCTGTAGAGGCGCAGCAATCCAAGGCTACTCAAATAAGATGAAAGCACGCACCAATCTTGGTAATCTGTGTTACTGCAACCCAACTTTTTTTTACTAGAAAATATCCTGCCGAGACTTTTGAACGGGTTACTGTATTGTTTTATATAAAACTCCTTTTTAAAACGTTTTATTTTCTTTTTGCGACCACAACCGGCGACCACGTTCACTTTTTCTTCTTCCAAAAATAACAAACTCATCCGACGCGGGCCATCCACTTAATGATCTTTCAAATAATCTCCACCACGCAGTCATGCCGTTAGCAAGAATAAATTCCATTCCATTATAGGGATGGAAAAACGCAGTTATCTAACTGTGGCGGCTATCATCGGCTGGTTCACCAATCTGGTTGGCTCATCTTTACAGCGTTAACACATACCGTGTTCAGACTGTCAGTATCTTCGTGCTGATGTTTGGCGGAAAGAATGTATAGAATGCGTACAACTTGCAAGTCTTGTGTGTTGTGGGAAATGTATGCGCTAACATTGATCACTACGCAGTAAATAGTTGCCAATGTGTTGGTTACATTTTTCGGTTGCCATCTCCGTTTGACAATCTCTATGCCAGCACAATGACAGGAATCCAAGTCAGCTGATGAGATGAGCTACCTACACAATTGCGCCATGCGATATTGAAAAATTGTCAATGTCATTGGAGTTTTAACCACCCCAGGTAGACATGATTGAGGTGAATCCTGACCTTTTCACCTATCACTAGCCAGCTAGTACGTTCCAAGGGTGAATCTCCCAAGTGGACCATTACACAGTAACAGCGCCACAATCAATGACGCAAAATGGCGTATTTGTAAACAAAAGTCAGCTGATGTTTATTTTCGCCAAATGTGTAAATTTGTTTATTTAAAAAAAGTGTAACGCTTTTGCGTTGCGAGCAGGCAATAATTTTCACAAAAGAATAGAAAAAAATATATTTACAACCCTTGTGCGGCATACAAAAAGCGTAACAAATTTTCATTTCGTTTATTAGAATTTACATTAGTACAGTAAGATAATATCCAGTAATATCTCCAGAAGGGAAAACACTTTAATAGAAAACTTTGCCTAAGTGTTATAATTAAGTAAAAAATGGAAGAAATAGAAGTAATTTTAATTATTTTCGAAGCCAGGGAGTGTTTAAACCGTATACACGGCTATCGTAGGTGGTGGGTGCGGCCAGCTCTGAGAGATCGCAATCTCCATGACTTTTTCGAAAATCATTTCCCTTTTCCTGAGGAGTTCGGAAATAAATTAAGAATGGATTAGGTAACATTCGAGTTATTGCTAAGTTTAATATGAGAGAAACTTGTAAAGCATTCAAATCGGCCGTGTATTTCTCTGAATGTCGGCTTTACTTGACCCTCAGGTAAAATGTGTGCCTAATAAATATAGGATTTATATATGTAATAATGTGTATTCATATTAGTTACTTGGCTAATGGCGGAGGCAAACCATTCCATGCATCCGCTTTCAAAATTGGACTTTCCACTATGAAGAACATTGTTGGAGAAACATGTGAAGCGCTATGGGAAATAATGTGCCCATTTATTTGTCCGTACCACAAAAAGATGAGTGGAAACGAATCGCCACGGACTTCTTTACAATGTGGGATTTGCCAGATTGCGTTGGAGCAATCGATGGCAAACATATAAACATATTTAGCCCATCAAATTCGGGCTCACAATTCTTCAATTACAAAGGGAACTTTTCTATAGTTCTGCTTGCAGTTTGTGACGCAAACTATACTTTTACCTGCATCGATATTGACGCATACGGTTCCCAAAGCGACGGCGGAGTCCTATGGTATTCAGGGTTTGGTAAAGACCTTTATGGTGGAAAGCTGGACTTGCCTGAAAATGAAATGTTTCCAAGTAAATATGTCAGTTTTCCACGCTATTTTGTGGGCGATAATGCGTTTCCTTTGATGAAACCGTTTCTAATGAAGCCATATCCAGGTTCGAAGAACTAATTGCAATGTCTCCTTCGCCCCTTTAAAATTTATTGATTTTAGGAACAAACCCAATTCCAGAACGATTGAATTACAAACAGCGCCTGTCTCGTGGTCGTCGCGTAATTGAAAACGCATTTGGTTTTTGGCTTGCCGTTGAAGAACTTTGTTAGGTCCATTGAATATGAGTCCTGAATCCGCCGAAAAAATAGTAAAGGCTACCATCGTGTTGCACAGCTTCCTTAAAATGCATGATGGTAGCTATTGCCCGCCTGAAGCAGTGGATGAGGAGGAGAACGGCATTGTAAGAAAGCGTTTGTGGAGGCGTGAAATTCGAGTACCTTTGCAAAATGCAAGGCTCACATGCTCAAACAAAACCACAAGAAGTGCCTTTAATTTAAGAGACCAACTAAAAGACTTTTATCATCTCACCATATTCAAGGAAGAACGCAGAAAAACGTCCCTTTCAATATTTCTTCGGCCTAGAGTGCAAACCTGCAAACCTGCAAAAATTTTACATTAGAGGCAAAAAACTGTTCGACTATTTCATTGAAAGCACAGGAAGTGAATTCATTATAAAGTTGATGATGTTGTTGTTATGCCAGGTTGATGCATTAGCTCCTGCTCTATCAAACTGCATCAAAAAGTCATTACAAAGAGAATAATAAAATTGGTATTGATTTAAAACTGAAAACAGTTTTTCAACTACGCATTGGAATAATTTTTAATTAACTTTCTTAATCTTTTCATTTTACCTATGTTCATACTTGTTAAAATTATGATTCTTTCATATATGTATATATCACCATTATATAAATTATACGCTTTCATCAACTTCAAAAAGGGAAAATGGGAAGATTACAAAACGTTCACAGACAATCGCTTCGCTGCCTTCCCAATCCCGACTGATACCCATCAAGGGGAGTGTGCATTCCGCAAGGTCATCGAATTCGCGTCGACTCGTTTTATTCCCGCCGGAAGAATTCCGGAAATCCTGCCACACTTTCCAGCGGATGCCGCAACTCTAGTGAGAGAAATAAAAGACATTAACCAACGCATCAGACAGCTTGCAAACAAACACAAGCGGGCGAAATGGGAGGGGCACCTAAAGAATTGGAGCCTCTCTGCCGGTGTGGGTAAGCTATGGTCTACCGTACGGTCCCTATTGAACCCAACTAAGCACAACGACAAAATATCCATCGCATTCGGCGATAAAGTGCTGTTAGGTGCGAAAAAAAATGCGCGAGCGCTTTCTGACGGCAATAAGTAATGCGTTCTATGGTTGACAAAGTCAAACCCAGTGTGTCCCCAATTACCATCACCGCCAAGGAGGTAGAAGATGCCATCGTTCATGCTAGACCATCTAAATAAGTAGTCCCAGACAGCATAGAAATGCCGATGCTTATAAAACTTGGCAAGGAGGGATTTAATTATCTAGCCCATGTCTTCAACCTGTCCTCAACCTTCGATATCCCCGAAAAATGGCCAGGGTGGTTCCGATATTAAAGCCTGGGAAACCAGCTAACATATGAGATTCTTACCGTCCGATATCTCTCCTCTCGCCAGTAGCCAAGACACTTGAAGTCAAATGTCGACGATATTGAACATCCACGTCGATGGCATTACGCTACTGTCTTACAACAAAAAATACCGGATGTGGCGTTCGATCAGAATCTGCATTTAGGCGAGCACGCAATCGCAACTGTACCTAAAATCCAGAGCCGTAATAAAATTCTCTAATCTCTTGCCCGCAGCACTTGGGGTGAAGACAAGGAAACGCTCATTACCACTTACAGAGCAATTGGCCGGCCGATTGCATTCTACGTGTCCCCGATATGGTCGCCATGCCTAAGGTTACTCACTGGAAGAAATAACAGGCCTGTCAAAATACTTTCCTCAGAATCGCTACGTCCCCAGAACACAACCTACACAATGATGCGAGAGTACTCCCCATTAGGGAGAGAAATGAAATGCTGAACAAACAGTTTCTGTTGAATACCCAGAAACCTGGGCATCAAAACAGACTTCTGATTGATGAGGCTAAACCTCCCAGGAGCTTAAGCATTATGAGGAAATAGCGCACCTGAGAACACGGCGCGTCACTTTATCTGAACTTCGATCTGGGTACTGTAACAGGTTAAACTGTTACCTATCCAGAATCAACCCCGACATATAAAATATATGTCCTGCTTGCAATGTTTCCCTACATGACACCAACAATCTCTTCAATTGTAATTTGGAACCAACGCCTCTAACACCCCTCTCACTAAGGTCCACCCCTGTTGAAAATCCAAGTTCCCTTGGACTCCAGTTAAAGGATATTGATGACAATTTGTGATCGGTCGCGCCAATTGAATGGGGCGAAGCACTGCTAAACAATAACAACAACCACATTGAACCTTCTACTCCTTAGGTGCAAATAATATAGGTCATAATTTTTAAGGGTATTTTTCAAATTAGGAGAACGTTTTTAACACAATAGACACAATCAGCTAGACCAAACCTAATGGTGAGTCTTTAACCCTTATTAGTCACTTAATGTATTTTTTATATTTTATTATTAAAAATAATAAAAAAAAAAAAACAATTCAATTCTTTCGGCACTATCGTTGTGCGCACAATACGCACAAGGATGAACGAGCATCTAAAATATATAAAGAACATCGAACCAAAAAGTGGAATAGCCGAACTTGCGCTTAAGAAGAAACATGCTATAAGTGAAGGCGATTTCAAATTAATTAAATCGGAAACAAATATTAATAAACTAAATATTTTAGAATCCTTGCATATATATGTAATTGAAAATGTTGCTGTTAATAAGGATAATGGCCCACTGTACTCTAGCCTTTTTACCGCTTTCCAACCAGACCTGTTAAATTTGAATTAGCATTAGTAATCAATTAATTAGATGCGTTTTTTAATTGCCAATGATTATTTCAATTGTTTTCCGAAAAAATCAATTACTAATTGATTACCATTAGAAAAAAATCAAAAAAAAATTACGATTTTTTCCGATGATTGAAAAAAATCAAATTACTTTTAATTTTTTTAAATTATTTTTTATTTTATTTTTATTTTTTTTTAATTTTTTTTTTGATTATTTTTCCGCTTTGTTGAAATAAAAATTCTCCTTTGTTGCATGCACGGAATAATTTCTACATACAAGTACATTTTAAGATCCATTAGTAAATCGTAAGCGCTTATCGAGGCGAATATATACATGCATCATATACATAGGTGTTGATATATGAGCGTTGATCTAAACATATTGTAACGAATGTTAGCAGAACTGAGCGATGCTATCGTCTCTAAGCCGATTCTAAGCAGTGACGTGAATTCACAACCATAGATCAATCATTATGTATCTACATAAACGAAATAATAATTGCGTCTACACAAATGTACCATGTACGTATACGTGCAGTGGAGAGTCAATGCACAAACATATGCATATATCTGAGATACTCCTGAAAGTATGCAATGAGAAAAACTATAAAAATCATGCAATTGTAGTTACAGCTGAGAAGTTTGAGAGCTGCTGGACTAGTAGATTCTGGAAGCGCCTAGAAGATGCGAAGGTTGAAATCCGAGAGTATAAAAGGCGGCAATTGTAGAGGCGCTGGAATTCAGTTTGATTTGAGATTTCGATTAAGACGCTATCTAGCAGTATTATTTTGAATAGTAGAGTTTCATTTGAGATATCAATCAGTTTGGTTATTAAGCAAGCTATTCGTTGCACAGTTTGAGCGTTATTGTGAACACTACTTTAATAAAGGCAATTTTTCCATTATTCAATATTGGAGTTATTTATTCAACAGTTTAATTATTTGAACTTAGCAAAAGGGCAAATAAGAGGATTTGCAAGTAAATTCGTTACAATTGGCGTCAGAAGAGGAATTGTTGAATAAATTCCGAAGATTGGGAATACAACTTGGACATGGCAAAGTTCAGTGAATTGAAGATGCAGCAACTGAAAAAGGAGTTGGAGAACCGTGGATTAAATACAACCGGCAATAAGATCGAACTTCAACCACGGCTATGAGAGGTAATGGAGTCGCAAGGAATTGATGTGGACGAGTTTGTCTTTTATCCTGATGGGGACGAAACAACAACAAAAATTGAAGAGAAAAACGAAACATCACAGACAGTTACGAGCACAGACTGGAACATGATATTGGCTGCAATAACTGCTCAAACATCGACAGTGGCATCTCAGCTGGAATCGCAGGAGACACGTTTAACATCCAAGATGGAAGAACAGAAAACGTATATGTCATCACAATTGGAAGCACAGGAAACACAAATGTCTACACAGCTCGAAGAATAGAAGACATATATGGCATCCCAACTGGAAGAGCAGAAGAAATATATGGCATCCCAACTGGAATCACAGGAGGCACGTATTTCAGAAATGACGTCGCAAGTGTCATCTCAACTGGAAGACCAAAAGACATATATGACATCTCAATTGAAAGCGCAAGAGGCACGTATATCTGAAATGTCGGCAGAAATTTTGGAACAGGTATCATCAAAACTGGAAGCGCAGGATGCAAAAATGGCTCAATTTCAGGCAGAAGTAGATGATTTAAAAGGTCGTATGGAGCAGTTACAACTAAATCGGCCAACTGTTTCAGCAAGCAATCCAAAGGTAAAAACACCATCCTATGACGGTTTTGTTCCTTTCCAGGTGGTTAAGATTCAGTTTGAGAAGACCGCAGCAGTGAACAACTGGAATGCTGAAGATAAAGTTGCTGCACTGTTGATGGCGTTGAAAGGGCCTGCAGCTGAGATTTTACAAACCATTCCAGAGGGCGAACGAAACTGTTATGAAGCATTGATGGGCGCTCTAGAGAGACGATACGGAACTGAGCATAGGAGACAGATATACCAAATGGAGTTGCTGAACCGCTTCCAGAGGCCTGGTGAAACATTGCAAGAGTTTGCGTCGGATATTGAATAGCTAGCACATTTAGCGAATTCGGACGCACCCGTGGAGTACACCGAGAGGGCAAAAATTCAGAGCTTTATAAATGGCATACGGGACGCCGAAACAAAGCGAGCTACATACGCAAACCCAAAGCCAACATTCGCAGGAACGGTATCATATGCTCTGATTCAAGAAACAGCGTCGCTTCTGTGTAAGCCAGTTTTCAAAGCACGCCGTGTGGAAGTAGAAAGGCCAGAGTGGGTAGACACAATTTTGGAAGCACTGAAGGGATCTCAACAGAAGAATGCCGGAGTTATTAAATGTTTCAAGTGCACGTCATTGCGATCTTGGTCCTAATAGTTCCAACAATGTGGGTGGCCATAAACGCAAAGCTGGCGGAAATGAGTAAGAGTGTGTCGAATGTAAAGAACGAAAACTTGTCCCGGCTATTGAATGTCCTGTGATATCTGTGTCGCAAATTGGAAGGAAATCAAGCAGTCTTACCGTCAGAGGGAATGTGGATGGTAAAGAACGTGTACTGACTGTAGACGGGCGCATCTCATTCCTTGATCCGATCTGACTTGGTCAACAGGAGAATAAAACCGTTACCTGGATCAAAGTTGCGTACGGTCACTGGCGAGTATAACCAAGTTCAGGGAGAAGTGATATGTGAAGTCTTGATTGGAAAGGTCACGGTTCTACACAAATTCGTTGTGGCGAAGATCGTTGAAGAAGTCATATTGGGAGTGGACTTATTGGTTGACCATGACATCAAGATCGATATGCAGAGAAGGGTTATGCGTTATGAGAACCAGGATATACCACTTAACTTCAGTTTGCGGAAAGGATTCAGTAGTAATCGAGTACTGGTGGAGAAGGCTCGACAAAAACCACGGAAGTCAAAGGCAAAGGTTAATAGGTCGAATGGGCCAAATAAAGCAAAACCAAAAGTACCTGCGAGAGAAACACTAGCATTGACAAAACCTAAAAGACGCAGGAAAACGAAGCAACGAATTTCCGAGAAAGAACGCGAGGGTAGTTTCAAGCCGGAGCGCACTACTGTTGTGAAATGTGGGAACGATACTGATTATGCGAAGCCAATCCGTCAAGCGCAAGCTCTACGAAGTAGTTCATTGGCCAAGCAACAGAGTGCGAGGGAACGATCCAGGATAATGAATAGTAAGATGAAACACAGGTACGACAAGGAAAATAGTTTGGAAGGTTTGCGGGAGGGAGATTTGGTACTGCTATACAACCCTCACCCGCGGAAAGGTGTTTCATCCAAATATCGGTGCAGTTGGGAAGGCCCGTACACAGTTGTGAAGACGATCAGTGATTTCGTCTACCGCATACAAGCAATTGGGAAATCACGAAATAGAAGAGTGGTACATTTGGTGATGCTAGCAGCGTTTAGATCAGGAGATTTGTCTGATCGGGACGATCAGACTTAGGTGGAGGGCAGTGTAACGAATGTTAGCAGCACTACGCGATGCTATCGTCTCTAAGCCGATGCTAAGCAGTGACGTGAATTCACATCCATAGATCAATCATTTTGTATCTACATAAACAAAACAATAATTGCGTCTACACATATGTACCATGTACGTATACGAGCAACGGAGAGACAATGCACAAACACATGAATATATCTGAGATACTCCTGAAAGTATGGAATGAGAAAAACTATAAAAATCATGCAATTGTAGTTACAGCTGAGAAGTTTGAGAGCTGCTGGACTAGTAGATTCTGGAAGCGCCTAGAAGATGCGAACGTTGAAATCCGAGAGTATAAAAGGCGGCAATTGTAGAGGCGGTGGAATTCAGTTTGATTTGAGATTTCGATTAAGACGCTATCTAGCGAGCAAGAGCAGTATTATTTTGAATAGTAGAGTTTCATTTGAGCTATCAATCAGATTGGTTATTAAGCAAGCTATTCGTTGCACAGTTTGAGCGTTATTGTGAAGTACTTTAATAAAGGCCATTTTGCATTATTACATATTGGAGTTATTTATTCAACACTTTAGTGATTCGAACTTAGCAAAAGGGCAAATAAGAGGATTTGCAAGTAAATTCGTTACAATATTCTCCTGAAAGTATACACGCATGTGCATATTTTACTACACTCATTATATAAAATAATGTGGGATCGAAAACGCCGGCTTTTCTAATTGCCCAGACAATATGTAAAAAAATGTTGGATTCATAGGTTGGCATCCAAAAACTTTCATTTAGCAGCGATTCTTTATGGTTTTGTCCTTAAGTCTAGCCAGTTTTGTTATATCCAAAATAAATATATCCACTATTTTGGATAACGTTATGGCGTTGCACTGATTATTTTGTACATACAAGTACATTGCTGGATGTAACGGTATATCGTAAGCGCTACGCTAACAACTAAAATAAATTTAAGAAAAATTATTTTAAAGAAAAATCAGTACACAAGTATTTAATTCATTCTAAACCATTTTATTGATTTTGCTTTTTTCTAAAAATTATAAAGTTTAGTTTCAATTCGATGTTTATTGAAGTGCTGTGGGATACACAATATTTTTTGTTTATCCATCTGGTGCGTAGACGAATAAATCAGAAGGTTTTCCGACACGTGAGCAAGCCACATAGAGTTGTCCATGTGAGAAGCATGGATTCTGCAAATTTAATCCACACACTTGTAAGGATTGTCCTTGTGCTTTGTTAATAGTCATTCCGAAAGCGAGTCGCACCGGGAAGTGTACAGGTTTGAATTTGAATGGCATATCTGTCAGGATCATTGGGATACGTGGCAACAGTACGTCTTCACCTTTGAATTTTCCAGTCAAAATTGTTGCCTCGATAGCATTGTTCATCATTTTCTTGACTTAGAGTCTGGTGCCGTTGCAAGAATGATGGGTACACTAATTTTCAATGTTGGAACGTGCGGTGGCATGCCTGGCAAATCAAGTGAATTCAAGAATTCAGTTGGAAAGTTGACAACTTCGTCTTGATTCACCACAGTATCGATGGACTTATATGTTGTCGTTTCACTGGGTATTCCATGCTGAATGGTGAAGTTGATAGTATTAACATCTATGTTTTTGGCTGCTAATATAGCACGCGTACTGAGCCACTGATGGTTTTTGTAGTCTTGTGCAATGTTTGGGAAAACTTTTTGCACCAATTCGCCGATGCTTTCTGTGATCTTACAGAAGTTTGCTGGCAGGGTGATACATTGCGTAGATGCATCAATTACCATTCGCCCATTTCCAATATCCATTAATTGTTTTGCAAATTTTCCAGCCGATGCATCCCGTTGCAGTTGTACACGCATGTTAGTTTTCAAAGTCAATTTCTGTAAATGACGCCATAGAAGTGATGATTTAAGACATGTATTAAGTTCATCAGCGGGTGTTGAACGTGGTATAATGGGCAGTGTTTGTCGAAAATCCCCAGACAGTAAAATGAGTGCGCCACCAAAGATCCGTCTGTTTCCTCTCAAATCTCGCAGTGTACGATCAAGCGCTTCTACTGCTTTCCTGTGAGACATTGTACATTCATCCCATATGATAATTTGACACGTTTGGAGTACTTTTCCCATTCCAGGGCTTTTGCTGATGTTGCATGTTAGTGCCTCAGTATTTTGCAAATTCAACGGCAGTTTCAATGCTGAATGCGCTGTTCGGCCACCATGCAAAAGAGTTGCCGCAATCCCAGATGATGCAATAGCCAGTGCAATATTATTTTGTGATCGTATGGTTGCCAAAATTAGTGAAAGAAGAAAGGTCTTGCTTGTACCACCGGGCGCAACTATGAAAAACAGTCCACCGCTTTGTTCTGTGATTGCACGCAAAATTCTGTCATATGCAATGCGTTGATCTGGAATCAACTTCGGAAGATTTGTCTTAACGAATGTCCCCAGTTCGTCAAAATCTTAGTGTGTTTCTCATTGCAAATCACGATCGAAAACGTTGTTTGCAGGTCGGTTTGAAGCAGGCTTTCCCAGTTGCACCAGTGCCTTGTTAGCGAGTGTGAAACATATGTCTTCAACCAAAATCAATGCCTCATTATACACGTTTTGTGTGAATTGAATGTCCGGATTTAGATTCTTAGCGCGCAAACGATGTAGAATATCATCGCTCATGTTGTCCTTGTATTTTTCCCAAAGATCTTTTGGATTAGATGGGAAGCAGGTTGTCAATATTATGGCAAATAGCGTACGTATTTGCTGTGGTCGAGTAGTATGCGTTGCATCATCTAGTGCAGTGTCCCAATGTGCATCATTCTCAAGAAGATTTAGTTCCTGGCAAGCTTGGCGCAAAGCTGACCGTTGACCGTTCTTAAATCTTGGAAGGATATTGGTCCACGTATATTGATCAACAGCAATCTTAGATAGAAACATTCTGTATTGATCGGATGAACAGTGTACAGACGACCCAAGGCATCACTGGAATATAAATTGGGATGTCCTTCAACTGCTTTACCTTGTTCATAATTTGCCACTAAAACCATTGTTTACTATCTAGTTTGGCAGCTTAAATAGAGGTTATGTGCGAATAGAGTGGAAGGCAGTGGACTAGGCAGCCGAATGTCATATAATGAAGGAATGGTGTTCGGAGTTTTTTCAAAGTTAAAAGAAAAAATGTTAAAAGCTTTAATATAAATAAAACTATTGTTTGAATAACAACAAAAACGCCTTATATATTCTATATACATAAGTTCGTAAGGATTATCTCACTTTAAAAATTTAGTTAAATAATCTAAAGTTTGTTTTTGAAATTGAGTCGAGAACTGTGCGTGTGAATGTGCGAATTTTCACCGATCAGCTGTTAGTTGCGCTACTTGGTAAAATGTACAATGACTAAAACGCTCTTTTACTTGGTGCTTGGTAGTTCCACAGTGATCCCGTGAACCTTTTTCCCTATTCGCGACATGTCAATTTTGTCACCAACATTTTCGTCGTTACAAAATAAATCTATGCTAATATCCATTTTGCTATTAATTAAAAAATCACTTCCAAATGCTTAAATTTTAGCCACAAATTGATTAGCTGTTCATTTCATTTATCTGTCAAATAATCACTCATTTAGGTTGACAACAGCAATTCAACTTTAACTGAAATAAGTTTTAATTCGTAATATCAAATAAGAGTTGAGTTGTCTGAAAGTTGAGTTGTTTTGATTACAACACAACTAAGTTGAGTTATAAACCGTAATAGAGGCACATGATGTGCCCGCTTTTAATTGAATGATCTTGCATGTCTTCTGGAAAAAATAAATTCGTCGACGGTTCAGATATTTAGTGTTGTACAAGATTTGGTAAATATATCTTAGTTTTTGCTCAAGTTATGTTGTTATTGGGATGTACGTTGTTGATCTTAAACCTGTAGACCATCGGCACTTGTTAAGTATCGATACCTTACTCAGTACTTGTTAAAAAAACTCGAGTATCTTTTGGAAAGTATAACTTAGTACCAGTGGCGTAGTAAGGTTTCCTTGCGCCCGGGGAGTATATTTTTTTGGCGCCCGCTCCCCTCTATTACCAAAACAATATAATATATATTCAAAAATTTATAAACCAATAAAGTCGTTGGTTGAAGCATGTATTAAGGTAAAACCGGTGAGTCAAATGACGTTTAAAAATTTTTTAATTCTCGGGGCTCTCCTATTTTGTTCTTTTATTTTGGTTTTGTTTTCATTACAAAAAATTTACATAAACAAACATTACATTATTATCTTATTTTATTAAATATTTTTACGTTAAGCTCAAATTTTTTATGAGAACCCCCCAATCCTAAATCGTTGGAGTGTAATCATTTTGGTGGGAAAATCATCATACCTCTGCCACCCTCGCCCTGAAATATAGGAAACATTGCCCTCGTTGCTGAAGGACAACGTCGGTAGCTTGATTCCCCGGTCGGTTGAAGGGCTTAGTGGAGGAACTTAAACCCCTATTACGGTTTACAACTCTATTTCAGTTGAAATTTTGCAATTTGGTATTACGGATTACAACTCAACTTGTCAAAAACAATGTCGGTTGAAGTTGCCTAGTCTAACAGCTTTTTGTAACATTACCAGGGGTGGGCATAAACTTAGCACCTGCTAGGCGACAATATACGTATACAACGAGCGAAAGAAAAAAAAAAACTTCGTCACAATCAACGACCAAACACATTTAGTTTGATTTCTACGTCCGTTCAGTAATAGCTCCGTCACATAAGCAGTTTTTCATATAAATGAGTTTAACACAAGCTTATGCATTATGAGTAGATTGTACGTATTTTTATGGGGAACGGTAGAATGAGCGACACTGGCGCCATCTGATATTGAAAAGTAGCCAACTCTCGAATTTTGTTGCCAACAAATCATAAGAAGAAGAATTCATTTGTTTACAAGCTGAGCGTCGAAATAAAGAGCATAACCAAAAATGGAAAGTGTAAATAAATGTAATTATCTGCGAATTTAACATGCAATAACATGACTGCATTAAATCTCGAATTACAACCTGAACAAAGGCCACATATAGATATTTTCAATGTTTTGAACACTGAAAAGAACACATCACATGGATTTACAAAGTCAGCGGCTCAATGGTGCGATATAGCAAATTGGCATTCAGGCGACTTCTTCGATAACATGGTCAGAAATTGGCATTGACACCAATGATCATTGCTGATTCATTTATAAATAGTAAAAAGGCGCGTGAAAATGAATTTACCACAAGTTTAGAGGACATTCCTTGTATATCACAATTCGCTGCGTGCGATGCGAATGAATTCTGCTTAGCAACCCAGTTAATATATCCATATGTTGATGGCATGGATTTGAATTGTGGCTCTCCACAATCAAGGGCAGGTTCTAAAATATACTAACTACAAGGCGTGTGCTACCAAACAACTTTAGCATATCGGTAAAATTACGCTGACTAAATGGCAGTGGAGAGCAATCAGTACGATCTACAGTGGTACTGGCACGTCAACTAGAAAAATGTGGTGCCACATTTTTTACATTACATGGACGAAACATGTGGCAGAAGGTTTCAGATCCTCTTAATATTAATGCTATGTCTGAAGTAAAGAAATCCATCCAAAAACCACTTATTGTTAATGGAAATGTTCGCACCTGGCAAGACGCTAAACATTTGCATGCACAAACACAGGCTGATGGTGTAATGGCAGCACGAGGTGTACTTTGAAATCCTACACACTGCGGGAAAGTCGAAACATCGATGCAATGTGTGCAGGAACGGTTGGATATTGCCACACGTGCTGGTGATCATATACATATTCAATGGCAGCACGATCTTACATTTATGTGGAGCAGTCATATGACGAGGAAGCTGGGCTTGGAGTTCAACAATTTTACAAGCAAGCAAAAAATATTTGAATTTTTTGAGGAACGTTATGGCTTAAAGCCCTACATAGAATCGTATTGTAGTCCCTTGGAATATACTAAGTGTATATATCCTCAACCAAAATATGACGGGGTGCAAGCTAATAAATCATCAGATGCACTCACTTGGAATGAGAATTTGGATGGTAAATTTTTCAATCAATTCAACGATAAGGTGTCGGCACCTATCGACGAAAATGATTTGAATTAGAAGGCAGCTTTTTCACACTACTGGACTGATAATTACTTAATAAATTGGGCGAATAAAAATATGTATAAGAGAGGTGCCAAACTTATGTAAATAATAAATATCGAGTAAAGTGAAGTTTTTTACAGAACCTGTCTTAAATTTAGCCTCAGAAAGGTAATTACGTAAATTTTACGTGTATGTCGCCTAAAAAGTCACGTTACGTTTTACCGTTATGCCCAACTATGTGAGCGCTGGGCAGTGCTTGCTGTGTTTTAGTGTTACATAAACATGTGAATAATTAGTCAGTTATCAGTTCGCGGTTTGCTGTAATCTGTGTTACAAA
Organism: Eurosta solidaginis; assembly: GCF_040869045.1. Classification (NCBI taxonomy): domain Eukaryota; kingdom Metazoa; phylum Arthropoda; class Insecta; order Diptera; family Tephritidae; genus Eurosta; species Eurosta solidaginis. Next base: position 168,057,864 of record NC_090319.1, on the reverse strand, counting down.
AGGTGTGCACGTAAATTTTACGTAGTTTTACTAATAACTGGTAAAATTTTGAACGTAAGTTTGACGTGGTCTTGCTAATAATGTCTAAATATTTGTGGATGAAATTTAAGTTCCGTGTGAATTTGAGTTGAAATTAAAAGAAAAAATGGAAAACTTAAGTCGCTGTCTTGCGGATACAGAAATAGAGGCTCTTCTGAACAATCTTGACAGCGATGAAAGTTTTACTGATGACATAATTCAAGAGGAAGTAGATTTTGATAGGGGCGATAGTTTGGATGATCCAGACTATTCTCCTGAGTTCGAGGAAAATACTTTTGAAGAGGAATTGATGAAATTCGCGGAGTCCGCCCAGAATTCGGCCTCTGAAAATATAAGTAAACCTCTCCCAGCAAAAAAAAAAAAAAAATTGATCAGCATCAAAAGCACAAGTAAATTTAAACGAGAATAAAGATGTTTGGAGTAGCAATCTCGTGCATCGTATTAGCGGAAAACCTATGGCTGTGAACGTTGTCTATATATGAACGTTATCTATATATGAACGAACCAAATATACTTTTTCGGAAAGGGTATAAAGGTATAGAGTTCGTAGTGTCCGTCTTTCCGCCATAAACAGTTTAGTGTTAGAAAGTTACTATTAATACACTACAAATATATGGAGTAGGATGGGTCAAAAAACAATTTTTTTTTTTCGGAATGCTTTAGTAGTTAAAAAATTTGGAGTCCTTCACATTATGCCGAAAAAGTAAAAAAAAAATTTTAGGTCCCGTCCGGCCAATTTGTAGGGAAAAATCAAGAGGAGCACGACGCAAATTGGAAGAGAAGCTCGGCCTTAGATCTCTTCGGAGGTTATCGCGCCTTACATTTATTTATTTTTAATATCAAAATTTAACTGTCTTGCCAAAACAGATTCAACACAAAGCGTGGCAAGTCCTGAAAGTCGCTCTTGAGATGAACACGATCTATGAAAGTTTTTGATTCTTCAAAGGACGCTGAAGGAACGTTCTGCACTAGCTACAGTGACAGGTATAGTGCAAAAGATACGTAAAGCAATCAAATGTTGGCGAAAATCGTATACAGATTTTGAACATATGTAGATGGCATTTAGTAATTCCAATGGTGACAGACCTTTATCAAAATTTGCTTCGTGAATGCGTTTCAAGCGAATTATTTCGCATTCTAAGCTTTGAGAAATGTCCGACTTGTATTTTTCGACAAAATTTGCTGCGCTCGCCCGAACCGTAGTTTCATCCATGTCTTCAAATTGCCACCAAAAGGAAAACGTCTCGCTCAAATTTATCATCGCTGCAAAATCAGACTCTGAATCATCCGTAATCATCTCATGTAAATTATCTTCAGAAAGTCTTTTGGGTTTTCTCTTTCGAATGTCCGGAAACTTTGGCGAGATGTTCAATTGAATAGCAACTGTTTTGCATTCGTTTAAAATTGCTTCCCATTGGTTCTTGATCAACTTCGAATCAGCAAATAAGGCATCTAGATGTCGGACCTCACCATCTATGGTGGCGTCTTTAGCTTGGGGGACCACGTTTCTTTCATTAGTGGTAGTCAGTATTTTGAACCAAATTGAGGACAGCAAGATACATTCGAACTTGTTGATGTACATGAGATGCCGGTAACACCGCCGTATGCTTGCGCAGTCAAATTTGGCTTTTGGCTGAAAGACTATCAAGAGAGCTCGGTACATTTTTTTTTGAGGATGTCCCATCGTTGTGGAGTGCTGGTGAAAATAGTAAAACATTTTTGTACAACTCCGAAGAAAGTAATTGCAGCCGTACAACACTCTGCAGCATCAACACCACATACATTGAGACTGTGGGTTGCACAAGGCGAGTAATCGGCATTCGAGTTTTTGTCGATAATGTGACGTAGCGCTCCGTTGTTCGCTCCTTTCATATTGGCGCCGTTATCGTACCCTTGTGCACGACAATCTTTTAATGGGATTTCATGTTTACCTAGAGTATGGCAAATTAGATCAGCGATTTTCTGACTAGATTTATGGTTCCTGAATTGTAAAATTTGTTGCTTTCGAATTGAAATGGAGTTAGCGCAAAATGAACGTAGTCAACGGGACTAGCATCAAGGCATAGCATCAACGGAAATAACAAAATGCTTGGCTTTCTTGCCTTGATCTAATATTGTTTCCCTCACGTGCTTTGCACAAATTTCTATAAACTCGTTCTGAATGTCAGCGGAAAGATAGTGTAACGAATTTGCTGCAAATCCTCTTATTTGCCCTTTTGCTAGGTTCGCATCGCTAAACTGTTGAATAAATAACTCCAATATTGAATAATGGAAAAATTGCCTTTATTAAAATACTTCACAATAATACTCAAACTGTGCAGCGAATAGCTTAATAACCAAACTGATAGCTTGAATGAAACTGACTTTCAAAATAATACTGCTATTGCTCGCTAGATATCGTCTTAGTCGTATCAGATGTATGTGAGTTTGTAGTTTACAGTCTCTCGCACGCACATATGCGTATAAGTAAATGCATCTGTGTGTGACTCTCTCGGCTGCCTAATATATGTGTATACATGATTTGATTATTGACGTAAATACCGCTTAGCATGTCCTTAGCATCGTCTTAGTGATGGTATAGCTTAGTGATGCTAATATCCGTGACACTGCCCTCCACCTAAGTCTGATCGTCCCGATCAGACGAATCTCTCGATCTAACCGCTACTAGCCTCTCCAAATGAACCACCCTTCTACTTCGTGGTTTCCCAATTGTTTGTATGCGGAAGATGGCATCACTGATCCTTTTTACAACTTTGTACGGGCCTTCCCAACTGCACCAAAATTTGGAAGGAACACCTTTCCGCCGGTGAGGGTTGTACAACAGTACCAAATCTCCCTCCAAGAAGCCTTCCGAATTATTCTTGTTGTCGTACCTGTATTTCATCTTACTACTCATTATCCTGGATCGTTCCCTCGCACTCTGTTGCTTGGCCAATGAAGAACTACTTCGCAGAGCTTGATCTCGACGGATTGACTTTGCATCATCAGTATCGTCTTGACGTTTCACAACAGTAGTACGCGCTGGCTTGAAACCACCCTTGCATTCTTTCTGGAAAATTCTTTCAGTCGTTTTAGTGCGTCCACTAGGGTTTGTCAATGCCAGTGTTTTTCTCGCAGGTACTTTTGTTTTCGCTTTATTTGGCCCATTCGATCCATCAACCTTTGCTCGATCTACTTTCCTTGACTTTCGTGGTCTCTGTCGAATCTCCTCCACCAGCACTCGCTTACTGCTGAACCCTTTTTCCAAACTGAAGTTAAGTGGTACATCTTGGTTCTCATAATGCATCACCCTTCTCTGCATATCGATCTTGATGTCGTGGTCAACCAAGAAATCCACTCCCAATATAACTTCATCAACAATCTCCGCCACAACGAATTTGTGTAAAACCATGACCTTCCCAATTAAGACTTCACAGATCACTTCTCCCTGGACTTGGTTATACTCGCCAGTGACCGTACGCAACCTCGCTCCAGGTAACGGTTTTACTCTCCTGTTGACCAAGTCAGATCGGATCAAGGAATGAGATTCGCCCGTAGCTACAGTCAGTATACGCTCCTTGCCATCCACATTGTTGGAGCTATTGGGACCGGTGCTGCAATGTCGTGCAATATGACCTGGGTAGCCGCACTTGAAACATTTAATAACTCCGGCATTTTTCTGTTGTGATCCCTTCAGTGCTTCCAAAATTGTGTCTACCCAATCTGGTCTTTCCACTTCCAAACGATGAGCTTTGGATGCTGGTTTACTCAATAGTGAGGCCGTTTCCTGAGTCAATGGATGTGATACCGTTTCAGCAAATGTCAGTTTTGGGTTTGCGTATGTAGCTCGCTTCGTTTCCACGTCCCGTATGCCATTTATAAAACTCTGGATTTTTACCCTCTCGGTGTATTCCGCGGGTGCGTCCGCATTTGCGAGATGAGCCAACCTTTCAATATCTGAAGCAAACTCTTGCAATGTCTCATTTGCTTTTTGGTAGCGGTTTTGCAACTCAATTTGGAATATCTGTTTTCTATGCTCGCTTCCATAACGTCGTTATACAGCAGCCATCAATGCTTCATAACTGTTACGTTCGTACTCTGGAATCGTCTGTAAGATTTCGGCAGCTGGTCCTTTCAATGCTACGAAGAGTACAGCAACTTTATCTTCAGCATTCCAGTTGTTCACTGTTGCGGTCTTCTCAAATTGTAGCTTAAAGACCTGGAAAGGAACAGAACCGTCAAAGGATGGTGTTTTTACATTTGGATTACTCGTTGAAACTGCTGGACGATTTAGTTGTAACTGCTCAATACGTCCTCTCAAAGCATCCACCTCGGCCTCGATTTTATCCTGTCGACCACTGAAGCCGTCATGAAACTGGGTTAGTTTTTCTTCCATATGCGCTTCCAGTTTAGATGATATACGGACTTCCTGCTCTTCTAGTTGTGTGGAGATCTGAGATGATATCTGTGCTGAAATTTGTGCTGACATTTCCGAAATACGCGTTTCTTGTGCTTCAATTTTTGATGTTATACGTGTATCTTGAGATTCCAGTTGAGATGTTATTTCTGTCTTTTGCGATTCCAATTGGGATGCCAATTGCGACGACATTGATGCTACTGTCGATGTTTGTGCAGATATTGCAGCCAATATCATGTTCAAGACTGTGCTGGTAACAGTCTGCGATGATTCGTTTTTCTCTTCAATTTTTGTTGTCTCCTCGCCATCAAGATGAAAGACATACTCTTCCACATCAATTCCTTCTGCTTCCATTGCCTCTCGTAGCCGTGCCTGAAGTTCAAGTTTAACGCCGCTTGTATTCAATCCGCGGCTCTCCAACACCTTCTTCAGTTGCTGGATCTTCAATTCACTGAACGTCGCCATGTCCTTGTTGTCCTCTGGAATTTATTCAACAATTCCTCTTCTGAAACCAATTGTAACGAATTTGCTGCAAATCCTCTTATTTGCCCTTTTGCCAGGTTCGTATCGCTAAACTGTTGAATATATAACTCCAATATTGAATAATGGAAAAATGGCCTTTATTAAAATACTTCACAATAACACTCAAACTGTGCAACGAATAGCTTAATAACCAAACTGATAGCTTAAATGAAACTGACTTTCAATATAATACTGCTATTGCTCGCTAGATATCGCCTTAGTCGTAACTGCTTGACAACTCAAATCAAACTGAATTACTTCTTACTCGCTTGCGCCGCTTTTATAGTTTACGCTGCATACATCTAGGCTCTTCTATTTCCAGAACTTACCAACTATTAAATTAACTTACCAAAATAAAATAGTGTCCAAAATTCTATATAAAATTTCTTTCCACTTTTGAGTTTCAGTGATTAGCTGTTCATTGATAAGTGTATCAATTGTAGCCTCCTTTTGAATTAGATTGTGTAAAGATCGCCATTGAATATAACATTTAATGCGATCTTGAGTATTTTCGTGCGATGGCAGTTTATCGTATAGCTTCTTGCACACCTGGAATTTCGAATATCCGCAGAACAAATTTTAGGTCGATTTAAAGTATTGGTGCTTAATAGACGACATGGTAGGCAATAAAAAGCATTGCTACTGGCACTCCACACTAACCGGTCACGCTCCACTTTCTCTCCATTTAGCAAAATTCTGTTTAACAACGAGGTAGGAAATGCCTCGTTATGACAATCACGTGAAAAAATAACAGGTCACTTTTGATGACCTCGACGAATTATTTCGTTGACTTCTTCAGATCGCAAAAACTCATTATTCACGGTACCGATATCGAAGTAGTTTAAATAATCTGGATTTTGATACAGAGTTGGTGGTATTGTTGGAAGACTTTTTGAAGATGAACCTTCATCACTGTCACCACGAAAACTTTACAATTTCGGATTCATGTAAACATTAATTTTTGTTTGATGTTTTTATTGTCTGCTCAGGCCCAGGCAAAAAATCATTATCAATATTCGTTGCTTTTGAAAATCGGCTTAAAATTTGCACATGGAACAACTAATGACTCTCCTGAATTTAAAAAAAAAAATGTCTTAGTACCTCTAAATCACGGGCCCCCTGAGAAACACTTTTTTGTTTGATGTTTTTATTGTCTTCTCAGGCCCAGGCAAGAAATCATTATCAATATTCGTTGCTTTTGAAATTCGGCTTAAAATTTGCACATGGAACTACTAAAGACTTTCCTCAATTAAAAAAAAAAATTCTTAGTACCTCTAAATTGCGGACCCCCTGAAAAACACATTTTTGTTTGATGTTTTTATTGTCTCCTCAGGCCCAGGCAAAAAATAATTATCAATGTTCGTTGCTTTTGAGATTCGGCTTAAAATTTGTACATGGACAACTAAAGACTTTCCTGAATTTAAAAAAAATCTCATAGTACCTCTAAATCGCGGGCCCCTGAGAAACACTTTTTGTTTGATGTTTTTATTGTCTCCTCAGGCGCAGGCAAAAACTCATTATCAATATTCGTTGCTTTTGAAATTCGGCTTAAAATTTGCACATGGAACAACTAAAGACTCTCCTGAATTAAAAAAAATGTCTTAGTACCTCTAAATCGCGGGCCTCCTGAGAAACACATTTTTGTTTGATGTTTTTATTGTCTCCTCAGGCCCAGGCAAAAAATCATTATTAATATTCGTTGCTTTTGAAATTTTGCTTAAAATTTGCACGTGGAAGAAATAAAGACTCTCCTGAATTAAAAAAAATGTCTTAGTACCTCTAAATCGCTGAGAAACACCGGGCCCGGGGGGAATCTGACCATACCTGAAATTGACATGACATTAACAAAAATTTTTATATTTAAAAAATTTTCTTACTTTTTTCCACTCAGCAATGGACTTTGTTGGAGGTCCCAACGCATTTAAGTCGGTGCCTAGGGATGTCCAAAACACTGAGAGTACGTCTGGCGCCTGCTTGGATATGTTTTTGGTGATGTCTTCGTTGAGCTTCATCCGTTCAGCCATCAAAGAAAACTGCTCGCGATTTGTGGTGCGACTTCTGTTTAAAAATATCAGTATTACATAAATTTTACCAAAAAATATAATAAATAACTAACCTTTTTGTATGATTTTAATAATCGGGGATTGCCCATATTGCTTTTCTAAATGTATGAAAACATTTATTTGAAGCAATTTTTTAATTTTATAATTTATTTAATAATTTGGGAAAAATTTAAACAACGTGTCATCAGGACGGAAAAGGCGACAGCTGTTTCGATTATACCTTGTAAATCTCTTCAAAGCCTTTTCTCCCGGGAGTGGGAGTCGAACTCGCACTCCTACGATAGTTTTTTGGTTTTTGTTGCTGTTTTCGTTCTATTTATAGAACTACAACGACTTAACCAATTTTGTCTGTTTGTATGATTTTAATAATCGGGGATTGCCCATATTGCTTTTCTAAATGTATGAAAACATTTATTTAAAGCAATTTTTTAATTTTATAATTTATTTAATAATTTGGGAAAAATTTAAACAACGTGACATCAGGACGGACAAGGCGACAGCTGTTTCGATTATACCTTGTAAATCTCTTCAAAGCCTTTTCTCCCGGGAGTGGGAGTCGAACACGCACTCCTACGATAGTTGAAATGGTTGTAAACGCATTCAGCTACGTCATGCCTGTTGTAAAGTTCTTCCCAATTGCCTTCTTTTTTGCATATTTTAATCTTTTACACATTGCATACTTCGTATGCAATTATGTGTTAAAGCTATGCTTGGTACGGCGGTTTTCAAAGAAACTTTGGTTTTTGTTGTTGTTTTCGTTCTATTTATAGAACTACAACGAATTAACCAATTTTGTCTGTTTGTATGATTTAAATAATCGGGGATTGCCCATATTGCTTTTCTAAATGTATGAAAACATTTATTTGAAGCAATTTTTTAATTTTATAATTTATTTAATAATTTGGGAAAAATTTAAACAACGTGACATCAGGACGGACAAGGCGACAGCTGTTTCTATTATACCTTGTAAATCTCTTCAAAGCCTTTTCTCCCGGGAGTGGGAGTCGAACTCGCACTCCTACGATAGTTGAAATGGTTGTAAACGCATTCAGCTACGTCATGCCTGTTGTAAAGTTCTTCCCAATTGCCTTCTTTTTTGCATATTTTAATCTTTTACACATTGCATACTTCGTATGCAATTATGTGTTAAAGCTATGCTTGGTATGGCGGTTTTCAAAGAAACTTTGGTTTTTGTTGCTGTTTTCGTTCTATTTATAGAACTACAACGACTTAACCAATTTTGTCTGTTTGTATGATTTTAATAATCGGGGATTGCCCATATTGCTTTTCTAAATGTATGAAAACATTTATTTAAAGCAATTTTTTAATTTTATAATTTATTTAATAATTTGGGAAAAATTTAAACAACGTGACATCAGGACGGACAAGGCGACAGCTGTTTCGATTATACCTTGTAAATCTCTTCAAAGCCTTTTCTCCCGGGAGTGGGAGTCGAACTCGCACTCCTACGATAGTTGAAATGGTTGTAAACGCATTCAGCTACGTCATGCCTGTTGTAAAGTTCTTCCCAATTGCCTTCTTTTTTGCATATTTTAATCTTTTACACATTGCATACTTCGTATGCAATTATGTGTTAAAGCTATGCTTGGTACGGCGGTTTTCAAAGAAACTTTGGTTTTTGTTGCTGTTTTCGTTCTATTTATAGAACTACAACGAATTAACCAATTTTGTCTGTTTATATGATTTTAATAATCGGGGATTGCCCATATTGCTTTTCTAAATGTATGAAAACATTTATTTGAAGCAATTTTTTAATTTTATAATTTATTTAATAATTTGGGAAAAATTTAAACAACGTGACATCAGGACGGACAAGGCGACAGCTGTTTCGATTATACCTTGTAAATCTCTTCAAAGCCTTTTCTCCCGGGAGTGGGAGTCGAACTCGCACTCCTACGATAAGGTAAATGCACCTATTTACGGCATGTTAAGAGATACCTATAATGAAAGGTGCACTGTGTCTTATCTCCGCTTTATCGAACTTCAAAACTGAATTGTATACATTAACAGATGATTTATTAATAAAATACAGTGCATAAATAAATAATATTTAGTTAAGTTTGTAACATATATTACGTTTTGTAAAATCATATATTGTTCCCATTTCCGGGTTAAAAATTTTCCCTCGTCCTAATTCTGTGGTAAAACGTTCCTATCTCCGTACCATATATTATAGCAGCTATTTGACATCGTCAGAGCAAAAATTCAATAAAAATCTAGACTTTCAGTTATGTTGTTTATTGACACATATTTTCTTGTTACATTAAACATATCTTTGAAATACAAGTTTTACATATTTATATTAATTTATGTCATTTATTAGAAATACTCCTCGTTTATTTATGAGCTGTGGTGGATTAATCTTTCTTATTATTTCTCCAACCTCATAATCCAGAATATGGTCCCTTTCTGGCCAGCGCCAATTGGGACCACTCATTGTCATTGTTTTAATCTGGAACTTAACAGTATCGCCATTAATAACTTTTAGTACCTTGCCCGGAAACTTTTCTCCTTCATATTGAATTACCACATAATCTCCTTGTTTAATGATTTCTTCTGAAAGGGCTCCATTTTTTGTGTTTTTTTAATGTATTTCTCATTCTTCTTTTTCTTTTTTAAAGCCTGTTTCTCACTCTTTGTCTTTTTTTCTTCATCCAAGCGACGTTGATATTCAATATACTCTGAGGCTATCGCTACAGTTGGCGTCAATTTTCTTTTAACGATTTTTTTCTTTGAATCGATTGGCATGGTTTCAGGCCAAAGTAACGCGTTTTTGAAAGGAGTAGGGAACTCATGGTTTTTGTGGGTTTCTTCCTCGTTTAGTGGTTTAGCTGGAGCCGAAATAGAAGCTTTGGAGGTGCTTGGCATTACATCCGTATACCGAGAGGCATACTCAATATTTTGGTCGGTCGTTAAATCTTCAACATGTGAAATATTTTCAAGGTTAGGTTGTTTAACGGAAGTTGGAGTCGAAGTATTCAAGCCGCTTACTTTAGGGGTTTCCACTGTTCCACTGTTGTCACATTACATTCGTCCAAAAAATCTATACTCATGTTCTCAATATCAAATGAAATAAAATCGCCTAACAGATTCGTTATACTTAAATCGTTTATTTGAAAATTACGTTCATCATCTTGATCATTGTTGAGACTTTTCCAAAAATAATATAAATTTTCATCTTTCACATCTCCGTCCCACTGTCCAGGACACACAGTAAATGATTTCAATTTTTCTGGGGAAAGTCTTTCTTCAAACATCTTAACCAACTCTTTCACCTCACTTCCAATCTTTGGTGTATCATTATTTGGATTTTCAACGTTATGAGCAGTGGTTTCATCGGATGTTGTCTCTATGGAGGCTTTCAAAATTTTGTCATAAAGCACCGCATCCGGATTAAAAGGATACAATCCACATGTTTTAAAACCATTTTTTATGATTTCGGGAGTCACTGCCATGTCTAAACACCTTTGAACGATGGGGGCAAAGTCGTCGCGCTTCAATCGCTGTCCATTATTACTGAATCTGCAGCTTTGAATCTCTTTTCTCCATTGATTTTTAAGAGTATGAAATACTGCAACGTCCATTGGCTGCAGTAAGTGGGTAGAGTTGGGAAGGAGTGCCACAAGTATGATTCCATGCTTCTTGCAAAACTCACAAACGTGTAGAGACAGATGAGATGAATGTCCGTCAAGAAACAAAACCACTGGCAGCTTTGTGCCCTCATTAACCAGGAAGGGATAGAATACATTAGCTATATATTCAAAGAAAGTTTCGCTAGTCATCCATCCAGAGTCTGACTTTCCAATGGCCCAATCCGTCGGATATTTTCGCAGTATATTATTTGGAAGTCGTTTGTACGGAAAAATTACAAATGGTGGCATGATATGACCGGATGCGGAAGCACCTATAGAAAGTGTGAGACACTCCTTTTCATCATTTCCTGCTCGAAAATAAACACTTTTAGAGCCCCGTTTAGTCAAAACAGCTTGACCCTTAGGGCAAAGGAAAAAGGCTGACTCGTCACAGTTGAAAATTCTGTCTGGATCCTCTTAAACTTCAAGAGAGTCATTATCCTGAATATACTTATAAACACGACCAAACCAAGCTCTTATAGAAGCTTCTGTTACTGAAGCACGAGAGACTGTCAAGCATTGAGCAACTCGTAGACTTATTGACATATTTCTTTTCAAAAAGTTTTCGTACCATTTCCTACCTGGTATTCCATTTTTAAAATGGTTAGGCCTCTTTATTTCTTTTACAAGACACGCTACGGAATTAATGAGCTGATCTTTTGTGACCGGAAACCTCATCTCGGCTAATTTATGCACCCATTTAACTATCAAACCTTCTTCTTCTTCGGATAATACTGTTGGAGGTCCAGCATATGACTTGGTATACTTGTTGTTTTTTTTGTCCAAGAGGGTCTGATATGGAATATTGTACAGTTTCGATGCTTTATAGCATGTCATTTTAGATGATTTGATGGCCTCATGGGCTAATCTTAATGATTCCTGAGTATATTTCGGCATAGTTTAGCGAAAATGTTTATGTCTCTAAAAAAATACACCTGAAAAAAGATATGTCCCGCAATTACAATATACAACTTCTCAATTGCGTTATATGGCACGGAATTAGAAAAATATATACAAATTAAGAGCCTAATTATGTTGTATGGTTATTTTAAATAAATACTTTTTAAACCTATAGGTTATCGAACTGAATACGTTTTTCAAGTCTCTTTCTTCCCGATGAGTTTGGAAATTCTGTAAATTATCATTAAAATGCCTTTCAAACACGTTTTTTATGTTCGTATTTAACTTCTTGTTCGACTTATTTTAGCTGAGAGTTAAAAACTTTTTACTTTAAAAACAAGAAAAGTCTGCAGAATATATTGGAACGGAATAGCAATTTTGAGATCCTTATTAAGTTTTGTAATATCTCTATTTCAAAAAAAAAATATTTAATTTATTTATTTAAAAAAATAAGCCACAAACAAAAACAGAACAACTTTTCCTATTTCCTTTCTAATAACGCAATTGGCAGCACTTCGAAATACGAGCGCACCTTATTACGTTTTAGTTTAAAACACAGTTTTTCACGTATTTCAATAACAAAAACTAATTTTTCACTACGAAAATAGAAATCTAATACATTTAGTTCTAATTTCATGTGTAAAACATTTTATAAAAACTTACCAGTTTGTTTAAAAAAGCTTATGAAAGTAGCGATGAATCCTTAACTCTTTTACTAAGAAAACCACTGATTTTTGCGTTTATCTTCACTGAATGCCAAATGCCGACTGATAAGTTAAAATATTTTTAAAGCTGAAATGGGCTTATCCCTGTTTTTCTCAGAACTCATAATTTCTTAATTTCACAATAATTTAAAATAAAAATTGTGTTCACAAAGTAAGCCATAGTCTTATTTTTTAAGTAAAGAAATTCGTTAACAAAATAGAACGGAAATATGGACTAGCCCGTAAATAGGTGCATTTACCTTAGTTGAAATGGTTGTAAACGCATTCAGCTACGTCATGCCTGTTGTAAAGTTCTTCCCAATTGCCTTCTTTTTTGCATATTTTAATCTTTTACACATTGCATACTTCGTATGCAATTATGTGTTAAAGCTATGCTTGGTACGGCGGTTTTCAAAGAAACTTTGGTTTTTGTTGCTGTTTTCGTTCTATTTATAGAACTACAACGAATTAACCAATTTTGTCTGTTTGTATGATTTTAATAATCGGGGATTGCCCATATTGCTTTTCTAAATGTATGAAAACATTTATTTGAAGCAATTTTTTAATTTTATAATTTATTTAATAATTTGGGAAAAATTTAAACAACGTGACATCAGGACGGACAAGGCGACAGCTGTTTCGATTATACCTTGTAAATCTCTTCAAAGCGTTTTCTCCCGGGAGTGGGAGTCGAACTCGCACTCCTACGATAGTTGAAATGGTTGTAAACGCATTCAGCTACGTCATGCCTGTTGTAAAGTTCTTCCCAATTGCCTTCTTTTTTGCATATTTTAATCTTTTACACATTGCATACTTCGTATGCAATTATGTGTTAAAGCTATGCTTGGTACGGCGGTTTTCAAAGAAACTTTGGTTTTTGTTGCTGTTTTCGTTCTATTTATAGAACTACAACGAATTAACCAATTTTGTCTGTTTGTATGATTTTAATAATCGGGGATTGCCCATATTGCTTTTCTAAATGTATGAAAACATTTATTTGAAGCAATTTTTTAATTTTATAATTTATTTAATAATTTGGGAAAAATTTAAACAACGTGACATCAGGACGGACAAGGCGACAGCTGTTTCGATTATACCTTGTAAATCTCTTCAAAGCCTTTTCTCCCGGGAGTGGGAGTCGAACTCGCACTCCTACGATAGTTGAAATGGCTGTAAACGCATTCAGCTACGTCATGCCTGTTGTAAAGTTCTTCCCAATTGCCTTCTTTTTTGCATATTTTAATCTTTTACACATTGCATACTTCGTATGCAATTATGTGTTAAAGCTATGCTTGGTACGGCGGTTACAACGGGCATGACGTAGCTGAATGCGTTTACAACCATTTCAACTATCGTAGGAGTGCGAGTTCGACTCCCACTCCCGGGAGAAAAGGCTTTGAAGAGATTTACAAGGTATAATCGAAACAGCTGTCGCCTTGTCCGTCCTGATGTCACGTTGTTTAAATTTTTCCCAAATTATTAAATAAATTATAAAATTAAAAAATTGCTTCAAATAAATGTTTTCATACATTTAGAAAAGCAATATGGGCAATCCCCGATTATTAAAATCATACAAACAGACAAAATTGGTTAATTCGTTGTAGTTCTATAAATAGAACGAAAACAGCAACAAAAACCAAAGTTTCTTTGAAAACCGCCGTACCAAGCATAGCTTTAACACATAATTGCATACGAAGTATGCAATGTGTAAAAGATTAAAATATGCAAAAAAGAAGGCAATTGGGAAGAACTTTACAACAGGCATGACGTAGCTGAATGCGTTTACAACCATTTGAACTATCGTAGGAGTGCGAGTTCGACTCCCACTCCCGGGAGAATAGGCTTTGAAGAGATTTACAAGGTATAATCGAAACAGCTGTCGCCTTGTCCGTCCTGATGTCACGTTGTTTAAATTTTTCCCAAATTATTAAATAAATTAAAAAATTGCTTCAAATAAATGTTTTCATACATTTAGAAAAGCAATATGGGCAATCCCCGATTATTAAAATCATACAAACAGACAAAATTGGTTAATTCGTTGTAGTTCTATAAATAGAACGAAAACAGCAACAAAAACCAAAGTTTCTTTGAAAACCGCCATACCAAGCATAGCTTTAACACATAATTGCATACGAAGTATGCAATGTGTAAAAGATTAAAACATGCAAAAAAGAAGGTAATTGGGAAGAACTTTACAACAGGCATGACGTAGCTGAATGCGTTTACAACCATTTCAACTATCGTAGGAGTGCGAGTTCGACTCCCACTCCCGGGAGAAAAGGCTTTGAAGAGATTTACAAGGTATAATCGAAACAGCTGTCGCCTTGTCCGTCCTGATGTCACGTTGTTTAAATTTTTCCCAAATTATTAAATAAATTAAAAAATTGCTTCAAATAAATGTTTTCATACATTTAGAAAAGCAATATGGGCAATCCCCGATTATTAAAATCATACAAACAGACAAAATTGGTTAATTCGTTGTAGTTCTATAAATAGAACGAAAACAGCAACAAAAACCAAAGTTTCTTTGAAAACCGCCGTACCAAGCATAGCTTTAACACATAATTGCATACGAAGTATGCAATATGTAAAAGATTAAAATATGCAAAAAAGAAAGCAATTGGGAAGAACTTTACAACAGGCATGACGTAGCTGAATGCGTTTACAACCATTTCAACTATCGTAGGAGTGCGAGTTCGACTCCCACTCCCGGGAGAAAAGGCTTTGAAGAGATTTACAAGGTATAATCGAAACAGCTGTCGCCTTGTCCGTCCTGATGTCACGTTGTTTAAATTTTTCCCAAATTATTAAATAAATTATAAAATTAAAAAATTGCTTCAAATAAATGTTTTCATACATTTAGAAAAGCAATATGGGCAATCCCCGATTATTAAAATCATACAAGCAGACAAAATTGGTTAAATCGTTGTAGTTCTATAAATAGAACGAAAACAGCAACAAAAACCAAAGTTTCTTTGAAAACCGCCGTACCAAGCATAGCTTTAACACATAATTGCATACGAAGTATGCAATGTGTAAAAGATTAAAATATGCAAAAAAGAAGGCAATTGGGAAGAACTTTACAACAGGCATGACGTAGCTGAATGCGTTTACAACCATTTCAACTATAGTAGGAGTGCGAGTTCGACTCCCACTCCCGGGAGAAAAGGCTTTGAAGAGATTTACAAGGTATAATCGAAACAGCTGTCGCCTTGTCCGTCCTGATGTCACGTTGTTTAAATTTTTCACAAATTATTAAATAAATTATAAAATTAAAAAATTGCTTCAAATAAATGTTTTCATACATTTAGAAAAGCAATATGGGCAATCCCCGATTATTAAAATCATACAAACAGACAAAATTGGTTAATTCGTTGTAGTTCTATAAATAGAACGAAAACAGCAACAAAAACCAAAGTTTCTTTGAAAACCGCCGTACCAAGCATAGCTTTAACACATAATTGCATACGAAGTATGCAATGTGTAAAAGATTAAAATATGCAAAAAAGAAGGCAATTGGGAAGAACTTTACAACAGGCATGACGTAGCTGAATGCGTTTACAACCATTTGAACTATCGTAGGAGTGCGAGTTCGACTCCCACTCCCGGGAGAAAAGGCTTTGAAGAGATTTACAAGGTATAATCGAAACAGCTGTCGCCTTGTCCGTCCTGATGTCACGTTGTTTAAATTTTTCCCAAATTATTAAATAAATTATAAAATTAAAAAATTGCTTCAAATAAATGTTTTCATACATTTAGAAAAGCAATATGGGCAATCCCCGATTATTAAAATCATACAAACAGACAAAATTGGTTAATTCGTTGTAGTTCTATAAATAGAACGAAAACAGCAACAAAAACCAAAGTTTCTTTGAAAACCGCCGTACCAAGCATAGCTTTAACACATAATTGCATACGAAGTATGCAATGTGTAAAAGATTAAAATATGCAAAAAAGAAGGCAATTGGGAAGAACTTTACAACAGGCATGACGTAGCTTAATGCGTTTACAACCATTTGAACTATCGTAGGAGTGCGAGTTCGACTCCCACTCCCGGGAGAATAGGCTTTGAAGAGATTTACAAGGTATAATCGAAACAGCTGTCGCCTTGTCCGTCCTGATGTCACGTTGTTTAAATTTTTCCCAAATTATTAAATAAATTAAAAAATTGCTTCAAATAAATGTTTTCATACATTTAGAAAAGCAATATGGGCAATCCCCGATTATTAAAATCATATAAACAGACAAAATTGGTTAATTCGTTGTAGTTCTATAAATAGAACGAAAACAGCAACAAAAACCAAAGTTTCTTTGAAAACCGCCGTACCAAGCATAGCTTTAACACATAATTGCATACGAAGTATGCAATGTGTAAAAGATTAAAATATGCAAAAAAGAAGGCAATTGGGAAGAACTTTACAACAGGCATGACGTAGCTGAATGCGTTTACAACCATTTCAACTATCGTAGGAGTGCGAGTTCGACTCCCACTCCCGGGAGAAAAGGCTTTGAAGAGATTTACAAGGTATAATCGAAACAGCTGTCGTCTTGTCCGTCCTGATGTCACGTTGTTTAAATTTTTCCCAAATTATTAAATAAATTATATAATTAAAAAATTGCTTTAAATAAATGTTTTCATACATTTAGAAAAGCAATATGGGCAATCCCCGATTATTAAAATCATACAAACAGACAAAATTGGTTAAGTCGTTGTAGTTCTATAAATAGAACGAAAACAGCAACAAAAACCAAAGTTTCTTTGAAAACCGCCATACCAAGCATAGCTTTAACACATAATTGCATACGAAGTATGCAATGTGTAAAAGATTAAAATATGCAAAAAAGAAGGCAATTGGGAAGAACTTTACAACAGGCATGACGTAGCTGAATGCGTTTACAACCATTTCAACTATCGTAGGAGTGCGAGTTCGACTCCCACTCCCGGGAGAAAAGGCTTTGAAGAGATTTACAAGGTATAATAGAAACAGCTGTCGCCTTGTCCGTCCTGATGTCACGTTGTTTAAATTTTTCCCAAATTATTAAATAAATTAAAAAATTGCTTCAAATAAATGTTTTCATACATTTAGAAAAGCAATATGGGCAATCCCCGATTATTAAAATCATACAAACAGACAAAATTGGTTAATTCGTTGTAGTTCTATAAATAGAACGAAAACAGCAACAAAAACCAAAGTTTCTTTGAAAACCGCCATACCAAGCATAGCTTTAACACATAATTGCATACGAAGTATGCAATGTGTAAAAGATTAAAACATGCAAAAAAGAAGGTAATTGGGAAGAACTTACAACTGGCATGACGTAGCTGAATGCGTTTACAACCATTTCAACTATCGTAGGAGTGCGAATTCGACTCCCACTCCCGGGAGAAAAGGCTTTGAAGAGATTTACAAGGTATAATCGAAACAGCTGTCGCCTTGTCCGTCCTGATGTCACGATGTTTAAATTTTTCCCAAATTATTAAATAAATTATAAAATTAAAAAATTGCTTCAAATAAATGTTTTCATACATTTAGAAAAGCAATATGGGCAATCCCCGATTATTAAAATCATACAAACAGACAAAATTGGTTAATTCGTTGTAGTTCTATAAATAGAACGAAAACAGCAACAAAAACCAAAGTTTCTTTGAAAACCGCCGTACCAAGCATAGCTTTAACACATAATTGCATACGAAGTATGCAATGTGTAAAAGATTAAAATATGCAAAAAAGAAGGCAATTGGGAAGAACTTTACAACAGGCATGACGTAGCTGAATACGTTTACAACCATTTCAACTATCGTAGGAGTGCGAGTTCGACTCCCACTCCCGGGAGAAAAGGCTTTGAAGAGATTTACAAGGTATAATCGAAACAGCTGTCGCCTTGTCCGACCTGATGTCACGTTGTTTAAATTTTTCCCAAATTATTAAATAAATTATAAAATTAAAAAATTGCTTCAAATAAATGTTTTCATACATTTAGAAAAGCAATATGGGCAATCCCCGATTATGAAAATCATACAAACAGACAAAATTGGTTAATTCGTTGTAGTTCTATAAATAGAACGAAAACAGCAACAAAAACCAAAGTTTCTTTGAAAACCGCCGTACCAAGCATAGCTTTAACACATAATTGCATACGAAGTATGCAATGTGTAAAAGATTAAAATATGCAAAAAAGAAAGCAATTGGGAAGAACTTTACAACAGGCATGACGTAGCTGAATGCGTTTACAACCATTTCAACTATCGTAGGAGTGCGAGTTCGACTCCCACTCCCGGGAGAAAAGGCTTTGAAGAGATTTACAAGGTATAATCGAAACAGCTGTCGCCTTGTCCGTCCTGATGTCACGTTGTTTAAATTTTTCCCAAATTATTAAATAAATTATAAAATTAAAAAATTGCTTCAAATAAATGTTTTCATACATTTAGAAAAGCAATATGGGCAATCCCCGATTATTAAAATCATACAAGCAGACAAAATTGGTTAAATCGTTGTAGTTCTATAAATAGAACGAAAACAGCAACAAAAACCAAAGTTTCTTTGAAAACCGCCGTACCAAGCATAGCTTTAACACATAATTGCATACGAAGTATGCAATGTGTAAAAGATTAAAATATGCAAAAAAGAAGGCAATTGGGAAGAACTTTACAACAGGCATGACGTAGCTGAATACGTTTACAACCATTTCAACTATCGTAGGAGTGCGAGTTCGACTCCCACTCCCGGGAGAAAAGGCTTTGAAGAGATTTACAAGGTATAATCGAAACAGCTGTCGCCTTGTCCGACCTGATGTCACGTTGTTTAAATTTTTCCCAAATTATTAAATAAATTATAAAATTAAAAAATTGCTTCAAATAAATGTTTTCATACATTTAGAAAAGCAATATGGGCAATCCCCGATTATGAAAATCATACAAACAGACAAAATTGGTTAATTCGTTGTAGTTCTATAAATAGAACGAAAACAGCAACAAAAACCAAAGTTTCTTTGAAAACCGCCGTACCAAGCATAGCTTTAACACATAATTGCATACGAAGTATGCAATGTGTAAAAGATTAAAATATGCAAAAAAGAAAGCAATTGGGAAGAACTTTACAACAGGCATGACGTAGCTGAATGCGTTTACAACCATTTCAACTATCGTAGGAGTGCGAGTTCGACTCCCACTCCCGGGAGAAAAGGCTTTGAAGAGATTTACAAGGTATAATCGAAACAGCTGTCGCCTTGTCCGTCCTGATGTCACGTTGTTTAAATTTTTCCCAAATTATTAAATAAATTATAAAATTAAAAAATTGCTTCAAATAAATGTTTTCATACATTTAGAAAAGCAATATGGGCAATCCCCGATTATTAAAATCATACAAGCAGACAAAATTGGTTAAATCGTTGTAGTTCTATAAATAGAACGAAAACAGCAACAAAAACCAAAGTTTCTTTGAAAACCGCCGTACCAAGCATAGCTTTAACACATAATTCCATACGAAGTATGCAATGTGTAAAAGATTAAAATATGCAAAAAAGAAGGCAATTGGGAAGAACTTTACAACAGGCATGACGTAGCTGAATGCGTTTACAACCATTTCAACTATCGTAGGAGTGCGAGTTCGACTCCCACTCCCGGGAGAAAAGGCTTTGAAGAGATTTACAAGGTATAATCGAAACAGCTGTCGCCTTGTCCGTCCTGATGTCACGTTGTTTAAATTTTTCCCAAATTATTAAAAAAAAAAAACTAACCTTTTATTGATTCTATTTTAACTTTATTGCGCGTTATGTAAAATTTTTCTTTTCAATTCGCAACAGCTTTTTAGCGAATGACACTTAGAACAAATGACAGCTATTGCGTTTCTATTGCGGTTATCGGAATGCGGGGAATCGCCGAACTGCTTTATCTACAAAATTTTATTGGCGAGCTGAATTGTCGATCGATTATGAGAATATAAGTAGGCCGATTTTGTAACAAATTTAAACGACATTTCTTTTTGTTTTCTCTGTTTAGCAATTTTCTTTGTTGTTATGCGATTCTGTAACATTTTAGATAATACTTGAACTTGCTTATTGGCAACAATATCAATCAGCTGATTTTCTTTGTTTATTTTTGTGGCTAGCCTAAAGACATTTCATTTTGTGTTGTTAATGACATTTGTATTGTTTACTCAGTTTTGATAATCTAAAATAAATAATTACAAATTTTGTGAATATTGTGAAAAATGGCATTCGAGTATATTAGATTGCATCTGTCCCGTAATGAGCAACTAAATATGCCTACTGTTGACCCGCGCCGGCTCCGGGAAGTTGATGATCCATTCGACTTAACTTCAACGGAGTTCCGTAAATTGTATAGATTGAGTCCCGGTATAGCTAAGGATATAATGTCGCATCTGAATATACAGTTAAAAGGAACAAGAATAACAGCGCTATCACCCGATAAGCAGGTACATAGGTCCTATAGGCTATAAACTAATTTTTATACATGCATTATATGTGATATTTAAAATGGTGATAGGTTCTAGCAGTGTCAAGGTTTTATGCCACTGGATGCTACCAGCGCCCGGTGGGAGAGCAGTGGGGAATTTCCATGAGCCAAACCTCAATAAGCCGTTGCGTACATCGTGTGACTGATGCAATAAACAATTCGCTGTTTTTCAATCACATAAAATTCCCTATGACCCAAATAGAGCGCCAGGCGGCAAAGGAATTTTTTGCATCAGCGCCTTCACCATTTGTACCGGGCACTATCGGTGCAATCGATTTCACTCACGTGTCAATTTTGGGTCCAAAGGATAATGAATCGAATTACGTCAATCATCATGGGTAACATTCGATCAACGTGCAAATGGTAAGAACAACACACTTAACCGAAAGAACTTTATTAATAGTGTCTGCTTGTTAAAATTTGCAGATATGCGATCCCCACCTTAGAAATTTAAACGTGAATGCGAAATTTCCTGGAGCAAGACATGACTCGTTTATTTGGACCTCCTCTGCAGTGCATCGGGTATTGCAACGCTCATACGAAAATGGAAATTTAAACACGTTTTTGATAGGTAAGTTGTTTAATTCCGTTTGACTGTGCAATATCAAAAGCACCAAATTACAGGCGATTCTGGACATCCGTTGGAGCCATGGCTGATGACACCTCTACCAAACGAGACTAAAGGAACGCCTAACTTTCGGTACAACGAGGCGCTGTGCAAAGCACGCAATCCTATCGAGGGACTCTTTGGCGTCCTTAAAAGTACATGGCGGTGTTTATACCGCCAAAGAGTACTCCTCTATAAGCCTAGTTTTGCCGGAAAAATAGTTAACGCGTGCGCAACATTGCATAATATACAGCTAAGCGATCAGACACCCGACTTCGACGATAAGATTGTTTATGATCCCGAAATACAAATACAAGTTGGTTCCGATGATGGTGTGCCAAGTTCAATTGCAAAACGTGT
Organism: Eurosta solidaginis; assembly: GCF_040869045.1. NCBI lineage: Eukaryota > Metazoa > Arthropoda > Insecta > Diptera > Tephritidae > Eurosta > Eurosta solidaginis. The sequence continues at coordinate 168,036,144 of NC_090319.1, read as the reverse complement.
CGAACAACGGATAATTGCACAACTTTTTTTTATAAGTAATATTATTTTTACACATGCTGGATATTGTCCAAGGATTCCCAATGTTTTCCCTTTACTATTAAAAAGACCTTAAAAACAATGGATTTGTCAGTGTGAAAACTTTCGAAAAACTTTTTGAGCAAAATAAAAGTTGGCTTTCGAATTTCGATTTTCTTGAAAAGCCTTTATGGAAATATGTTAATCTTTAAAAACTTCATTTCGGGTATAAAAATATTCAAAACTATATAACCTGCAACATTATGTCCGTTTCGAAAATAAAATACAAATGTAGATAAAAACTTTAATTTCATCGAAATTGCGAAAAAATCATTTATTGCCACAATTAGTGTTGGCTCATTCCATTTCAAGACACCCGGTCCGCGTAGGACATGATTTTTAATTTGATGAAATTTTAATATGTTGTTCTTTGGTCAAAATAATGAAACACGTGTATGTCTTTTTTCCTCAAAAAAAATTTGTTTGGGGATTTATCGGCAATTGAATTCCATGCAGAAAATGCAGTCGGTATTTTATTCACCTATTTTTTCAACTGTCAATAACTTTGTCAAAAATTAACCGATTCTCATGATTTTTTCTTTGAAATGTTCGTTATTATATTTACTTTTATATAACTTTATAAACAATAGCATATAGTGTAAAAAAAGTTTGTTTAGTATTTAGTAAAAATTTATGACTTTTTTCAAAAATTAATTCTCAAAAAACCTTACTTTTTCTATATTGAGTGAACAGTTCATATTTCAACTTGGCTAAATGCCTATTAGCCGAAACTTGTTGTTTTCCAGATATGAAATTTTGAATATTAAACTTTTTTTTCGCCATATATGTATTTATGCAATTTCGAAAACAACGAGCGTTGGCCAAATATTTACCCAAGTTTAAATATGAACTGTTCACTCAATATAGAAAGTTTAAGCAAAAAAAAGATAACGTTTTTTGAGAAACGAATTTTTGAAAAAAGTCATACATTTTTACTAAATACTAAACAAACTTTTTTTTACACTATATGCTATTGTTTATAAAGATATATAAAATTAAATATAATAACGAACATTTCAAAGAAAAAATCATGAGAATCGGTTAATTTTTGACAAAGTTATTGACAGTTGAAAAAATAGGTGAATAAAATATCGACTGCATTTTATGGAATTCAATTGCCGATAAATCCGAAAGAAAATTTTTTGAGGAAAAAAAATACACGTGTTTCATTATTTTGACCAAAGAACAACATATTAAAATTTCATCAAAATCAAAAATCATCACCTGCGCGGACCGGGTGTCTTGAAATGGAATGAGCATGTTTGAATAATTCTGCATACAGGAAAAGCAAATATATCTGAAAACTTTTAAAACCACTGATCCCGCTTTTCAAAATAAAAGCAAGAAAAAAATGATTCAGAAACATTTCTTTATTTTTAAAGTTTTATATTAAAAAAAATGTTTAATTTCGAAAACACCTAAAACTAAAAAATATATTGCTCAAATAGAATTGCACTTTTCGTCAGGTAAAGGCTTTCGAAAACTAAAAAGTGTACAAGAAAAAATTTTTATTTCAAAAACGTAAAACTAGATATACAAGAGTCGAACATATTGCGCTTCAAAGGCAAGTTAAACTACTGAACAATTGGTCATTTCAACACTTTTTTCAAAAACTTTTTGAGCAAAATAAATGGCTTTGGAATTTCGATTTTCTTTAGGATCAAAGCCTTTATGGAAAACAAAACCTTTAAAAATGTCATTTTAATTATAAAATAGTTCAATTCAATATATAATATGCGACATTGCAATTTACTACATTCGAAGAGATGTGTTATATCATGATTTTACTATAGGAATATAGTAGAGTTACAAATACGTTCCGAGTTTTATGAAGCACATGAAATTCGAACTCCTAGAGCAAATGCAATATTCTTAATCAATCGTTTAAAATCAACACATAATTTTCAAGAATAACACATTTATAAAAATGTATACATACTAACAAACGTAAATACAGATAATACATAGTTTATTTAGAAATACGAATAATATTTCAGTCATGTTTTAAGATAACGATAATTAACATTAATTTGAATAAACAAATCAAATGCAATACACCACACCGTACACAGAAACTTATATATATTAAAATTACAAAAAAAAAACATTGTAATTAATTTGTAAAAATAAAATTTGTGATAGAATTCAGTAAAAAAATATATATGTATGTAAGAAATTTTACAAAATAAAAGGATAAAAAAAAAATTTTGAGATAATAAGCTGGAAACAGGCATAGTTTGGCATTGCATAAGTGACATTAAAAGTCTTCATTTATCAGTAATCTATCATGATGTAAAGTTTGAGTGGCAATTTGTGCTATGTATGTATCTCGGAAATGGCTGAGCACATAAAAAAACGTATTATGTAAATCCGTACTTAAGACGCGCAAAATTTATTTATTTTACTTTAAATGCCACTTATACAATGCCAAATTTTATTTGTAAAAATGACTAAAATAATGGCTGACATATAATTTGAAAAAAAAGAATAGTTATTTAAAAATATAATACATCAAATTTAAGCCTAAATATTTTTAAATAACTGTTCTTTTTTTCAAATTATGTGTCAACCATTATTTTAGTCATTTTTACAAATAAAATTTTCTTGTAATATATGTTGGAGAATAATTACATTTGTATTACATTTTACTTTAAAAAATTTTCTTGTTGTTTCTGTTGGAGAAGTATTACATTTGTATTACATTTTACTTTAAAAAATTTTCTTGTAATTTCTGTTGGAGAAGTATAACATTTGTATTACATTTTACTTTAATAAAAGACAAATGAAAATCATTGCACAAAAAGGTCAAAACAAAAGCAATTAAAAGGGTGAAGTGTAGTAGAACGAAGAACCTCAGTACAATGAAAAGTGTACTCAAATAGTAGGAGATCCAGATATACAACGACCTTGACCCATCTGCTCAATGAACGAAATGTACTGTATATGCATTTTGGAATGCATGCAAATATTTTGAGGGTTGGTTGCCTGGAAATATCCTTGCAATGATACTTTAAATTATTTTCTCTAAAGGACATTTTTTCGAATAATGCAACCATTTGCGTAAGGAACAAATTATACAGTAATAATATCCTCTATACAGTGAAATAAAATTTATTTATTAAACCCTTCGTATTCCATAGGTTTTATAATTTCGATTGGTGTATAATTTGTTCATTAAGTAAATGGGTACAAAATTTTAAGCAATAATGCACTTTTAAAAAATTAATTGAAAAAATCCTTGTTAAGAGATTTTCAGGCAACCCACGTGCAAAATATTTTATTGCATGCCAAAATGCATAAAAAGTGAATTTTGGTCATTAAGCAAAACGGTGTATTGCCGGAAATTAGACTAAATCTTTGAAGTTTCAAAATCTGTGGAGATAGTAGTCCTTTATTATTTTTTGTGAGAATCAGAAGGGTTATTTTAAGTATTTCTAGGTATTCTGAAAATCAGTGAGACAACTACATCATGAACCTGATGATACCGTACATCCTGTATCATTAATTTTTAAACTTAGTAATATGCATTACAAACGACTGAAAATTTAACTTAATAAAATTTAAATATTACCCGTTCGCTTGCTTTTGTTTCGAATTGCGTGCAATGCCTTTCATAAAATAAAATAAAAATGGACTTATACAACATATTGATTAATATTTAAGTTATTGTTACAGTTTAGAAGGATACGGTGGTTTTAAAAAAACCATCACTTGAAGCCAAATTTCCGAAATTTTTAGTATGCAAAAAAAAGTTTTTTACAAACTAAGTATCTACTGCGGAGGACCAAAAGAATATGTAAATTGCGTGAAAACATTCGCACAGGTTTTCACCCCCTCGCTAAATGCTACCATTGCGCATTGCGTCTGCCATTTTTTCTGTGGCAGCAGCCATTCTATTTATTGCCTCAATCTGGTTCTGCGAGGACTCTACATGCATCTAATAAAAGAAACAATTTTTGCAATGAAATGTAGTGTTTTACCATATGCGTGTATACCCTTTGTATTTCGGCTTGTGTTTCGGCAATCTTTAAAAATGTTGTTGTGATGGGTGATTCTTCAGACCGCTTCCTCTTACTTCCCCTACGTGGTGTACGGTTTGGGGTTTTTGGAGTTTCGCACCGTCATTCCGATTCGCCTTCGGGCAGATTTAATGACGGTAATTCAGAGGTCTCCTCGTCATCTACGACCAGTTGAAAATCTTCATCGTGTTCCATGAACAATTGCAGATCCTATAAACGCATGATTAAAAGGAAATTTGATGAGCACATAAAAGATGATACAAAACGAATTACTTCTTGCATGGGAATATTCTCGTTAACATCTGACTCTCCTTCCATGTAGGTGATCCCTACTAAATCTATGACTTTTTTCTTCAAGTTGGTAAGAGGAGTTTGTTGAAGGGGTCTGTTTCCAGTCATATTCTGTTCCTTCTTCAGATCGTGCACATGAGTAGATGTGCGAATTTTTAAATCCCGCCAGACCTATATAGAAAAAGATATTTTTATATTTTATTTGTTACAAGCGGACCCCACATACTCTGTTTTGTTATGCCCGAGCTTTGGCTTTAGTTTATTTAACAATTTCAAATGTATATACAGAACTAAATTTTTAATTTCCACTTTCGGGTTTTGGTAACGAGGTCAAAACACATCTTTTGATACCTCTCTCCCGACATTTTTAGACGTGTCTTAGCAGTTGTAAGCTAATGGAAAGAAAGAGCTATGCCATGACGAAAGAAATGTTTCAACTACATTTTACTAATAATGGTTTCACAGGGCAGAAAAAGTGACATTTTTACCTTTTTAAAATCGGACATTTTAAAAACAAACGCAAAAGTATTTCGAAGTTTTTCCTCTATTGTCCAAACGAACACGAAAAGGAGGGGACAAAAAAGCGCCTTTCTTGTTTGAAAATAAATCAAGATAAACTTATATTTTGCCACTGCTCAACCGTCTTTACCGGTCCACTTTTTTTTGTTCTCCAACTTTCCATGCAATTTTTGGAACTTTCCGCTGGCAAGATTCGGGGTGGAAATAAAAAAATCGAGCATTGCACTCAACTGCTCACCCGAAGCACGACTCCTTTTTGCTTTATCACACATCCTAGTAAAATACAAATAGTTTAAACACTTTCAGTTAGCAAAATATGCACTGCACTATGTACTTACGTTTAATTTATATAATAATAACCGCGATCAAAATTCCCCGAATTATTTCCACTTTTGTAAAAATAATTCTGCGCGCACAAACTTACTTTTGACATTTCCTCTTTGTGTTTTTCGCATTTTTTCGCCGGAGATGCCACATATCATTACTTTGAACAATCAGCCATTGTTTATACCGAGTTACAGAATCAATGAATTGTTAGTGCAAACGGCAAAAGCTTTTGACTAAGCTAACAAGTTTTCTTATTGTTAAGAGTTACAGAATCGGCCTACAGATCTTCTCAATTCGATTCGCATTCACCGCGGATAACATTCGTCGGATACCGTAATAGGGGTGATTGTGACTTTTTGCAGCGGTTATATTCATAGTCACGTTTGCATGGACGTGATGAACTTTTGTGACCAAATTTTCCTTTTCGTTCCTATTAATGTGATCGTGCATTCCGCTCCCACTTATAGGATGTGAGCATAGCACTGTTCTGCTCACACACGTCACAATGCTCGTCAAATGGCGGTCATTTCTTCGGTCATTTCACTCTACAGTTTCGAGCCTTTTGACAATAAATTTTACTGCGGTTTTACCATTTATATAACCGCCATATAACTTGAATTTTACCTGCCGATTTACTTTACCTGGAGCAGCCACATGAATAAAATATCAACCAAAAAATTAAATTTTCAATATTTATTTTTAATTATAATAGCAAAACATAACATATAATATAAACATTTATCCCGGTTTTGCATCTTGGAGCCTCATATGTACATGAAATTGCAACTTAAATTAAAACATTTAATATAAAAAAAAAAGTAAGTACATTAGTAATTACATACAAAATACATATATTAATTGTTTTGAGCTATATTGCTGCAGCTGCTAACTTTATATTTGGACAATTCAGAAGTGTGTTATATTCGTGCAAAATTTGAGTTGTTTCCATGGTTTCGAACATAAAATTTGATTATTTGAATCTACCTAACTCTGCAACTTAAAGCTAAGTAGAAATTTAGATTAGATTTTCTCAGATCAAGAATATTCAAAGGTGTCGATGAATCCGATTGCTGTGAAATGAAATGCTAATCAAAGAGTTTCTGTTGAATACCCAGAAACCTGGGCATCCCAACAGACATCTGATTGATGAGCCAACACCGCCCAGGGGCTTAAGGACTCACCTCCGTAAGCACTATGAGGAAATACGGCACCTGAGAACACAGCCGTATGAAGCCAAAAAACATAAGCAGGTCCTTGGTAAACTCCATAAACAGGCGTCGGACCTCTATGTCAGGAATTTCCCGGTGAATCCAGTACTCAAGAACAATTCCCTAAACTTGCAGAAGAGGAACGCACACTCCCTAGGCAAACGCGAGTCACTTTAGCCCAACTTCGATCTGGATACTGTAAGAGGTTAAACCCGTATCTATCCAGAATCAACGCCGACAAACAAAATGTCCCTGCTTGCACTGTGTCCCCACATGACACCAACCATCTCTTTAACTGTATTGTGGAATAAACGTCTCTAACACCCCTCTCATTATGGTCCATCTCTGTTGAAACAGCAAGTTCCTTGGACTCCCGTTAGAAGACATTGATGACAATTTGTGATCGGTCAGACCAATTGGATGGGGCGAAGCACTGCTACAACAACATCTAGGGAACGATTAATATGATCACATTAACGCTTCTAAGCTATCCCGCCCCACCCCACGAGGAACTTGGGGTCGGCAGAGCCTCGCCTACTAAATAAGTGTGTTATACATTCATATTTGTAACAGGATTCCCCTCGCGTAGATGAGGTTGACAATTGGGTTGCGGAAGCTCTGAACCTATAAAGCTTTGTCGCTTATCAACCCCTTGAGTCCCTCGTTTGCTTTGGTGTACAAACATGTTTTGACTGTTTTGTTATAGAGCTGAGCTACATTACACTGAACGAGTCCGCGGCGACGTTACTGATCAGTTAACGCCTTACAGGTAGTTCGCAAAAGAAACAGCATATACGATCAGAAGGCACTCGAAGACGATGCCTCAAAACTAACAACCAAAAGCAATAATTATCATTTCACTGAGACAAATTTTATAGTGTTTTCTTTCGAAGTTGGACACAATCTTTTCATTATATTACTTAACAATTTAAGATTAGACATTCTTTTCAATTTGTATTTTGGCTACCAGCAACAACAGAATCATGTTTAATTGTATGCCGCACAATCATTATAGCATCATGTAACGAAGCTCAGTTTCTTCCAAAAATTGTTCGGCAACGCCACGAAAAATCAATGTGCATGTTCTAGCATTAACGCAACTTTAAATAATTATAAACTATGAAAATAAAATAAATGTCAAACCCACTATCAAACCTTGGAAAATGTTGAAACATTCACCAACAACTTGACGTTCTTCAAAGAAATCACGTTCACCCAAAACACTTGAATTAACATCATTAGCTGTAGTCATAACAGTACCACCACAAGCTTTCATTGTACGTTTCAAATCTTCTTCTGGTACACGAACACAACAGAAATATCACAATCTGCAAAATACTGTGTACCAACATCACCAATTGGTAGTTTAGATAGCACAACATTGGCGCCTTACCTAGCTAGTTTATTGTACAGAATACGCCATTCAGCATCAACAATTTTCTGATACTCTTGAACATTATCAACACGTACTTCAGCATTACCACGCTCAGCCTTGAATTCCAATTCTATATTTAATAATGCGATTTTATATTTTTTGTATGACGTTGTCCATCAAAGAAAAGTACAGCGTCCACAGCCATTTTAGAAAAGAAATCTTTTTGTTGATGAATAAGTTTGGAGGACATTGCTGTGGCAGCGCATTTTTTCAATAACGCACGTTGTTGTTGCTTTGATTGGCGCTTGGACATGTACAGCCATGTAATATTTTGGTCATGCATAATTGTAATGCTTTACGTATAGCTTTAATGATGACGTGCATGCACGCCTGCCACAACATATGGCTTAACTTGTTTTAAGATTTCACCTGCTTAAAGTACTACTGAAGTGGTGCCATCGCCGACCTGATAAGATAACATTTTTTATTTTACACATTCCAATATAACAAAAAACTTACCCAGCATCTTGATATTTGGCGATGTCGACTAGAGTTTTACGGCTGGATGCACAATATCCAATAGTTTCATAATGGCAGCACCTTCATTTGAAATTGTGGCCTTACCACTGGAATCAACAATATGCTTGTCCATACTGCGTGGCTCCAATATAGTGCGTACAGCGTCCACAATTGATTTCGAGGCATTGATGTTGGATATGAGTTGAGGTTTACCTTGAGAGCTATCGGTACCCAAACATTTTTTACACAAAAACTCATATGTACCCAATACAAGTTCAGGACGTTATATTTATCGACACACTGTCCGGTGTGGCGCAATTGTTGGAAATATTCAGTTGGCACTGTTGAGAAAAAGTATAAGTCAATGAACACAAGTAAAAGTGAACGATTTTTTTTTTACCATATGTTGTTACTTTTCACAAAGACATTGGAAACGACGACCAGCATCTACAAATTGTATATGAGCCTTGCAATGATTACATCTAATTAGACCCAATTCACCAAAATTTACAATAGGTGGCTCATATTCACGCTCACCCGTGCGTGCCATTGGTGAGACGGTAAGTGTAATGGGCAAAGCTGTTGTTTTTAATAAATCAGCTGTTGCAGGTATGCAATACAAAGGGGACCTGCAAACGAGAAAGATCAATGTAATTGCCAAAGAAAATATTAATTTCGAATATCAGCACCTAACGTAACGTGGCGAGGAGTTACCCTGATATTGTACCACATATTTTGTGGTCACCAATGGTGGTAATAAACACTGTTCATTAGTAATAAAAGCACCACCAGCGCTATTTTGTTTTTCAATGAGAACGCTTATCGGATTTGGCATCTGATCGAGATCTAAACGGCGTTGGGCTTGATCATACTGTTGCGGCTGTTGATATATACCAGTACCAGGTGCAGGTGGTTGCTAAAGAAAATAATACAAAAATAGTCATCAGTAATATTTGAATTATATTAGTTGTATTAGCACACATTATACGGTTGCTGTTGTGGTATATACCTTGGCATAAGATTCCTTCTCACTGTAATGTATAACATTATTATCCGGGTCAGTTATTTTGATGTCAATATCCAGGAAACCACCTTCAATAATTTCAAATGTTACACCAAATTTTGTGCCACCTTCCACATTCTCGAAAAAGCATTCATTGTGTGCGTCAACGGTGACTATGAACGCTTCGCTTACACGCGGCAACTGTAGAAGCACTAGCGCACATAGGCCGCTCAAACAATTGTAATTCATTATAGTTTTATACAATATACATGAATTCAAATTGCCACAAATGTATCAAAATCGAGGGGCCACGTCTGGAAGCACATCCACAGTATTTGGAAGCCAATTTGTAGTCAAAATTAAAAATGGAGTATGTCACAAATTTGGGAGGAAAGCTCGGCATAGATCTTCCCTTCTATTTTTGTATTTTAACACAAAATGATGTTGGCGAGAAAGAATTATATGATCCTTACCGGAATATTTGATTTTTCCGTGGGTCCGTCGGCAGAATTTTTTGATTTTATAAATTTTTCCACCGCTGAGGTTGCGCGCAGATCAAATCTGAATTGGAATTAGCACTTCGAAGAAATGACAATTTTCAAATTTCACCATCCGCATGCATATAATGTGAGAAAAAGAGTGAGATAATAAATATAAAATAAATATTTCATCATGCTATTTCATTTTCTGAACTCTATCCTCCGAATTCTCACATGTACACTGGGTGTATTTGTGGCTGTCAAAAAACTCAAGTGAATTGACCGGGTCTCTCAACTGAACAAGTGAACTAGTTCTTGGATTTCGGTTCTATTTGTTTTTAGGTCGTTTTATCTAATGTTATTCCTTCTCTCTTCTCTTTCGCGAACATTGTAAATTCATATATACACACGTAGAAATTCACAGTGAGCACGAATGTCGATGATGCCACTTACACTAAAAATAACATACACAAAGCATTGCTTCATGCACGCCCCTATCTATACCCTGCAGTCAAAAGCCAAAGTAGTCAGCAAACATTCTAGTTCATTGACTAGAATTTTGTGGGTTTATTCATACTAGTCAGCTTTTGAATATTTCATTGACTATAATTTTGTGGTGTTATTCATACTAGTTAGTGTATGAGTAGTTAATTGACTAGAATTGTGTGGCGTTCATCATACTGGTCAGTTTTAGAATGGTTCATTGGCTATAATTTTGTGGTGTTATTAATACTAGTTAGTATTTAAATAATTCATTTGACTAGAATTTCGTCTGTCGGCTCGAGGAAATGCGCGAGTGCTTTCTGTAGCCAATTTGCAATGCATACTTCAGTTGACAATGCTAGATCAAATCAACGGGCACAGAAACACAAGCATGACGAGTCAACCCTCACCGTTCCCTCAACAGAGGTTAAAGAAGTTATTGAAAAGGCCAAGCCATCCATATCAATAGTCCCAGATGGAAGACCTATACCGATGCCAAAACACCTGTGCCATGAGGGCATCAGTAGCCTAGGACATTTTTTCTACTTGTCGTTAATAGCCTATGCCTTTCCAGAATAACAGAGAAAGACCGAAAACCCAGTCAGTATATACCGATATTATCCCTTTGGTCAGTAACGAAAACGTTTAAAGCCGTTATGATTACCTCAATTAAATGAAATTGTTCGGTTATCCAGCCATAAGCATGACTTCCGTAAAGTGCATATCACTACCACCATTCTGAACTCCATTAACACTCATAACAGGACGGCGCTAGTGCAGCTTGGCCTGTTTTTACACAGTCAACCACTACTGGTTCGTCCCTTCTCCGTTAGATAGATAGATAATTTATTGAGGATTGCACTGCGACCATTGGTCAGCACCTCATCCCATCCGACTTCCATGATGAACCCTAGCAGTTCTCTTGGCTTGAGGGATTTAATGTGGGAATGTTCTGGCCATGGTGAACTCATAAACTTAGCCCTGCGTCTTGAGATTGCGTCACATTCGTGTGTTATTCTGTTACTTTTTAGTTCTCATATATATGTACGTATTTTTATTAAAATTTATTCCAAAGTATAATGTATTCAAGTGATAAATTTTAAAGTTATATACATATGTATATATATACATACATTTTATATATATGAAATATAATGAATAACATAAATTTGAGCTAATTTATCAATTTTCAAGTAATTTTTCAACCCAACTGAGACTAGTATATTAAATAGTAGGATGCTGATGCAAATATCGACTAGTATGTCAATTGTTATTACATTGATGCGTAGACTGAGTAGTATGGCAACTGGTATGTTGATGTTGAATACACTGACTAGTATGTCAATTGTTATGATATTGGTGTATATAATGACTAGTATGTCATCTGTTTTATGCTGGCGCAAAGGCTGACTATTGTGTCAATTGGTATGACCCTGATGGGTATGCTGACTAGTATGTCATCTGGTATGATGTTGGTGTATATAATGACTAGTATGTCAACTGGTATGATGTTGTTGTATATAATGACTAGTTTGCCAATTGGTATGATGCTGATGCAGAAGCTGGCAATTGATAGTTCGTAGGACATCGCCGTGTTATAAATACCAGTTGCTAATATGGAAAAAAGACAGAACTCATACTAGTTGGAATTTTTGGCAAACTAGTATTCTTCTAGTATACAACTAATTGGTTTGACTGCAGGGTTATGTAGATGGTGTTCTGGGGACATAAGAAGACAGCCCTGGTTCTGAGAGCGGTATGTTGGCAGGTCTGTGGCTTCTTCCAGTGGGTAGGTTTTAGGCTTGGCGACCATATAGGAGGCGCGTAGCATGCAATCGGCTGACCAATTGCTTTGTAAGTGGTTTGTTGTGAAGTACTACCTTCAATTATTATCTTTAATTACGATCTTTAATTATCATAGTGTAAATATATTATTACTAGCAGACCCGGCAGACATTGTTCTGCCCTAAACTTGGTCTATCTGCATACATTTTAATAAGCTTTTTCCGTCTAACTCTGCCCTCCCCTCTTCACTTTTTCCTAATCATTTTACTCCTCCCTCCGTCTTTTTCGCTTCATCTATCTCTATCTTCGTCTCACTTTATCTCTATCTTCGTCTCACTCTATCTCTTTCTCAGTCTCCTTCGCCTTCCCTCTTTGCTCTTCTCTCGAGTTCTTCTCATTCTTCTTCGTCCCTTATTGCCAGCCCAGAGGGTGGTATCTATTTTGTTCCAGTCCCATTCCGAGTCTCAGTCTCAGTCCCAGTCCTAATCCCAGTCCCAGTCCGTCTCTGGTCTACTTCCCGGAAAAAAGGATCGCAACTACTAATATAGACAAATTTATATACCAAAATTCAGGCAAATCGAATAGTACGTATGCAAATAGGTATGTGGGTATTATTAATTCATGTGTTTATTTCGGCTTCGCATGCATATTTATCAGTATTGCCAGGTTGATGCGACTAAATCGAATATCACAATGAAAATTACTTTAAAGCTCTCAGCAACAGCTTTCATTTGTTATCCATATTGTATAAACACATTCTAGGGGTACCCGTGTCCACGTTTTGGCCTATATCTCGAGACCATAGTCACCAATAGGTATGAAAACTACCCTGTATTAAAGTACTGATCAACAGCTTCAATTTGATATCCATATTGTATAAACTCTGTCTAGGGGTACACGGGCCCACGTTTTGGCCCAGGGGTATGCAAATTACCCTCTACTAAAGCACTCGTCAACACACAACAGCTTTCATTTGTTATCCATATTGTACAAACACATCCCAGGATTACCTTAGCATAAAAAATATATTGAAGAATTAAATTTCCCTAGTGCACATATATAGCATATACATGAAAAAATACCAAAAAATAAAACATGTGTTTACGAATTTTAAGGAAATGTTCAATATTTTTAACGAAAGAGTATTTTTCAAGAGATGTTTGTATTCTTAACCATTTATGTTGCATTAACTTGGCAACAACGCATAAATATATATGTACATACATATGTCAAGCTGATATGATATGAAAATACATACATATAAATATACTCCCGAAGTTAAATAACCCAGCGAATGCTACATACATATGTGCCGCCGGTCTCACTTAAAAGTATTTTGCGCGCCCAGTTGACACCGAACAACCACACACATTTTTTGGTAAAAATGTTACTTTTGTTTAAACAATTTGGCTGATATAAGAAAGGAATCAAGTATTTTTTTTACGCAGAAAGAAGGTAAATATTTCAAAGTTTTACTGAAAAATAGAATTTTTCAAATCCATCCATCCGTTTATGAGTTATAGCTGTGTAAACAAAAAATTTATAATTTTTTACTACATTTTGGCAATTTGCCTCGCCCCTATAACATATAGCTTCAAATTATATTAACTGTACCATCTCACGTAGCTAAGCTTTCAAATGCAAAAAAACCCTTTTAAAATCGGAGCATTCTGTGTGAAATTATGTGCGTGCATGGCATTTAGCGACTTTATTTTATAAGATTTATAGATATAGATAGATACTACTATTATCTACAACTCTGTTCAATATTTGTTTTAAGCTATGCAACACTGTTATTGGAGTTTGACAGATGTATACACATACATGAATTATTTTCACTAATAAACGTGTATAAGACACAACATGGCGTCAGGTTTTAAAAGAAAAATTAAATCGGCCACATTTATTAAATAAAAAGATAAATAATCTTTCATTGTAAAAAAAACAATTAATTAATTAGCAAAGTGAGCTCCGCATAATTAGATAAAAAAACCGGCTGAAGAGGATAATAAAACACCTTTATCAAATAGCAACGTGCGCACGATATGGGCTCAAAATCAGGTTATGTCAGTTGCAACGACAATGACTCCAATGGATTTAAAAGCATCCAATCAGCCTATGACATGGAAAAATTGGAAAAGCCATTTTCCAATTTTTATGCGTGCGTCGGGTCTAGAGAAACAATCAGACCAACGAAAAGCGGCGCTTTTATTGCACCATCTAGGGCCTGAGTGTCTCCCGAAGTTAAATAACCCAGCGAATGCTACATACATATGTGCCGCCGGCCTCACTTAAAAGTATTTTGCGCGCCCAGTTGACACCGAACAACCACACATATTTTTTGGTAAAAATGTTACTTTTGTTTAAACAATTTGGCTGATATAAGAAAGGAATCAAGTATTTTTTTTACGCAGAACGAAGGTAAATATTTCAAAGTTTTACTGAAAAATAGAATTTTTCAAATCCATCCATCCGTTTATGAGTTATAGCTGTGTAAACAAAAATTTTATGATTTTTTACTACATTTTGGCAATTTGCCTCGCCCCTTTAACATATAGCTTCAAATTATATTAACTGTACCATCTCACGTAGCTAAGCTTTCAAATGCAAAAAAACCCTTTTAAAATCGGAGCATTCTGTGTGAAATTATGTGCGTACATGGCATTTAGCGACTTTATTTTATAAGATTTATAGATATAGATAGATACTACTATTATCTACAACTCTGTTCAATATTTGTTTTAAGCTATGCAACACTGTTATTGGAGTTTGACAGATGTATACACATACATGAATTATTTTGACTAATAAACGTGTATAAGACACAACATGGCGTCAGGTTTTAAAAGAAAAATTAAATCGGCCACATTTATTAAATAAAAAGATAAATAATCTTTCATTGTAAAAAAAAAACAATTAATTAATTAGCAAAGTGAGCTCCGCATAATTAGCTAAAAAATGGCGGCTGAAGAGGATAATAAAACACCTTTATCAAATAGCAACGTGCGCACGATATGGGCTCAAAATCAGGTTATGTCAGTTGCAACGACAATGACTCCAATGGATTTAAAAGCATCCAATCAGCCTATGACATGGAAAAATTGGAAAAGCCATTTTCCAATTTTTATGCGTGCGTCGGGTCTAGAGGAACAATCAGACCAACGAAAAGCGGCGCTTTTATTGCACCATCTAGGGCCTGAGTGTCTAACAATATTCAACTCTTTTAATGAAGAAATAGACACTGTAAGATATGATAATCTTTTAAAGAAGTTCGACAATTACTTCATACATAAGGTGAATATTACCATGGAAAGGCACACATTTTTTTCGAGAAAGCAGATGCCTGATGAAAGTATGGATGAATTCTTAAGACAAATAAAAACCTCAGTCTTTCTTGTGACTTTGGTAGCATATGCACAGCCAGATAAAAGAACGACTGCTCTCTGAAGGTGCCATCAAGCTAGAAAAAGCAATTGAAATTGCAAAAAACATAGAATGTGCTAAAGAAAACTCAAAGAAACTAACATGTGTGGCTGATAACGAAGAAATGTATGTGGCAGTGGTTAAAAAAGACTACAACAAAATAAAGAGTCAGAAAATATGTCAAAAATGTGGGCAAACTCATAAATATAAATGTCCAGCAAGGGAAGCAAATTGTTACAAGTGTCAAAAGAAATGTCATTTTGCAACCATGTGTTATAATAAAACAAAACAACAACCAAAAGCTCAAATTAGACTTCACCAACGAAACGGCGTAAAGAAGACGAATGATAGCAACAACAAAAGCAAATATGTCAATAAGGTGACCAATGCAAGTGATGACGAATATAGTGAAAAAGAACTCTTCCTGGTAATGGTAACAGCAACAACAACAAATGAAATTGATACGCAACAGGAGCAGGCAGTGAATTTACATAAAACGAGTAGAAGGAACGACGAATGGGTTGTACGAGTGTTGATCAATAACTATGAGGTTCAATGTGTAATTGATACAGGAGCGCAGGCAAACGTTTTATCGTACGAAATGGCACGCATTTTAAAACTAAGTAATTGTATAACTAAGTCTAAGACAAATTTAGCTACTTTTAGTGGAGAAAAGTTACCACTTGTAGGTATAGTACTTTATAAAAACAGAAGTTTTCGTTGTGTGTTTCACATTGTTAATATGAGATACAAAAATGTAACCACCAGCGCTATTTTGATTTTCAATGAGAACGCTTATCGGATTTGGCATCTGATCGAGATCTAAACGGTGTTGGGCTTGATCATACTGTTGCGGCTGTTGATATATACCAGTACCAGGTGCAGGTGGTTGCTAAAGAAAATAATACAAAAATAATCATCAGTAATATTTGAATTATATTATTTGTATTAGCACACATTATACGGTTGCTGTTGTGGTATATACCTTGGCATAAGATTCCTTCTCACTGTAATGTATAACATTATTATCCGGGTCAGTTATTTTGATGTCAATGTCCAGGAAACCACCTTCAATAATTTCAAATGTTACACCAAATTTTGTGCCACCTTCCACCTTCTCGAAAAAGCATTCATTGTGTGCGTCAACGGTGACTATGAACGCTTCGCTTACACGCGGCAACTGTAGAAGCACTAGCGCACATAGGCCGCTCAAACAATTGTAATTCATTATAGTTTTATACAATATACATGAATTCAAATTGCCACAAATGTATCAAAATCGAGGGGCCACGTCTGGAAGCACATCCACAGTATTTGGAAGCCAATTTGTAGTCAAAATTAAAAATGGAGTATGTCACAAATTTGGGAGGAAAGCTCGGCATAGATCTTCCCTTCTATTTTTGTATTTTAACACAAAATGATGTTGGCGAGAAAGAATTATATGATCCTTACCGGAATATTTGATTTTTCAGTGGGTCCGTCGGCAGAATTTTTTGATTTTATAAATTTTTCCACCGCTGAGGTTGCCCGCAGATCAAATCAGAATTGGAATTAGCACTTCGAAGAAATGACAATTTTCAAATTTCACCATCCGTATGCATATAATGTGAGAATAAGAGTGAGATAATAAATATAAAATAAATATTTCATCATGCTATTTCATTTTCTGAACTCTATGCTCCGAATTCTCACATGTACACTGGGTGTTTTTGTGGCTGTCAAAAAACTCAAGTGAATTGACCGGGTCTCTCAACTGAACAAGTGAACTAGATCTTGGATTTCGGTTCTATTTGTTCTTTTAGTTCGTTTTATCTAATGTTATTCTTTCTCTCTTCTCTTTCGCAAACATTGTAAATTCATACATATATACGTAGAAATTCACAGTGAGCACGAATGTCGATGATGCCACTTACACTAAAAATATACATACACAAAGCATTGCTACATACACACCCCCATCTATACTTGTTGACTTTTTTCGTGAGTGTTAGCAGCAGTGAACAAATTTGATTGAAAAAAAAGGATCAGATGAACCAGAAGAACAACTTCTTCGTTCATCAGAAAAATAACGAAAGAACCGAATCTCTGAAATGAATGAAAAAGCACAACTCACTCCTTAAGCACCTGGGCGGTGTTGGCTCATCAATCAGAGGTCTATTGGGATGCCCAGGTTTCTGGGTATTCAACAGGAACTGTTTTGTTAGCATCTCATTTCTCTCCCTGATGGGGAGTATTCTAGCCTCATTATGTAGATGGTGTTCTTGGGACATAAGAAGACAGCCCGTGGTGGTTCTGAGAGCGGTATGTTGGCAGGACTGTGGCTTCTTCCAGTGGGTAGGTTTTAGGCTTGGCGACCATATAGGAGACGCGTAGCATGCAATCGGCTGACCAATTGCTTTTTAAGTGGTTTGTTGTGAAGTAATACCTTCAATTATTATCTTTAATTACGATCTTTAATTACATTGTATAAATATATTATTAATAACAGACCCGGCAGACATTGTTCTGCCCTAAACTTGGTCTATCTGCATACATTTTAATAAGCTTTTTCCGTCTAACTCTGCCCTCCCCCTCTTCACTTTTTCTTAATCCTTTTACTCACTCCCTCCGTCTTTTTCGCTTCATCTATCTCTATCTTCGTCTCACTCTATCTCTATCTTCGTCTCATTCTATCTCGTTCTCAGTATCCTTCTCCTCCCCTCTTTGCTCTTCTCTCGAGTTCTTCTCATTCTTCTTCGTCCCTTATTGCCAGTCCCAGAGGGTGGTATCTATTTTGTTCCAGTCCCATTCCGAGTCTCAGTCTCAGTCCCAGTCCTAATCCCAGTCCCATTCCTAATCCCAGTCCCAGTCCGTCTCTGGTCTACTTCCCGGAAAAAAGGATCGCAACTACTAATATAGCAAATTTATATACCAAATTTTAGGCAAATCGAATTGTACGTATGTAAATAGGTATGTGGGTATTATTAATTCATGTCTTTATTTCGGCTTCGCATGGACATTTATCAGTATTGCCAGGTTGATTCGACTAAATCGAATATCACATTGAAAATTACTTTAAAGCTCTCGACAACAGCTTTCATTTGTTATCCATATTGTATAAACACATTCTAGGGATACCCGGGTCCACGTTTTGGCCTATATCTCGAGACCATAGTCACCAATAGGTATGAAAACTACCCTGCACTAAAGTACTCATCAACAGCTTCAATAAGATATGATAATCTTTTAAAGAAGTTCGACAATTACTTCATACATAAGGTGAATGTTGCCATGGAAAGGCACACATTTTTTTCGAGAAAGCAGATGCCTGATGAAAGTATGGATGAATTATTAACACAAATAAAAACCTCAGTCTTTCTTGTGACTTTGGTAGCATATGCACAGCCAGATAAAAGAACGACTGCTCTCTGAAGGTGCCATCAAGCTAGAAAAACCAATTGAAATTGCAAAAAACATAGAATGTGCTAAAGAAAACTCAAAGAAACTAAGATGTGTGACTGATAACGAAGAAAAGTATGTGGCAGTGGTTAAAAAATACTACAACAAAATAAAGAGTCAGAAAATATATCAAAAATGTGGGCAAACTCAGAAATATAAATGTCCAGCAAGGGAAGCAAATTGTTACAAGTGTCAAAAGGAAGGTCATTTCGCAACCATGTGTTATAATAAAACAAAACAACAACCAAAAGCTCAAATTAGACTTCACCAACGAAACGGCGTAAAAAAGACGAATGATAGCAACAACAAAAGCAAATATGTCAACAAGGTGACCAATGCAAGTGATGACGAAGATAGTGAAAACGAACTCTTCCTGGTAATGGTAACAGCAACAACAACAAATGAAATTGATACGCAACAGGAGCAGGCAGTGAATTTACATAAAACGAGTAGAAGGAACGACGAATGGGTTGTACGAGTGTTGATCAATAACTATGAGGTTCAATGTGTAATTGATACAGGAGCGCAGGCAAACGTTTTATTGTACGAAATGGCACGCATTTTAAAACTAAGTAATTGTACAACTAAGTCTAAGACAAATTTAGCTACTTTTAGTGGAGAAAAGTTACCACTTGTAGGTATAGTACTTTATAAAAACAGAATTTTTCGTTGTGTGTTTCACATTGTTAATATGAGATACAAAAATGTAACCACCAGCGCTATTTTGATTTTCAATGAGAACGCTAATCGGATTTGGCATCTGATCGAGATCTAAACGGTGAAGGGCTTGATCATACTGTTGCGGCTGTTGATATATACCAGTACTAGGTGCAGGTGGTTGCTAAAGAAAATAATACAAAAATAATCATCAGTAATATTTGAATTATATTAGTTGTATTAGTACACATTATACGGTTGCTGTTGTGGTATATACCTTGGCATAAGATTCCTTCTCACTGTAATGTATAACATTATTATCCGGGTCAGTTATTTTGATGTCAATGTCCAGGAAATCACCTTCAATAATTTCAAATGTTACACCAAATTTTGTGCCACCTTCCACCTTCTCGAAAAAGCATTCATTGTGTGCGTCAACGGTGACTATGAACGCTTCGCTTACACGCGGCAACTGTAGAAGCACTAGCGCACATAGGCCGCTCAAACAATTGTAATTCATTATAGTTTTATACAATATACATGAATTCAAATTGCCACAAATGTATCAAAATCGAGGGGCCACGTCTGGAAGCACATCCACAGTATTTGGAAGCCAATTTGTAGTCAAAATTAAAAATGGAGTATGTCACAAATTTGGGAGGAAAGCTCGGCATAGATCTTCCCTTCTATTTTTGTATTTTAACACAAAACGATGTTGGCGAGAAAGAATTATATGATCCTTACCGGAATATTTGATTTTTCAGTGGGTCCGTCGGCAGAATTTTTTGATTTTATAAATTTTTCCACCGCTGAGGTTGCCCGCAGATCAAATCAGAATTGGAATTAGCACTTCGAAGAAATGACAATTTTCAAATTTCACCATCCGTATGCATATAATGTGAGAATAAGAGTGAGATAATAAATATAAAATAAATATTTCATCATGCTATTTCATTTTCTGAACTCTATGCTCCGAATTCTCACATGTACACTGGGTGTTTTTGTGGCTGTCAAAAAACTCAAGTGAATTGACCGGGTCTCTCAACTGAACAAGTGAACTAGATCTTGGATTTCGGTTCTATTTGTTCTTTTAGTTCGTTTTATCTAATGTTATTCTTTCTCTCTTCTCTTTCGCAAACATTGTAAATTCATACATATATACGTAGAAATTCACAGTGAGCACGAATGTCGATGATGCCACTTACACTAAAAATATACATACACAAAGCATTGCTACATACACACCCCCATCTATACTTGTTGACTTTTTTCGTGAGTTTTAGCAGCAGTGAACAAATTTGATTGAAAAAAAGGAACAGATGAACCAGAAGAACAACTTCTTCGTTCATCAGAAAAATAACGAAAGAACCGAATCTCTGAAATGAATGAAAAAGCACAACTCACTCCTTAAGCACCTGGGCGGTGTTGGCTCATCAATCAGAGGTCTATTGGGATGCCCAGGTTTCTGGGTATTCAACAGGAACTGTTTTGTTAGCATCTCATTTCTCTCCCTGATGGGGAGTATTCTAGCCTCATTATGTAGATGGTGTTCTTGGGACATAAGAAGACAGCCCGTGGTGGTTCTGAGAGCGGTATGTTGGCAGGCCTGTGGCTTCTTCCAGTGGGTAGGTTTTAGGCTTGGCGACCATATAGGAGACGCGTAGCATGCAATCGGCTGACCAATTGCTTTTTAAGTGGTTTGTTGTGAAGTAATACCTTCAATTATTATCTTTAATTACGATCTTTAATTATCATAGTGTATAAATATATTATTAATAGCAGACCCGGCAGACATTGTTCTGCCCTAAACTTGGTCTATCTGCATACATTTTAATAAGCTTTTTCCGTCTAACTCTGCCCTCCCCCTCTTCACTTTTTCTTAATCCTTTTACTCACTCCCTCCGTCTTTTTCGCTTCATCTATCTCTATCTTCGTCTCACTCTATCTCTATCTTCGTCTCATTCTATCTCGTTCTCAGTCTCCTTCTCCTCCCCTCTTTGCTCTTCTCTCGAGTTCTTCTCATTCTTCTTCGTCCCTTATTGCCAGTCCCAGAGGGTGGTATCTATTTTGTTCCAGTCCCATTCCGAGTCTCAGTCTCAGTCCCAGTCCTAATCCCAGTCCCAGTCCTAATCCCAGTCCCAGTCCGTCTCTGGTCTACTTCCCGGAAAAAAGGATCGCAACTACTAATATAGACAAATTTATATACCAAATTTTAGGCAAATCGAATTGTACGTATGTAAATAGGTATGTGGGTTTTTAATTCATGTCTTTATTTCGGCTTCGCATGGACATTTATCAGTATTGCCAGGTTGATGCGACTAAATCGAATATCAGATTGAAAATTACTTTAAAGCTCTCGGCAACAGCTTTCATTTGTTATCCATATTGTATAAACACATTCTAGGGGTACCCGGGTCCACGTTTTGGCCTATATCTCGAGACCATAGTCACCAATAGGTATGAAAACTACCCTGTACTAAAGTACTCATCAACAGCTTCAATAAGATATGATAATCTTTTAAAGAAGTTCGACAATTACTTCATACATAAGGTGAATGTTGCCATGGAAAGGCACACATTTTTTTCGAGAAAGCAGATGCCTGATGAAAGTATGGATGAATTATTAACACAAATAAAAACCTCAGTCTTTCTTGTGACTTTGGTAGCATATGCACAGCCAGATAAAAGAACGACTGCTCTCTGAAGGTGCCATCAATCTAGAAAAACCAATTGAAATTGCAAAAAACATAGAATGTGCTAAAGAAAACTCAAAGAAACTAAGATGTGTGACTGATAACGAAGAAAAGTATGTGGCAGTGGTTAAAAAATACTACAACAAAATAAAGAGTCAGAAAATATATCAAAAATGTGGGCAAACTCATAAATATAAATGTCCAGCAAGGGAAGCAAATTGTTACAAGTGTCAAAAGAAAGGTCATTTCGCAACCATGTGTCATAATAAAACAAAACAACAACCAAAAACTCAAATTAGACTTCACCAACGAAACGGCGTAAAAAAGACGAATGATAGCAACAACAAAAGCAAATATGTCAAAAAGGTAACCAATGCAAGTGATGACGAATATAGTGAAAACGAACTCTTCCTGGTAATGGTAACAGCAACAACAACAAATGAAATTGATACGCAACAGGAGCAGGCAGTGAATTTACATAAAATGAGTAAAAGGAACGACGAATGGGTTGTACGAGTGTTGATCAATAACTATGAGGTTCAATGTGTAATTGATACAGGAGCGCAGCCAAACGTTTTATCGTACGAAATGGCACGCATTTTAAAACTAAGTAATTGTATAACTAAGCCTAAGACAAATTTAGCTACTTTTAGTGGAGAAAAGTTACCATTTGTAGGTATAGTGCTTTATAAAAACAGAATTTTTCGTTGTGTGTTTCACATTGTTAATATGAGATACAAAAATGTAACCATCAGCGCTATTTTGATTTTCAATGAGAACGCTTATCGGATTTGGCATCTGATTGAGATTTAAGCGGCGTTGGGCTTGATCATACTGTTGCGGCTGTTGATATATACCAGTACCAGGTGCAGGTGGTTGCTAAAGAAAATAATACAAAAATAATCATCAGTAATATTTGAATTATATTAGTTGTATTAGCACACATTATACGGTTGCTGTTGTGGTATATACCTTGGCATAAGATTCCTTCTCACTGTAATGTATAACATTATTATCCGGGTCAGTTATTTTGATGTCAATGTCCAGGAAACCACCTTCAATAATTTCAAATGTTACACCAAATTTTGTGCCACCTTCCACACTCTCGAAAAAGCATTCATTGTGTGCGTCAACGGTGACTATGAACGCTTCGCTTACACGCGGCAACTGTAGAAGCACTAGCGCACATAGGCCGCTCAAACAATTGTAATTCATTATAGTTTTATACAATATACATGAATTCAAATTGCCACAAATGTATCAAAATCGAGGGGCCACGTCTGGAATCACATCCACAGTATTTGGAAGCCAATTTGTAGTCAAAATTAAAAATGGAGTATGTCACAAATTTGGGAGGAAAGCTCGGCATAGATCTTCCCTTCTATTTTTGTATTTTAACACAAAATGATGTTGGCGAGAAAGAATTATATGATCCTTACTGGAATATTTGATTTTTCAGTGGGTCCGTCGGCAGAATTTTTTGATTTTATAAATTTTTCCACAGCTGAGGTTGCGCGCAGATCAAATCAGAATTGGAATTAGCACTTCGAGAAATGACAATTTTCAAATTTCACCATCCGTATGCAATGTGAGAAAAAGAGTGAGATAATAAATATAAAATAATATTTCATCATGCTATTTCATTTTCTGAACTCTATGCTCCGAATTCTCACATGTACACTGGGTGTATTTGTGGCTGTCAAAAAACTCAAGTGAATTGACCGGGTCTCTCAACTGAACAAGTGAACTAGATCTTGGATTTTGGTTCTATTTGTTCTTTTAGTTCGTTTTATCTAATGTTATTCTTTCTCTCTTTCGCAAACATTGTAAATTCTTACATATATACGTAGAAATTCACAGTGAGCACGAATGTCGATGATGCCACTTACACTAAAAATATACATACACAAAGCATTGCTACATACACACCCCCATCTATACTTGTTGACTTTTTTCGTGAGTGTTAGCAGCAGTGAACAAATTTGATTGAAAAAAAAGGAACAGATGAACCAGAAGAACAACTTCTTCGTTCATCAGAAAAATAACGAAAGAACCGAATCTCTGAAATGAATGAAAAAGCACAACTCACTCCTTAAGCACCTGGGCGGTGTTGGCTCATCAATCAGAGGTCTATTGGGATGCCCAGGTTTCTGGGTATTCAACAGGAACTGCTTTGTTAGCATCTCATTTCTCTCCCTGATCGGGAGTATTCTAGCCTCATTATGTAGATGGTGTTCTTGGGACATAAGAAGACAGCCCATGGTGGTTCTGAGAGGGGTATGTTGGCAGGCCTGTGGCTTCTTCCAGTGGGTAGGTTTTAGGCTTGGCGACCATATGGGAGACACGTAGCATGCAATCGGCTGACCAATTGCTTTGTAAGTGGTTTGATGTGAAGTACTACCTTCAATTATTATCTTTAATTACGATCTTTAATTATCATAGTGTAAATATATTATTACTAGCAGACCTGGCAGACATTGTTCTGCCCTAAACTTGGTCTATCTGCATACATTTTAATAAGCTTTTTCGGTCTAACTCTGCCCTCCCCCTCTTCACTTTTTCTTGATCCTTTTACTCACTCCCTCCGTCTTTTTCGCTTCATCTATCTCTATCTTCGTTCCACTCTATCTCTATCTTCGTCTCATTCTATCTCTTTCTCAGTCTCCTTCTCCTCCCCTCTTTGCTCTTCTCTCGAGTTCTTCTCATTCTTCTTCGTCCCTTATTGCCAGTCCCAGAGGGTGGTATCTATTTTGTTCCAGTCCCATTCCGAGTCTCAGTCTCAGTCCCAGTCCTAATCCCAGTCCCAGTCCGTCTCTGTCGCAACTACTAATATAGACAAATTTATATACCAAATTTTAGGCAAATCGAATTGTACGTATGTAAATAGGTATGTGGGTATTATTAATTCATGTCTTTATTTCGGCTTCGCATGGACATTTATCAGTATTGCCAGGTTGATGCGACTAAATCGAATATCACATTGAAAATTACTTTAAAGCTCTCGGCAACAGCTTTCATTTGTTATCCATATTGTATAAACACATTCTAGGGGTACCCGGGTCCACGTTTTGGCCTATATCTCCAGACCATAGTCACCAATAGGTATGAAAACTACCCTGTACTAAAGTACTCATCAACAGCTTCAATTTGATATCCATATTGTATAAACTCTCTCTAGGGGTACACGGGCCCACGTTTTGGCCCAGGGGTATGCAAATTACCCTCTACTAAAGCACTCGTCAACACACAACAGCTTTCATTTGTTATCCATATTGTACAAACACATCCCAGGATTACCTTAGCATAAAAAATATATTGAAGAATTAAATTTCCCTAGTGCACATATATAGCATATACATGAAAAAATACCAAAAAATAAAACTTGTGTTTACGAATTTTAAGGAAATGTTCAATATTTTTAACGAAAGAGTATTTTTCAAGAGATGTTTGTATTCTTAATCATTTATGTTGCATTAACTTGGCAACAACGCATAAATATATATGTACATACATATGTCAAGCTGATATGATATGAAAATACATACATATAAATATACTCCCGAAGTTAAATAACCCAGCGAATGCTACATACATATGTGCCGCCGGCCTCACTTAAAAGTAATTTGCGCGCCCAGTTGACACCGAACAACCACACACACGCATTTTTTGGTAAAAATGTTACTTTTGTTTATACAATTTGGCTGATATAAGAAAGGAATCAAGTATTTTTTTTACGCAGAACGAAGGTAAATATTTCAAAGTTTTACTGAAAAATATAATTTTTCAAATCCATCCATCCGTTTATGAGTTATAGCTGTGTAAACAAAAATGTTATGATTTTTTACTACATTTTGGCAATTTGCCTCGCCCCTATAACATATTCAAATTATATTAACTGTACCATCTCACGTAGCTAAGCTTTCAAATGCAAAAATCCGTTTTAAAATCGGAGCATTCTGTGTGAAATTATGTGCGTACATGGCATTTAGCGACTTTATTTTATAAGATTTATAGATATAGATAGATACTACTATTATCTACAACACTGTTCAATATTTGTTTTAAGCTATGCAACACTGTTATTGGAGTTTGACAGATGTATACACATACATGAATTACTTTGACTAATAAACGTGTATAAGACACAACATGGCGTCAGGTTAAAAGAAAAATTAAATCGGCCACATTTATTAAATAAAAAGATAAATAATCTTTCATTGTAAAAAAACCAATTAATTAATTAGCAAAGTGAGCTCCGCCTAATTAGCTAAAAAATGGCGGGTGAAGAGGATAATAAAACACCTTCATCAAATAGCAACGTGCGCACGATATGTGATCAAAGTCAGGTTATGTCAGTTGCAACGACAATGACTCCAATGGATTTAAAAGCATCCAATCAGCCTATGACATGGAAAAAATGGAAAAGCCATTTTCCAATTTTTATGCGTGCGTCGGGTCTAGAGGAACAATCAGACCAACGAAAAGCGGCGCTTTTATTGCACCATCAACTCTTTTAATGAAGAAATAGACACTGTAAGATATGACAATCTTTTAAAGAAGTTCGACAATTACTTCATACATAAGGTGAATATTGCCATGGAAAGGCACACATTTTTTTCGAGAAAGCAGATGCCTGAGAAATTATGGATGAATTATTAACACAAATAAAATCCTCAGTCTTTCTTGTGACTTTGATAGCATATGCACTGTACTGGGTTCCATACCGACAAAGCTATCATTCTTTTTTTTTCTTCCAAAATTCCATTCTTTATTTTAAATAAACCCATGCACTAATTTAATGTATGTCCATTCGCTATTGCAAATAAATTAATTCACTAACTTAAATACAGATAACTTCATTGTGAAAAAAAAAATGAGTAGAATGCAAGAAAGAAAATTAATAGAACGGGAAGAAGGTATCCGCTTCCGGTCAAAGCAAGCCTATATATACAGGTTTTTCAGCTGAAAAAAGTCTCTTTTTCCTGTTCAACAGCCAGCGGTAAGATCGTAAAAGTGGTCTCGAGTATTGATTTTGTTAATTCATTTTATCGTATTTTGCAACAATAGTATATAAGGTTTTAAAATTCGCTTTAATGTAAAGAGAAAAGTTCTATACAAGTCGCGTTGACCGTAAACAAAAAGAAAAATAAAATCCGAATATGCAAACAAAACTAAAATTTTTAAACAAAGTTTCGAGATTGTAGCAGAACATCATTTGGATTTGGAGAAGGGTATTGCAAGTTGCCCAGAGGATCCGCATCCAGCAGCTGAGTGGCAATGGGAATTGGATTCCTGAATTTTTTTTTCTCATTACTTTTCTGGTGTCTCAGATTGTTTTTGATTTGATTTTCATACTAGTAACAAAGTAGTAACAAACAAGTAACAAAGTAACTATTTTGTATAGATATAGCTAGCAAATATAAGACAGAATTTTGCAAAGAAGCATCGATAGAAAAATAGAAAGGAAATTATTAGTGTACATATCTTGGTCAAAAATTAACTTCGAAGGAAATAGTCATAAGGAAAGAAAAAGCAAAGTAAGAAAGTTTTTTTTTCTCGAAAATATCTAATGTCCAAAAGAAAAAAAATATATGTTTAACTCTCATAGTATAAATATGTATGTATAATAAGCTTAGAGAGGCGGTACAGTTAGGCTCAAGCTGAACTTCAAGCCGAGCTCAGTAGAAACTGAAAAATTTAGTATGTTCGGTAATCTATAAACGTAACTATATATGCAGTGGAAAGGAAAAGGAAAAATTTAGCTGGAAACAAAACTTTGAAAAAAAAAAAAACTTTGTATTAAGAAAAAAATGCGGTCAATTAAAACTAAAGTTTAGATTAATTAAGTATTAAAAAAA
Organism: Eurosta solidaginis; assembly: GCF_040869045.1. Classification (NCBI taxonomy): domain Eukaryota; kingdom Metazoa; phylum Arthropoda; class Insecta; order Diptera; family Tephritidae; genus Eurosta; species Eurosta solidaginis. Next base: position 168,007,992 of record NC_090319.1, on the reverse strand, counting down.
TAAATCAAATAAATTACCTAAATAGTGTGAAACATGAAAGAAGAAGAAAGCCCCTTACAAAGTGCATAAGGTGTATACACGTGTGGATATATGTAGCTATCAGAGCGCTGATACTATCACATAAACATATAAATAGATATATACATATATATATGAAAAAAAAGGTTTTGCAAAAAGAAGAAAACTAATTTTTTTTGAGAAGTTTTAATATTTTTAAAATTTTCACTAGAAAATGAATGCGGTTTAAAGAAACAAAAAAAAAGTTATCATAAAGAAAAGAGTTTTTTTTAGTTTTTCCATAATTATATATGCATGTCGTTAGATGCATTTATATACATATATACATACAACCATGTATATAAGTTCTAAAGCCGTTCATCGATGCTGCAACGAGGGAAGCGCTTCACTTCGGAACCAGTATATAACACCGTGAGTATTTGAAAATTATATAAAACATTTTTGCTATTTAAAGAAATATTTTTTCTGATAAAATTTGGTATCAAAACAAGTATAGTAGAAATCAGTAGTATTTAAACAACTTTTATTACAAGAAAATACGTGATTATATACATATATGTTGCCTACATACATATATGTTTGCAGTTTTTTTTATGTTTATATACTTGTTTAATGAAAAGAAAAAAAATTTGGTTGTAAAATATTGCCACAAAAAAAGAAAATTAATTTTTTTTCTAGCACCCTAATATACATAATTTTCTGTATGCGCATGAACATACACATGTGCATAGTTACATAAAAAAGTGTCTTTCTTTTGACCGCCGCTCTGAATAGCATAAGCTAGCTTAAATTGTAGGGGAGAGCCGTTTCTTTTGGCAATATACATTTTGTTTCCTCTCTCTAATTCCGAAAATTAATTTTATAACTTTTGTTTGTTTTGATTTGAAGTTTCTACTTCTTTCATATTGAGGTAATCCTATGTAAAATTAAAAGTCAAGTATAACAACAAAAACATAGGCATGTAGATATAAGTTCAATCCCACTTTTTGAATATATGTACGTTATCTGTGGAAATAAACGAATTTTTGTATTGATCAGAGGAAAATGATCGTTTAAGTTCTTTTCTATCTCTGTCTGAACCCGAAGGTAACGTAAGTTGTAGGAAGGCGGGGCTTTCACCCATTTTAAAAATTTCCCCACAGAAATGAAAGCCATGGATAGGGAGGGCAACGGGGCAGTTTCACCATCTAAAGCTGCCAGCATTGTAAATGATAAGGATCTGTAGTGTGGCTAATCACTCAACGTGATTTTGTTGTTGTTATCTTTTTTTTTTTTGATGTAGTTAATTTTTTTTGGTAATTGAATTAGTCAGTTCGTTAGTGTGCACAATTTTTTTTTGTATGACCTACTTGTGTAGACTCACTAGTGTTACCCTTCTTTCTTGAATCCCACGGCAATGGCTGAAACTCCGGGCTGGACAACGAGCAAGGTGCACACGATGGGGTAACACTGAGAAGGTGGATGTCTGTAAAGGAGCTTTCCAAGCTGCACAGGAGGGATCCATTACAGCACAGCCAGATAAAAGAACGACTGCTCTCTGAAGGTGCCATCAAGCTAGAAAAAGCAATTGAAATTGCAAAAAACATAAAATTTGCTAAAGAAAACTCAAAGAAACTAAGATGTGTGGCTGATAACGAAGAAAAGTATGTGGCAGTGGTTAAAAAAACTACAACAAAATAAAGAGTCAGAAAATATGTCAAAAATGTCGGCAAACTGATAAATATAAATGTCCAGCAAGGGAGGCAACTTGTTACAAGTGTCAAAAGAAAGGTCATTTCGCAACCATGTGTTATAATAAAACAAAACAACAACCAAAAGCTCAAATTAGACTTCACCAACGAAACGGCGTAAAAAAGACGAATGATAGCAACAACAAAAGCAAATATGTCAATAAGGTGACCAATGCAAGTGATGACGAATATAGTGAAAACGAACTCTTCCTGGTAATTGTAACAGCAACAACAACAAATGAAATTGATACGCAACAGGAGCAGGCAGTGAATTTACATAAAACGAGTAGAAGGAACGACGAATGGGTTGTACGAGTGTTGATCAATAACTATGAGGTTCAATGTGTAATTGATACAGGAGCGCAGGCAAACGTTTTATCGTACGAAATGGCACGCATTTTAAAATTAAGTAATTGTATAACTAAGTCTAAGACAAATTTAGCTACTTTTAGTGGAGAAAAGTTACCACTTGTAGGTATAGTTTGTACTAACTTACTTTATAAAAAAAGAAGTTTTCGTTGTGTTTCACATTGTTAATATGAGATACAAAAATGTAATTGGTTCAACAACAGCAATTAATTTAAATTTAATACGATTTCGTGTAGAGTTATAGTAGAATATGCAGACTTATTCTATTAGCTTAAAATTAAGGCCTATATATGAACCAGTTATTGATCCACCAAGCAGAATATCGTATACTTTGTATAAAGAATTAAAAGAGGAATTGGAAAGAATTATCAAAATTGAAGTTATCGTATCTGAAATTGAACCTACCGAATGGGTAAACTCGATTGTGTTGGTTAAAAAACCGAATAGCAATTTAAGATTATGTTCAGACCCGCGAAATTTAAACAAAGCTCTTCTTAGAACACACTTTCCATTTCCTTACATTGATGAATGTAGGGCAAAATTAACAGGTGCAAAGTTTTTTAGCTCGTTGGATGCCAACTGTGGGTTTTTGATGATGCCTTTGGACGAAAGATCGTCAAAGCTGTGTACATTCAACACGCCTTTCGGTCGGTATAGATTTTTAAGACTTCCTTTTGGCATAAGTGCAGCGCCGGAAATATTCCATTCGGAAATGGTCAAATTATTCGCAGACATTGATGGTCTAATTATTTACATTGATGATTTTTTGATTTATGCGTCAAGCATTGAGGAACATGACAGAATTCTGGCCAAGGCCTTAGAAAGAGCTAGACAAGTGGGGGTTAAATTTAATAGACAAAAATCTCAAATTTGCACCGAAAAAATTAGATTTATTGGGCACATTTTTGATAAGAATGGGGTCATCCCAAACTATAGTAAAGTACAAGCTATAAAGGGAATGCCAGCTCCGAAGAATGTGTCGGAATTACAAAGATTTCTGGGGATGGTCAACTATTTAGGGGCGTTTATAAAACACGTATCAAAGAAAAATAAACATCTAAGAGATTTATTAAAAAAAGAGGTAATTTTGTATTGGAATGAAACACAAGAACGTGAGTTTAACAATTTGAAAAAGGAATTTTCAAATATTCCAGTTCTGACCTACTTTGATCCTAAGAAGAAAACTACCTTATCAGCTGATGCATCGAAATATGCATCAGTATCGGTTACTCAATGTCTAATCAACTATGCGCAAATTGAAAAGGAGCTTTTAGCGATACTATTTTTCATCAGTATGCTTGTGGCCGAAAATTTTTTTGTAGAAACCTATTATAAACCACTAGTATCGTTATTTAAAAAGCTACTGTATAAGATCCCTGCGCGTCTGCAAAGATTTATGTTAAAATTGCAGCTGTATGATTTAGAAGTAGAGTACAAACCAGGTAAATACCTTTTTATAGCTGATACTCTTTCAAGAGCACCTTTACAAGAAAATGCATTGAATGAGTTTGATGAAGACTTGACCATTCATTGCGATTTACTAATACAACAAATCGATATTTCGAATAGCAAATTTGAACAGATTCGAAATTTTTCTAAATCGGACAAAATATTCTTCAAATTATTTGAATATATCAAAAATGGATGGCCATGTGAGGAAAAGCTTGTAGACAAAGAAATACAGCCGTATTACAAGATTAAATATGAGCTAACTGTCGTAGAAAATGTTCACCCCTATTCTGCATTTCGATTACGTTCCCGTTCTACGCTCCGCTTTTATCGATGTTTGGTATTCTGCATTACGACGGAATTGTAACGAGAAGAGGAAAAGCAAATGATTTTTCGAAATCAGCTGTTTGTACGGAATGTGTGAACATTGGAACAAAATAAATTAAAGAAAATTTGTAAAAAAAACACAGAAAAACGTTTATATTGTATTATCCACGCCATTTTGTACAAAAAAAGCAATAGAATATATTGCCGCAGTGTTATATTTTTTTGAGTAAAGTGCTTTCATAATTGTAAGTGTGTTTTTGTCGTTCTTTTGCCAATTCCCTGCCGTGGTCACCAAGTTTTGTTAAAACGGGTTCTTGCACGAATATAGTTGACATTTTCTGAATTGTATGGATGCTTATTTCATTGCACTGGCCTAAAATACTTTATGAAGATTTATTTATTCTTTCCGCAAGGATTGTTTACGTTTTCACTTCACCTTCCTCTACTCCGGCAGCTTTCTTTGGCATATAACTGGACCCAACGAACAGACACAAATTATAGCTGTCTATTGTAATGGAATCAATAGATCTTTCCCAGGGGTTGCAACAGAGTGTTGGGAATGACGCTTTAGTTGGATTCTTTTGAATTATGTAATAATTTTATATTTAATTTTATTTAAATAGCTCCCAACGTATCGTGGAAAAATTTATCAACGATGGCTAGCGTAGAAAGTTTAACAGCTGATGCGATAATTAGCGTCTGGCAATACCACGATAAACGATAAACGCTACCGATCGGGTTTCACACGCTAGAATTTAATCCATAATACGGTATAACAGATTGCAAGCATTTATCGTGTATCGTACGAGTTCATAATAGGGGTGTTAGTTATGATTGGAAAAGCCGAAGGCGTATCGCAGGGGGGTAAAAGTTCAGACTACCCTATGTAGACTCGAAAAATAAAAGTGATTTTTCTTTTTATCTAATACCCGAAATAGATATCACTATGGTCGGAGATATCACATACAAAATTTGGTTTCGATTCGAAAAGCCTAAGGCGTGTCGCAGGGGGGTGTAAGTCCAGATTAACCGATGGAGGCTCAATTTTTGTGTGATATCTTCGGCTATATTACTATCGATTTAGGGATTGAGACCTTGGAAATCTGATGATAAAATTTTCTCCATACAAATAAGAACCACCCTAATGTACATACATATGTACCCATATGCCTAGCTAAGCGCTCACGATACACCGTTACATCCTCCAATGTACTTGTATGTACAAAACAATCAGTGCATAGCCATAACGTAATCGAAAATAGTGCATATGTAACCCGGCCTATGAAAAGGTGGCTTATGACTCAAAAAAGAAATTGCGAGAAACAGCTGTTAAAGTTAAACAATGCATTTCTTCAGTTTCTTAGTAGTAGTAATTTTTTTTGAGTCATAAGCCACCTTTTCATATGCCGGGTCACATACATTAATTTTTTATACAAAACAAAATTGTGTTATGATATCCATTGACTAAGTATGCGATAGGCACATTCAAGGACAAAAGAGCAGCAGTGCTTGTGGCAAGGTGCAATGACCACGGCGTGTGCACTGGCGTTCAGGCCCGGAGCTTCAGCTTCGTGGATTCCTTAACGTGATCACTGCACAGCACTACTCTCCCCAGTCAAAGATGTAACTTACAGTTCTCAAAAGGGGAACTGTTAAAAAATTAAAGTTGCGGTGAACTCACTGTTCACCGACCAAAGGAAATACACAAATTTAGTTAAGTTGATACTGAGCTTGATTTATTGTGCACTCGTCGCACTCACTAATACGACTGATCTAAAACATATTCTTTTGTTACCAACTAACTTTTAAGTCTAAATTACTTATGCCTACCTTGCAGATCCCACCACCAACCGACATTTCACAATCGATGAGTTGCGCGTATAGGCCAATACTGCTTATGCTGCACTTCTCACGCCTTATTGGTTGTATTGTGTTACCGATCGTTTGCGTGTGTACTAAGTCAGCGAAAGTGCTATTTGGGGCAATGAAGAAGTCACATGCACGGCAACGTGAGTAAAGGGTGCGTCATTAGTTAGTATTGGGATTACATGTGTGATAACCCCCCCCCCCCCCCCCCTGTAAAGATCTGCGTCTCGCAGCTCAAATGAAAAACCTGAGGGGGTTATGGTATGTACCGAATGGCTATTACTTTCTGCTGGTAGGCTAGCTTCTGGGTAATCAATTTTATATGTGGATATGCCCTTCGTGATCTTATTGGTGTTCGTGCCACAGCCCCACTGTTCAGAGATTTCTGGAGGTTCTGGTTTGTACCATCTCCATAGGATAACAGCGACCACGATTATTGCGCATATTGTTAGGGCTTCTGTAACGATAGAAAAATTGATCTTCTTATTAACGTATCCTAGATACTTAACCTTCTCCATCGTGATATCGTGCACATATTCTAGGTTGACCTTCATTGTGTGATTCCTGACATTCGAAAGGACGGCTGGCAACGCCTGCGCTGTCATTACCTCGTTGCTGGAAAATACTTGGTCACCTATCTTGACTGTTTCGTTGCTTAGTTGGATGATGTAGGTGCCATTAATAGTGCTTGAGGCATTGCTGCTACTGATCATGCCTTGGTAGTTTGAGAGGAATATTTTGTTGTCGTTTACCAATTCTACAATTGATCCGTTTCGTCTCGTGAACTGGCAGCTAGCGTCTCCACCTTTTAGTAGTCGTGGAATGCTGCTGTCCTCTTCCAATTTCGACAAGCATTCTGACTTACATATTGTAGATGAACTGATTACCATGCAATTTCCCGTCACTCCGTATATTTCCTCTTGGTTTACGAGCATCCTGTCAAACGGTAGATCAAGTTGCTTATGTTCGTAGATGCCAGCGCGAGTGATCAGAAAATTATATTTGTTAGCTGTTACTTTTGGCATCGAGAGCACGTAGAGCAGAAGTGTCCCATTCGTGTATACTGATGGTTGACCGTATTCAATAGCCTCGATTACGTTCTGGTATGGAAGGGTCTCTACTTCTGACAGTACTTGGTTGACCTCATCTGTGTCAAGTAGATTCCTGTTGACAATGCCCCGTTTTGCCAGTTGACATGCCCGCACAATTTCGTTTACCTCTTCGCGAATGAGCAGGATGTTGTGTAGTGCATTTCGATCAAATTCCGTCGCCTCATTGTCTTTCGCTATGTAGTTAGTGCGATTCACCACCTCGTCGATTTTCTTTAGGACTTCCTGGGTGGCGGCGAAGAGTTTTTCATTGATCTTATATTGGTGGTTATTGCTTTGAATGACTTCATTTTGGCTGTGGAGAATGTAGTTCCAGTCGGTTGCATCTGGTGATCCTGCTAACCATTTCCATGCTGAGCCTATCCAGTCTATAGAGCGACTGACCCTTGCTTTACCTGTGCTACCCGTAAGTTCTTCAAGTCGTTCCAATGTTTGATTGATGTAGAGATTCGCTAAAATCTGGTCGTCAGCGCTCTTCATTAAACGGTTTGCCAAACTTTCCATTTGCGTCATAATTGTAACGTATTGCTGTAGATTAATAACGTGAACCAGCTTGAAGGATCCACCAATGATCCATCCATTCCCGTTTTGGATAGCTATGATTGGGGTTTTATAGTGAAATATATGGAGGGCGCTGATGGCTGATGCCAGCAGTGGGAATCTGGAAGGATGTTATTAGTGTTAGTGTGTTAGTAATTGTTAGCTTAATCACAAATATTTGTTTTACAAGATTGCTTGTATTTTTTCTTTTTTCCTCTAAGTTTAAAACTGAAGTTAATTTCAAATGAATATGTTTGTTTCAGAATTTTAGTTTTATGAGATTGTAAGAGAGGAACAATTTTATGTTTGTTTATTTTTGATTATACTTTACATTTTACGATTGTTAATTGCTTTAGTTTCGGTTAGTATGTTAGTGTTAATTTAAATAAAAAGAGGGAAATAAAAAATTTAAGTTAGATGCAAATAACTAAATAAAAGGTGAAAAATTAATTAAAAATAAAGTGAAATGAAAATAAGTAAATGAAAAGCAAAAAAAAAAAATTTTCTTTTTTTTTCTTTTTCCTGCTTGTCCTGCGGACTAAGCGCAGGTTAATATTGTTAATATTCTTTTATTCTTTTCTTAAACTTTTTTTTTTCTTTCCCGCGGATTAGGCGCAAGGAGTATCAAGATGTGTTTTGCGGATTATATTTATCTTTTTTCATGCGGATTAGGCGCAAGCTTGCAAGTACAATTATCTTTGATTGCTTTCTTTTTTATTAGTATTTTTTATAAAATTTTCTTTTTTCATCCTCCGGATTAGGCGAAGGATTAAGTATCAATATATGTTATGCGGATTAAGCGCAAAACTATTTTTCTCCTTTTTCTTGCGGATTAGGCGCAAGTTTGCAATAAAAATTATTCATATTTTGGATTCTTTTTTCTTCTTTGTCTTTTTTTTGTTTTTTTTTTTTTTTGTTTTTTCCTTTTTTCATCCTCCGGATTAGGCGAAGGATTAAGTATCAATATATGTTATGCGGATTAGGCGCAAAACTATTTTTCTCTTTTCTCTTGCGGATTAGGCGCAAGTTTGCAATAAAAATTTTCATATGTTGTATTCTGTTTTCTTCTTTGTCTTTTTTTCTTTTTTTTTTTTCTTTTTTCATCCTCCGGATTAGGCGAAGGATTAAGTATCAATATATGTTATGCGGATTAGGCGCACAACTATTTTCTCTTTTTTCGTGCGGATTAGGCGCAAGTTTGCAAAAATTCAGTTTAAATTCGTTTGTAGGATAGAGGTCCATACTGTTCTCGAACTAGCTATGGGGGATCGTGTGATCCGTTTTGAAGGCAGCGTAGCCATTTGTCAAATTCGATGGCGCCACCCGCTACTAAGGCACGATTTGTCCCACTAATAAGCCGGGCTCTTGTAGTAATGAACATGTCTTTTGTTTCAATAAAAAAAGGTTTTTCTGAGAATTAATTTATCCCTGTATCTTTGGTTTTTTTAATATTTTTTTTTTTTTTTCAAACCAATAAACATCATTTTCAGTTTCAAGTGCTAGGATGTGTATTCCTGCGTTTGACATTTCTAATGTGGGTTTTGTGGATTTTTTCCCACTAACTGTGGTTACGGACACCTTGTTGTCTTTTGCGACAATTTCTTTTTTGTATATGGGTTTTTGTTTTCCCTTGATCTGTTTGTCCTTCACGTATATGATATCATTTTCATCATAACGCGGTAGAGATCTTCTTTTATTGTGCCGTTCAATATACTCTAGTTGTTTTTGAGTCAGTAAGGTTTTTAAATATTCATTTGTTTTCCTGCTTTTATCGAGGAGTTCCTGGTAATTAGCCGCTTTTGCGCTACTGAAAAATACCTCAGTGGGTTTCCGGTTTATAACGGAATGAATGGAGTTATTATAGCGATCTACTGCTATATTTACTAGCTCCTTGATTTTTAACCTAGGGCTATCTATCTTCAGGCATCTGATAATTTCGATTAAGGTGGAATGAAGCCTTTCGACTTGACCGTTCACCTCGCTTCTCTGAGAAAGTGTACGATACAGCATAACTCCCAATGACTCTAAAAGATTTTTTATTATTGGGCTAATAAGACCGCGCTCGTTGTCGGTCACGAGGATATCTGGGGTCGTAAAATAGTGCAAGAGTTTGACTATTTTGTCCTTGAGGTGCAAAGTGGACTTATTTCTTAGGTGAAAGAGTTTTGCGAACTTAGAAAATTTGTCAATGCAGCTCAGAAATGTTTCTCCTTGTATTTCGAATATATCGACGTGAATTATTTCGCAAGGACGCGATGGGATAGGTGTGTTTTGTAACTCCGGTTTATTGGGACGTCTATCATATTTACTGATTTTGCAAGTTTCGCAAGACGAGACATAGCCCCTGATTATGCTGCTCATTCTTGGAAAGTATTACCTCTCCATAATTTGTTTTTTATTCTCACTGGCGTTGCGATGAGCTCTTTTGTGCTCCGCCCATACTACTTCACAGATTCTGTCGGGATCTCTCAGTTCCTCTACAATGCACTGAGCTACTCGGATCTTATACTGCATGAAATTTTCCAGGTATACTTTCTGAAGAAGTCCTAATTTACTCTCTGGCATTTTAATTCCGTTAATAACGTTTGGCCTAAGTTTTTCCTTCAGAACATTATTGAGCTCCTCTTCGCCGACTCCATCTATCTTTAAATAATGTCGCGAGTAACCTGGATGGGGTTCTTCAAATATTTCTAGCCTACCCCCAAATAAAATCTGGTTTCTAAATACGTTTATGGGAACTTCAACGAAGGATATAAGGTCGGAGTTGTCCTGTTCTGCACTATGTACGGTATCACCGGCCTCGCTTCCAGAATCTGCTGTTGACCCTGTGGTTGCATTTTGACTAGCGGCATCGTATGTGAACGTTGTAATGGGGTTTGTATGAGTTTTGAGTCGGGACAGTGTGTCAGCCACGACGTTAGATTTGCCAGGTTTATAAATTATTTCGTAATTATATTCTTCGATCCTGGCTTTCCAACGTTTTAGCTTGGCGTTGTAGTTTCGGTTACTTAAAGAGAAGGTTAGCGGTTGGTGATCTGTAAATATTCGTATTTTTTTTGCTCCATACAGGTAGTTCCGAAGGTTATCCAAAGCCCACACGATAGCAAGCATTTCTTTTTCGTTTGTTGCGTACGCCTCTTCTGTAGTGGTTAGGCTTCTTGATATGAATGCTATGGGCTTGTCTTTGCCATCATAGTCCTGTGATAGCACCGCTGCAATAGCGAAATCGGAGGCATCGGTCGTAAGGTTAAAAGATTTGTCGAAGTTAGGGAAAGTCAAAACCTCGGAGGTAGTTAGTATCTCTTTGAGATTTGCGAACGCTTCCTGTGCTTCCTTGTTCAAGTTAATGGGTACCTTTTTCGATTGTGTTGCCCTTACCTGTGCGTGTTCTCCTCGTGTGAGGTTGGTAAGAGGTTTTGCAATTTTTGCGTAATCTCGAATGAATTTACGATGTTAGTCCTAGGCAGCTCTTAAGCTCTTTTAAGTTAGACGGAGGCAGCATCTTTTTAATGGAATTTGCTTTCTTTGGGTTAGGAAGTATTCCCTCAGAGATCACAATATAGCCAAGAAATTCTACGCTTGTTTTCAAGAACTGCGTCTTCTCAAGGTTAACTTTGAGACCCGCGGCTAGGAGCCTGGCAAGGATAGTCTCAATGTCCTTTAGATGAGTGGTTTCATCCTTACTAAATATTATAATGTCGTCGATGTATACAAAGCAAATACGACCTATAAATTCTTTTAGCACGTCGTCTATCATGCGCTGGAAGATAGAGGGTGCATTTTTGAGACCGAAAGGAAGCCACAAAAATTCGTATTTTCCATTCATGGTGGAAAATGCCGTTTTTGGTATATCACTTTATTTCATTGGGATCTGGTGAAATCCCGAAGTTAGGTCCAGTGTCGTAAAATACTTTACGCTACCGAGACTCGCAATGGTGCCATTAATGTCAGGTATGGGATAGGTGTCAGGGATGGTTACGACATTTAGCCGTTTGAAGTCTATCACCATTCTATACTTTTTCCCCATCTGCCTGGGATTTCTTTGGCACAATCCATATGGGTGAGTTGTAGGGACTTTTTGAAGGACGAATTATGCCTTCTGCTAGTAAGTCTCGGACTTGCTTTTCCACCTCCTCGCGCATATTAACGGGGTAGGGGTAGCTTTTAGTGTAAATGGGGTTTTCGGTTGTGGTTCTGATTTCTGCCTGGACATTGGTTTGGATTTCCATGCCTCGGTCAAGTGGGCCTAATAAATTTTCATATCGATTTAGGATCTCGTAGAGTTTATTTTTTGTAAGGTTCGTGATGTCATTGCCGAAAGGAATGTTTAAGGTAATGCTGTTGACCTGCTGCGCCTCCTTCCGCTTAAGGGGCAGCACAATATCTGGTTTTAAAATGAAAGTGTTGAGCTCCCTGTCTAGGACTGCTTTAATTTCCGACAGTGTGTCATCCCCTATTATCCCATCGAATGATCTAAGCCCTGGAAGAACAAAAAATGTGATTGGAATATCTATGCCTACGAATTTAAAAAAATGTCCGCATATTTTCCTCTCTACATTTATAGTTCCTCCTGCGGAAGTTACCTTAAACGGGTTTTCTACTGGCGTAGTATTTTGAGCTACGCGTTCGCTTATATAATTTTTGTTCGCCCCTGTATCCACTAGAAATTCTAATATACCTAAATCCTGCATTGCGTACTCTAGATAAGGTACGCCGGACACGAGGCTCCCATGGTAAAATTTACTTGGTCCCCTGGGTTTGTTCTTTGTTGGTTTCGACTTCTTCTTCATCAACTGGTACTAGATGGAAAAGTTTCTGCTGCTTGCTAGGGTTTCTGTCTGAATATCCTGGGGAGCTTGTACCCCTCTTGGTGCTGTCATATCTTGAAAATCGAGTGCCGCCTGGCTGGCGGGTTTGAGTTGATGGTTCTGCTTCTGCTCTTACCACCGCCAATGGGTTCTGTTGCTTCTCCAAATTTGGGTAGACTGATTGCTTATTCGGGTTTGCGCTGATCCTGAGTAGGAAGGTCTAGGCCTTTTTTGGTTGCCATTCTGCCACACGCGGTTGCCATTTGGTTGAACTGAATTTCTTTGAGTGGGATAACCCTGGTCGTGGTTGGAATAATTCCTTTTAAAAAATTTTGGGGCCGAAGGTTGGTAGTTGTCTTTAAAATTTCTATTATCCCTGCGCGGTAAATAGAGTTCCTGCGGTCTACATTTAAAATTTTCAGACATGCGGAATATGCTTCAGGTAGTGTTTTCAAGTTCTGAACTAGGAGAAGGGCAGGTAGATCCCCGTTTAGGCCCCTAATGAAGACATCTAATGCTGTTCGACGATGTGCCTCTGCTAATGCCTCTACTGCTTCCCCGTGTTCATACTTTTCGCCCTTTATAGTATTAATTGCTGCTCCAACGTTTCTCTATCCCTTATATCAGCGTAATGCAGGGAAAGAATTTCCTTTACCCTGCCCCAGTCGGAATCTAGTATATTGTGCGCAAGTAATGCAGAGTCTGCTGCGCCCCTAATCTTCCCCCTAATGTGCCTCAAGATGGCTGCGTAAATCGGCTTATGCCGCACTATTTCGTAATCCTTTATTACCTGTTCTACACTATGGACCCAGGAGCCGTAGTGCTCCCGTGATCCATCGAATACCCGCAACTCTTTTACGCAGTCCGGCAGTTTAGCCACCTCCGCTAGCTCGACCTCCGTCCGAGGACTAACTAGCGGTTCTACAGCCGGTTCTGGCCTGCTATCCAATGACTGCCTGCGCACTTCCTCTACTTGGGCTTCTAGCCTCTCCAGATTACTACTGAGCCCTGACAAAAACTCGTCGTTATTTTTCGACTCGACACTTTTGAGCCTTTTGTCCATTTTCTTCAGTTGGGAGAGAATGGCATTGATAGTCCCATTCGTCTCCGTTAGTGACTTCCTGATTTCTTCAGAGTCCATGATTTTATTACTGTAAAAATAGAAGAAGAAAAGGGAAATATAATGTGATTAGATTATACTCACAAAAGCCAGTTTCTCATTGGATTAAAACTATTTGCTTTTTTATATTTCTCTTCTTGAAGAGGTTTTGTCCCTTTTTTCTAAAATAATTCACTTAATTACTGGGCTTTTAATTTCTTTGCCCTTTTTTTCTCCACTTAAACGCTTTTTTGAAAATTTTTATTTTTTTTTTTTAATAGTTCACTTAGTTTTTTGGGCGTTTAATTTTTTGTCTATTCTCAACTAAACACTTAAACACTTTTTGTCCACTTTGCACCCGCTGTCTCGGGCGCCACTTACAGTTCTCAAAAGGGGAACTGTTAAAAAATTAAAGTTGCGGTGAACTCACTGTTCACCGACCAAAGGAAATACACAAATTTAGTTAAGTTGATACTGAGCTTGATTTATTGTGCACTCGTCGCACTCACTAATACGACTGATCTAAAACATATTCTTTTGTTACCAACTAACTTTTAAGTCTAACTTACTTATGCCTACGTTGCAGATCCCACCACCAACCGACATTTCACAATCGATGAGTTGCGCGTATAGGCCAATACTGCTTATGCTGCTCTTCTCAGGCCTTATTGGTTGTAGTGTTACCGATCGCTTGCGCGTGTACTGAGTCAGCGAAAGTGCTATTTGGGGCAAGCAAGAAGTCACATGCACGGCAACGTGAGTAAAGGGTGCGTCATTAGTTAGTATTGGGATTACATGTGTGATAACTTGTATGTCTTAACAGAAATAGAAGGCAGTTTGCGCCATCCTTCCCAAATATTTTGAAGGTTTGTGCCACTTTAAGGTTTCTTGCCCAGGGGTTGCAACAGAGTGTTGGGAATGAGGCTTTAGTTGGATTCTTTTGAATTGTGTAATAATTTTATATTTACTTTTATTTAAATATCTCCCAACGTATCGTGGAAAAATTTATCAACGATAGCTAGCGTAGAAAATTGAACAGCTGATGCGATAGTTAGCGTATGGCAATACCACGATAAACGATAAACGCTACCGATCGGGTTTCACACGCTAGAATTTATTTCATAATACTGTATAACAGATTGCAAGCGTTTATCGTGTATCGTATGTGTTCATAATAGGGGTGTTAGTTATGATTGGAAAAGCCTAAGGCGTGTCGCAGGGGGGTAAAAGTTCAGACTACCCTTTGTAGACTCGAAAAATAAAGTGATTTTTCTTTTTATCTAATACACGAAATAGATATCACTATGGTCGGAGATATCACATACAAAATTTGTTTCGATTCGAAAAGCCTAAGGCGTGTCGCAGGGGGGTGAAAGTCCAGATTAACCGATGGAGGCTCAATTTTTGTGTGATATCTTCGGCTATATTAATATCGATTTAGGGATTGAGACCTTGGAAATCTGCTGATAAAATTTTCTTCATGCAAATAAGGACCACCGTAATGTACATACATATGTACCCATATGCCTAGCTAAGCGCTCACGATACACCGGTACATCCTGCAATGTACTTGTATGTACAAAACAATCAGTGCATAGCCATAACGTAATCGAAAATAGTGGATGTGACCCGGCCTATGAAAAGGTGGCTTATGACTCAAAAAAGAAATTGCGAGAAACAGCTGTTAAAGATAAACAATGCATTTCTTCAGTTTCTTAGTAGTAGTAATTTTTATTGAGTCATAAGCCACCTTTTCATAGGCCGGGTCACATATATTAATTTTGTATACAAAACAAAATTGTGTTATGATATCCATTGACTGAGTGTGCGATAGGCACATTCAAGGACAAAAGAGCAGCAGTGCTTGTGGCAAGGTGCAATGACCACGGCGTGTTCACAGGCGTTCAGGCCCGGAGCTTCAGCTTCGTAGATTCCTTAACGTGATCAGTGCACAGCACTACTCTCCCCAGTCAATGGTCAAACAGAATAATTTAGTTTGCACACTGGGATACACTAGCATAAGAAAATAAAAAAAAAACAACAAACGCACTTGCATGCCACACTACATCAATATGACACACATACCTACCTTTATGCATGGCAGCTCATTGTTGCAATGGTGGGTTGCTGCCTCTGTACCCGCCTTACCATTGGCCTCATAGATGTTATTGAGGCCCCGATACATTACCACTAACTCCTGTGTCTCAAACCAAAGTAAAACAAACTAATTACCCATTATAACAAGTATTATTATTGAAACAAAATTCAATCCATTGCAAATACTTCTTAAAAGTCTAGTTGACCTATTTATGTATGAAGTTTTAAATTTCAATTAAAGAAAACATTTCTCACTAAATATCATATATTTGTATTAAAAGTAGAACTATACTTGCTGTTGTTTATTGTTGTTTATTTATTTATTGTTGTTGTGTAAGCCTTTGGATTACCATCCTTACAGACTAGAATATAAAATTTACTTAAAAATATTAAGAACAATCTACTTATGGTTCCGTATAAATCCAACTACTTATAGAACTGAATACAATATTGTCAAAAAATTTGCTTTAGGGAGCGACAAGTCCAAAGCAACTGTGCTACTCAGCGAGTTAAACTCACGAATAGCGCGAATTATAGGGGCATTATTAGCATAGTTGGTGCGTTGCGGGACATTGAAATGAATCTTTCCCAACAAATCTGGACAGTCAATGAACCCGTTAATAATGTCATACGTGAAGGATAAGCAAAGTATGGATCTTCGACTTTCAAGAGACTTCAAACTTAAGAGCGTAAGACGATCCGAATAAGAAGGGATGGGTTCTGAAAAGTTTAACGGCCGAAGGGCGTATTTCAGAAAAACTTTCTGTATTCTCTCAATTCTGTTTATAGCTGTAAGATTGCTTGGTCTCCAAATAAAAGCAGCATATTCTAAACGAGACCTGATAAAAGATGTATAGAGCAGTTTGATTGTATAGGGATCAGAAAATTTCGAGCTATTGCGTCTAACAAAACCAAGCATGGACTTGGAAGTTATGTAATTTATATGGCTGGTAAAAGAAAACTTCGTATCAAAGATAACGCCAAGGTCCTTAATCTCACTAACGGATTGAAGATCACAATTAGATATACAATATCTTGTATTCAAAATGTTAACGGACTTAGAAAAGGTCATTTGAAAACATTTAGACGTGTTCAAAGAGAGACGATATTTCTCGCACCACAGATGTAGCTTATTGATGTCACTTTGTAACATCACGGCATCCTCTGGTGCCCTAATTATTGAAAATAACTTTAAATCATCAGCATGCGGTAAACACTTAGCAAATGAAAAACAACTAACAATATCATTAATAAATAAAACGAATAGTAAGGGACCTAAAATACTTCCCTGGGGAACACCAGATGTCGTTATAAAGGGACTGGATGATACGCCGTCAATAGTAACAACACAATGCCTGTTGCATAAGTCGGAACTTATCCACAGCAGAAATGAAGAATGAAACCCGATATGGCGCAATTTGTTAATTAAAACACTATGAGACACCCTATCGAAAGCTTTTGAAAAATCTGTGTAAATGCAATCTACCTGGGAACCTGCTGAAAAGGAGTCAATGCAGTATTCACAAAATACAGCTAGATTACAAACTGTTGACCTATCAGTGATGAATCCATGCTTATAGGGAGAAATGAGAGACTTAACAG
This sequence comes from Eurosta solidaginis, assembly GCF_040869045.1. Taxonomy (NCBI): domain Eukaryota; kingdom Metazoa; phylum Arthropoda; class Insecta; order Diptera; family Tephritidae; genus Eurosta; species Eurosta solidaginis. Next base: position 167,990,978 of record NC_090319.1, on the reverse strand, counting down.
CAAAGCTCAACTTTGCATTGACCGCATGTTCAAAAGGTTTTGAAATCGTAGATAGCTTGGATATAGGTCTATAGTTTCGGACATCATTCTTGTTACCGCTCTTGAAAACGGGCGTTATGGAAGTGAGCTTCCAATCATCAATGAAAGTCCCAGATATAAGAGACTTATTGAATATCAGTCTCAATGGATTAATCAAAGCCGGACAATTTTTTAGCAAGACGGGGGAAAACCCGTCGACATCTGTTTGAGAGGAGGATTTAAGTTTATCAATGGCTTTACTTATATCCTCAGAAGAAAAGCAGAGAGCTCCAAAATTAAGGAAAGTGTCCTGATTGTTTGAAAAATCATGCGGTTGATTGTTAACATCCAGAGTAAAATTTGATTTGAAAAAATCTGCAAATCAATTGGCTACATCACTTGGGGTTTGTGCAGAATTGCCATCAAGGAAAACCCCTTTAGGCACGCTGGCACAAGATTTTTGAGACTTTATAAAGTTCCAAAAAGATTTGGGGTTAGATTTTATGTTAATTTATACCTATCACCGCTTAGTTCGTATCTTTAAACTTTAACGAAAAGTATTATACATATGTATGTAAATATGTATGCGCGAGCGTATATAAGAATCAATTTACACAAAAGAAAAGATTTACTAGGAAATGTCATCTTCGATTTAATCGGCCTTATGTATGTATATCTTCATGTATACACATATATACATACAGTATGTATGTACAGTAAAAGAAACAATTTAGAGGTGTTAGCAAAAAAAATTAATAAAAGCATATAACTAAATATGCACATATACGTGGTGTGATTAAATAATTAGGAAATCAAAAAAAAAAAGTAGATATACATGTATATATGTATATGCGTATGTATTGCATTCCTACGATGCGTCGAAGGCCTCCTCGCTTGTAGTTGCTTTAATAAAGATTCCTTAATCTTGGCTTGTACAAGCCAATGAAAAAATATTTAAAGTTTGTCAATCAAAAAATTATTCAATAAAAAAAATATATAAACTGGTGGTAACCATAAATATAAATATATTATTGAGAGCTCGCAACAAATAAAAATTATCAAAGCTGTAAGTTTGGTTCAGACCACGTCATACAACTCTCTCTCTCAAATATGTCCAACGCTTCTCATTTCATACAATTTCTATTTGGCACAGGTTCGAGAGACAGCTGTACACCAACAACAACACAAGAATATGTTGATAATAGCTAGTTACATATTTTAAGTAATAATTATATTTGAAGGGATTATGAAAATCTTTTAGGTTTTTAGTCTAACCTACAGTGCTTACAAAATGCATAGGAACCATAATTATTGTAATATATTATAGAAGTTATGAGAAAATATAAATTAAATTTATTTATTACTTCCTTTCTTATTTGGTAGTGATAATGATTTTAATTCCGCAACATTGTGTCTATATAAATTCTATACACTGGTTCCAGCAACATCTTCTGATGCTTTGTTGCTTTTACATTTTAGTATACAAACATTTACTTTATTATATTTTCATTTTATGTATGTACATATAGTATATACTACTTTATAATTAACATAATTTAAGATTGCAAAATAATTTTTAGTCATTTTTGAAGATTCCAACGCTTGGGAAATCTGCTTGGAGTCGAGATTTAGATACTCTTAGGTGGGCGTTTTGTAGATAGTTGGTTTACAGCAACTTCGGAAGCATTTTATGAATATTTTTGGAGTGGTGCCGAAACGCGGAGGGGCCAGGTAGAGGGTTGCTTGTGGTTCGCACAAGCAACCCACATGCAAACGTTACAAATTTTGCAAATAGTGAATTTATCGAAAAATTTGTTGTATATTTGTGGAAATATCTTCGGAAGAAACAGACACCACACTGTTAGGGATTTAGTTTTGAAAACTTCGCACACATACTAAATAAAAAAAGGGGATCCGTTTTAGAACAATATATGCAGACTTAACATATATATATTTATGTTCGTTGTTGACATTAACAGAGGTAGAATATTGAAGTTGGAACAAAAAAAAAAAATGAAATTATATTTACGGCTTTGTACTACGGTACAATTGGCTTGACTTAAGGATGAACCATAGAGGATCGTTATTATTTTATATAATGAGTGTAGCAAATTATGCACGTGTATATACTTACCGGAAAATATGTTTATATCAACGCTCATATACCATTCGCCCTATATGTTGCATGTATATATTTGCTTCGATAAGCGGTTACGATTTAATATTGCATCCGGAAATGTACTTGTATGTAGAAATTATTCCGTGCATGCAACAGACGAGAATTTTTCTTTCAACGAAGCACAAAAATAATTTAAAAAAATCAAAAATTCCTTTTTTGATTACTTTTGATTATATTTGATTTTTCTCAATAATCGGAAAAATCATTGGCCATTAAAATAGGCATCCAATTAATTGATTACTAATGCTAATTCAAATTTAACAGGTCTGGTCAAAACCAGATTAAAATCAATATTTGCAAGACATGGTATACCACACATATTGGTCTCAGATAATGGACCACCTTATAATTCCAAAGAATACATTCAATCATTTTGTAAAGATTGGGGTATTAAACATCAAACTTCTAGTACATATATTTCGAGGTCTAACGGGTTAGATGTTGCTTTGCTTAATTTTCGCAATTCACACAAGGGGAATATGCCAAGTCCTGCCGAAATGCTCATGTCAAGGAAACTTAAAACAAAAATACCGACAATTCTAAAAAACCTTACTCCGAAGGTAGTTGAAGAAAGCAAGTATAAAGAAAAACGTAGATCACAAAACATAAAAGCTGCACACAACTACAATATACGAGCCAGAAATTTAAAACCTGTTCAAAAAGGGGAAAAAGTAATGTTCAAAAGAAATCCAAGCTCAGTTTGGTTTCCTGGTGTCATTTTGAATAAATGTGGAGAGCCTCGGTCATATATAGTTCAGGATTCTGAAGGGGCATTGTACCGAAGAAACCGTCAGCATTTACTTAAGATACCGAACACGAAGTTGTACTTGGAAAATCAAACGTCGCACCCACGATTTTGGGGTGTAGGACAGTCGGCAGCGTCGTTCCATCGACGTGGATGTCCAAAATGGTCGATATTTGGGGCGTCCAAGTTGTAAATAAGGTCGCGGAGGATTAGTCGGTGATAATGCCAGATTTCGCGAGGCGAAAAAACTGGAGAAAAGAGAAAGGTAGCCGTTTATTCTGTTGCAGAGCTCATCGATCTGTGGGCCTTGGCCTGGGCCTGTGGCCATTATTGTGCAGTCATTGACGTAGGAAAAGATAGTCAGCCCTATTCTTGAATCCATCGTAGAAAATCTACGAATACAACCCTCCGCTACGAATACGAAGAATTTGCTATCACTGAACTCATGTGAAACCGAAAAAAGTGCTGCCAACATAAAATGTCAAATTTTGGTTATTCGAAGTCAGCTGAGCGATTGTAAATAAAAAATGTCAACTTAAATTTTAATTTAAAATTGCATTATATCATTTAAAATAACAGTTTAGTGCTTAAAATGGATTCCATATCATTTGCAGCTTTGTTAGAAGAAAATGAGCAAGAAAGGCGTGATTTAAAAATTGCGAGGAGTCTTGAAATTAGAGGAGGATATGTATGTGAAAGGATCTGTGTTTTAATGAACTTATGAAGGTTTTAAAAAATTGTGTTTTATAAAAACTTTCCACCTAAATAAGGCTGCGTTTACCTACGTGCTCGGTGTTATAAATGAAGGAAGTACACCGTTCGGTGGGTCATCTTCAATGACTCCTATAATACGCTTAGCATCGGTATTACGTTTTTTTTTTTGCGGAAGGTAGCTATCAGCACGGAGTTGGAAAAGATTTTGACTATCCGATGTGTCAGATCACATTTTCCAAAGTTTTGAAAGATGCCTTACTAATTTTCCAAACGCGGCTATGTCCACAACTGATACACTTAGATATGACCAACGAAGAGAAACGTAGCGTAAAAATGGATTTCTACGAAAAATATAGGTTTCAATGTGTAATCATGTTTTATAGTTTTTGTAATAATTGTCATTATTATAAGACCCTTAAAAATTTAAATAAATATTTTAGTAATTTAATTTTAATTTAATTCTTTTAAGCTTTCTTCCAAATCTGTGAAGCTCTGTTGCCGATATGCATACATGCATACATATTACAAAACCATTACTTTTTTCCAGGTAGTTGCATCTTTTGTTGGTGGCGCAATACTATTTGCAATGTTTTCCCAAAATTTTTTAACCTCCTCCTTTGGGCACTTTGTAAAGCCTAGCACCATTTCAGGGTGCTGCTGCAATAGGTCAAGTAAGCGGGAACATTGTTGGCGAGTTGTGACAATTTTGGACCTATTATAACAATATATTGCAATTTAATTAGTATAAATATCACTTTTAATAATATACTTACATTTTATTTGTTTAATATTCCTTATTATTCTGAATTTGAGATAATTTCAATTTTTTCCGCAAGCTGATACGCGTCGTAGAAAATGTGTACGAAACTCTACGATTTGACAGTTCGAGTGAGTTCAGTGAAGGCTTTCTACGAATTTCGAACTTACGATGGATTCAGTGAACGGACTTTCGTATAACTTACGAAAATCGAGTATACGATGGATTCAAGAATAGGGCTGAGTAACTCCTGCTGGTGGCGAAGGTAGCTTTGATATGTAGGAATTAAACAAAAGTGGGGATAGGACACCACCCTGTGGCACCCCTTGTTTAATTCTTTTTTTTTTGATGTTTCGTTTCTAAATTGCACCGATTCCTGCCGACCACCCAGATAATTTGCGATCCACCTTTAAAGTCAAGGGGGAAGGGTAGGTCCTTCCAGGTCTTGCAGTAACGTGCCATGGTTGACCGCATCAAAAAATGTTAATAGGTCTAGCGCAACGAGTACTGTTCTATGGTGGGGGTTTTGATTTAAACCGCAATTTATCTGGGTGCTAATGGCATTTAGCGCGGTGGTGGTGCTACGGAGTTTTCTAAAGCCATGCTGATGACAGTCTAGCTGCAAATTTTCTTTGAAGTAGGGGAGAAATAGGAGCGATAGGAGATATCGGGCGATATGACTCTCCTATGTTAGCTGGTTTCCCAGGCTTTAGTAGCGGGACCACCTTGGCCATTTTCCATTTTTCAGGTATCACACAGGTGGAAAGAGACAGGTTGAAGACATGTGCTAAATATTTGAAACTCTCTTTCCCTAGGCTTTTAAGCATCGGCATGGCTATGCCGTCTGAGCCCACTGCTTTGGATGGTTTATCATGACCGATGGCACCCTCAACCTCTTTGGCGGTGATGGTAATTGGTGACGCGCTGAATTTATGTTTACGTGCGTGTCTGTTGGCCCTCTGTATAGCATTGTCAACCGTAGAATGCACTATATATTGTCGGCAAAAGACGCTCGCGCATTTTTTCGCATCCGACAGCACTTTATCACGAAAGGCGATGGAAATTTTGTCGTTGTGCTTGAACGGATTCGATAAGGACTTTACGGTGGATCAAAGCTTACCCACACCGGCAGAGAGGTTACAGCTTCTTACATGCTCCTCCCATTTCGCCCGCTTGTGCTCATCCACAAGCAATCTGATGCGTTGGTTTATATCCCTTATTTGGGGGTCGCCGGGACCGAGTTGTCTTATAAGGTCACGTTCTCTCGCTAAAATTGCGGCCTCCGCCGGGAAGTGGGGTCGAATTTCGGGAATTCTACCGGCGGGAATGAAACGAGCCGAGGCGGATTCAATGACCTTGTGGAAAGCACGCTCCCCTTGGCGGGCATCAGTTGGGATAGGGAGGGCAGCATAACGGCTGTCTGTAAGGGATTTGCATTCGTCCCACTTTCCTTTTTTAAAGTTAATGAAAGTGCGTTTTTCTGCTACGATGAAGTCGGCGGGACGCTCGAGCGAAATAGGTATAGGCAGGTGGTCAGATGCCAATGTTACCATCGGCTGCCAGTTAACGCAATTTACGAGTTCTGCGCTCACGATTGAAATATCCGGCGAGCTGTGGCAGCTTCCTACCATACGTGTGGGGGCGTCTCCGTTTATAGTGCAGAACGTCGTTTCTTCTATTTGATCCGCTAACATCTCACCCCTACTGTCCACCCGCAAGTTTGAATGCCATAGATCATGATGGGCATTGAAATCGCCTAAGATAATACGATTGTTTCCAGTGAATACGCCGCTGATATCAGGGCGGTATCCACTGGGCCAACAGGTGACAGGAGGGATGTAGATGTTGATGATTTCTAGATTTGCATCGCCTGACCGGATAGATAATCCTTGACGTTCTAAGACACTGTCCCTGCGGGCGATGTCGGGATCAAATATATGATATTGCACAGAGTGGTGTATGATAAACGCGAGGCCACCTCCATTTCCGCTCTCGCGATCTTATCTGTGGACATTTTACCTAGAACAAGTCTGCAGAGCAGATCTTGCTGTGAGTTTAGTATCTTGAATCGCAGCAATGCGGATGTTGTCCCGCTTCATGAAATCGACTATCTCGTGATCTTCCCAGTTAATCCATTACAGTTTAAGTGCAGAATTCTGAAGTGCAACGGGGGAGACGTCTGTAACAGCAGCCTTATAGTCTCACCCTGTTTCCAAGTTGCTGTAACCCTGTTGTCTATTGAGAATGGACAACAGGTGTTGAAACAATTTGGAAACGGGGAGGTCGGCTCGAAAAATAAGAGCGGCTATCATTATTATAAGTTGGCACGAAGAAGACACACGAATAAATTAAAAAAAAAACTAAAAACTATTTTTAATTGGTCAAAGTAAAAATTAAGCCTAGTAATAAAATTAGGAACTGAAAGTCAAATTTAAAACTATATATTTTCTTTATAAAACTAACTTAAATAAAAGAACTTAAACTAAAAATAGTGCGTTTGGTTTTTGAGAAGTGCGTGCGCGTTGAGTGTGCAAGCGCACAAGAACACTTTTTCAGAGGTTCCGAAATTGAACTCCCATGGCGCCCGTGAGGCAGCTTGCCAAACCGGATGCAGAATGGAGAACCAGGTCACCTACAAAAGGCCACTAATTGGGAATGCGGAAAAATTTCAATTTTTGCTAAAACAAAAAACTACAAAATATAAAACAAAAACCTATAAAAAAATATACATATTACGGCACAGAAATCCACAAAATTCTTTACAAATTTTCACACTGCCAAAAATCCAACATATAACACCAAAAAACTGTACCACGCCATAACGGCATGTAAAAGCCCAGCCAGCTCCAATGAACATCAGCAGCAGCAGCGAATTAGGGCAGCAGCATCAACATCAGCAGCAGCGATAAATACCGGCCACCAGCGGCAGCAGATGTAGCGGCAAAAAATATAAGTATGTATGTATTTAATAAATTACGTTTGCATAGGGATTCTAATACATATATGTGCACTTAACTCTACAATTTTTTTGATTAAACGCGGTGCGTCCGCATAACACATTACACATTATCACCCCTATTGTGCATTTCGATTACGTTCCCGTTCTACGCTCCGCTTTAATCGAAGTTGGGTATTCTGCATTACGACGGAATCGTAACGAGAAGAGGAAGAGCAAACGATTTTCGAAATCAGCTGTTTGTATGGAATGTGCGAACATTGGAACAAAACAAATTAAAGAAAATTTGTAAAAAAACACTGAAAAACGTTTATATTTTAATATCCACGCAATTTTGTACAAAAAAAAAAAAAAACAAAAGAATATATTGCCGCAGTGTTATATTTTTTTGAGTGAAGTGCTTTCATAATTGTAAGTGTGCTTTTGTCGTTCTTTTGGCCAATTCCCTGCCGTGGCCACCAAGTTTTGTTAAAACCGATTCCTGCACGAATATAGTTAACATTTTCTGAATTTTATGGATGCTAATTTCATTTCACTGGCCTAAAATACTTTATAAATATTTATTTATTCTTTCCGCAAAGATTGTTTACGATTTCGCTTCACCTTCCTCTACTCCCGCAGCTTGCTTTGGCATATAACTGGACCCAACGAACAGACACAAAATATGGCTATTATACTGGAATCAATAGCCGCGGCAATATTTGTGGAGTTAGAAAGCAACGCATACGAAAATGGCCAGGCGAGAATGGAAAGGCAAATATTGCGAGATTTGTGTAATCCATTTTACATGAGTGACGAATTGTAAGAAATTGAACTTGAAAGTGGTAAAGTTTAATGACTTATTTAGGTTCAAAAAAAACTTTCGACTTAATAAGGATGCTTTCAAGTATGTGTTAGATACTTTTGCGGGGCAAATACGTCCAAGGACTTCGACATCGACATGTTGTCTTTGACCTGGAAACATATAAAAAACAATCATCATCAAGCCTTTTACGTTTCTTAACAAGTTTTACTTACATTTTTGTTAAATTCTGTTATAAATCAATAAAAAAATAAAAATAAAATATTTTTCCGCCAACAAATTTGCAACTTAGAAAAACGGAACTACGATCGAAATGCAGAATCCGATATAATGTGAAAAAGTGAAATTGGTGATACATATATTTTCTTTATAAAACATGCAAAATACAACGGAATATACATTCTATACTGGGAAACAATAAATGTTTATAGAATGTGTGTATATGCATATAATACATAAATTATGGCTAAAAGCGAGTATGTTGCATTTTCAAAAAACCACGTATGCATATCCACAGATATATTGTATAAAAATTTAATAATTTTGAAAACATTTAATACTTTTAAAATACTTTAAAAAATTAATACAACTTAACTGGTGACACACATAACAACGGAATTTATATTTTCTTTACAAAACACTTGCAGTAATGCATAACAAATTACATATGCGAAGTCTATATTTGGAAACAATAAAATTTGTATAAAGTGTCTCGGTATATGAACATAATAAATCGAATATACTGAATTTTTAAAACAAAGTATGCATATACATAAATACGTTGTATGAAAATTTAGTACATTAAAAACTTTATCCTTATTACATTCTATACTTTTGAAATACTTTCAAATACAAAAAAAAAAAAAAAATTTAATACAAAAAAAAGAAGAAACATTTTGCTGTGAAACTAATGAAAATTTAATAAATTTTTTTCAATCACTGAACATTTTGCTGTGAAACTGTGCGGCCGACACGTTAAATAATGAATATATTTTTGATAAAAAAGGTGCGTCCGTAAAACCCTAAAATTTAATCAGCCTTATTGTAAACTTCGCGTGAATGCAATTCCCACATTTGTTCTGTTTGCATTGTGAACTTCACATGTGAAAAATTTCCCATTTTCGAAAAATTACCCTAACCGTCAACAAATTTTTTTCCACGTGAATGTATAGAATTTGTTCGCAAAACTGAAAGTGGGGAGCAACACTCGATAAAATGTAAGGATTGTTTATTGCTTATTAAACTTAGTTAAGAATTATTTTATATCACATTAGGTCTATAAACAAAACTCAGTTGACTTTCTTGGTAAGCACTATGACCGAAAATCCTGAAATAGGAAAGGGCTTCCAAAAAAAAAAAAAAAATAAAGATAAAGTGCTGGCTTTTTGGAAGAAATTGAACAATTCCCTCAATAGCATGGGCCCACCATCAAAATCAATCTCCGAATGGAAAAAGGTGACTATCAATGCAATGTGGCTATGGAATGTGCCATAATTTATATAGCCATTGCTTACAGGTTTGGATTGATCAAAAACGATACGTACGAAACAAGGCTGTCGAAAATACCAAAAATAGGAAAAAGACCGTTGGAGGACCTTGCAAGCAATATGTTTTTTCTGTATTAGAACAGTCAATTTTGGATATAACTGCGTCAGTAGCAGCTGCGGAAGGTGTCGAAGATGGCAAGCCTTTTGGTTTGAATGCAACGAAATCAACTGGTAAGCAACGTGAAAATAACAGTAGTGATGAAGACAACAGCTCTAGTGAGGACTCTGAAGTGGAACTTAGGTGCATGGACAATAGCTTGGACGAAAATAGCACCGAAACTGCCGGTTACACGCAAAGGGAAAGTGCTTTGCCTGCACAAAAAACCAGCCAGCAAACTCGCAAAAAAATTAACCCTTCGGAGCTATTAAACATTGAACTAGATGTTCAAAAAGAAATGAATGGCAACGTCAGAAAGGGCTTGGAAATCCAGAGTCATCACTATACTGAAATAGAAGGCCACTTAAAGAAATTAAACCAAGGCCTCGAAAACTTTCAAAATATTCAAAACAGTTTACTAAAGGAAACAAAACGCCACAATTCGGAAATTGAACGGCTCAGAAAAATTGAAGTTGACCGTAAACTCATACTTATAAACAGCCAAATCGAGGTTCAAAATTTGAAAATACTAGCTGCAAAGAAAAGCTTAGGCATTAATTAGAATGTTTCGAACGTTTTTGTAAAAAAAATGAATTTTATGTACTTTATTTTTTCAAATTGGTAAAGCAAGATTAACAATAAAGCCGCTTTTGAGCTAATACAAATCAGACATTTCTTTGAAGAGTGTCATTCAATTATAAAAACATTTTGTCATAAATTTACATAAGGCAATTGCCTATATTTGCTCTAATACGCTTAGCTTCATTGAGGTATGATGAATGCGATTCAGATTCTTCAAACTGCACGTGTTCAGAAATTTCCGGTTGAGAAGCTCTATTTGAAATAAAAGGTGTTTCATCGCACCGATACTTTAAGCATATATTGTGCAACGCGCAACAGACATTAGTAATTTGAGCTGCTTTCGTAGGCGAATAATGTAGCTCCCTGGCTCCTAGTACACACCTCCATCTATTTTTTAAGACGCCATTGGTCCTTTCCTCAATGTTACGTCCACGTGCATGAACCTCATTAAATTTGCTTTCTGTGGAGCCCTCTTCCGCTGATCTGTTGGGTGTTAGCAACCAAGGCTCCAGTGGATATCCAGCGTCGCTTATGAACAAAATTTGATTTTGGGACTTACAGATTTCATTAAAATTTTACCTAGCAGCCAAAGATTTCTAGTGCCTAGCAAGTAATCCTGCTCCATTGAAACCCTCAATTCACTTGTATTCCAAATTAATGAGTCACGGCAGGCTCCAGCGTATGTAGCATCGACGTATCTCATTGCATTTTTTTATCACATACCTGCAGATAAAATTATTAACATGCGTAAAAGCATACACAAATTTTACCAATCTACCAGCAAAACATTCCTACTATAGTAACCCTTTCTGTTATAATATAAGTGTTTATTATTCCTAGGGCCTATAATTCTAACGTGTGTGCCATCTATGCAGCCAATAATGCCTGGGATATTAAATTGTTGATGAAAATCCAAAGCAATTTGACGCATTTCGTCTTTAGTAGGTTATTTTATCCACTGATTGCAAAAGTACTCCTCAAAAACATTCAATACTTCAAACAAGACGTGGCTAAAACTTGACTGCGATAAGCCAACATCCACTTGCCTCCCTACTCCTTTTTAGCATGCTCCTTCACCAAAAAATCTTAGAGCAGCTGAAAGCTTTACGACTGTGTCTATTGCAAAACGTTTACGTGCCACTGGCAGACCACTGTGCAATACATCCAACAAATATTTGAACGCCGGCTTATTTATCAATTGTATAGAATAAATAAGCCGGCGTTGAAAGCTATGTATAAATAGTTAAAACGCGATCATTTATTTGGTTTACGAGTATAATTATTTGCATGTTTACCTTGCATTAGGTAATTCAAGGGGATTACACTTGTCGCGTAATATGCTCCTGGACACTCGTTCAGCCAATTGCTGGCTGGTATTAGTTTCTTCTTCAATTAAACAAAGGCGCGAGTAAGCACTAATCATTACAATTTTAATATTTAACGCAAAAATAAAAATGTTTCACTACACAACAGCAATCTTTTCTGCAAAAATTTGTAAACAAAACATGGGTGATGTTCACAATAGCATATTCGAAATTCGAATATAAGGATTGATTCACATGAAATTGACGATACGAATTTTTTGTTCATGGGAAATAAAAAATTCATGGGATTGATTTATTCACATGAAGTTTACAATAAGGCTGAATGTTTTTTAGTGCAACGGTGCGGCCGTCACGTAAAATTTAATGATTTTTGTTTGTGCGACGGTGCGGCCGTCACGTTAAACAATTGTAACAAATAGTTTAATGCAATAAATATATTCCGTCTAAAATTAATATCGTCTTGCGCAAATCGGAAAAATAGATCAGCCTTCTCTCTTGTATACCGTATATGGTAGCACACCCGGCACAAAACAAAATTTTTTTTAAGTCAATATTTAATTGATGGTTCACATGGAATACAATTCAACTCACTTTCAAGTAATTCTATCAAATATATGCCAACATTCAATACACAATTCAAGTAAAACGGATTCAATTTAGGTGATAAAATCATTTCAAATTTCCTGCCCATTGAAATTAATTCACATTCATAACTCAGACTTGCAACGTTTTCTTAATTCAATTTAAGTTATAAATTCATTTCAACTTTTCTCATTCAAATTTGTTAATGCACAAACATCCAAAGCTCTCACACCTTTTTCTTCTACTAACGTCAAATTTCGAAACAAAATTCAAATTGAGAGAAAATTTCTTTAAAATAAAAAAACGCGTTTTACATAGAGGCCATTCTTTACCGACAAGACAAGGCAAGAGAAGTTAGATGAATATAAAAATTCTTTGAGGCATATAATAACATTTTAGTAGAGGTAAATGGTCATTTCGAAAACAGACCTAGGCCAGTTGCTGTCAATAAAAGTTTATCACGTTGTTGGTACTGCACAGTTAAAGTACCAACTAACTACAGCGACTTAGTCCAAGATAACATTTTTATGTCAGATACTGACCGGGAAGAAAAAGAATCCTTCGCCGCACACAAAATCGATTCTGAGGAAGAAGAAGAATTATCTGACCCAGCAAAGCCAGACACACTCGATAGTCGTATCGGTAAACAAAGTTGTTCTTTATCTCATGCTGATAATATTTCATTACAAGAAACCACAGATTTTGATTTCGATAACCCAGTCGTTACATCAAACAATTCTTTAGGGCTTTTAACAACTTTTTCAAATTCCAACCAATATCTAGAACCAACAATAATGGCTACATCAGAACAAAGGAAAGTTTATTGGGTCGTGTGCGCCCGTATTCAGGGAAAATTATAACGGTGACCCCTTAGCGCTAGTCCTTCATAGATAAAATTGCACTAGAAGAAGGCTATACAGATCCAGATCTTATGCCAACTTTCATTTCATTTGTTAAATCGAAGCTCGAAGGGAAAGCAAGAGAAGCAATTCCGACAAATATAACATCAATCCAAGAAATTAAAGATGCGCTTAAAAGTCGAATAAAGCCAGACAATTCAAAACTCGTTGCAGGAAAAATAGCTTCACTAAAAGTTGCAAATAATAATTTAACTGAGTTTGCTCAACGCGTAGAGGAATTATCGGATGCGTTAGAGAGGTCTCTAATTATTGAGGGCGTGTCAAAAGTCAAAGCGCACGAGATGGCAGTCGAACAGTCAGCAAACGTTTGTAGGCTAAATACGCGCTCAGATTTAGTCAAAGCAATTCTCGCATCAACCTCTTTTAGTGACGCAAAAGACCTCGTTGCAGAAATGATAGTCGAAACAAAACAATCAGGTTACAGAAAGACAGGTATTAGCTTTTCGATCAAGGTTTAACAATCAAAATAATTTTGGCAACAACAATAGAGACAATAACTACTACAACAACAATAATAGATACGACAATAGCAATTTCAATAGATTCAATAACAATAATAATTTCAATAGGTACAACGACAATAATAACGGTAGATACAACAATAACAATCAAAATAGGCAAAACAACAATTATAGGCAAAACAACGACAATCGAAGCAATTGTAACTCGCGTAACACTAGCAACAGTTAAAATAGGTTAGAGAACAGAACCAACACTAACACCGGAAATTCAAATACGCGAATTAACGCAAACGTTCACTCTTTAAACTTGAGTGCCCCACAGCAGCGAACACTGAGGGACGAGGAGATAAGCGAATAAATACTAAAAATATTTTTTGTCTAAACCTAAATTACTCAGATTTCATCGAAATTTATATAACCGGATCTAACAAATTATGTATATTTTTACTAGATATACAAGCTGACATTTCTCTGATTAAAATTTCAAGCTTTAATAAGCAAATTCCCATTAACTCTGACGATATACACTGCTATTCTTGAATCCATCGTAGAAAATCTACGAATACAACCCTCCGCTACGAATACGAAGAATTTGCTATCACTGAACTCATGTGAAACCGAAAAAAGTGCTGCCAACACATAATGTCAAATTTTGGTTATTCGAAGTCAGCTGAGCGATTTTAAATAAAATATTTCAGCTTAAATTTTAGTTTAAATTTTGCATTATAGTATTTAAAAAAAGATTAGTGCTTAAAATGGATTCCGTAGCGGTTGCAGTTTTGATAGAAGAAAATGAGCAAGAAAGACGTAATTTAAAAATTGCGAGGAGTCTTGAGAGATGCCAGTAATCCTCTTGATTTAGAAGAGGTTATGTAAGTGAAAGGATCCGTATACTTGTTTTAATGAACTTATAAAGGTTTTCAAAAATTTAGCTTTATAAAAAATTTCCGCCTAAACAAGGCTGCGTTTACGTACGTGCTCGGTGTATTAAATGAAGTAAGTGCACCGTTCGGAAGGTCATCTTCAATGAGCCCTTTAATACGGTTGGCATCGGTATTACGTTTTTTTGCGGAGGGTAGCTATCAGCGCGGAGTTGTAAAAGATATTGATGCTGCGATGTCTCAATCCACGTTTTCCAAAGTTTTGAAAGAGGCCCTGCTAATTTTCCAAGCGCGGCTATGTCCACAATGGATACATTTAGATATGACCAACGAAGAGAAATGTAGCGCAAAAAGCATTTCTACGAAAAATATAGGTTCCCGGGTGTAATCATGTGTGGACGGTACCCACATAAAAATAGTATCACCAAACAAGGATAAATTTTTATTTTATAATCGCAAAGGATACTATAGCATCAATGCGATGATTGTAAGGACTCTAAGACAATGATTAAAATATTTAATTGATTTACTTTATGCAGATGTGTGATAACAAAATGAGGATTCGTTATGTAAATGGGCAGTATCCAGGAAGTAATCACGATTCTCACATATGGAACGTAAGTAATGCGAGATCCTATTTTGAGAGAAAGGATGCAGA
The DNA here is from genome assembly GCF_040869045.1 of Eurosta solidaginis. Lineage (NCBI taxonomy): Eukaryota > Metazoa > Arthropoda > Insecta > Diptera > Tephritidae > Eurosta > Eurosta solidaginis. The sequence goes on along the minus strand of NC_090319.1, from coordinate 167,975,754 downwards.
AGGTGAACGGAATACTTGGATTTTATGTGTGTATATGTTCCTGATATAAGTTATTTTCCAGGGTTAAGTAAAATATTATTTTTTATAGGTGATGCTGGATACGCCTTGGAGCCTTGGCTAATGACACCGTTTCGTTCCCCACAATCGGGCAGCTCTGAAAGTAACTATAATAAAGTCCACGGAAAAGCAAGAAATATTATTGAGAGGACTATTGGCGTTTTCAAAAATTGTTTTAGATGTCTCGCGAGCTCCATTACGAACCGTACAAAGTAAGCCAGATTGTAAATGTCGCGGCAGCTTTTCACAACATTTGTTTGCACTATCGGGTTCTAAATTATGATGCGGAATTAATAGACCAATTATCTGATAGCGACAGTTTGGCAATTTTGCCCACGGAGCTTAATAGTGTTGCTGCCAATATAAGACAATCGATTTCCAATTCACTTTTACAAATATTTATTTTAATAATAATTCACTTTTATAAATGTACTTATAAGGCACTTAAAAATAAACATAAATATTTTAGTAATTTAAATTTAATTTACTTATTAAGTAATTTAAGACTTTTTTCTTCCACCTCCAGCATTTGTTTTTTTTATTTCATTTTTTTCGGCTATTAGTCTGTTGTGTTCGCGACTCTCCTCAACTTGAGCAATTTTCAGGTCGCATAATTTTCCCGTGGCTCGATACAATCGTCAAATTCCTGCGGCAATATCCTGGAAATTTTGTTCTTGAGTTTTGAAGTTCTGTATACTCTCTTTGTAAAAGCTTTCCTGCAAACCAATTTGTTCCTTAAGAAGGTTGTATGTAGGGGAATTTGCCGATTTTTGAGGAGTTGAACGCCGGCTCGGTTGGGAAAAGCCACCGGTTGCTGACGCCATAGAAGCATCTGCGTCTGCTTCAGGAGTATTTTCCGAATGAATTTGAGGAAGTCCTACACTGATGGTGTTTAGGCAGCCCGAAGTGCAAGTTTCTAGAGATACCAACTCTATTAAGCCTTCTTCCAAATCTGTGAAGCTATGTTGCCGATTTCTTCCGCCTCCTGTGGCTGTCTGCTCCCTTTTATTTTCCACGAGTTTGCGTTTTACATACCCTTCCAGTCCAAATATACCTAAACCAAAAGCAAACAATGAAATTACATACATACATAGATACATATGTACCTATTACAAAAGCATTACTTTTTTCCAGGTAGTTACATCTTTTGTTGGTGGCCCAAGACTATTTAGCTCCTTTGCTACGTTTTCCCAAAATGTGTGCACATCCTCCTTTGGGCACTTTGTAAAGCCTTGTGCCATTTCAGGTTGCTGCTGCAATAGCTCGAGTAAGCGGGAATATTGTTGGCGAGTTGTCACAATTTTGGACCTATTATAACAATATATTGCAATTTAATTAGTATAAATATCACTTTTAATAATATACTTACATTTTATTTGTTTAATATTCCTTTTTATTCTGAATTTGAGATAATTTCACTTTTTTCCGCAAGCTGATACGCGTCGTAGAAAATTTGTACGAAACTCTACGATTTGACAGTTCGAGTGTGTTCAGTGAAGGCTTTCTACGAATTTCGAACTGACGATGGATTCAGTGAACGGACTTTCGTAGAATCTACGAAAATAGAACATACGATGGATTCAAGAATAGGGTTGATAGTTAATATCACTGGCGTTACATCATTTTCTGTTCCTACTTTGGGTAAAATAAACATTGACCTTCATTTTTCTAATAATCCAGTCGAACATAGTTTACATGTGGTAAACGATGACTTCAATATTCCATCAGACGGTACACTAGACAAAGACTTTCTTCACCATAACAAATGTGTAATAAATTATTCAAATAGTTCATTCTGGGCAAATAAAGAAAAAGTCATTATGCCAATCCTACATGGAACGGAAAGAAACATGTGTATTATATCACCAAGATGCGAAGTCTTTCGAATTTTCGACTTAGGTCACTCAACAACTCCACTTTTCGTTGAATCTCAAGAAATACAAAAAGGCGTTTTTACCGCAAGATGCATTACAAACTCCAATAACCCAGACATAAAATTAATCAATACCACAAGTGATGTACAATTCGTACACAAAAATTCTATTAAAACAGAAAACCCATCAAATTATCACGTATATGTAATCGACGAAACTAAGTCAGACGAGAAACGAATTAATGAAATAACTTCGATTAAAAAAAATCAAATTCCAAAATTCTCTGCATACAATATGCTGACATATTCCCGCTTGACAATGACAAAATGACGTTAAACAATTTTTATGAGCAGAAATTGCGGTTAACTGACAAAGAAGCAGTGTATATTAAGAATTATCGTCTACCCTTTCCTCAGCGGGAAGAAATTAACAAACAAGTTACAAAATTACTATACAACGATTTAATCGAAGAAATCTATTCTAACTATAACAGTCCTCTTATCCTAGTTCCTAAAAAGAAAATAAATGGAAAAAAGCGTACAGGATGTGTGTTAATTTTAGTGCAGTTAACAAGAAGCTAATAGCAGACAAATTCCCATTAGCACGAATCGATGATATTTTAGACAATCTTGGCAGAGCCACATTTTTCTGAACCTTAGCCTTTTTTCTGGATTTCACCAAATACCATTTCACGTAGATTCACGCGATATAACTTCATTTTCTACTGATCGCGGAACGTATCGATGGAAAGTATTGCCATTCGGTTTGAGCATTACACCAAATTCGTTTTCAAGAATGATGACCATCGCATTTTCAGGAATACCACCTACCGCAGTTTTTCTTTATGTAGATGACATTATAGTCATCGGCTGTAACGAATCCCATCACATTAAAACTTTGTCTAAAGTATTCAATAGTTGTAGATCATTCAACCTTAAACTCAATCCGAATAAATGTAATTTTCTAAGACCGGAAGTAAATTCCTAGGCACAAATGCTCAGCTGAAGGTCTGTCACCAGACGATTCGAAAACAGATGCAATTCGTAACTATACTAAGCCAAGAGACAAAGACGCTGTAAGACGGTTTGTAGCTTTTGCTAACTTTTACAGACGCTTTATTCCAAACTTTGCATCTCTGGCAGCACTCTTGAATAAACTGAATAGAAAAAGAGTAGAATTTAACTGGGACACAACATGTCGAGCCCTTCCCGCAATTTAAGTGTAACCAACAAAAATCAGTTTTCATCAGTTTTTTGCTGAAAACCGATAGTTTTGCATGATTTGAATCATCTGAAAAATTTTTATAATAGATAATTGTACCGTTATCAAGCTAAATCAAAAAGAAATTTTAGTGTAAGTGAATTTTGATTTTTGTTTACTTTTTTTGTGACCGCAAATTGCTACTTACCTCAAAAGTGCTTCTCTGTGGTATCTTACGAGTGAGTAATGCTTATTTTCACTTTTATCGTGTATATTTATATTGTTCGCAAAAGCACTTGTTGCAATTATACTGTATATTTTGCAAAAAGAAAAAAGTATGGCTGAAAACGGAAATAAATATTTGAGTTTGATACAAATCATTTCTACTTAAGTTCGTGAAATCCAATAAAATTATTTTATTTTTTTAATATGGAGCTTTTACAAAATAAGGTGACTAATTATTTTTATTATCTTTAAAATAAAATAACAAAACAGTGTTTTTATACCAATGAACGATCAAGGATAACTCACTGGTGCCATATAGCGATACTGAATCTGAAAAGACATATTCTGGGGAATTAGAAAACGAGATATGCGTTGGAACAAGAGGGTACAAGAAGAAAAGAAAACTTCCACGTTAATATGTGTTAGAAAAAGACATAACTCTTCAAATACCTCTTGCCTGACCAAAAAAGACCCCCTCCCCATGATAAGTTTGACGAAATAAATGTGGCTCTTTTGAAATCATTTATTGAGCTCCTACCAGCAGTTCCTTCCCACTATTGTAGGAACAAAAGTACTAATAAGTTATTGTTGTATACCGGTGTAAAGCAAAATACGTGCTCTTTATTGCAAGCTCGATTAGCAACTGTTTTTATTTAGTGAGATGAACTCCATACGAATATATATTAATTCAAATGGCAATTATTAATTCAAATTTTAAAATTTTTTTTTTTTTTTTTTTTGTTATTGTGATTTTGTGATTACTAATTCATTATTACCTCACAACTTGTACAATCTAAAACTTATATCTAACATCAATGTTTCGTGGACGTAATGACCTGTGTTCATGAGTATTTTCATTACCACTTGACATATTGTCCAACTTATTTTCATTCTCATTACATTCAGTTCCATGCAGAGATTCAGAAGATACGTTATTTTCCTCAGCAACCGCCGATTCATCTGCTTCAGGTCTTCTGGGTTCCTTATCCGGCAACTCAATATCAATGCCCCGTTCTGACGCTTTTTTAATTTGATCAGTATGTCTTTTAATTAATCGATTGTTATGATCAAATATACAATTATAAGACCGTGGACCAATTTGAGATTGAACTGTCGCAGGAGACCAACTTGCTTTGTTAGGATTTTTGTAATCTCTGATGTATACTTTATCTCCTGAACTAAACTCTACAGATCTTTTTCCTGGATAATTTTTTTTACTATTTTCTTGACTATGTAATATATTTTCTTTGATTATAGGTGGTTTGACAAAATCAAACCGAGTTTTTATAAATCTACCTAAAAAGAGCTTAGCTGGTGATTCGTTTGTAGTACAATGTTTCGTTACTCGATAATCCATTAAAAATCTATTCAGATACATATCGAAATTTTCTGCGCTGCCGCTGCTGAAGTTTGTAATTAAAGATTTCTTTAAAGTTTTTATACAATTTTCAACCTGACCATTCGATGATGGTTGTCCCGGCGAAGTAAGTACGTGTTTGATATTGTTAAATTTTAAAAAAAGTTTTGAATTCCTCAGATACAAAATAACGACCGTTGTCACTAACGATTGTTTTGACAATACCGAAGCGGCAGAAAGTTTCGCGAAGTTTTGATATGACAAAGTTAGAAGTCATGTCTTTAGTTTTAAAAACTTCAACCCATTTCGAACAAGCATCAATGAGTACTAACAACTGAAAACCTTTTATAGGCCCCGCGAAATCTATGTGTATTCTACTCCAAACTGAGTCAGCCGGCTCCCATGGAATTAATACACTTTTGTTAGAACTCGGTAAAAGCTCCTGACATGGAATGCATTGCTTAATCAAATTTTCTGTCATTATAAATTTTTGGCCACCATACATATGATCTTGCCAGGGCTTTTGTTTTTACGACCCCTAAATGTGAGTCATGTTGCTGCTACAGTAAGTACTTTCGCAATTTAGATGGAACTACTGCTCTGTAACCCCATAGCAAACACTCTTGGTCTACAGTTAGCTCAGTGCTTTTGTTAACAAATGGAGCAAACTCACTGCCTTTCAGGCTTTGCATTGTCCCCATTGTTACAGCAGTACATACTTTTGATAAAATCGGATCTCGACGTGTTTCACGCGCTATATCTTTGAAATTAATACTAAGAGCGTTTTCCGCTTTGATATGGCATATGTATGATTTTTCTTCATAATATTGTTCAAAGTCATGCTGTGGAAGTCGTGACAAATTGTCAGCTTCATTTAATGATCCTTTTATGTATTCAATTTTATAATTGAAACCAGATAATATGAATGCCCATCGTTGCATTCTCGCTGCAGCCATCAGACGAAGTCCCTTGTTTTCCCCAAATATTGATAAAAGTGGCTTATGGTCCGTGCGCAACACGAAATTATGTTCAACTAAATATTGTTTTAGTTTGGTTATTGAAAAGATTATGGCAAGTGCCTCTTTTTCTAATGTGCTATAGTTCACTTTTTGACAGGGCTCTTGATACATATGCAATAGGCTTTACGCTTCCGTCTTGAAATTTATGAGACAAAATTCCCGCCACTGCATTGTTAGAAGCATCCGTCGTAAGGACTATAGGGATTTCAGGGTTAAAATGAACCAGAACTGAATCAGAAGTGATATCCCGCTTAATATTTTCGTATGCCTCTTGACATTCACGAGACCAATTAAACTCTTCATCTTTTTGTAAGAGTTTGTACAAAGATGCCATCTTTTCGGCAAAATTTTGTACAAATTTTGAGTAATAATTTACGTGCCAAACAAATGCTCCTAACTCCGAAACATTTTTGGGAATAGGTGCCTGCAAAACAGACCAAATTCTTTCTGTTGTCTTACTCAAACCATCTTTATCAATTTTGAATCCAAGATAAGACACTTGTGCTTTAAAAAATTCGCATTTCGAAATGTTTAAACGTAAACCTGCACTTTGCAGTTTACTCAAGACTGATCTTAAATTTCGAACGTGTTCGGCTAAGTCTTTGCCTGAAACTGTGATGTCGTCTTGATATACTACTACAAAGGGTACATTTCGCAACAAATTTTCCATAGTTTTCTGGAAAATTGCTGCTGCCGGTTTAACCCCGAACGGCAAACGTTTCATTTTAAAACAACCTATGTCAGTAGACCAGGTACATAATCGTTGCGAGTCCTCGTCCAATAAAAGTTGGCTGTAAGCATTGGAAAGATCAAGTTTTGTGAACAATTGACCCCCTTGTAAAGATGCGAAAATGTCCTCTATCAGCGGTAAGGGATAATGAAAATCAATGAGATGTTTGTTGATGGTAACTTTATAATCCCCACAAATTCGTAAATCACCATTGGGTTTAAGTATTGGCACCAAAGGTGTTCCCCAATCCGCATTATCTACCGGCTCTAAAACATCCATATTTATTAATTCTTGTAAGTTGGTTTCAACTTTTTTCTTCCATGCTAAAGGAACCGATCTCGGTTTAAAAAATATAGGGTTTGCTTGTTTAGAAATTTGTAAGGAGACCTTACCTAGTTTGTAGGTACCAAGCTCATTTTTAAAAACTTCGCTATAATCGCTTTTTAAACTACTTGTAATATCCTCAATATTACACTTTAAATCAATAGCTTTCACAGTTTTCACTAAATCAAAATTAAATAATCTTAAAAAATCACAACCAAGCAAGGGCATATTATTTGTGTCCGTAACTACGATATTCAATTTTCTTATGGTACCATTATATTCAATAGTTGCTAAATATTCACCCATGACTTGCATTGCATTTCCCCCATAATCTACGTACGGTAATGAGCACTTAGTTAGACTTACACTTTTGTTTAATTTTTTAAATAACATTATTGATATTAAGCTGCAGGGTGAACCAGAGTCGCAAGCTACTTTCATTTGTCGGCCATCCAGTTTTACTGAGAGATAATAATAATCCGCTGAATTTCCACTTGAAATGCTGTAAATACAAAAGTTTTGATTATTAGAATTTTCCTTGTTGTTATTCTGACTAATATTATCTGATACATAATTTATACTTTTATTTTGATCTCTGCATGTACTCGCCAAGTGGCCAACTTTCTTGCAAATATTACATCTGCTTTCTTTATATCTGCATTCATTTGACCGGTGATTGCGCCACCCGCAATGTTTGCATGCCTTGCCTTTATTCTGCTGCTTATTTTTATTGCTGTTGTTGTTGTGTTTCTTGCTATTGTTGCTTGATGACTTCGAATTTTGCATTAGATTGTTGCCTGCTTTGGACTTGTTGATATAATTTACGCTAGTGTTGTCTTCTGCTTTATTAGAGAGTTTCATTTCCATAATTAAAGCTTTGCGGAGAGCTTCATCTAGCTTTGAGTTTTTCATCTTCTTCGCATAATTTCTCAAATATTTTGTCAGGTAATCCCATTATAAAACGATCGAGTAGGAAAGCCTCAAGATTCGTGCCAAATTTGCAGTTGAGAGCAAGCTTTTTTGTTCTTGCATACCATTCAGAGACGGTTTCACTGTCTTCCTTCTTTGCACTATAAAATAGCTTTCTCTCGCGAAAAATTAACATAGGTGGAGTATAGTATGTGTGTAGCATTTCACATAATGCTTTAAATGTTTTGCTCACCGGAGATTCTGGACTACACAAACTATGCAATACTGCATACGGTGCAGCGCCAATAGATTTTAGTAAGATGGCTTTTTTAATATTGTCATCTGAGCAATTAATTTCGCAAAAGTGGATCTCAAGTTTCTCTTTCCATAATTGCCATGCCTCATTTTGCGGCGAAAATTGTTGTACATTTGTGGCTTGGTAAACGGTAACGGCATTATTGTCAGTTGGTGGTGTCATTTTGACCTTCACTTATTATGTAACCCTCAACTTTGTATTTTGTATGTACTTTATTTAAAGTGCATTTAATTTTGTTACAATATAACAATTTTGTGTATTTACACTGTCGTACAGTTTCTATACGCACTTAATTGACGTCTTTTTAATTTGTTTAATATACGCGAACTTGTATTTTGTTGCTTATTTTAAGTACCTTTACTTTAGTATGATACAATAGTTTTTTTTTTTTTGTTTCTTTTGGCACATATGTATGTATTTTTTATGTACGAATTTAATATGTGCATTTAATTATTCGTATTTACGAATTTAATGCACTTCGATAATTTATTTTATTTTGCACTGACGTTTAATTATGTATGTACACTACTTTGCACACGTTTGGTTGACAGTCTCGTCGCCAATTGTTGTATACCGGTGTAAAGCAAAAGACGTGCTCTTTATTGCAAGCTCGATTAGCAACTGTTTTTATTTAGTGACATGAACTCCATACGAATATACGTCAATAGATGTATAAAGATAAGTCAATAGGTATAGGCATATGTTTGTTAATAGGTATAGATAAACATAAGGGTGCGATTGCATAGGGCAGCACATACCAGTTATAAATACAAATCAGGAGCAAGCCAAGTTATCCCTAAGATTTTTTTTTATTTGTGAAAAGTATAAGAATTCGGACAAAGAAGCACAAAACCTTTTATAACAAACTAAGGAACATAAAATGCACATACGGGACAGAGATAAATCAAAGAGCAAAGAGAATGGGACGTATATCTGCGCCAGCTTCGACCATCAGAAAGTATTGAATACACCACACGGAAAAAGCGTAAACCTTTTCTATTCAACAAAATATGCTTTTTATAATGAAAGCGTTTACGAAAACGGCACAAGAAACGGTTATTGCTTTTTATGGGGTGAATCGGATGGAAAACGTGGATGTAACGAAATTTACAGTGCAATTTTCCAATACTTAAATATCGTGGATGAAAGGGGGACTCATTCTGATATAAGTCTATATTGTGATAGTTGTGTTGGGCAGAATAGGAACAGAGCTGTGCAAGCAATGATAACATATTTCTTAGAGAAGGCTGCTAACATAAAACACATTAAAATAACTTACCTGTTGCCTGGGCATACCATGATGCTCGTGTACTCCATACATAGCACTATTGAGTCTTTTATTCGCGATAGAAATGTTTGGGCTCCGAGTGAATGATTATTCGAAGGCAAGAACTATACCAGAAAATTATACATGCATTTCAATTCATAATTCGGATTTTAAAGATTGGAAAACCTTTTCTCAAGCTTTTCTTCCAGCTTCAGTTAAAATATCATTTACGTCTTTGCGTTGCGCTATCTTCGAAAAAAATTCTCCATTGGTTAAACTACACTATGGTTATTTTGACGATAACGAAAAAAAGGTATACGATCTCAGTACAATTGTGCGGTCAAGACGAAATTCCCTCATACTTAGTAAGGGTCCTGTTACTGATCACTTCTTACACATTTCATCTTCAAAATATAACGACCTAAAAGCTCTTTGCGAAAAGAATATCGTACCAAAAAAATTTCATTATGAATATATTAGCTTATCCCATACTGGAAAGATAATAGGTACATTGCCTGAGACAGACGAAGATGACTGAATTATTTTGTTTACAACAATACTGTTTAATATATTGTGTTCAAATTTGGAATTGTATAAGTTTCCTTTAATTTCAAATGTATGTATGTAAAAATTACAATAAATACGCCTTTAATGTCCTCTGAAAAATATAATTGAATAACTTAAAATTTAAGGTAACCAACAAAATAGTGTTTGGAGCCAACATGACAGCAAAAAAAAAACGTAAGTACAGATAACAGGACTTTCGGTACAGTGTGGTCAAAAACCGAAGTCTTAATTGTAGGCTCAAGAAATATTTTATACACATACCAAATTTCATGATAGTAGGGGGACTCATGATAGCATATAAACTTATAAGGTGTAAAATTATATCCATTTACACACGCTGTTATATGAACGCACCTAGTAATATTCTTGATAAACTTGGTTGTTTATCAGCTGTATTATTGCCGAACAACATTTTTTGATTGTTATACAAATTAAAAAATGCCAAGACTAAGTGAAAAATCAAAACTAAAACGCCTTTACTTGCTGATGTTGGAGAGTTTTGATGAAAATGCCTGCTGTAATGTCTGCAAGGTTGCATTCCTTTGAGTTTACCGCGTTTACACAATGAAATGTGCGCGTAAATTTATACAAATTGTGTAAATGATTTTTCATACAAAATTTGACAGCTCGTGCGTAAACTAGATAAATTTATACGTTTACACACTTTATAAGGCATTTATACGGTTACATGAGTCCCCCTAGTAGCTATTTTTTGTCAGAAGATATTCCTGTAATGTCACCAAAGATATTACAATACCAGATTTTTCCAAACAGTTTACCATTACAGTAGACGCTTCTAAAACGGGGTGTGGAGCAATACTCAGCCAAGAACATCAAGACAGCGATTTACCCGTATGTTATGCCTCAAAATCGTTTAATGATGCAGAACAAAAGAAAGCCATCCTTGAGTTGGAATTATTATCCATTTATTTTCCTATTAAACAATTCAGACCGTACGTATATGGAAATCACTTTATTATAAAATCATACCACAGGCCTTTAGTTTATTTATTTACTATGAAAGGCCCATCTTCAAAACTTTTTAGAATTAGACTTGAGTTGGCAGAATACAATTTTACAATAGAGTACATAAAGGGAAAATCAAATATAGGAGCTAATGCTCTTTCTCGTATCACTATTGGCGAAATAAAAGAATCGACCAAAAATATATTTGCAGTTCAGACTAGGGCTATGAGTAAGAAAAAGGATAAATTTGGTTTTATCGAAAATATAGACTTATGTGAAAATATACAAACATTAAACGTTTATTCATAACTTTTCAAAAAAAATTCTTCGTATTAGATCCGAAATATTTCATGATAAAAACAGTAAACAATTTTTAAGAATATGCGCGCATATAAAGCATATAAGAAGAATTTTACTTGATTTTGAATTTTCTAACGAAATAAAGAATTTCGATACTTTACTTTCGAGGCTAGAAAAATAAGCCGGAAAACTCAATATTAAAGAATTAGAATGGCCAAAAAAAGATTTAATTTTCAAATATATTACAATACAAATTTTAAAGAAAGAGGAAATTAGCTTTTATAATTTTTAAAAATTATTTTAATGGATCCAATTGAAACAATCACTGATCAGGAACAAAAATTAAAATTATTAGCAATTTATCACAATGATCCCATCACTGGGGGTCACTATGGGACGAAAGAACTATATGCCAAATTACGAAACAAATTTTACTGGAAAAACAGTACAAAGGACATAGCAATTTATGTTAGGAAATGCGAAAAATTTCTTTTGAACAAAGTCAAAATAGGAAATAAAGAAGAACTCGTTCTAACTCCTACTCTTAATAAACCTTTTGACATTGTGGTAATTGATACAATATGCCCATTACCACAATCGAGATATGGTAATAAGTTCGCGCTTACCATAATTTGTGATCTAACAAAATACTTACAATATCAATACCGGATAAAAGTGCAAAAACCATAGCTTCAGCAATATTCGAAAGCTTTATTTTAATATACGGTGCTATGAAACCGATCAAATCAGATTTAGGACGGGGATAAGGCGTAGCCTTGGCCCTTGGGCGTGAACAGATAGGAGCCACAAAATATTTATAAAAGTTACGTGCACGTCGGGTTTTGGGATCTAGCCCAGAACAACTTATACGATGCAACCATCCCTTGCACGAGAGACATACTGACAAGAGTAAGATTCTTTTCCGGCATACGCAGCAAAAACATCTCTCACGACCGAGGTCAGGAGACGGACCCGGATAGGATTCGATACCTTCCCGGAGCAAGAGAATATGGAGCAGTCCCGCTGCAAGGAGCTGCTGGGAGGATGACAATTTACGGGAGGGACGCAACAAATTAAATGGGGTTACACTGAAATGACAGACCTTGGTCGGCAAAAATCCCGTGTCGCCCCGGTACATAGAAACGACTGCCTTGAGAAGCGGAGGTTTTAGGTATTATTGAGAAGCATATTTCTGCGAAGTGGATTAAAACCAAAATGACTGCAAAGGAGCAAAGCGCTTCAAAAATCGCATTTTACTGTAAAACAGGATTCCCAGGAGTATTGGGTAGTATCGAAGGAACTCACGTTCACATATTTTGGCTGCATCCGATCTGCGGCTTGTCTCGTCCATCTTCGGCATGTCGCTCCATAAGGTCTATAAGGTTTTCAATGTAATCCTTCGATAAAACCTCGTTTTTTCAATAAATGTGTATAAAATTGTCGATTATAAAATTTGTTTAAATTAATTTTAAAAGGTTTAATTACTCTCTTTCCATTTTTTATACTATTTTTCCAAACTTCAAAATTTTCTGAGACAACTCGTAGTAAACAGTTGTCAGATTTTGATGTCTTTGACAACCACACCAACGCAAAGTTGTAAACGGTAATATCACAAAAAGTTGTAAGACTAGATAACTTCAATCGACATTTTTTTGACAGGTTGAGTTGTAATATGTAATACCAAATTGCAGAATTTCAACTGAAAGAAAGTTGAGTTGTAAACCGTAATAGGGGCAATGCTATTCAATGATTTATATCGAGCTAAGTGCCACCTTTGTTCATTTGTAAAGGATTGACAAATTGACGGGATGGAATTGTATTTTATATTGTTGAACCATTTTGGTGCTACTTCGGTAGCGTTTTAATGAACATTTCGAGAGAATATCGGAGCAATTTCAGGATTGCTTCTGGCTTATTTTAAGTATTATTTCGGGACTACTTCAGGATCATTTCGAGACTATCCCGGGACCGATGTCATGAAATTATCCTGAAGTTGTTCCGAAATTATACCTAAAAAAATTCCGAAGTGTACCCGAAACGATGTTTCAGTTCATGTTTTATTGTATAAATCGATTGAGCAATTTACAAGTGGCGTAATCTTGTAAAATTTTACGATTTGAGTTGTTTCCATTGTTTCCAATATACAATTTTGTTAATGCATAGCACATACGTGAATTGCAGATGTGTCCTTGTTTATTGCAGTTTTATTTTTGTACCGCAATTTTACAGATATTTTTATAAATTTCGCTCTTATTCACTCCTAAAATAAATTCAATTTTTATCGCTGGCCTTTCATTTAAGATCTGGGCAGAATCGGATGAGGACGCCGTTAAAAAACCTTCTTTAACGTTTAATCTAAACAAAGTTTGCAATTTATGTATGGTACGTTACAGCGCTACCAGTGAGAGATGGAAATGTAAAGTTCAAAAGTTAAAAAAAATTTTTATTGTTGATCCACAAAATGTGTAATGCCAAAAATACTTTAGCTCTGAGAAGATTCTCTTCTAGTTTTCATAGTGCTCCTTTTAATTTTCATTACTATTTGGAAAGACGGAATCAACATATTTTATCGCGACTCCGAGCGGCAACTGCAAGGTAGATGAATTTTCAGTGACAACCTTCTCATATCAGACATACACTCGGAGTGTTAGCCTTACCAGCCAAGGAACGACCGCGTTTTGTAAAAACTTTTTTCCAATTCGACCTAGTTTTATGAATTTTGGTAAGAACATACTTTTTATCTTAGCAACTGTTGTACAGCCTCTTATAGGGTCAACATACAGCGAGACCGAGTCAATAGTAAGTTTTGATGTGTTAGTAAAAATATTTTAGTATTAGTGACACAGACATGACTGGCTGACGCGTGAAAATCAAAATGAGTTCGATTTTGAAGGCGAGTCAACATGTAACAGCTCACTCGCGAGTTAGACGCACCGTAAAACTAGTTTGTTTCAGCTTTTAAATAATTAAAAAAAATTAAAAAGAGCGGGAAAATACGCCTACTTGGATACAGACGATGATGAGATCCGTAAATATTAATGTTATGGAACTTATCGCTAATTTAAGGGCTATATTGGGCACTTCATCCGGTCCTGGGGACTTATTATACGCAACTCTTTGTATTGCATCCAGTACCTCCTGCTTTATTCCTGGGATTTCAATAATGCGTCGTCCTTTTATTGGTAATGTTATCTCGTGTCGGAAATGTTTCGTCGAGCTTTATGGCATTTTAACGCTCCTCCGCTGTTTCCTCGTTCCACCAATATACAGGAGCCTTGATTTAATTTCGCGCGACTTCTGGGCATGGCAGCATCACACGCCATACTTAGGGAACGCTAACACAGCCACCGATTTTGATCGACCGATGTCGGTCGTAGTCCTGCGATACAAATGAACACATGCTTTTATATGAGCGTGTACATTTCAACCGAACACCGAAATGTTATCGGCCGTTGTCGTTTTTCACTGCCGATAAATTTGCGCCTGTTCTATTTTATCGTTCGGTTTTTTTTTGTTCAATTGCGTGCATTTACTGTGAAAAGTTAATTAACTGTGCGATGGACTGTGAAAAATTAATTAATTGTGTGCAAAACAGGCGCCCTTTATGGGATAAGCACATAAAAGCATATAAACCTGCGTATCGCAGTACAAATCCCATCGGGAGTAGTACACTGAAAGAAAAAGACTGGTAAAATCAACCGAAGCCCGCGTCAATTCAACCGAAATTTCTGTAAATTTTTATCCATCACAACAAGATGTTAAACCAACTGCGCACAAATCGCTGATTCGTAATTGAACGAAAGTATTTGTACGAAAGTACCTATGTTGCGGTATTTCCAAGGCAGATGAGTTTTCACTGAGATCTTTTCATGGCAGAAATACACTCGGAGTGCTTGCCGAACAGTGCCGAGGGACGACCCCGTTTAGGAAAATTTTCTTCTAATTGGAAAACCTTATTTCTAAAATGTTTATGTTGCTTTGCCCGGGGGTGTGATAGGCGGAGCATGCTACCATCACACCACGGCGGCCGCCATATACATAGGTAAATATGTGCATACATATAGTACACAGCATACATAAGTACTAAGTAGAGAGCGCAGTGAGCGTAAAATTTTCTTTGAAATTTGCTCATGTATTGACTGTTGATGGCTGTTGAAATGACCAGTGAGATCAGTTGTGTTAACAAAAAAATCAGTTAGATTGATTAGGAATCTGTCAATTTTACAGAATTTTGTTAACTTAAGAGCGACAATTTCTCTTTTGTTGAAATGACTAAACTAATTTGTTCGCTTGACAAAGAACTCGATCGAGTTAACCACAATTCGATCAATTTCACCGAATCTCCGTTAAGTCAAGAACAACAGAACCGATTTGTTGATTTTACTAGCACCATTTCTTTCAGTGTAATATCGTCGAAGTCTCTGAGCTGTAGTCTGGCCGTTTGCAGTAACATTCGCTGGCTCCTTTAGGGTTGCTTCAATCTCTGCTTGTTTTTCCCTCCTGAGATCTTTTTAGCGAAAACAACAGATCTCCTTTTGCCGTTCTAAGAGTTTGGATGTCACACCCTAGGGCTTTTAATTCATCGCAGCTTATGACTTTTGGCAGTGTGTCAGCATACGTAGCATTTCCATATTCGAAATTGTGAACGCACCTGGCCTGGCTTTAATCAATTTCTTCCTATTCGCCTTTTTTTGGGTTCGCTGCCCACCGCTTTCTCGACTTGTGAGCTGTGGCGTCTTCTTTCCTTTCGACCTTTTTCTGGTTCAGTGGTGCTTGCGATTTTACTCGCCTGTGATTCCCCCATTTCCTGACGTAACGTCCTTGGATGAGACCGCAGTCTTGGCTACTTGATTTTCCACTGTTGTATTCTTTCTCGATCTCATTCTTTAATTTCTTATAATGAATTGATTATGGAGGCTAAGCGCTTAATTTCAGCGTATATTATTACTCCCTTTAAAAAAACTCAAACAGATCATCGATGTTTCTACTTTGGTCATGTTATTTGCAATCCTTCCTGAGGCCTGAAGTTTTCTAAGAGCTTCCGCCGCCCTTTTAATGAGGTCACTTGCTGTGAGGCACTGCTTTTGAGGAAAGCTAGCCTTTAGCCTTCTCCTGTCTTGCCCTTGGAATAACAGTCGGAGATGTTCCTTAACTGCCGTTGACTTCCGCTCCTTTTGATTTCATCCCGTGTGCGACGAGACATTTTGACCTATGGCCGATAGGCCTGGCCCTTCTAGAGAGCTAACGTGAAGGTCAGCGTTAATCGAGAGGGTTTGAACCGAACCTGTACCACTATCTTAATGATGACGAACTTCGAACATACCTCAAGGCCTGCCAAGTTTTTAACGGGACGGAAACGAATGTGACATCAGCCGGAAAGTCGTTTTAACCGGGTGCCAGTCAAGCCCGAGCTCAGCCTACTTCAAATGGGCTCTAAGAGCCACAACAGAGATGGATGTTTGGGGCGAGGGTAACCAAATGGTCATACACGTGTACTTTGATGGTACCATAGTAATGGAAGCGGTAGGGTTTGCGGGATATTGCTGCTGATCCGGAAATAAAGAGATCCTACAAGCTGTCAGATGACTGTAGCGTTTTTGGGGCGGAAGTAGTAGCCGTAACCAAAACATTAGAAACACTCGAAGAAAATAGCTAAAACTACAGCCGCGTAAACTTTTATATTTTATTTAAGGCAATAGTCTCGCATAACACAGCATCTAAAAGTGTGTGAGAGTGTAAGCAATCCCTGGATAGAATCGGGACAGGGAAAAGCATACATATAAATTGGTTCCCAGGGCATATATGACTAGATGGGAATGAAAGAGGATGAAAGGGGCGCATTCCTCGAACTTGCTCCGTAGATTGGGAGAGATTAAGGCAAAGCTATAGCAGGGGCGGATCCAGCACGATTTGGGAGGGGGCGATTTAAGTCAAGTTTTTAAGTAAGATAAAGTGACCTTAAAATTTTTCATACAAACACACATACATATCTACACTCATCTACAAAAGTCATCATCACTCAGTTTTTTCCAGTTTTTACTAAGTTTTGCTTCGAACTTCATTATTTTCGATATTTTTATAAAAATATGTATTATTATATAACACCAACAATCCAAATATACACTCAAGACTTTTTAGAAAATTCGGAAAACTCCACGCATTTTCATGTAAATTTTTAGTATTCAGTAAGAATTTTTAGAATTTATCTCCCAGATGGGGTTTTGCATGAACGTTTGCGGGCAATCAAAGAGAGATTTTTTGAAATACATATGTACATACATACAGTGTTGCCCTTGTGTCGCTTTGCGGAGATTTCATCCTTTTTATAACATTTTGCTCTTTGAAAACTATTTCAAATATTTTTAGAACTAAAAAATTTCAATTAAAAGGTGCATTGCTAAGAGCTTGACTTTAACGGATCAGTTCAATGTATAATTTTGGTGCGGTCTTGCTACACAATGTTTGTGACACGCTTCTGTGTGGAAGTGTAGCAAAAAAGTAAAATCCCTATTGAACGCTTTTTGAAAATTTTCAACGACAACACTGTTCACAGAAAATTCGAACAACGGCACTTTTGACATAGCGGCTACGGTTAACACTTCGATCCATGTATACAAAACTGGTGCTTTTTGTTTAGGTTTGGTCTGAAGGCAACTTTTACTCCAGTCTGGTTCTTTGTACGGAATCGAGAGCAAAATTGATAAAAAAAAAATAGATTTGTTTGCGCCACTAAAATATATACTTAAACCAAGACCGATTAACAAATTATAGATTTTTCTCCAATTGCAATGCATATTCAGGCGGCTTTTTGGCCGAAGTGTCAGCCGATATCAAAACTATGAAATAAAAGATTTATTTTTATGTGTGTGTATCTTTTTTCATAGTAGGGCAATAGGATCACTTAACATACGTTCTCAGATTTTTTAGCACCAGGAAATAATTATCACAGCATTTTAAGACGGAGCCAGACATTGCTAAATTGACAAATAAACGACTGAATAAGCAGGCCTGAACCGTGATAAAAAATAAATAAAATCAAATATATACTTGGCACGATTTATCTCAGAAAATATTTAGACTGAGCTTCTCTTCTAGTTTGCAGCTTGTCCCTTTTTAGTTTTTCCTACAAATATACGGGACGGGACTTAAATTTTTTATGCCGACTCCGAACGGCACCTGGAAGGCAGATGAATTTTCAATGAGGTTTTTAATGGCAGAAACTTTACGGAGTGTTTTCCAAACCACTCTCAAGGGCGACCCCGCTTAAAAATGCTTTTTTGTAATTGAATGAACTTTTTTTTTTTAATTTTGATGTTGCTTTTGCGCGGGTCTTGAACCCAGCACCCCCGGTGTGGTAGGCGGAGTACGTTACCACTACACCACGGCGCCGCCAGTCTTGAACCAGCAAAAGCAATAAGTTAAGCTCAAATTCCGGTTAAATAATTATAAGATGGAAATAACAAGTGTTCACTTTGTTTTGGGAAAACCCTAATTTTGTATTGATCTTGATGAGAAATTGTATGTTTCATGGAAAATTTACGCTTATTGTGAGCCCTAACCTGTTGGAACAGATATCTTATTATTCCCTTTTTTCGGGTCGTGTATTGAAAGCTCTTATATAGGTTTTGAAACATTATAAATGTGTCAATTAGGCTAATTCACGACTATTTTTATTAGTTATCTTAGATGAAAAATCTTAAAAGTTTATCCACATTTAAGCAACTCTCCACATGCTTCATAAAGTACGAGCCCTCGACTTTCAAAGAATTTATGCTGAATTAACGGAATTTCGGACCGGAGGAAGATAGGTTCCATCAACTACTAAGAGTTGCCCAAAGAACTATAGGTTGACTTAATTTTACATACTTTTTTATCTTTATGTAGAATTATGTATAGTATAAGTCAGAGCGTGCCCCAATTCCCAAAATAATGGAGATTTCCTAGCGTAAATGTATTACTGCTGCCAAATAGTAACACATTAACGCGATGTAGGGACTGAAATTCGCGATGGCCTATATAAATAATTTGTTTGTGACATTTTAAAAATATTGGTCCTTCTTTTGTTTTTCAAAAGGAATTTTCGTTCAGAAAAAAGATGTGGTGTGGCAACCGTGATCATGAAATAGTGACCAAGGCTTCCAAATTTAAGCGAAAAGTACGCAATTCTTTCTTCAAATACCAGAATGGTACAGTTTTTCTGCTGATTTTACCCGCGGTGAAACAAATGGAAATTGGAAATGAATATATAGCTAAACTATTCATTTCATAAAATATATCAATCGAAGTATTATAAATTGCAGATCTTGGGGGGGGGGGGGGGGGGGGAGGTGAGCGATCGCCTCCCCCCTTGGATCCGACCCTGGGCTATAGGTACATATGGTCTACCAAGCGGGAAAGTAGGAAGTGTGGGTGATGAGGAAACGACCGGCTAAAACTACAGCTGTTAGGAAAGATACAGCTGTTAGATCTAGAAGCAGCAAGCGGCATAGGTCCTAGAAAGCTTCTAGTATTTGCCAACATGGCGGAGTTATTTTATAACATAGGCTCTGGTTTTTGATAAGAGGTTTTCAGTTTGGTCGTTAAACAAACTTCTAGTAACACTACGGTTCTCTATGTGAGGTTCTCGTGGAATGGCCAGTTCAACCTAATATAACCTAGGACACTATTTCTACGGGTCGTAGATTAAGGGCCGATCGAGAGGATCGAAAAGTAGGGAAGGAGAATTAGTTAGACGAAAAATCATGGGAGGGAGGAGTTATAGAATGAGAGAATAAGGCATAGAAAGGGAAAGAAAGACGGAAGAGGAAAAAAGTGGGTGGTGAAAAAGGGAGTACGGCCTCTTAAAAGTGGCGCAGATAAACCAAAGTTAATGCCAAACGTCTTTAGGGTCTGCTAGGGTACATACATATATAAATAATCGATGATTTTTTAGCCGACATTGAACCGAACCCTAAAGTTAACCGAAACCAAATATTGCTATGGTAGACATTCCTATCGTAGAGGCAATTCAAATACTAGCACCCGAAGGTTGGAGGGATATATTGATAGATTGTTGTGAGGTTATGCACAACACCTCGTAAAAACCAAGTTATCTGAGAAATCCAGGATGATGCTCGGCTTCAGACCGTGTGTGTCTTCTTTCCAATTTTAGTGATCCAAGGATCCTGAGTCTTATTCTCTTATTATCCCCTAGCGGGTTAGGGGGTCAAAACATACCCGTGGTAGGTATGCCTGTCGTAAGAGGCGACTAAAATATCAGATTCAAGAGGCTGTGTAGCGCAACCCTTTCAGGTTGCCAGCGCAATATATAGCTTCTCCAAACCCAATTGTCAACCTCACCTATCCGCAGCGAATCCTGTTTCACTAACAGACGAAGCTCTGGCGACCCCAAGCTCCTCAGGGAACTTGGGGTGGGGAGGGAGGGATGGCCTGAAGGTTTAATGTGACCATATAAATCGTTCCCGAGATGGTCGAGCTAGCACCTTAATGGTGCTGTGTTACCGGAACGTACCGGATCTGTATCCGGCAAAGGAGAAACCTTATCGCTACAACAACAACAAGTTATTCTCGCGACTGGATCGCATTCTATCAGGATACGTTCTGCGGTCTCATCCTCGCTGTCACAGAATCGGCAGAGGCTACTATATACCGAGCTTGTGCATGTTGCTCTAGTCTGCAGTGATCTGTGAGTAGAATTTTATGTCCTGCACTTTGGCGCCAGTGTTGTTCTCTGAAGCACGCCTCCTTTTAGCTGAACTCTTCCCTTATAGTGTGTAACCGTATATGATAGGTTAATGCCCTATCAGCCTTTCGGCCGCTGCCATCTTGCCAGCCCAGCGTGCTCGTGTCCATTCACTCCTCAGTGGCCAGGTATCCAAGCCAAACGAATGGTGTTGTTGGCCGTCCACTAGACGGTTGAACCTCTCCACACTCAAGGACTTTTGATGATTTAATATCAACTGAAGATATTGCCTCGAGCGCGGCTTAACTGTCGCTGAGTATAACAATTCCCTCATTTGTGTATGTCCACTGCACATTTACCTTTGTATACCGGCTTATGGCAATATGTTCGGCTTGAAAAATTCCCGGACATTTTGTTAGTAGTGTGGGTATTTTGGGCCAAGGATCCCCGCTTCGATGCCCTCCGGCGTTTTCGAGCCATGGGTTTACCATATAGAGTGTGCTCCTGGTGGACCGCTTCAATTCTCGAAGTGTCCCACATAAAAAAAGTACTATATAACATACGAAATAAAGAAGAACAAACGTACACATGTCAAATACCGTTCACAAACGTGATACACCATAATGAGAAATAGTTAGATGAAATTATTATTATTATTATTATATGTTATCATGTTATTGTTGATTTTAAAATGATTTATGCATATATGTCGCGCTGGGCTTTTTCCCATGCTGATATTGGTCCATGCTCCGGACGATATTTGACATTGCAGCCATCCGGTTCCAACCGATTCTCGTCACGAAGCTGTTCGTACCGATCGCGGTCATATTTAGTAAATCCCCATCTTTTAGAAACGTAAATCTACAAAGAAAAAAGAAAAGAGGTCAAACATGTTTTTTACACAATATTTTTACAGAATTTCAAATTAAAAAAAATAAGGTTTTATGGAGCATTATCGATGTTGATGGTCCTTTGCGGATATAGGAAGCCCCACTTTCTCGGGAGCGATTTTCTAGCTTGCAATGACTGACACCCGAAAATCTTAAAAACCAAATTCTACAAACGTTCGAGAAATTTATTTATCTAAAAAAATAAATTTCTTACTCTCAAACCTTTTAAAAATCTTGAGAAACTTAAATCTCTCGAGTTGAAAATATTCACCAATTATTTTCTAATCTTTGAAAAATGTATAGGTCTAGAGTCGATCTTCTAGCCTTAGCGATATGATGCACGTTTTATTGTAAGCAAAAATGAGTCCCTGTTTCTAAGTGCAAAACTCGAGAACGATTGGACTGATTTTGCCAATTCTTTTTTTTAGAATATTCCTTGAAGTACGAGGATGGTTCTTAACCTAATCGAGCTCATTGAACTCCCTTGAGTACAGAATAAACTGGTTGTTCGAAACGCTGTCAAAACCCAACGCGTACTTATTTTTAAATGTCGTCGCCACTTTATTATACAGAGAAATGTTGCAAAGGAATGCATATGTTTCTCCTTCTTTTTTTTTGGAGTTCCGTTATCCGCTATTCGCTTGCCTCTGAGCTCAAGTTTGTTAATTTTCTCCTTTTCATGGTTTAGTTTTAAATCTCACCACATTTTTGACGATCTACCTGAGCTACCTAAAATGATTTTCGATTGTATAGATAATTTTAATAGCGGCTTTTCATTTGATTTTATTAACTTCGTGAATTTTTTCGATTCTTTCACAAATAAATTCCTTTATCGAGTATCACACTGTCCGGAGGGCGCAGTATTTGATCAATCGACGTTAGACGTCCCAATTCGTTGGGGAGAAATCAAAGGGAGACAGCACTTGCATATGATCCATCAATAAAGCATGGCTGCAAAATGTCTAAGATCATGCGCAAATCAATAAAAAACGGGAACATGAAGGTTTAAGGAAAATGTTACTATAAAACTTCACAATAATCTCCCTTTAACTCTCGCAACGGTTCCAAAGTTTCTCCCGTGAGTGGAAGTACCCTTGGTAGTCCTCCGAAATTAGCCCGTTCACATCCACTTCTGAACCTTTCCTGGCCATCCAATCTGCAAATTTCTTTCTTTCAACATAACTGTGCAGAGAGACCCAGCAAAGGGAAATATTAAGACGCCTTATGAATGGCAGCGAGACTGGACACCTCCAAACGAAATCCTAATTTATCACGTTGGATTTTAATGCTTTTAAGGCGCACTGGCTGTCGACAGGGATCGATGCATTGGTCTATAATACTTTACTTTCCTAGATTAGTCTAGTTGGTCCCTCTATGGAATAGACCTCTGGCTGGAAGACACGGCTTAAGTTAGGCAGTACGACTGATTTACCTGCAGATGCCTTGAGTACCTCCATTTCCTATCGCTGTCTTCCTCTTTTTCTTGCATTGAGAGATATTTTATTCTACTTGAAAGTAGACATCTTCCGTGATATGGTCGGTATCGAAGGTAAGGTCAGCTGTGATCCCCTTTAGTCACCACCTTGCCATGCCATCTTACATCGCCACGTGCTCGCAGTTGGTTGATTTTTTCTTTTCAACTATCACTTTCAACCAGAGGAGAGCTCTCCATATATTAGTATCGGTGGAATGACTGTGTCTTGCATGCCAATGATGATATGCATTAACAGTTCCCAGTTCCTCCCTAAAACCCCCTTTTCAGGTGCAGTATGCTACCAAGGCTTCCTTTGATCTCAACTCAACGTTCCTTTTCCTGCCTTATATGGTCATGCCAAGGCATTTGGCTTTAGCCAGGAGATGTATCCTTGTGCTAATTAGCCTCGGTAAGTTGAAGGAGGAAACTTTTGTTTTTCTTGTAAACAGAACAAATTCAGTTTTTGTTTGATTTATTCCCAAAAACGGAAATTTTTGATTTGCTTGTGGGTAGGACAAGTTTCGGTTTTATTTGATCTACCCTCAGCCCGTTTTACCCTGTCCATCAAAAAATGCCACAAAGGATCCATAGACTCGATAATCGTATGGTGGAGTTTACCTGTGATTAGGATCTTTATGTCGTCGGCGTATGGAACTACCTTCGTTCCTGCTGCCCTGAGTGGTCCAATAAGTGCTGGATATTACAGATGCAAACTGTTAGTTTATATCATTGGCCTAAATAAACGCTCGTAAGCTCAGGCTCCTCTGGCGTGGATAAGCAGACGAAAAAAGTGGGCCCTGCAGTTAAGGCGCGCAAGTCGATTGCTATCAATAAAATGAAGAAATGCGGCTTGATCAGCTCTGTCCTTTTTTTACAGTTCGAATATGTGAAGGACTTCGTTTATCTAGGAATCGGTCTTAACAGCGAAAAGAAATGTCAGCCTTTAAAGTCAAAAGAGGATCACTTATGCACACACACTAAATTAAAACTAGATTTTTTTCTGATTTTTAGGACTTTTTTATCTTTTGAAATACAATCGAAAACGATTTTTTACTGTAACTTGGTTATTTAAATTCCGATTTTTAAAATTATATGCCAATATATTTATATTAATAAAAAAGTAAAACAAGCACCAAAAACAAACAAAAACCAAAAAGCATCAAGTTACATTTATGAGCGGGAACAATTGACAGCTGTCAAAACCAATTTTCACCGCACAAGTTGCAATTCAAAGTAGTTACTTTTTTTAACGACAGAGGCTGCGAAGTCAAAGCTCAAGATTTTAACGAATCTGAAAGCTCGATTAGTCTAGCCATCTGAAACAGTTGCATACTTTTGGGCAGCACTCTAAAAGAGGTAAAATTAGTGAAAACAACCAGAGCAGTCCTACTAACTTGCCCGCTTTAGTAAAAACAACTCCGTTGTCAGGCAATACAAAACGTTTATGTTCCGAAATGTCACGGACACGATAACAGTTGCGCCAAGTGGAAGTTCCGAGGTAGTAAAACTGATGACAAAAATGCATGCCGACTTTAATAAAGGTATTTCAGAATTATCTACAAGAATGGCTAGCATGGACAATAAAATAGAAAATGTTGCAACGAAAGGAGATTTAGAGAGATTAACCACGGAACTTTATACTGTTAAAGCTCAAGTATGCAAGCTAGAAGAAGAAAACGCAGAGCTAAAAGATTCGCTTGTTAAAGTATGTAATTCGCAAGAGGCAGACAGAAAGAAGCCGAGATACTTAGAAGAACAGTGGAAGAAAGTCACTCATTTTTAGAAACATCCCGGCTAAAAATTCGATTAATGAAGCAGTTCAAGCAGTATGCAAAGAAAATTTAGAATTGAAAAACCCTATTGAAATTGCAGGTACCAGATGGTTGGCCGAAAGAGTCTCTAAAATTACGGTATCGGCCGAATTTGTAACAGAAAACGAAGCATCAGAAATTTTGATGCACACAAAAAATCTGGCAGGCACAGCGATCTCAATCTCAAGGGACCTAAGTAGTGTAAAACAACAGCATAAGAAGGCAATGGTGCAACTTAAAAAACGTCTGACGGCAATCAAGAGCGACATTCTAGTTTTGGTGCGTGATCATAA
Source organism: Eurosta solidaginis (assembly GCF_040869045.1). Lineage (NCBI taxonomy): Eukaryota > Metazoa > Arthropoda > Insecta > Diptera > Tephritidae > Eurosta > Eurosta solidaginis. The sequence continues at coordinate 167,950,493 of NC_090319.1, read as the reverse complement.
ACTTAGGGTCAACAATAAATGGTATTCATGGAATCATGAGCAACGCCTTGTATGTGGTAAAGCCGATGGTCTCACCGAGTTGAAGAAGATTTATGGCGATAAAATTGGCTCAGTCTTCATTGATTATAAGCAACTTTTGAATGCGAACACAAAAAACTAAGCAGTTTAAGTAGCAAGGATGTTGTAGAAGCGTTGGCTTGCAATTTAAAGGTGCTGGCATATAATATGGCAGGTTTAAGAGCAAAATTATCTAACTACGATTTTATAAATTATATTAAAACGTTCAAGGTATTTTTATTGTATGAAACATTTATAGAAGAGCGATTGGACAGCGTTGAAAATATTTTCAAAGATTATTTGTTATTTTGGGTTTATGCGACAAGAAATTATGTGAGAGGCAGGGCGAGCGGTGGAGCTCTGTTTGGAATTAAAAAACGTGTAAACAGAAATTGGTCAGATCAGTTTGTAAAGAAAGAGATATTTGTGTATTTAATTGAGTCTTTATCGAGAACAAATTTATATCTTACCGGTTTATTTAAACTGTAATAGATGGGAAAGTGATTTTAATGCACTGTATGAGACTATCCTTGAGCTGGACACTGAGAACGTTATATTGATGGGTGATTTTAATGCGAGATGTGGAGAAGAACAGCTTTTTAGCTGTAGTCCAACACTAGCAACTTCCCCTATTTCATTCGAAAGGGATTCAAGGGTAAAGCATGTTGATGCGAACGGTAAAAAATTTGCTGAATTCTGTAGTTCGTTTTCGTTAACTGCATTAACCGGTCGCGTAATTGGTGATAAAGAAGCAGATCTCACATTTCTAAGAGGAACTGCCTGTTCAGTGATCGACTATTGTTTAATCAGGGGCAATTTGTTTACATTAATATATTCCTTTAAGGTTGATGATATGTTATACTCTGATCATCAACCAATATCAGTCACTTTGAATACTATGGCACAACCAAATGTAAACGCAAACATTATGAACCCACTCCCTAGGCGTAAATGGTATGATAAGCAAACCGAGAAATACAAAGATAATTTAAATCAAATGTTAAGTACTATAAATAGCAGCAGCTACTCACTGAGTGATCTAGTAGATTGTGTAAGAAAGGCAGCGGAACACTGTCAAAACAAAAAAGTGTGTACAAAGAACGTGCACCCCTTGTTTGCCTATGAGTGCAAAGAAGCCAGAAGGACATCCTTTTCAGCCTTACGTAAAGCTAAAAGGCTTGGTACGGAAGAACGTTTGAGAGAATATCAAAATCTTAACAAAGAATTTAAAGAAATTTGCACGCATAAAAAACACGTATATTTTAAAAATATGGCCATGAAACTTGGCGATATTAAAGACGGTAAAGAGTACTGGGGGTATGTGACGAAGCTAAATGGTTCGGGGTTCGCGAAGAGTGCACAGTTAGATGCGGAAACTTTGGGAGCACATTTTTCCTCTCTGCTAAACCAAAACAGTAGTGTATCTACCCTAAGTTTTGCACTGCCCTTCGTGGCTGTACGGGAATTGGATTGCGAAATTTCGGCGTATGAAGTGAAGACCGCACTTAAAAGATCTAAAGATAATAAGGCACCAGGGCCTGACGGCATATCCGCGGATTTTTTTAAACATGCCCCTCCTAACTTTATAGAACAGCTTACAGTTTGCTTTAATAGTATGTACAACTCTGGTTCGGTCTCTTCGCTGTTTCAGAAAGCTATTATATTCCCACTTTTTAAAAAGGAGACATAAATGACCCAAATAATTACAAAGGGATTTCCTTTCAGAATGCCATTGCCAAAATATTTACCTCCATTTTGTATGAAAAGTTAGCGGCGTGGGTAGAGAAATTCGCTTTTAAGTGAGTTCCAGGCGGGATTTAGAAAGGGATACTCTACAATCGACCACATTTTTAGTTTATCAAGCATGTCTCAGCATTACATTTCAAAGAAGAGAAAACTGTATGCTTTGTTCGTGGATTTTAAGGCCGCTTTTGACTCTATAATACGAAATGCTCTTTTGTTCAAATTAAGTAATTTAGGTCTTTCAACGAAAATGCTAGAAATAATAAGCAGTCTCTACAAAAATAACATTGCAAGGGTGTGGGATGGTAGCACTGCCTCAGAATAGTTTCCAACAGAAACGGGTGTTAAACAAGGTTGCCTAATTAGCCCATTACTGTTTGCTCTTTTCCTGGACGATTTGGTGAATCACTTGCCAAAGGGTATTACGTTTGGGGGCATCCATATAAAGATACTTAAGTATGCCGGTGATGTAGTTATCTTAGCAGAAACCCCAAAACAATTACAGAAAATTATCAACAAACTACTGTACTACTAAAGTACTGTAGTGACGGGGGGCTTACAATAAATACGAATAAGACAAAAGTACTTATATTCAGGGGCTCAAAAGGTAGATACTGTAGAGATGAAAAGTGGCATTTGTGTGGACAAGAGTTGGAGAAGGTTAGGGAATACAAGTATCTAGGAATAGTTATAACGTAAAATGCATCGTACCATAAACGTTTGTCAAGTAAGCTTAAATCAGCAAAATACGCTGTAAACAGCACCTGGAGATCTTTTTTGTCTAAAAAATACATTCCTCATAGTCATAAGTACAAACTATTTGAAGCAGCTATACGAACAGTATTGGGCTATGCATCAGAAGTATGGGGAATTGAATATTACGAAGAAGTGGAAAAGTTGCTCAGGTACTTTATTAAAAGGCTGTTCAGATTACCGCGCAACACCCCGAACTATATGATTCATCTCGAAACCGGACTCCCAGAATTGTATATTTACTTCTTGAAAACACATTTCAATTATATTTGCAGGGTTATGGAAATGGGTAATAACCGTCTTCCAAAGCTAATCGCAATGCACTTGCTTGAAACTAGGTCACAATGTTGCCAAAAGTGGGATGCGCTTGCCAATGAGTACGGTGAACCAATTCTAATAAATGATAACACTTTGTGGAGACATTGGCACCGCAATATATTAGCTAAAATAAACTAACTGCAGAACTTAACCGCACTGGAACAATATACTATAAAAGCGTGCAATTACTGGCATATGCTGATGACATTGATATCATCGGCCTAACACCCGCGCTGTTAGCTCTGCTTACTCCAAACTGGAAAAATAAGCGGTAAAGATGGGTTTGATGGTGAATGAGGACAAAACGAAGTACCTGCTGTCATCGAGCAAAGAGTCAGCGCATATGCGCCTTGGCAACCACGCTACTGTTGGCAGCCATAATTTCGAAATAGTAAAATACTTCGTTTATTTGGGAACTAGCGTCAACACTAGCAACAACATCAGCACTGAAATCCAGCGAAGAATCAATCTTGCCAATAAATGCTACTTTGGACTAGGTAGGCAATTGAAAAGTAAATTCACAGCAGATGAAGCAGCTTTAGGAGTGTTCGAGAGAAAAGTTCTTCGAAAGATGTATGGACCTCTACGCGTTGGCGATGGCGAGTACCGAAGAAGATTTAATGATGAGCTGTACGAGCTATACGCAGACATCAACATAGTCCTGCGAATTAAAGATGATGCTCCGGCCAAGAAAGTGTTTCTATCGGAACCCGCCTATGGAAGCAGAGGTAGAGGGCGGCCCCCACTCCGTTGGAAGGGCCAGGTGGAAAACGATTTAAACTCCCTTGGTGTGACCAATTGGCGCCGGCTGGCGAAGCGAAGGAGCGACTGGCGCGCCTTGTTGGACGGCCATAACCGTTTACACGGTTTAAGTAAGTATACCAATTAAGTAAGTAAGAGGAGAACTATTGAAACTAAATTATGAACCTCATCTTCAGCATCCAGATAATCGCTGTCCAATTTGCAACTCAGGAAACGAAGAAAACGTTTTACACTTCCTGGGTAGTTGTCCCGTACTTATGGAATATTGAATATTATTTTTTAAAAAGTGTATTAACACACCAAGAGATTAATGAATACCTAAATGGTAAAAACTGGATCACATTGAATCAGTACGTTAAATCAGCGTTAAAATATAGGAAGCAAATTTTAGAAGAGGAATTCTGAAACTTATATTTAAGAAATATTTTATTATATAGTGTACAGAAAAACTTACTACAAGTACTTATAAACTGACGGCAATACGCCAAAGTTTAGTTAAAAAAAAAAAAAAATTGTATATTGTAATCAACTTTGTAAAAAACAAGATTCTGTTTAATAAAACAAATTACTACTACTACTACTATTTATGTAAACCGTTTAATCTGCTAAAACTTGACCTTTCTAAGAAGTAGCGAAAAATCACGAAAAATTGCCCGAAATTACAGCAATATAAAAGCCTCGTAAGACAAAATTAACTCACTTTATATTACACAGAATCCTTCAAAATTGTTTGCAGCCAAGTTTCTAATATCCCAACTCTTGCCACCGGAATATTAATAACAAAGTACGCTTTTCTCAAAAGTAAACGATGAATGTACTCCTTCTTTTAAGATATGCAAAAGTGCTTGAAAATGCATAAAGTTTTCGCATAAACTAAACTTTAACACAATAAGAGCGCAAAACATACAATTAATAAAAATAACAAAGAGAAAAAATATGCGAAAAATTAAATAAATTCGTTCGCGCATGTTAAACTTTTTAATCGTGTTCTTGTGGAATTTGCAGTAGCCAACAATTAGCCGTACAAAATTTTCAAAACTTTGAGTGCACTTATCAGCAAGAGGGCATTTCAATATCAATTCTAAACTGTTCCGCTGTGCCCAAAATGACTTCGCAAGGGGACTCTCTGCTGACATCTTCCCTCTATTTGGTCTTTCGTTTCGTTCGAGCCTTTGCATAACATGTGACAGGTCTGTATTTTCTAGCTGACACTTCCTTAGTTGTTCCTGTCCCATTCATTCGTACATGTTACAGTCATTAGCCGGACATCTATATGGTCTTCTTTAGCCTCAGCCTTTGAACAGCGCTTGCATTCCAAACTACATGGTCTTCGTGACATTGCATCAGCATTTCCATGGGTACTACCTTTTCGATGCTCAATGGAAGCCATAGCTTTGTAGTCGCTCCATCCACCGTGCCAATTGTCCTTCCGGATTACAGAACTGCAGAAGCCATTTCAACGCTGCGTGATCTGTCCTGATGCGGAATCGCTGGCCGTAGAGGTATTTGTGAAAATGTTTAATGCACTCTACCAATGCCAACAGCTCTCTCCGTGTAACGCAGTAATTCCTCTCTGGTTTTTCAATTGAACGGTTGTAATATGCAACTACCTTCTCCTGTTCATCAGCGAGTTGTGACAAAACGCCTCCTATAGCATATCCACTCGCATCTGTATCTAGAATAAATGTTGGGGCAGTGCCCAAACGCTCCTTTAATGTTTGGAAAGCCACCTCTTGCTCCTTCTTCCATTCAAAAGCTTTATTTTTTCTTGTACGCACATGGAGGCTATGGGCTACGCTGGAAAAGTTTGGTACAAATCTGCGGTAATATGTGCACAGCCCAAGGAAACTTCTCAATTCATGTAGGTTCAGTGGTCTTGGCCAATCCTTTACAGTCTCCATCTTTTCGTTCGCCGTGCAGATTCCCTCTGTCGTTACCTTGTGACCCAAATAATTTACTTTCTAAACAGCGCACATTTTTTGGGACTTAGTTTCAGACCAGCGCCAGCTATTCTCTGGAAAACTTCCTCCAAGTTTTTAAGAAGTTCATCAAAGTTCTTGCCCAGTACGATGATGTCGTCCAGGTACACCAAGCTTGTTTTCCAATGTAGTCCTTTCAATACCTGTGCCATGAGTCTCTCGAAAGCAGCTGGTGCATTACATAGTCCAAAGGGCATTACTGTAAATTGCCAAAGACCATCTCCGACGCTGAAGGCTATTTTCTCTTTGTCTTCCTCCTTCACCTCCACTTGCCAGTAGCCACTTTTCAAGTCCAATGTGGAAAACCATTTCGTACCAGAAAGCGAGTCCAGAGTGTCGTCAATTCTTGGCAATGGGTAGCTATCCTTTTTCGTGACGTCGTTCAACTTGCGGTAGTCCATGCAAAACCTCATTTTCCCATCCTTCTTTTTCACAAGTACCACAGGTGAGCTCCATGGACTAGCTGATGGTTCGATGACGCCGATTTCGCTCATTTCTTGTACGATTTGATTCACAACTTCCCGCTTCGCCAGTGGAACACTACGGGGAGCTCGACGTATCGGCCTCGCGTCTCCTCTGTCTATTTGATGTTTCACAACATTGGTGCGGCCTGGTTTGAAACCATCCTCGTAAAATATGTTTGCGTACTTTAGGAGTAGTTGCTTTGCCTTACTCTGACAATCTTCCTCTAGCCCCTCCGTCCATGCCGTGATGTCATTTGAAAGATCAGTATTACTAGATGAAACGTGTTCCTGGAGCTGTTCACAGTTAATAACTACTTCAGCCTCTTGGCATCTTCCCAATATAGCTCCTTTGGTCAGTTTGAGTGGTGACTTGAACTCATTCAGTACTCTTACCGGAATATGTCCATCTTGTTTTGTCATAGCCAGGGTTTTTCCTACAAGTATGTTCGATGCTGATTCGTTTGCTACTTCGACAACCCACAATCCCACAATCTCCATCAATCTTTGCCCAGATGACTGCTTCTGATTTTGGTGGTATTTGCTGACTCTCTTCCACCAGCACTCGTTTACTGCTGTAGCCTCTCTCGTAGCCGAAATTAAGTGGCACATCCATGTTCTTATATCGCATCGTCTTGCTTTGCATGTCAATCTTGATGCCTTGGTCGATTAAGAAGTCCACTCCAATTATGATTTCATCAACAATCTCTGCCACTATAAAATTGTGTACTACCGTGACGTTCCCAATTGCTACTTCACATGCTACTTCTCTAGAACCGTGGTGTCTTCTCCAGTGGCTGTACGCAATTTTGCTCCATCCAAATGAGATGCACCCGTATCTACAGTCAGTAAACGTTCCTTTCCATCCACATGTCCTGCGACAGTAAGATTGTTTGACCTTCTTCCAATTTGCGAGATTGAGACTATAGGGCATTCAATTGAGGGAGCCAGCTGTCGCCCCTTGCGGCTGACTCGCTTTAGTTTAACGATTGAGTGAACTTGGAGATTTGCTCATCTCCTTCAGCTCTGCGTTTACGTCCACCCACATTGTTGGAACTATTAGGACCGGTGCTGCAATGACGTGCAATTTGGCCTGGGTTGCCGCACTTGAAACATTTCATAACTCCAGAGTTTTTCTGTTGTGATCCCTTCAGTGCTTTCAAAATTGTATCCACCCAATCTAGCCTTTCTACTTCCACACGATGGGCTTTGTACGCTGGCTTACGCAAAAGTGAGGCAGTTTCCTGAGTCAGTGCATGGGATAACTTGTATGTAATGGGATAATGTTGTATGTACATCTGTTCACTATATATTTCCTATCTTATACATCCTATTATTTGGAGATTACGAACGGGATAAGATTATTGTTCAGCCCCATTCATGAAAGGTATGAAGTCTTCGGCACAGCTGAAGACAGTCCCGTCCTTACTTGTTTTTTCTTAAAGTGGTGCAGTTCGTGTATTAATGCTGTATATATATGTATGTACATTTTATCATAATTAGAAGCGTGTACATTTTTCTAACCTAAATTTATTTTAGTAGACGCGTATATTATACATACAGACTAAATATGTCAAGTAAAGAAAATTTCAAAGAAAGTTTAGATCCTTTACTTGTAATGATAGAACAGCCCGTAAGATAAACCATTTAATTAATTAAATTTCGCCATTAGCTATACTTTAAATTATAATTAGGCACAAAACTCGATGGACGGTGAACAAGTATTAATCCTGGATGAAAGCACGGGCGAGTTTAATTTTATTGAAAGTGATAGAGTATCTCTAGACCACGCAGGCTTTATTCTAGATGAGAAAACCGGAAGGTTTATTGAAAAAGATAGCCACAACGTTTTGGATAGTGAGAAAAATTCCGACCAGGAGTCTATCTGCAATTCTGAACCAATTACAACTGCATACTTTAACGACTCAACCAATTGCCATTTGCGAAGAAACGAAGTAGATGCAAGTTCAGGTGTGATCACTAGAAAAAATAGGAAGAAAGGGCAAGAAAAACCAGATAAATGGGAGAAAAACTTAGTCAGAAAAGCCAGAGAGCAAGGAAAAGCGTATTGCAGCACAAAATAAAAATAAAAGGTAAGGTAATGGGAAAACAAGAAAGAAAGAAACGTGCTCTTAAACCCGGCTTTATTTTTGTGAATAACTTTACTGCTACCCACCCGATCATGAAAAGCTTTATTGACTTTTTAAGTTTAGAGGCGGTGTTTAAAATAATTCCGAAATCGATATTTTTTTCTTTTTATTTTATCTGTTTTTTGTACCAAAGTTGATTATGTCACATTTTAGCGTTGTCGTCTGGCTAGACGAACATAGTCTATAAGACCTCATAGTTCGTATTAATTTCAAAATTTATCAATAAAAATTCAAACTTATTTCTGGGTAGTCTCAGTGTGCGACGAGTTTCTTCAAAATTTTAGTAAAAATTCAAATATTTGTGGATTTTGTTTTATCTTTTTTTTGTACCAAATTTCATTATTTCACTTTTTAGCGTTGTCATCTGGGTAGACGAACATATTTTTAAGCTTATAAAACCTCATAGATAGAATTCATTTCAAAATTTATCAATAAAAATTCAAACTTATCACAGTGTGCGACGAGTTTTCTTCAAAATTTAAATAAAAATTCAAATATTTGTGGATAAAGTTCAAAGTGTAAAATTTCGTCTGGCCAGACGACAGCGCTAAGATGTGTTGAATTTATTCACCGCTAATCAGAGATTTAAATACCTTTAGCATAATAGAATGTACTGTAAGTAAGTGGACTGGGAAGTGTAATTATAACGGCGTGCCGTCAAAAAACAAAACAACCAAAAAATTTATCCGCATTCAACCTTAAAAAAGAAAAGCATATGAAAGATTTCATACAAAGCCTTCCCAAGATGGAGTCTCATTATTGTAGACAAAAAACAGTCAAACAGTATGTCGACCTCACTTACAGCACTTATAAAGAAAATTTTAAGGCTTACGAACAATATATCAAAGATAAAAATATCCCACTAAGCAAAAAGTCCTCTTATTTATCATTTCTTAAAATTACACATTCTCTCAACATCGGCTTATTTAAGCCCAAAAAAAATCAGCATTGCAATTAATTGCGATGAAATATAACACGACCATTTATCAGAAATATTTAACTGTTGGTCATACTCAGATCGAATGTGACTCGGTACACTCAATGATCGAAAGGAAAAATAAATCAAAAGAAATGTATGTTCCCGCTGATTTCGTTCGGATTGTGACAGACGCTAAAGTGTTCTATATTGATCACTTTTCTTTTCTGGAGTACAATTTTACAAATCGATTAGACCAGGTATTAATGCAGGCGATCCCCAAGTAACAGATTTAAAATGCTTAAAATATAATTCTTCTGGTATATACTTCAAATTGGATAATGACAACGATTGGACTATGTCCACTCAAAGAAAAGCAAACATTGATATATCTAAAAATATTTCGCCTCTTTATTCTAACTCATTACCAATACCAATTAGGAAATATAAAGATCTACAAAGCATGAAAAAGTAAATTCCTCAGGATTATCACAGCTTCTATGACAATTTAAGCTATGTCTATTTACTCATGTCAAAGGTAGAAGAAGAAATTAAGCTTTTGGTTTTGAAGTACTTATAAATTAAATTAAGTCTCGATTAAGTTATGTTGAAATAATTTTTTTCTGTTTTTAGTGAATAAAACTATATTTTGAAGTAAAATAAATATACTCTTTATATGCACAAAAATTTTAGACACATATGTATATTTCTAAGTATGCAGTAACCTCGTATCTGCTGTTTGCATGCACCAAGATATGCAGGCAGCAAACTCGTAACTAACAAAAAGAGCTTTTACGTTTAACTAGTCATTAGGAACCAACAAGATAAAGTGGCTAGCTATCAATTGCAATAAAACGAAAACGAAAAAGCATTTAAGTAGTTAACTTTGTTTTACTGAAGAAAAACAAACGTTTTTTTTTTTCAGTTTCTGAAAAATTGTTCTATTGTAGATACGAGGTTAACGCAGAAACGGGACGTTATGCGTCACATACGTACTAGAGGTTTTCGCCGATCACTTTAACGGCGGCGGCGTGGGCGGCGCGCCGGTATTCTTACTTTAAAAAACTTGATTTTTCTATTTAAAAAATAATACTTAGGAAATGTTTTGTTTGTAAGTAGTTAAGGAAATCAACGTTTTGGCCATTTCGGAAAGATCCGGGGTTTTGCCCCCAGATCGTTCAAACATTTTCAGGAGTAGCTCCTTGCGGAGGAATTGTCCCTCCTTCACTTACTCCAGAGAGGCTTCGAACCTAACCCCGGTCTAGTAAATATTTGTAAAAGGAGCCGTAACGTGTAGGTGATATTTAAACTTGGTTGACAGGCTATAATAAATGTGATTCACTCCAAGAGACTAGTTTTCGATAGGGCCGCCAACTTTAGGAAATGCCAAACCGGGAGGCTTTGGTGTTGAAGGATGAAGTGTGAAAATCAAAATTAACATTTCAGATGCTATTTTATTGTTAAGCAAATAAAGTGATTTTTCAAACCCTTCTTATACGTGCAGATATCTTCAACTTAAGTATGAGCTCAGAATCATTTCAAAGGTGTATTTCAACCCCTGAAGTCTACTAAAGAATTTGGTATCACTTATTTGGATTATTCTTTCAGCCAATCGGGATATAGAATTTTTTAAAGAATCGGCACCTTTTTGGGTAATTTGCTTTTTTTAAAACTTGAAGACAATTTGAAAACATATTCGCCTTGGGTCTTTTATTTGAATTCATTGTTCATTGTTAACAGGGCTGCTCAACCCCTATACACTTGTAGCACTTTTGTTTTTGTTTTGCCCTGAATCATAGGCACAGATACAAATTCACACTTCAAATATAAAAAACAAAATTTCATAGCACTCCATATAATTTTGAATCATTGAAAATGCTTGAATTTATCATGAAAGTGTCAAGAAAAAGCACTCCCGTATGAAGCTCGGGCACTTGTGTATGATGAAAACAATTTACACTAAAAATTATTTGACAACTAAAATTTATTCAAAAATATAATAGCACTGAAAAAAATTTGTAATCAAAATAGATTCATAAATAAAATTAAAATAGACAACTGACCGCAGAGCTGAAATATATGGGGCATATGACAAAAGAATACAAGCAAAACTGTACCAAAAGAATAGGAGCCTCTTCTAACTTCATATGATAATGGTTAATTATCCTCAAGGGAAGTCAGTAACTAGTGATACAAATTTCTGGTTCGGAACTACACCTAGAGTGCCAAATAAGTACCATTTTGTTAGTAGCTATATTTGCAATTATAAAATCGACAGTTTGAATTTTTATATTTCATATTTAACATATATTTATAAATAGGCCACCAACAAAAATACTGCTACCAGTTTTAACAAGCTATGACTACATATGAGTATGCCTTTTTTCAACACTATTCCACCAGTCCTTCCAGGGCCAACGAAATATTACCGAGAAAGAACTAGAAAACAGCTGTAAGATTTTACACTAATTCGTAACTATCCAAAAACTGCCAATAAAGACCTAGTTCTAAAGTGGAAATTTGTATATAGTTGTGGGGACAATTTCCATCGACTACCTCATCGCAATGTTAAATTCGCCAGTTAAAAGCATGTAAGAGATAGATGGCGAACTATTAAATGTTCAGAATGCAGTAGAAGTGCACTAGTTTTGAACTAGAGGTTCTCTTACGGTGTAGTTTCTGTGATTTTGTATTTTATTTCGGTATATTATTTTTCGTAGTTATGAGAAATTTCTTGACTGAAAGTGGGGGGAACTATAACCCTGCCTGTCATTTACTTGTTAAACATTTTATTAAATTCAGGTCGTATTTCAGCACCTCAGTAATCTCTGTTGCTAATATATGTAAATTTAAACACAAATTTAAAACAAACCACGCGGAGCCGTCTAATTAAGCATTTCGAAAGCTATCAAACTCAATTTAATGCAACATTCGCGGAAATCTCCACATTCACTTTTAGTATGATTATTGAAAACCAAATTCCGACGATATACATATATAAAATACAAAAACTGAGGCTATAGGTCAATGTAATTTTTCGCAACTTTCAGAATTAAATTTATTGGCTCTTGTATGTTGACGATATAACTATTTACGTAATATCGCGGGTTTGAATCGAGCTCAAGGCCTAACAATAATTATTTTATCATTATTATTATGTTAAATTTTTTCTTAATTGAAAAAATTATTAAATTAGAATAGAAGAAAGAAAAAATTTAGACAACTGCCAAAGCTTGTTGTATAGATCCATTTCGGTAACTGCTAAATTCCTTCATCGCCAACATTTAGGCGCCGCTGCTATAACCATTCAGCCATCGCAGCGGTTTTTTGTTTGTCTTCATTATTCCTACTTCTATTCTGGTTATAATTCTAATTTAATAATTTTTTCAATTAAGAAAAAATTTATCATATCAATAACAATGATAAAATAAGTATTGTTAGGCATTGAGCTCGATTCAAACCCGCGATCTTACAAATCAGTAGGCCGATATAACAACCAACATTGTTAATACATCCCAGAGCACGGGGAAAAAGTGTCAATAAAATATGACACTATGGCATCATTGCCATCAAACAAGTCCAATTTCCACATCCATTCTGCAACAGATGTCGCAGTGCTGTGAATATCAATTGGCAAGAACCAGAATAGAAGTAGGAATAATGAAGACAAAGAAAAAACCGCTGTGATGGCTGAATGGTTATAGCAGCGGCGCCTAAACGTTGCCGATGAAGGAGTTTAGCAGTTCCCGAAATGGATCTATACAACGAGCTTTGGCAGTTGTCTAAATTTTTTCCTTTCTTCTATTCTATTTAATAATTTTTTCAATTAAGAAAAAATTTATCATAACAATAATAATGATCAAATAATTACTGTTAGGCCTTGAGCTCGATTCAAACCCGCGATCTTACAAATCAGTAGGCCGATATAACAACAAAAATTGTTAATACATCCCAGAGCACGGGGAAAAAGTGTCAATAAAATATGACACTATGGCATCATTGCCATCAAACAAGTCCAATTTTCACATCCATTCTGCAAACAGATGTCGCAGTGCTGTAAATATCAATTGGCAAGAACCAGAATAGAAGTAAGAATAATGAAGACAAACAAAAAACCGCTGTGATGGCTGAATGGTTATAGCAGTGGCGCCTAAACGTTGCCGATGAAGGAATTTAGCAGTTCCCGAAATGGATCTATACAACGAGCTTTGGCAGTTGTGTAAATTTTTTCCTTTCTTCTATTCTAATTTAATAAATTTTTCAATTAAGAAAAAATTTATCATAACAATAATAATGATAAAATAATTATTGTTAGGTCTTGAGCTCGATTCAAACCCTCGATTTTACAAGTCAGTAGGCCGAAATAACAACAAAAATTGTTATTTACGTAATATTTTAAGCAAACATTTTGTAACATGAAACCAAATCTTCAACTTTTGCCGACATCAAACAATTAAAACTTTTTTTATTTTATTTTTTTTTTTTGAGTACAAAAAAATTTCAGTGCACATATAATTTTGTACATATTGTTATTTGCACTTCCATATAAAAATTTTGAGCAGCAGTGATTATTAATTTTTTGAAAAAAATATGCAGTGAGCAGAAAAATTTATTATCAAACTTATCTTTTAGTGTTTTGTTTTAATAACTTGGTGAATTGGGTGATGCAAAGTCCGTGTTAAGCGGACATCGAAAGTGCCTGTTTTTTTAAATAACTTTTGAACAGTTAGAAAGAGTTAAATTTCGCAATTAGTTTCTTATAACTGCCAGTGATGTGCATCCGTTGATAATACTTTCGATCATATCCGACCAATTTTCGACATGAACAATAAATGGCCTAAACGAGTAGAAAATATAGTAACGCGCCGGTCGCCGCCGCGCCGATATTTTGGCATTCGGCGGCGGCGTGCGAAAAACGACAAAAATCTAGAGATATACGCCGCCGATTTTCGTCATTTTTCGCACGCAGCCGCCGAATGCAAAAAAAAAAGACTATACTATATTTTCTACTGTTGTTGTTGTAGCAGTGCTTCGCCCCATCCAATAGGTGCGACCGATCACAAGTTGTCATCAATATCCTCTAACGGGAGTCCAAGGAAACTTGCTGTTTCAATAGGGGTGGACCATAATGAGAGGGGTTTTAGAGTTGGTTCCACAATACAGTTAAAGAGATGGTTAGTGGCATGTGGGGACACGTTACAAGCAGGACATATGTTTCGTATGTCGGGGTTGACTCTGGATAGGTAAGAGTTTAACCTCTTACAGTACCCAGATCGAAGTTGAGCTAAAGTGACTCGCGTTTCCCTAGGGACTGTGCGTTCCTCTTCTGGGGTTCCTCTTTTGGGTATTGTTCTTTGAGTACAGGATTCGCCGGGCAATTCCTGGCATAGAGGTCCGACGCCTTTTTGTGGAGTTCACTGAGGACTTGCTTGTTTTTTTTTTTATCTTCATACGACTGTGTTCTCAGGTGCCGTATTTCCTCATAATGCTTACGGGGATGACTCCTTAAGCCCCTGGGCGATGTTGGCTCATCAATCAAATGTCTGTTGGGATGCCCAGGTTTCTGGGTATTCAACAGGAACTGTTTGGTTAGCATTTCATTTCTCTCCCTAATGGGGAGTATTCTCGCCTCATTATGTAGATGGTGTTCTGGGGACATAAGAAGACAACCCGTGGCGGTTCTGAGTGTAGTATTTTTCCATGCCTGTAGCTTCTTCCAGTGAGTAGTCTTTAGGCTTGGCGACCATATCGGGGACGCGTAGCACGCAATCGGCTGGCCAATTGCTTTGTAAGTGGTAATGAGCGTTTCTTTATCTTTACCCCATTTCTGCGAGCAAGAGATTTTTGGATTTCTGCGAGCAAGAGATTTTTGGATGCTAACCCAGGGACGTCCAGTCCCAGGGTAATTGAGTCCTAACCTCCCACAACTCAGGCGTAGCACCCGCCACTTACTCCTAGAGTAACGACTCTCCCCCGCTGCACTTCAGAATTATATTTTCTACTCATTTACGACTGTATGGGTCATTTATTGTTCATTTCGAAAATTGGCCCGATATGTTCGAAAGGGGTATCAATGGATGCACATAACTGCCAGTTATAAAAATCCAATTGGGATATTTAGCACTTTCTAAGCGTTCAAAAGTTGTTTGAGAAAACAGGCGCTTTCAATGCCAGCTTAAGACGGATTTTGCATCACCGAATTCACGAAGTTATTAAAACAAAACACTAAACAAAAAGTTATATAATAAATTGATATGCCCACTTCGCATAATTTTTACAAAAAGTTAATAAAGAACAATGAATTTAAATGAGATTGTGCCGATTTTTTCAAAAATTCTATATCCCGATTGGCTGAAAGAATAATCCAAATAAGTGACACCAAATCCTTTAGTAGACTTCAGGGGTTTAAATACTCCTTTGAAATGATTCTGAGCCCATACTTAAGTCGAAGATATCTGCACGTATCAGAAGGGTTGGAAAAATCACTTTATTTGCTTAACTATAAAATAGCGTCTGAAATACTAATTTTTATTTTGACACTTCAGCGTTCAACACCCAAGTCTCCCGGTTTTACATTGCCTAAAGTTGGCAGCCTTATCCCCAACTAGTCCCTAGGAGTGAATCACATTGGATATAGCCTATCAACCGTGTTTAAATATAACCTACACGTTACGGCTCCTGTTACAAATGTAAATACTTAGGCACATATTTTAACCAGGTTAGGCTTTGTCTATTGCAAGAACACTCATAGTGGCGCAGCAAAAGCTTTCCCAAGACGTCGAAGTAATTAACGGGTGTTTTACTACCCTAACGTAGGGGATAGTCGAACTAGTGTAGAACTAGTAACTCCCTAACGTTTCAAGGTGTTTCTTTTGTGTAGTTCGACAGCCTAGCGCGACAAAATCATCCGTCAGAAAGGTTTCGGAGCTACACCTAGAGCTTCTACGAAAGTGACGTCGACGAAAGTATGAGTTCGAAGTCGCAGTCCTATAGCTTCTGTGCTGGCATATGGTATAAGGGCCAGGATACATGGTAGCGACTTGTGATCGGGATTGTTACTTTTCGCACGTCAGGAATTGTAGCTCTTAGAACAGCCGATAGTAGATAATTGATAGCAACCGTAAGTCGCCTTTGTGTTGACGACGAGTGTTAGAGTTAGCCCAGAACATCTCCTTCGGTGCAACTACGCTACAAAAGTGTGACTATTTTAAGTATTTCCCCTCCCTCAGCAAGGAGCTACTCCTGAAATTTTGTGAACTAGTCGCAAGATTTCGAGGCGAAAACCCCGGATCTTTCCGAAATGGCCGAAACGTCTATTTCCTTGAATACATATAAACAAAACATTTCCAAATGTTATTTTTTTAAATTTTCGTATCACAAGCCTCCCAGATACTCATCTACAACTTCATGATATTTTTTCCAGATCGTGATGCATACCATTGACGTCTGCAGTATGTTTCCATATTCATTAGTTGTGGACAATGTGATACTCTGAAGTACAGCCATTCAGTTTAAAGGTTTACTCCGATCAAGTTGTCGGCGCGCCGGCCCCCGAGCCTATGCCGCCGCCGCCTATAAAGTGAACGGCGTAAACCTCTAATACGTACATACATATGTACATATATAGCGTTCGCTAGCGTTATCAGAGACAATTTTAAAGTAGAGATGTTGCATGAACGAAAAATATTGTGAAGCAAGCTTCACAAAACTCTAGTAGGTCACATTCACCACTCACCACAGCAGAATGTGTTAAACTACCACTTTCTGTATTTATTATTTAACAATTATTTGTACATTTTTTATTCAGCTAATATGTTCAGAATTTTAAATTTTACTTTCTGAAACACAAATCAGTGTATTTTGTTTGCTTAAATTATGTTAAAAATTGTGTTAAAGCTTGTGGTGTGGTGGAAGTGACCTACTAGAATTTTGTGAAGTTCCGCTGCTTTCCACTGAAGTTCGCGCATGCAACATCTTTATTTTTCAAAAATCTTTGGCGTTATTTAACTTCGCGCGTACATTTATAGGTATATAGGTACATAGGAAAATGCTGATTATTATGCGCCTTCTGTTAGAGTTCGAATCGCTAACCTGTCGAATAAATAACTCATATATTCAGTATGGCAAAATTTTCTTTATTTACAACTCTACTGTGGCAGTAGTACAATTACACAATACTCGTGCTCGTTATAGCGTTTAAAATCAAACTGATATACTATCTGTTTCCTCGCTCTCATATCTCTCCAAGTTTCTGACCCGTCACGAACAGCCTTCTGAAATACGTGCTTTCGCAAGTCTATAGACGTCCTCTTTCAACATGAAAGGTATTGTTATAAGTGGTAGGTTGACTGCTAGCTTGGATCTTTCGTCAGCAGCTTCATTACCTGGTATTCCAACGTGGCTTGGAACCCACATAATTTTTTTTTTTGTTTCCTAGTGTCAAAGTGCTGCGAATGGAGGAGCTTAGCCAGTTTTTGTTAGATGTGTTGGATATTGACTGAATGGTGGATAAACTATCGGTGTATATAACGTGTTTCACGACAAAATGGAGAGCATATTGTGCTACTTGCAGAACAGCATAGACTTCAGTCGTGTAGATTGAATAGAAAGTTAGCATGTGTCCAACTGAAATGGTTTCATCATTCGGTTCTATAACAGCAAAAGCTGTGTTACTCATAGTTTTTGTGCCGTCCGTGTATAAAAACGTCCATCCTTGATCTTTAAGGTTTGTAAAAATGTGCTGAAAGGTTTGCTGATAGACTACTTGAGTAGTTGTGCTTCATTTTATTCGATTGCATGCCGACAACTTGATAAGAATGCCTAGTACGTTAGCTGCAGCTAGCGACAGTTGATGGACGCGGTTAAAGTGGCTACCGTAGGCGAGGCCGGAAAGGCACGTATTTATCTTCCGGCTGCTGATATGCGGGCAGAATGACTTTCATGTTGTCTTTCGCACAGTGTCCGTAGACGGGAGTCAATTCTCGACAGTATAATAACTTTGGTAGCTTTGACGAGGGTTGTTGAATGAACAAGGCAGTGTTTTGATGATAAATATTTGATTACGTCCAATCTTCTTAAAATGGTTTTTTTAAGACACACATAATGATCTTTGTACGTATGCTTAGAATCAAATATAGTGCCTAACATTTTCAATGTAGTGCAAGAACCTATGTTTACATTGTTAAAATATAGATTTAAAGATGGGTAAAGCTTTTTATTACATGTATGGAAATGTTTGCATTTACTGAACGATATTTTTGCTCCCTAGTCTTGATCCCACTTTGTTATATCTACTAAAATTTTCATGAAGTCATCTTTAACCACCGATAAATCTTTACATTTCGTGAAAAGCAGCAAATCGTCGGCATATACATAATGATTGATTTTTTTGTGACTTAATATAATATTGTTTATTTCGTCAAAAGTGATTATGAAGAGGACTACTGATAATGGCAATCCCTGTGGGATGCCATTCAATAATTTGCGTGTTTGAGAACTTATTATTGACTTGTATTGTGAAGAAACGGTTGGTTCAAAAATCTTTAACAAAGCCATATATTCTTTTTCCGATTTTCCAACTCGAAAGTTGTTGAAGGATTACATGCAGCCGATTCTATCATATACTTTCTCGAAGTCTATGCTAAGGACGGACGTGTGGTTTTTTGTTGCAAAAGTCGTTTTGGACCAGTGGTATCCAGCAGTGTAATTTTTTCAAGTTGAAACCATTTTCTCATTACAACGCATAACTGCGGATGAGACAAAGTTCAAATATCTCGTTGCAAATATTGATCCCGCTACGTTAGATTTAGTGAGTGATGTGTTGGAATCTGCATCCCCTGGGATGAAGTACGAAACTTTCAAGTCGCGTATTATTGCCACTTTCAGCGAATCTTCTGGACGCAAGCTTAAACGCCTCTTAAGTGGTCAAGTTATGGGGGACCAACAAGCTTCTCATTTTTTCCGAACGATGCAGAGCTTAGGTCACGGACAAGTTGGTGATAACGTTCTGAAATCGCTAGAACAGTTGCCTGAAAACGTGCGGGCAATTCTCAGTATGAGTGATCAGCAAGATATTAATATACTTGCGGAACAAGCAGACAAAATTATGGGCATGGCTCGTCCAGCAAATATTGCCACTTTAGACCAACTACAGAGTGAATCGCTTTTGGAAGGCATTTCAAAACAAATTGAAGCACTTGAAAAATAATTTCCATCTCTTAAGCGTAGTGAAAACAATTATCGTCCAACATCTCGATTACGCCATCGATCTGGAACTCGGAGTAACAATCCGAACTACTGTTCATATTGAACTAATGGTGATAAAGCTTCAAAGTGCATAGCACCTTGTAGTTTTGTAACAAAAAACTAAATAGCGTGTCGGATTTCACGGCCACTGATATCGCATATTCTACGTCTGGCCGCCTATTCGTTTTGATTGACCCTGGAGCTGATATCTCCGTAATCCCTATGGATAAACCTTTTTCACAAGTGTGTAGGAGGTGGCATCCAACTTTTCGCTGCAAATGGTACACAAATTAAAACTTTTGGTACCAAAATACTTCAACTTGATCTTGGGCTCCACAAATCTTTTTCTTGGTTGTTTGTTGTAGCAGATGCTACTAAATGCATCATTTGGTCTGATTTCCTCAAACATTTTCATATGTTGCCTGATTTAAAAAATTGGAAATAAGTTGACCAAAAGATACTTTTGACAGCACCTGCCAAAATTACTATTGAGTTGGTATAACAACAATCTTAAAGGACAACACTGTCTTATCATAAATTATTAGAAAAATTTCCTGAGATTCTCAATGTAGCACTTTCGCAATGTATCAAGAATAATAACGTCTTTCATCATATCAAGACTACAGGTCCTCCAGTTCAGGTAAAAGTAAGACCACTGGATTCAAAACGTTTAGCAATTGCAAAAAACTAGTTTCAGTTTATGTTAGACTATTATGTTATTCGAGCATCAAAAAGCTGTTGGTCCAAATACTCTTTATATGGCTCCCAAAGCTAATTGAGAGTGGAGACCCTGTGCCCTTTGGATTGAGGAATGCTGCACAAAAACGTGGCTTCAATTTCGTTTTTGTATATATTGACGATGTCTTAATTGCGTCTAACAACGAAGATCAACATTTTCAAGATCTGAGAATACTTTTTAAGCGATTTCGTGAGTTTGTGATGACCATCAATCCGGCGAAGAGTAAATTTGGAGTACGAGAAATCGACTTTCCTTAGTTTTCACACTTCATCTACGGGGAGTACACCAATGGTAGGCAAAGTGCAAGCAATTTCAACTTTCCAAAGCCTCGAAACAATTTTCGAATTGCGACGGTTCATTTGTATGTTAAATTTTTATCGACGATTTCTACCTCAAGCAGCACACCATCAACCCCCACTTAATGATACCTAAAAGGTGCAGTCAAAAAGACAAGCGACTCATACAATGGACACTGAAGCTGAATTAGCTTTTAACAAATGCAAAAATTTTATTGCAAATGGCACTCTTCTCGCTCATCCAGTTAGAGATGAAAAATTAGCACTTAAAGTAGATTCATCAAATCTGGCCTTTGGAGCAGTAGTGAAACAACATGTAAATGTATTATGGTAACCGCTCATTCTTTTTTCTCACGTAAGCTTAGCTCTACAGAATGCAAATACAGTACATATGGTCGAGAGTTCGGCTGTGTTCTCAGGTGCCGTATTTCCTCATAATGCTTACAGAGATGACCCTTAAGCCCCTGGGGGGTGTAGCTTTATCAATCAGATGTCTGTTTGGATGCCCAGGTTTCTGGGTATTAAACAGAAACTGTTTGTTAAGCATTTCATTCCTCTCCCTAATGAGGAGTACTCTTCTGTGTACTCTTCGATGTTCTGGGGACATAATGTTATGGACATTTTATTACGGCTCTGGATTCTTTGTACAATTACGGTTGTATGCTCTCCAAAATGTAGATCCTGATCGAACGTCAAACCCAAGATTTTAGGGTGTAACAGAGTCGGTAGCGTGATGCCATCGTCGTGGATCTTCAACATTGTCGACATTTGGCGCGTTCATGTTGTAAATAAGGTCATCGATGAGGCGAAGAAACTGGAGAGATCAGGGGGATAGCTGTATACTTTGCTACAAAGCTCATCGATCTGTGGGCCTGTGGCCATTATTGTGCAGTCATCGGCATAAGAAACGATAGTGACTCCTTCTGGTGGTGAAGGTAGCTTTGATATGTAGAAGTTAAACAGAAGTGGGGATAGGACACCACCCTGTGGCACCCCTTGTTTAATTCTTCTTGGTATGGATGTTATGTTCCTGAATTGGACCGATGCTTGCCGACCATACAGATAATTTGCGGTCCACCTTTTGAGACTTGTGGGAAGGGGTAACCCTTCCAGGTCTTTCAGTAACGTGCCGTGGTTGACCGTATCAGAGTACTGTCATATGGTGGGGGTTTTGATTTAACCGGAAGCCATACTGATGATTGGCAAGATGCAAATTTGCATTGAAATAGGGAAGCAGTATGGCTTCATGTGTCTTGGCTACTGGCTATCGCATGTAGATATCGGACGATAAGAATCTCCTATGGTTTCACAGGCTTTACACAACAATTAACTGGGGTTACACTGAAACAACTTTTGGTCGAGAAAAATACCGAGTCGCTCCGGTACATAGATAGAACCGGCTGCCTTGGGAAGCGTAGCCCTACGTCTTCAGTTGTGTCGCATTCCAAGAGGATATGTACCGTCGTCACCGCGGACCGATAAAAAAAATCGGCATGTGTTATTCGACTGTAACTATGCCCAATTTCTGCATACGGCTGTTGAGTCTACAATGTCCTGTAAGAACAGCTTTTGAAATTGTTAGGTTTGTTTTTTTTTTGTTCGGAAGTTGTATTATCGCCCAAACAGTTTTTAATAATTGCATTGCGAGGATTTAGCACGAAGTCCTCATCTCCCACCATATAGGAATATGTTTCTTCTAATGAACTTCGCGCCTGTATTTATTTTTTAAATAAATTATTGGTCAAATTCTATGACGGTCATTCAGTGGATTCGGTCTGAAGCCCGCCAGTATAAGCAGTTCGTAAGTAAACGAATTTCTGAAATTATTCATGAATCTGAGTTAGCACAGTGAATTTGACAGCGCAAAGCGACCACAGGTTTGTTTTTTATATTTGAAGTTTATTTATGTATGTTCCAGACTTTCTGAAATAGGACGAAGCTGCTGTACATTTTGCGATTGCACATGGATTCTGTGCCGTTCGCCAAATTTTCAAATTATAATAATTTCGTCAGTTATGACTTGAGTTCGATTCGCCGTTACGAAATCTTGCAATATATCGATCAACGGTAAGTTGGTGCAATCAAAGACACTGCGGAACTGTTAGTTCGGTTGCCTCAGAAGGCTTTCGTAGTGGATGAACTTCTGGTACAGCGAATAGGAAAACATACCCCAATATGGAGTTCGGTATTTACTCTGACATCTATATTAGATGATTGGTGAGCTTTGGTGGTCGTACTGACAATGCTTTGCGTCTACTAACTAGTTGTATACTAGAAGAATATGAAGTTGCCAAACATTCCAACTAGTATATAAGTTCTGTAATTTTTCCATATTAGTAACTGGTATTTTTAACACGGCGATGTCCTACGAAATAACAATTGCCAGTCTCTGCGTCAGCATCATACCAATTGACAAACTAGTCATTATATATAACATACCAGTTGGCATACTACTCAGTCTATGCATCATTGTAACACCAGGTGACATACTAGTCGATTTTTGCATCAGCATCCTACTAGTCTCAGTAGGGTTGAAAAATTACTTGAAAATTGATAAATTAGCTTAAATTCATTATATTTCATATATATATAAAAGTATGTATATGTGACCCGGTCTATGAAAAGGTGGCTTATTTATTTATTAGTCTACAAATTGAGCAATTTAAACAGACTAAATAGCAAATACAAATACATAAATAGCAAAGACTAAATAGCAGTACATTTAAAAATAGTATGTCTTATACAAAACGAATTTTCAGTGTAAAACATTAAGTAAACGATCTTAAGGGTTATAGTTACATATTCGATATTAAGAGGTGAAATGTATAAATATATGCGCGATAATTTAAATAAATAACTTAACTTTACAAGGGGGTATGAGTTTTATATACGTATGCCCAGTAAGGGGCAGGCGAAGGTGCTCGGAAGGGAGCTGACGCGCATTGCTCAGAAAGGAGCTGATTGCCCAGTAGGGGGCTACCGAGAGGTGCTCAGAAGGGAGCTGACGCGAACCGCTCAGAAAGAGCTGCTATATTATATATACATAAAATGGAGTAACAGTAAGTTATAGTTAGTTATTTGAAATATGTATACATATATACTAATTTAACTCAAATAAAATACACCTCTTTACTTTGAAAAGCGAGTTCGACGTATCAAAATTACTATAATGCTTGTTAAAATCCAAGCACAAGCAACGAAGAGCTTCGTGCATTTCGAAATTCGGCCTACATGTGCTCAAAAAAAGCGGATGGAAATGGCTTGATAGCCTCATGGGAACATTAAATTTTATCTCGCTAAATAAAAACGGGCAACGGGCTAGCACCGTCCTCTGATGAGTTTTAATGAAGTTCAGAATGGTGGTAGTGATATGCACTTTACGGAAGTCATGCTGATGGCTGGATAACCGAAGAATATCATTTAATTGAGGGAATCAAAACGGCTTTGCCGTTTTCGTTACTGACTAAAGCGATATCAGTAGATGCTGTCTGGGTTTCCGGTCTTTGGTAGTGGGTTTATCTTTGCCATTCTCTGTTATTCTCGAATGGCAAAGGCTTTTACCGACAAGTCGAAAAAATGTGCTACGCTGCTCATGCCCTCATGGCAAAGGTGTTTTGGCATCGGCATGGGTTTTCCGCCTGGGACTATTGATATGGAAGGCTTGGCCTTTTCAATGGTTCCTTTAACCTCTCTTGATATAACGGTGAAGGTCGACTCATCATGATTGTGTTTATGTACCCGTTGATTTTGACGATATCTAGCATTGTCCAATGAAGTATGTGTTGCAAATTGGCTACAGAAAGCACTCGCGCATTGCCTCGAGTCCGACAGACGAAATTCTAGTCGAATAAATTATTCAAATACTAACTAGTATGAATAACACCAAAATTTATAGTCAATGAACTATTCAAAAGCTGACTAGTATGAATAACTCCACAAAATTCTAGTCGATGAACTACAATGTTGGCTGACTACTTTGGCTTTTGACTGCGGGTATACCTGCCTGTACCAGGAACCCAGTGATTTTGCCAAAGGCTCCTATGCTATCACAGCCCATAGTCTGCCATTTCCATGAAGCATTCTATCGCCAAATCTAGGAAGGTTTTATTATGCGCGATTCGAGCTAAATATTGGATCCCGAATGTACGAAGCTTGCTGAAATCAGTCAAGTGTGAATGACAATTCTGTAAAAATGTAGTGTTGTCGCGCAGGTGGTCGTACGACAAAGATGAACTCAATAACTTCTCGATCGCTTGACATGGGCTAGGAGACAGTTCAGTTTCACAAAAACTTTGCTACAGCCAATCCTAAATTTTGCATCTCCATGGAAGAGGAAGAATCTCCGAGAGGCAAGAGACAGCAATGGGCCGAACTTTTCAAGCCTGCTTTTAAGAGGCAGAATGGGAGGGCAAACGCCCTAGTCCCAGATCCAAAAGGCGAACAGCGGGTTAGGGGGTCAGAATATTCCCGCGGTAGGTATGCCTGTCGTAAGAGGCGACTAAAATACCAGATTCAAGGGGCTGTGTAGCGCAACCCTTCAGGTTGGCAGCGCAATATATAGCTTCTCCAAACCCAATTGTCAACCTCACCTATTCGCGGCGAATCCTGTTTCACTAACAGACGAGGCTCTGGCGACCCCAAGCTCTTCATGGAACTTGGGGGTTCGGAGGGAGGGGATGGCCTGAAGGTTTAATGTGGCCACATAAATCGTTCCCGAGATGGTCGGGCTAGCACTTTAATGGTGCTGTGGTACCGGAGCGTACCGGATCTGTATCCGGCAAAGGACCATTACATCAATAACACTCCCCAAAGCCTTCGGGGAGCAGCCTTATCGCTACAACAACAAGAACCAGACCTCAAAATCTTCAGCGGAGAGAAGAGGGAAGTAATGGAAAGCCATGTACCTCAAAAGCTGTACATATACAGGAAGAGAAAATAAGAAATTAGGACGCAAATGCTAATAAGCTAAAGGGATGTAACGATCCGACTCCAGCTTATTCAGTGATACTTAAGAGAAAAGAATATGAACGAAGTTGAAAAGCAGTCCCTGACTTTGGCACTACTAGATTGCAGCAACCCCGATGTCGACCGAAAGGTGGAGATACGTAGAAGGGGACCTAATTAGCATCATGATGCATGATGAACCACCGTTACCATCCTTAAGTTGGGTGGCACAATGGGGTTAAACTGATGACTTGCACCAATAACGCGATGGCTGCAGAGAGCTGCTTAACACATCGAAAAACAAGGAAGCGCAAGGCTGAATGTGGTGGCTAGAGCACTGATCCCCACGATACCAAAGGCCAAGGACCCTGAGTGGTGAAGCCGGAGAACATGCTTAACATGCTGCAGCGTCACACCCCGAATATAACAACACGGGATTGGAAGGTTCTTCATGTATCTCGACCGGTGGAGGGGGGATAGTATGTACATCTTCCAAACTAATAAGAAATCGGAGGATATGTTGCGCTCACAGCTTGGGAAAATGGCCGGGCGCAGGTAGTATTTTTATGCGCCTTAAAAAGAGGAGTCAGGACAATAACCCCAATACGCTAAAAGCAAGGGAGGTGGTAAGGGACCTCGAGAACCTGAAAGTAGAGGCAAATAAGGGGGGCATAAGCGCAGTGGCGGAGAAGTAGAGTAAAAAACAAACGTAGAGGCGGAGGTGTTGGAAGTGGGTAAACAGCTCAATGATGCCGCGAGTCTAACAAAGACGCTTCGAGGAGCGGAGGGAGAAAAGGATTTTCAGACCCTGGAAACAGCGGAAAATGCATTAGGTGAGCTCTGCGGCGGGGAATTTGGAGAGAGAAACAGCAAAATGGTGCTGCGAGTCTTAGACATAAATCTCCAGCGCAGTAAAGTGACGTCGAGCGAACTCCTCCCGAGTCTTGAGGAGGGTTCGTTCGATGTAACGCTAATACAGGAGCCATTGCTCTCATCTGGAGGAAAGGTTTCTGGGCTCAGCGCTCGCGGATACAGCGTTTATTACGCGAAGACGGAAAGCAGGGTTAGAGCTGCAGTCAACACCTATACTCAGGTTTGTTTACCTACTTCAGCACCGAAGACCTAGAGGTGATCGCAATAGAGGGGAAAAAAGAACGGTCAATTAACTTGCTACATGGCCCATAACGTGGAAGTCCCACCAAAAGAGTTCAAAAAGCTGGTAGATCAAGAAGGGTGCAGAGGAGGGTTAGGGTAAGAAGCGACCAAATAATTCAAGGTTGCCAGCACAATTTATAGCTTCTCCATCCCAATTGTCAACCAAACCTACGCGTGGCGAATCCTGCAGCCGAGGCTCTGGGTACCCCAAGCTCCATAGAACTAGGGGGTGGGGGGAGGGATGGCCTAGAAGGTTCAATGTGGTATATTAAATCGTTCTTGAGATGGTAGGGCTTGTACCTTAATGGTGCTTGTAACCGGAACGTACAGGATCTACATCTGGCAAAGGACAATCAACATCGGCAACACTCCCCAAAAACCTTCGGGGAGTGTCCTTATCGCTACAACAACATGACGTTATTAACGATAGAGGTGAGTCCCTTTTCTGTTTTATATTACAGAGTTATCTACAAATGGCGAACAGGAGGGTAGTGTTGCTACATATGTTGGGCAAACGTCAAGCAAAATGCTTGATATGACATTGAGCTCTGAGCATGATACATCGGGATATTTGTTTATTTATTTATTATTACGCTTTAAGTCTAAAACTTGAAATAATACATCGAACATTTTTTTTTAAATAATACTACTAATTTTAAGGTATGAATGAAGGGTGCTTGACAGGCCATCCTTCTCAGACCATCCATATATCAGCTTCAGCTTCCACTTTAAAGGGTAGAAAAGGGGAAAACCTTCAAAAATCTTAGAGCAACGGATTGGTACAAACTTCAGATACATATGTGTAACGGCTCGAATAGTCTTCATACCGAAAGCGGGAAAAGCCAGTCATCTGCACCCGGAAGACTACAGACCTATTAATTTGACATCATTTTTTCTCAAAACCCCAGAGATTAATTGATGTGTATATAAAATAAAATATGAATGAAGAATTATTCTCTTCAGCACAATACGCTTACTAAGGCAGAATTTTCGATATCCCAAAAGTGGGCGTGGTTATAGTCCGATTTCGTTCATTTTAAATAGCGATCCGAGATGAGTGCCTAGGAACTTACATACCAAATTTCATTAAGATGCCTCAAAATTTACTCAAGTTATCGTGTTTACGGGCAGACGGACATGGCTAAATGAATTTCTTTTTTCACCCAGATTATTTTGATATATAGAAGTCCATCTATCTCCATTAGTTTATGCCATTAAGGGGTACTGTTATGCGAAACAAATTAATATACTCTGTGAGCTCTGCTCAGCTGAGTAGAAAAATATATGAGTCATGAGGAGTTAAACTGGTTAACTCTGAGTTTAAAAGTTAACTTGCCATTCTGCAAGTGGGCCTTAGAGTAGTATGTTGCAAAATACCTCAATAAAAATCAAGTGTTTTGTCTAAATTTTGGTGTAATATTAAAGGTTAATTAATTGTGTATCCGTTTCTGTATCCTTGCGATACGAATTTTAACGCAAAAAGCAACCTTTCCTCGTAGTTATAGATTGCGATAATAATAACGAAAGCCTATAAAAAAAAACAAAAATAATTGCATTATCCGCTAATTTTTAGTTTTATAAAAAGTATTTTTTTTTTTTAATAAAAAGTAAAAAGATAAAACAAAAATGTTTGGACCACCTACTCTTCGCTGACCTGCGCAACACCGTAACCAGTAGACTACTGCAACCAATGCGCTGCGCGTACCAAATGCGCGTTTGGTACCTAGTAGAGATATACGAGGTATGTTCAAAAAGTATCGCGAATTTTGTTTTTTCAAAACTTATTTATTTATTCATATGTATTTTGTCTCCTTCAAAGTAATCCCTAAGGAGATTCTAAGATATTATACACTTGTGCCAACGGTTTTTCCAATCTTCGAAACACTTCAAAAAATAATTTTTTATACTCAGCTGAGTAGAGCTCACAGAGTATATTAACTTTGTTCACATAACGGCAATCCGTAACGGCATAAACTAATCGAGATAGATATAGACTTCTATATATCGAAATAATCTGGGTGAAAAAAGAAATTCATTTAGCCATGTCCATCCGTCCGTCTGTAACACGATAACTTGAGTAAATTTTGAGGTATCTTGATGAAATTTGGTATGTAGGTTCCTGGGCGCTCATCTCAGATCGCTATTTAAAATGAACGAAATCGGATCACAACCACGCCCACTTTTTCGATATCGAAAATTTCGAAAAACCGAAAAAGTGCGATAATTCATTACCAAAGACGGACAAAGCTATAAAACTTGATAGGTGCGTTGACCTTGACGCAAAATAGAAAATTAGAAAAATTTTGGACAATGGGCGTGGCACCGCCCACTTTTAAAATAAGGTAATTTAAAAGTTTTGCAAGATGTAATTTGGCAGTCGTTGAAGATATCATGATGAAATTTGGTAGGCATGTTACTCCTATTACTATATGCATGCTGTCGAACAAAAATGTACCAATCTATGTGAATTTGGTAGGGACATAGATTCTATGACGATAACTGCATTCTGTGAAAAGGGGCGAAATCGGTTGAAGCCACGCCCAGTTTTTATACACAGTCGACCGTCTGTCCTTCCGCTTGGCCGTTAACACGATAACTTGCGCAAAAAACGATATATCTTAACTAAACTTAGTTCACGTACTTATCTGAAGTCACTTTATCTTGGTATAAAATATGGCCGAAATCCGACTATGTCCACGCCCACTTTTCCTATATCGAAAATTACGAAAAATGAAAAAATGCCATAATTCTGTACCCACCATTTTCAGCGTATTTGCAGGCCAAAAAGCAGGCAAACCGACAACAACGCAACCCAAGCAAAAGCAGAAGTGGAAGCCGCAAACAAGACAACAACAGCAACGGAAAACAACAACAACATTCAATCGACTAGGGTAACTCAGATAATTATGTACAAATCATTGATGGTAGTGCGAATAAGGTTATTAAAGTAGATCAAATTTATAGAATACTCGAATAGCTCGGCAAACCATACGAAGCGGTGGTATAAAGATTATCAAATAGGAAATCAAGCGGTTAGATTTAAGATAGATACGGGATCTGATGTGGACTGCATTCCGGCAAAAATATTCAAAAAACTGAAAGTTGAATTGCAGAATGAAAATGAAAAATATTGAATTTTTGATTAAAATGGAAATAAAGTAAATGTTTTTGGAACAGTGAGATTAAAATGCGTAGATAAAAAGCTAAAAAGTGAACAGTTTTCTCATTTTATTGTTGTTGATGATGTATTTGAACCGATACTCGGTCTCGAATCAAGCGAACGATTTGGATTAGTCAAACGAATGGATGTAGGGTCTGTAGCTAGTTTGTCACAAACAAAGGAGGAATTCCTAAAAAACAATCGCGATGTCTTCGAAGGGTTGTGTAGATTACCGGGAACGTTTTCGATAAACATGAAAGAAAATTCGAAACCAGTTCTCTACTATAAGAAAGGGATATCTCACCTGTTAATTACCCAACTGACTGGGTCAATAATTTGCAAATAGTCGAAAAGCCAAGCTCGGAGGAACTTCGTATTTGTTTAGATCCGAAACCACTCAACGAGTGTATCAAGCGTGAACACTTTTTGATTCCGACGATAGATGATTTAACGTCTGGGTTAGCGGATAAACGCGTTTTTTCGGTGTTAGATTTGAAAAGTGGCTATTGGCGGATGAAATTGGACGAAGCGAGTTCCGATTTAACCACATTTATGACTCCCTTTGGTCGATATAAATTTAATCGTGTACCATTTGGGTTGAATTTTGTACCCGAATTGTTTCAGCGCAAAATGGTCAAAATGTTGGGAGATATGGAAGGAGTGATAATTTATTTTGATGATGTCGGTATTTGTGCAAAAACGGAAGAAGAACATGATCGAATTATGAATAAAGTAATGCAAAGAGTGATTTTAAACATGAAAAACCGACGGATAAGGCCGCCGTGTCGAGGTTTTTGGGTATTCTTAAATATTTGGCTAAATTTATTCCAAATTTGTCAAAACAATCTGCATTTACGGAATCTTACGCGAAACGATGTAAGATTTGAGTGGAAAGAAAATCATGATCCAGAATTTAAAAGTCTGCTTGAAAGAGTAACGTCGGAACCGGTGTTGGCTATGTATTATCCGAAGTTGCTAGTCATTGTGCAAACTGATGCATCTAAGGATGGATTAGGTTGTTATAGTTCAGAATGGGTATCCTATGGCATATGCGTCTCGAACGCTAAGTAAAAGCGAACAAAAATGGGCTCAGATCGAAAAGGAGCTGTTGGCAATAGTTTTCGCATGTCAACGGTTTCATTATTTCTTGTATGGTCGTGAATTTGTGGTTGAAAGCGATCATAAACCGTTGGAAACATTGGTCAAGCGGGATATAGATGATGTGACAATGCGGCTTCAACGAATGCTCATGTCACTTTTGAAATACCCAAAGATGACTGTTGTTTACAAGCCGGATAAAGAAATGCTTGTGGCTGACTGCCTGTCACGGGCCCAATTGTCTGAGTGTACAGAGGAGCCAGAATTAACTAAAATTATACATTCGGTTACTAAATCAGCGTCATGGTCGGAACAAAACTACAAGGTATACCGTTCAATCGCTGAGCGTGATGAAACCTCTGTGCGAATTTGTCGATATGTAGAAGACGGGTGGCCAAATTATCATCGACTGGACGATCTGTGTCGTGTGTTTCACAAATTCAAGAATGAACTTCATTTTGAGAATGGACTGTTATTTCGAGATCATCGGCTGGTAATTCCAAAAGAGTTACAAGGAAAACTGAGTAAATGGTTACATGCAGCCCACTTAGGAATCGAAAAGACTCTTGCACGTGCAAGAATGCATTATTATTGGCCTAGCATGAACAGTCAGATAAGGGAAATGGTAATATCTTGTACCATTTGTGAAAAATTTACACGCAACCATCAAAAAGAAGAACTGGTTCAGGAAGAACTACCGAGGTATCCGTTTCAGACGGTGTCGATGGAGGTGTTTCGAGTATACAGGACAAGATTTTTTTTCAGTGATAGATGCATATTCGGGTTATATAATTGCGGAAAACTTAAAGAACAAAATGTCGCGGCACATCATCGAGAAGTTAAAGTGTAACTTTGATAAGTTAGGGTATCCAACTGTAATTAAATCGGATAATGCATCATTTAATTCGCGTGAATTTGAGGAATTTACAAATGAATATGATATCATAATGAAATTTTCTAGCCCTCGGTATCCACAATGTAATGGATTAGCTGAAAAAGGGGTTGCGATTGCGAAAAATATTTTGAAGCGTTGCAAGCATGCGATTGGCACCAGTTCAGTTGTTTTTTGGGCGGCAGTTCAAGACGACAATGCCATTTGCAGATTCGTTTTTGACTCGAAGCAATTTAAGTTAGGAAACTTTTCAAGAAAAAATTAAAAACAAAAAAGAAAAGCAAAAGTATTATTATGACCGGAATGCAAAAGCACTGCCCGAGTTAAATTTGGGTGATCTCGTTATCTTTAAGAAAAATGGAAAGGAATGGAATTATGGAACCATTGTCAGCAATGTAAATGGTTGATCATACATTATTAAGGATAATTTTGAGAATCATTTTAGACGTAACCGATGGTGCATTGCTAAAATAAAGAATAACGAGGTGAATGGGGGAGAAGCAATATTTGAGGAAAATGTGAGATGTCATAGAAGCAAGTCAGATAATTTGAAACCAATTGAAATAATTCCGCCACCGGGGCGAAACGTACAACACAATGTTAACAATCGCAATGCACCAATTGAGTGTAATGTTGATGAACAAGTTCTACCAGTGCTGAACGATAGGAATGCCTCATCGGATGAATATCAAACCGCTGGTAGTTCAGAGTCAGAAGTAGAGTCGGTAAGGGATGCAGAGACACCAGAAGTGGTGAACGGGTATGATCCAGCAGTTAATAGGACGCGTAGTGGTCGTGTTAGTCGTCCACCTCAGAGGTGGTTGGAATTAATTTAAGAAACTCGCATACTTTCTGCTCAGTCTACATTGAACACTCACCATAAAAAGAAAGCGTGTAATAATATTGTTAGCCACTAGTGTAATAAGATTATTGCCACTAGATGTCACTTAGCACTGAACGCACCCATCAATGTATTTGACAGCTGAGAACAAGTTCCCCCAGTTGGACGTCTACCTGTATCGTATCTACACGGAAAAAGATTTGCAAATAAAAAGCACTATCTAGTTCAATTAGAAGTAAAGATTGTTTTATTTAACTCCAATTACCATACTTAATACAATGTGTACAAAATCATTTACTTATATTGCATTGAATATACGATTACACCGTCATACGGGTATTAGGCTAAATCATGTACCGTAAAAACAGCTGGTTTGTTGTTTGTACTTATGTATATGATCATATTATTTCAATGTTAAAATATATTAGATGAAGAGATGCACCGCTAAATCAGGTGATTTATATAGAAAACCTTAGCTATTGTGACGAATATTAGTGACACTAAGTGATACTCACATCACTAGTCTGATGCTAAGTAAATGAAGCCATCAATCGAAGCGAATCAATCGTTATGCCTACACATATGCACGTACACGCAGCGGAGAAGAGACGCATAAACACATGCATATATCTTATCTGAGATGCTCCCCAAAATAGGAATTATCTGTGGAAGTGTCACTCACATATGAGAAGCTATACATGCATACGTGCATCTGTAGTTAAATTTTTTTAGCAGTAATTAAGTAAATTCTGGAAACGCCTAGAAGTATGGAACGAGGAAATCGAAGAGTATAAAAAGCAGCAACAGTAGAGGCACGACAATCAGTTTGGTTTAAGCAAGCTATTAGTTGTGAAAGGTGTCCATTTTAGACACCATTAAAATTGTTGTGCACACACACTCGCTGCTATTGTACGCCACACTTACTTTTTTTCCTTTGTTTCTTTTTAAATAAATAGAAAGGTGTTGTTTTAATATTTTAGAATATAGTTTTTCTTTATTTAATAACTAAGTTCTTTTTAACACTTGTTCTCTACCTTTCTTTTAACACGACTGCCCCCTTTTTCTTACCGCAACGAATTGAATGTAATTTTTCTATCTCGCTGAATGCAATTGGTCCTGCTGAGTGCAATTGGCACTGCTGTTCAGCAACAGCTGACAGCGATGCCACTTGCACGCAGGGGTGTGTTTTTGTGTAAAGGCGGGTAACGCAGTGCGGTTATACCACCCTTCCTTAGAAAAAGAAGAATCTGACAAGTTGATCAGATTTGTCATTTTTTTCTTGTTGCTATGACTTAAATTGTTTTGGTTGAATGAATGTACGATATTAGGGTGTTCCTTCCCTTTTTTCTCATTCGTTCAATCAGAACATTTTTTTCTTTTACATATGGAATTTTGTTAATATTATACTATATACTTATGTGTAAATTGTTTTCTAATTTCTATTGCATTAAATTAATGTATTATACATATTTATTACAAATAGTGCGTGCATATTAACATTTGGTTTTATTTACATGCAAATTGAAATTTTTGTTTTCGTATATTAATATAAATTTTAATTTGAGATTTCATGCTTCAATAACAGAGTAATGAAAATATAAATTAGTTACAAGCTAGTTTGTAAATTTGTATGAAGAAAAGTTTAGTTTACCTTATTGATTCGGTTTTTGTGAACGGTTTTTTCCTTTTTATTCATTTCATCTAAAACCGTGACATTAACACCATCAATTTTTGTGACTATATATGGTCCTTGGTAAATGCTTTCGTGTTTATTTCTAGTTTCTTTTTGTACTACTACCTTATCGTTTATATTAATTGCTAACGGACGCGCCCTTTTATCATATATATCCTTATTTTTAATTTTATGTTTATTAATTAAATCTTTTGCTATTTTATGTGTTTTTTGTAGTCTATATTTTACTTCTTTTGCATAATTTTCAACATTGTAAATTGGATCGATTTGTTCCTTTTGAACTTCATTTGGTAAGGTAACATTTCTACCGAATACTAATTCGTATGGAGTAAATCCATTGTCAAAAACTGTACTAGGTGTTGTATTATGCAAAAATGTAAAATATTTCAAATAAACGTGCCATTCGGGGAAGTTATCATTTAGAAAAGCTCGTAAATATTCATTAAACACCCGATGATTTCTTTCAATTGTACCTAGGGTTTCGTGATGGTAAGCTGTAGAAAAATTATGTTAGATTTTTAGGAGTTTAGTTAATTCAGAGAAATTTTCATTTTTATATTCGGTTCCTAAATCGGTTTTAATTGATTTCATTATGCCATAAATGAGGATGAAGCCTTCAAAAATGGATGTCGCAATTGTTTTTGCTGTCTTATCAGGGATTGATATTGTAACTAGGTATTTGCTTAAGTCGCACATAATGGTAACCGCGAACCTATTCCCATTTATCGACTCAGGCAAAGGTCCTATTGTATCTATAACTACGACATCGAAAGGTTTGCAGGGTGTTGGTGTAAGCACCAAATTTTCTTTGGTTTTTGGCTTGACTTTATTCAAAAGGCACTTTATGCAATTTTTGACGTATGTGGCAATATCACGGGTCATACCTTTCCAATAATATTTTGTACGTATTTTTGCGTAAAGCTTTTTATTTCCGCAGTGACCACCTGATATCGGGTCATTGTGGTAAATTTCCATTAGTTTAAGTTTTTTGTCGTTGTCCGTAACTGTTTCGACAGGTTCTATTAATAGTATTTTTAAATTTTTTAAAATTGAATTCCCTGTACTTTTAAAATTTGAAATAGAAAAATATTTAAATAACTGATCATCTTTTTGCCATTCTGCTTGCTTAATACTGTGTTTACCAGCTTCTTTTTCAAGCTTCAAAAGTAATTCATCTAATTGCATATTTTGTTAGTACACACAATATTAAGTAACTCGAGTTTTTTATGTTTTAAATGCGCATATATTTTTAAATTGATTTTATCATTATCGTTGTCATGACATATTTGGCTTTTTATCCTATGGATTTTCTTGGAAAAATTATATGAAAATTTGTCGAATACCTGTAATTTGACATTTCCTTCGTTTATGTCTTCAGCCGATTGTTGTAATTGTTCGTGACGTTTCGTCATAGACCTCGTCTACTCGTCTGTACTGCTAAAATTTGATTATTGGAATTTTTAAGTTCTTGAATTGAAATTCGCGATAATGCGTCTGCACCTACGTTAGATTTTCCTTTAATATATTCTATGGTAAAATTATATTCGGACAATTCCAAACGGATTCTGGAAAGTTTTGACGACGGATCTTTCATATTAAATAGATAAACTAGTGGACGATGATCTGATTTAACTTTGAAGTGAGTGCCATAAATATATGCACGAAATTGCTTTATTGCAAAATATATTGCCAAAAGTTCTAATTCTATTATTGCTTTATTTTGTTCTGATTTGCTAAAGGATTTTGAAGCAAAACATATTGGCAAGTCGTTACCGTTATGATTTTGACTCATTATCGCACCACAACCTAACTTTGAAGCATCAACCGTAATTATAAATTCCTTGGTGAAATCTGGATATTGTAATAGTTTTGGAGAATTCAGACTTTTCCTTAGTTTTTCGAAAGCTAACTCACATGCCGTATCCCAATTAAATTCAACCTTTTTTCTACTCAAACGATTCAATGGAGCTGCTAAAGAAGCGAAATTTGGAATGAATCTCCTATAATAATTTGCAAATGCCACGAATCTTCGGACAGCATCTATATCGCGTGGCTTAGGATACCTTTTAATTGCTTCAATTTTTGAATCGTCTGGTAGCAAACCATTTGCTGAGCATTTATGCCCTAAGAAAGTTACTTCAGGTCGAAGAAAATTACATTTTTTTGGGTTAAGTCGCAAGTTGAACTTCCTACTGGTTTCGAAAACTTTTTTTAGATTATTGAGATGATGTGCTTCGCTACATCCAATTACTATTATATAGTCTACATACATAAAGGCTTGGTTGGGTGAAATACCAGAAAATGCAATTGACATCATTCTTGAAAATGAATTTGGAGCTACGTTTAGACCAAATGGTAACACCTTCCATCGGAAAGCTCCGCGGTCAGTACTAAAAGATGTTATGTCTCTTGAATCTTTGTGAAGTGGAATTTGGTGAAAACCCGAAAAAAGATCTAAAGTAGAAAAGAATTTCGCACGGCCAAGGTTATCCAAAATATCGTCTACACGTGCCAAAGGAAATTTATCAGCAATTAACTTTTTATTTACAGCCCTAAAGTCAACGCACATTCTATAAGATTTTTGGCCATTTAAGTCTTTTTTCGGTACCAAAATCAAGGGACTGTTATAATTCGAACAACTATTTTCGATCAGATCGTTTTCCAATAATTTATTAACCTGTTTATTTATTTCTTCACGTTGAGAATACGGTAGGCGGTAATTTTTAATGTATACTGGCGTCGTATCGTTTAGTCTTAGTTTTTGTTCATAAAAATTGTTTATTGGCATTTTATCATTGTCTAGCGCAAAAATATCGGAATATTGTAAACATAAGTTAATAAGCTTATTTTCAGCATAATTAGGTATTTGTTTTTCTAAAATGCTTTTAAGTTCTTTAATACGACTATCTTGTTTTACTGGGTTATTGATTTTATAAACGTAATAATTAGAAAGTTTTTCTGTTTGGATGTTGCAGTTATTTACGTATTTTACGCTATTTGTGGTGTTTATTACTTTGATGATCGGATTACTAGTATCAACTATACATTTCGCTGTGAGAACACCGTCAGAAATCTCTTCAGAATCCACGAAAAGTGGTTCTGAGTCTTTTTCCAAGGCGAAAATTCTATAAACTTCGCAACGAGGCGGTACGTTCGTTACGCTTTCCATTCCGTGAAGGATGGGAAGTGCGATCTTTTCATTGCCTATCCAGAAGGAAATGCAATTTGTTGCATAGCTGATATCGCATTTATTTGTTTTTAGGAAATCCTTACCAAGTATTCCATCTAATGGAATGTTGAAATCATTGTCTACCACGTGCAACGTATGTTTGATATAAAAATTTGAAAAGTGTAAGTTAGTTGTAAAAGTGCCTAATGTAGAAACTGTCTCTGTAGTTACTCCAGTAATATTAATTGTATCATTGTTATTAATTGACAAATTTTTATTAAGAGAAGAAATTTTAATTAACGAAATGTCGGCCTGTATCGACTAGAAATGTACAAAATTTGTTAGAACCAGTAATATTTATTTGTATAAAATCGGAATAATTTAAGTTAAGACAATAAACGTTTTTAGATGAAAAACTGTGAGCTGAATCAGTTAGTAATTTGTCTCGTCCTCCCTCAGTGTTCGCTCCTGAGGGGCTTCCCTGTTTAAAGCCCGGGCGCTTGCATTTCTACCTCTATTATTGGATGTGTTAGAACCGTTATTACTGCTAGTACGACTATTGTTGCTATTATTATTAGGCTGATTCCGATTTCCGCCGCCGGAACGGAAATTTTGCCTTTGATTGCCGCGATTGAAGTTGTTGCCACAGTTACTGTTACTAAAAGATGGTCTATTTTGTCTATAATTGTTAAAGTTACGACTTTGATTTTGGAAGTTTCGACCTCGGTTATTACTTTGAAAATTTCTAAAATTGTTATTGTTCCGCGCCCTAAATGCTAAAACTTGACGTTCTTTTATTTCATTTGATTGCTCTACAACCAGTTTGGCTACTACGTCCTTGGAATCAGAAAAATTGGTTGAAGGGAGGATTGATTTGACTAAACTGGTTTTTGCGTTCAATCGGCAAACGTTAACTGTTTGCTCAATGGCCATTTCATGGGCTTTGGCCTGAGTAATCCCTTCGATAATGAGCGAACGCTCTAAAACATCAGACAATTCCTCGACGCGTTTTGCAAAATCGGTGTAATTATTATTATTAACTTGCAAAGCTGCAATTTTTCCGGCCACAACTTTGGAGTTGTCGGGTTTTATGCGGTTACGTAGTGCTGTTTTTATATCATTAGCTGAGAGTATTTGAGTTGGTATTGCTTCTCGAGCTTTACCATCGACTTTGGATTTAATATATGAAATACAAATGCCAGTTAAATTTTCGTCGACAAATTGTTCGATTAACTCAATTTTATTAATGAAAGCTTCGAGACCTAGGGGCTCACCGCTATAATTTTCACGCATAATACCAGCACACATGCTGATAAACGTCCTTTTTTCTTCAGGAGTCGCCATATTTGTATCGGAATTAGGAGGATTTGAAATATTTGTTTCAGGCAATTCCTCAAATCCGTGAAATTCTCCGGACAAAGAAAGTCTAACAACAAGGTTTTTGATTGTACTGGGCGAATATGTGGTTGAGCCTTCGGAAACTGGGCTTTTAAAATAAAGATTTTCGGAATCGGAATATTCGGAATTAAAATTTTTGGAATTGGAGTTTGACTTTTTGGAATTTTCGGAATCTGAGTCTTGTTCTGAAATTCTGGGAACTACTTTTTGGTTTCTAAGAAACATATGTAGTAGGAAGCAAAGAAGAAATATTTAAACTGATTAAATTCGAATTTGTAGAAATTGCTTACGAAAATTTAACAGAAATGAAATTGAATTGAATGTTGATGTGAAATTGAAAGAATTATCCGGCAATTTAATGAAAGACTAAATATTTAATGATGAATTGAAGGTATATTGAAGTAATTTAATTTAAATTGATTTCAAAGGAAAATATTTTATTTTGGTAAAAGGACTTGGCTGTTGATAACGGACGCACCGCTTTATTAAAAAGATCTCAAAGTGTTTGTGTTATTATGGACGCACCGTTTTTATTAAAATTGTATGGTTTTATTTTTATAGATACGGGCGCATCGCATCTTTTCAAATTTGTAATACGAATATCCTCGGACGCACCGGGATTAAAAAAAAATTTCATTTCTTGTTTACGGGACCACCGTTTACGCAAAAAAAAATCTTTGGTTATTTACGGAACCACCGCTTTGTGCAAAAAAAAATATTAATTGTTTTTTTGTTTTTTTGTTTGTATTGTTGTTGATGGAGCCCACTGTAGGGCAGAGTGGGTGGGACTAAAACTAGAAAACTTTTAAAAATTTATTTAATTTCAGCAACTGTTATACCAATAAAGCAATTAATGATGATTAAAAAGTGTCTGTTTTTGTCCGACCCTGTCCCACAGTGCCTACCTTTACACATATATATGTATGTATATTTCAGGAAATTGTATGTTTGTATTAAAAAAAATTTTTTTTTCTTTGTTTAATGTAATTGAATAAGTATGGTAATTTTGAAAATTTAAAATATAATTTGAAATGTATTATTTTGTAGATGTCGAAACCTCAGAAAAAGGTTAATATGAAATAATTTTTTTGATAGAAAATATAATGAATATTCAATGGAAATTGACAAAAATGTAAGTTTAATTTATTTTAATATAATGTATACAATGCAAAAATTATTTCATACCAACTGCTGCTGCGCTTCGTTACCGCTTGATCGCTTGCCGTTATGTTGCTGGTCTGCTGCTTCGGTTGCTGTTTTGCTGCTGCTGCTGTGCTTGCTGTTCTGCCATGAAAGGTTGGCTTTCCATGAAAGGTGTTTGCTGTTTTGTGGTTTTTTTTTTTTTTGGGTTACGGTGGTTTGCCGCTATGCTGGTAGCGTGGCTAGGGCCGTTATCAGTGGCGTGGCTAGTGCCGTTTTTTTTTTTCTTCACCAATTTTTGGTACAGTTTTTTCAAAAGTATACTTGAGTGTTTTTGTTGTAACTAATGTATTATCTCTGTTTTCTGCTAGTTTCATTATTATTAGTTAAACCAATTTCTTATTAATTCCGTCTTTTAATTAGTTTTTGTATTATACGTGTCTATATGTTCTTTATATGTCTTTTAAATTATAATAATTTTCCACTAGCCACAGCCATACACCACCAACACTGCTTTTTCTTGAAAATGTTAGTAATTTTTCGTTGTTGATTTAAATGTTTGTATTTTTTTTTTTAATATTTTGTAATTTTTTTGTAATGGTTTTTTTTTTTGAATTTTATAATTTTTTTTTTTTTGTAATGTAAATGTTTTCGAAAGAACATTCTTTTTTGTGTAGTTTTTAGTTTTTTTTTTGTAATTAAATTTTTTTGTAAGATTTTTGCATTTTTATATTTTTTTTTTGGATTTTTATTTGGTTTCATGATTTTTTTTTGTAGATTTTTTTTTGAAAATTAAATTTTAATTCTTTAGGAAAAAAACTGTATTTGTTTAATTCATTTTTAATTAAATGTTTGCATTTTAAGTTGTTACGATTTTTAAATTTTTTGTAGGTTTTTTTTTTCACTTTAATTAGTGCCTGTTGGGAGGCTTGAATGGCCACTCGCCGCATTTGCAGGCCTTCGGCCCACGGTCGCCATGAAAGGTGTCCATTTTAGACACCATTAAAATTGTTGTGCACACACACTCGCTGCTATTGTACGCCACACTTACTTTTTTCCTTTGTTTCTTTTTAAATAAATAGATAGATGTTGTTTTAATATTTTAGAATATAGTTTTTCTCTATTTAATAACTAAGTTCTTTTTAACACTTGTTCTTTTTAAATTTTCACTCAGTTTTTAATCTACCTTTCTTTTAACACGACTGCCCTCTTTTTCTTACCGCAACGAATTGAATGTCATTTTGCTATTTCGCTGAATGCAATTGGTCCTGCTGAGTGCAATTGGCACTGCTGTTCAGCAACAGCTGACAGCGATGCCACTTGCACGCAGGGGTGTGTTTTTGTGTAAAGGCGGGTAACGCAGTGCGGTTATAGTTGCGAAGTATAAGTGTTATTCTGAAGTACTTTAATAAAGGCCATTTTTGCATTATTCAATATTGCACTAAATTCGTTACAATTGGTGTCAGAAGAGCAATTGTTCAATAAATTCCAGACGAAAACAAGGACATGGCAAAGCTAAGCGAATTGAAGATCCAGCAACTGAAGAAGCAGTTGGAGAGCCGTGGATTGAATACAACCGGCATTAAACTCGAACTTCAGGCACGAATACGAGAGGCAATGGAATTAGAAGGAATTGACGTGGAAGAGTATGTCTTTCATCTTGATGGCGATGAGACAACAAAATTGGAGGAGAAAAATGAAACACCGCGCAGACAATGGCGAACACAGGCCTGAACATGATATTGGCTGCAATATCTGCTCAAACATCGACAGTAACATTCAAGATGGAAGCACAGGAGGCACGCATTTCAAAAATGTCGTCGCAAATGTCATCCCAACTGGAAGAACAGAAGACATATATGGCATCCCAGATGGAAACACGGGAGACACGTATATCAGAAATGTCGTCGCAAACGTCATCTCAACTGGAAGAACAAACGCCAAGTATAGCATCCCAACTGGAATCACAGGAGACACGTATAACATCAAAGATGGAAACACAACTGAAAGAACAAGAGGCACGCATAACAGTACAACTCGAAGAGCAAGAGGCGCGTATATCCTCAAAACTCGAAGCGCGTATAGACGAGAAAATAACGCAGTTTGAGGAAAAAATCGAAGCCGAGGTGGATGCTTTGAGAGGTCGTATACAGGAGTTACAATTAAATCGCTTCATAAATGACGTACGAGATGTGGAAACGAAACGAGCTACATATGCGAATCCAAAACTAACATTTGCTGAAACGGTATCGCATGCACTAACTCAGGAAACAGCCTCGCTTTTGAGCAAGACAGCGTAAAAAGCTCATCGCGTGGAAGTGGAAAGGCCAGACTGGGTCGACACAATTTTGGAAGCACTGAAGGGGTCACAACAGAAAAACTGGAGATATGAAATGTTTCAAGTGCGGCAACCCAGCCCACATTGCACGTGATTGTAGCAGCGCTCCAAATAGTTCCAACAATGTGGGTGGACGTAAACGCAGAGCTGAAGGAGATGAGCAAATCTCCAAGTCCACTCAATCGTTAAACTAAAGCGAGTCAGCCGCAATGGGCGACAGCTGGCTACCTCAATTGAATGCCCCATAATCTCTATCTCGCAGATTGGAAGAAGGTCGAGCAATCTTACTGTCGAAGGACATGTGGATGGAAAGGAACGTTTACTGACTATAGATACGGGTGCATCTCATTCCATCTTCGATCAGATTTAGTCAACAAGAAGATAAGACCATTGCATGGAGGAACATTGCGTACAGCTACTGGAGAAGACACCACCGTTCTAGGGGAAGTAGCATATGAAGTCGCAATTGGGAATGTCACGGTAGTACACAATTTTATAGTGGCAGAGATTGTTGATGAAATCATAATTGGAGTGGACTTCTTAATCGACCAGGGCATCA
The DNA here is from genome assembly GCF_040869045.1 of Eurosta solidaginis. Classification (NCBI taxonomy): domain Eukaryota; kingdom Metazoa; phylum Arthropoda; class Insecta; order Diptera; family Tephritidae; genus Eurosta; species Eurosta solidaginis. The sequence continues at coordinate 167,907,687 of NC_090319.1, read as the reverse complement.
AGATCGATATGCAAAGCAAGACGATGCGATATAAGAACATGGATGTACCACTTAATTTCGGCTACGAGAGGCTACAGCAGTAAACGAGTGCTGGTGTATGACTCTCTTACTTACTAACTCTTTACCACCAAAATCAGAAGCAGTCATCTGGGCAAATGTTGATGGAGATTGTGGGACAAACAAATTGTGGGTTGTCGAAGCAGCAAACAAATCAGCACCGAACATACTTGTAGGAATAACCCTGGCTATGACAAAACAAGATGGACGTATTCCGGTAAGAGTACTCAATGAGTTCAAGTCACCACACAAACTGACCAAAGGAGCTATTTTGGGAAGGTGCCAAGAGGCTGAAGTAGTTATTAACTGTGAACAGCTCCAGGAACACGTTTCATCCATTAATATTGATCTTTCAAATGACATCACGGCATGGACGGAGGGGCTAGAGAAAGCCTATCAGAATAAGGCTAAACAATTGCTCCTAAAGTACGCGAATATATTTAACCACGATGTTGCCAAACCAGGCCGCACCAACGTTGTGAAACATCAAATTGACAACGGAGATGCGAGGCCGATCCGTCAAGCTCCACGTAGTGTTCCACTGGCGAAGCGGAAAGTTGTAAGTCAAACCATACAGGAAATGAGCGACAGCGGCGTCATCAAACCATCAGCTAGTCCATGGAGCTCACCGGTAGTACTTGCAAAGAAAAAGGATGGAAAAATGAGGTTTTGCGTGGACTACCGGAAGTTGAATGACGTTACGAAAAAGGATAGCTACCCATTGCCAAGAATTGACGACACTCTGGACTCGCTCTCTGGTACGAAATGGTTTTCCACACTGGACTTGAAAAGTGGCTACTGGCAAGTGGAGGTGAAGGAGGAAGACAAAGAGAAAACAGCCTTCAGCGTCGGAGATGGTCTTTGGCAATTTACAGTAATGCCCATCGGACTATGTAATGCACCAGCTACTTTCGACTCATGGATCAGGTATTGAAAGGACTACATTGGAAAACATGCTTGGTGTACCTGGACGACATCATCGTACTGGGCAAGAACTTTGATGAACTTTTTAAAAATTTGGAGGAAGTTTTCCAGAGAATAGCTGGCGCTGGTCTGAAACAAAGTCCCAAAAAATGTGCGCTGTTTAAAAAGTAAATTATTTGGGTCACAAGGTAACGACAGAGGGAATCTGCACGGCGAACGAAAAGATGCGAGACTGTAAAGGATTGGCCAAGACCACTGAACCTACATGAATTGACAAGTTTCCTTGGGCTGTGCACATATTACCGCCGATTTGTACCAAATTTTGCAAGCGTAGCCCACAGCCTCACGAGCTTACAAGAAAAAATAAAGCTTTTGAATGGAAGAAGGAGCAACAAGTGGCTTTCCAAACATTGAAAGAGCGTTTGTGCACTGCCCCATTGTTGGCATATCCGATTCCAGGAACAACATTTATTCTAGATACAGATGCGAGTGGGTATGCTATAGGAGGCATTTTATCACAACTGGTCGATGGACAGGAGAAGGTAGTTGCATATTACAGCCGTTCAATTGGAAAACCAGAGAGGAACTATTGCGTTACACGGAGAGAGCTATTGGCATTGGTAGAGTGCATTGAACATTTTCGCAAATACCTCTACGGCCAGCGATTCCGCGTCAGGACAGATCACGCAGCGTTGAAATGGCTTCTGCAGTTCCGTAATCCGGAAGGACAATTGGCACGGTGGATCGAGCGTCTACAAAGCTATGACTTTTCCATTGAGGATCGAAGAGGTAGTACACATGGAAATGCTGATGCAATGTCACGAAGACCATGTAGTTTGGAATGCAAGCACTGTTCAAAGGCCGAGGCTAAAGAAGACATTATAGATGTCCGGCAATGACTATAACGTCTACGGATGAATGGGACAAGGAGCAACTAATAAAGTGTCAGCTAGAAGATACAAATCTGTCACATGTTATTCAAGGGCTCGAACGAAACGAATGACCAAACAGAGAGATGTCAGCAGAGAGTCCCATTGCGAAGTCATATTGGGCATAGTGGAACAGTTTAGAATTGATATCCGGTTGCTTGCATCGAGTATGGGAGAGTGAGGATGGTCAATGCAAGAAGAAACTGATAGTTGCTCGCAGAAAGAGGATTCCTGACGTGCTCAGCGAGCTGCATAACGGCCCAAGCGGAGGTTATTTTGGAATCACGAAGACGCTCGAGAAGATTAAACAGAAATGGTATTGGGTTGGTTGCCGTCAGTCGGTCACTGAGTGGATTGCGAACTGCTAGGTTTGCAGCAGAGCTAAAGGGCCCAAAACCCGAAGTCATGGCCAGATTAAGCAATATAACTCAGGTGCGCCATTTGAAAGAATCGCTATAGATGTCGCAGGTTCATTTCCTACTAGCAACTGCGGAAACAAATATGTACTGGTGGTTATGGATTATTTCAGCAAATGGCCAGAGGTATACCCAATCCCAAATCAAGAAGCGGAAACAGTAGCAGAAGTGTTTATAAACAATTGGGTTGCAAGGTATGGTGTACCAATGGAGTTACATTCTGACCAAGGCAGAAATTTCGAATTAGCTGTGTTCCAGGAAATGTGTAAATCATTGGGCATTCAAAAAACACGGACAACTGCATTGCATCCTCAGTACGATGGTATGGTGGAACTTTCAAGAGACCATTGGAGGAGCAGGAAAGATGGGATACACACATATCATTATTCTTGATGGCTTACCGATCGGCAGTGCATGAGACAACGGGCTAAACTCTCGCAAAGGTAATTTTTGGCAATGATCTTCGACTGCCAGATGATTTGAAGTTTGGGATTGATGCCGATGCGGAGAGAAATGTCAAGAAATCCACTGGTGTCTTGGAAGAAGAGCTGAGAGAGATACACGATCTGGTAAGGCAACGAGCAAAGATTGTGAGTGACAAGATGAAAGCCAGATACGATAAAGCAATTAATTCGGAAGGGTTTCAGGAAGGAGATTTGGTGCTGTTATACAACCCACAACGAAAAAAATGTTTGTCCCCGAAATTGCAGTGTAATTGGGAAGGCCCATACAAAGTTGTAAAACGGATCAACGATGTAGTGCACCGCATACAAACCATTGGCAAACACGAACCAAAATTAAAGTCATTCATTTGGAAAGGCGGGCAGCGTTTAGATCGAGAGATTTGTCTGATAGGGAATATCAGACTTAGGTGGAGGGCAGTGTGACGAATATTAGTGACACTAAGTGATACTCATATCACTAGTCTGATGCTAAGTAAATGAAGCCACAACAACAATAAAGCAGGCAGTCACTTGTATCTACATAAACGAATAAATCATTATGCCTACACATATGTACGTACACGCAGCGGAGAAGAGACGCATAAACACATACATATATCTTATCTTTGGAAGTGTCACTCACATATACACACGCATATGAGAAGCTATATACGTGCATCTGTAGTTATAATTTTATAGCAGTAACTAAGTAAATTCTGGAAACGCCTATAAGTATGGAACGAGGGAATCGAAGAGTATAAAAAGCAGCAACAGTAGAGGCACGACCATGATTCAATCACAAGAGGTTTGCTCGACAAATCGAATTGACATCCGTTAACTGTGTTGTTTCTTTGCGAATTTTCGAAAAATAGTAGTAGAAATAGGAAGCAATCAGTTTACAAATACCGGATAATTACTGAACAGCATAATTCCTTACAACATTTTTTATTTATTTTATATTTATAGTGAATTTATTAACTATGCCTCGATCCATTAGTATGGCTGAATATTGAACCAAGGTAATTTTATGAAAAGTGAGGACACCAAGAAATCGTGCACTTCCGTAAACCTATGAATATAAGAACCCTAAACTAATTCAAAATACATCGTTCAACGTCAAAACTTCGACTATTAAATCGATTCACGTAAAAATGTCATTAGTAAATAATGGAGATGACATAACGAAATGTATTCATCTGGCACGTTAACTTATTCAGGTAAAAGTCTAGAACAGGAGTCTACTGCTAATACGCGTATAAAAATATCGAGAGAGGTGACCTCGACAACAATAATCCGAAGGCGGAAAAGATAAATTGTATCTCTGTCTGGAGATATTTGCAGTTGAAGTTGGCAATTTCCATGTGGTTGTTGTAATGTTTTTGTGCACTGAAAAAGATTTTGTGTATAAAGGGATTTTGCGCGCATTTAATTTTGATCCCACCTCATTGGTGGACCGGCCAGGGTAATTTTTTATAAGCTCGGCTGAAGGCCGCGAACGCAACCCGGGGTCATTTTTCGGTTTTTCGTCAATATATTTTGAACGAGTTAAACTTTTTATTTCCGCCTTCGAATTATTGTTATCGAGGTCAATACGCGTCTTTTGACAATTCTCTCGATATTTTAGGCGCGTATTAAAAGTCGACCTTCTGTTCTATTAATTCCGTATGTTCGGAACATTCGTCGCCATTTAAGAATTTGGGGAATCGGTTTATATTTGGAATATTTTGTATATACTTATTTGATATATTCGGATCTCGTGAGGTAGTATCAAATGAACGTATTCCGAATATTCTAAATTAACGGTTTATCCGGAACGCTTCCATGGAATGGAAAATAACTTTCCGAAATTTCAGAATAAAAAGGTGAATACTCCCTGTGTAGCAGGACCGCACAAAAGCTTACCTCTTCCGTCAAAGTCAAGGTAGGAATATAAGGTTCTAAGACAATAAGCCATTTCCTTTTAGTTTTGTTTTTGTCAGTTCATTGCGGCTGCTGAGTAGCGTATCACCCCATGTCGGCTGCCTGTTGAAAATCGTGCTATCTCAAAATATTTTTCAAAAATTTCCCAATTCAAGTTTTGTCACAAAACCGCCCTATATTAGAGTTAGATTGAAGAATGCTTCAACTCAGAATGATTTTCATTAACTCCCTCTTATGACAAAATGCATTGAATTTATGCTCATAAAGGGTATTTCAAAAAAATTTTGAGATAGTGCATTTTTGAATAAAATTCTAACGTACGGCATTCTTCAAACAATTTCTGAAAGAATGACCAAACCAACATAACTTTATCAATTCACGAAATATTTAGTAGAAAAAGAATTATTTCCCCAAAAACTTTTGGCATTTACAAATTTATTATCACTACTAATATTATACTACCAAAGATAATTTTCTACTACAATTTTCACTGATGGGGATTGAATTATTCCTCGTTTTCATTACTTCGTAAAAGCAACCCGTCCAGATTTTTAAATTTGGGAGTGTCAAAGATCTGTCGTCATTGGAGAACAAACCTCTAGTAATTGAATCATGAGGCACGACAATCAGTTTGGTTTAAGCAAGCTATTAGTTGCGAAGTATAAGTGTTATTGTGAAGTACTTTAATAAAGGCCATTTTTGCATTATTCAATATTGGAGTTATTTAATCAACAGTTTAGTGATTCGAACGTTAGCAGAAGATTTGGAATAAGCGGAATTGCACTAAATTCGTTACACTATTGTTAAATTAAGCCAGTACATTTTGGATTATTATAGTTTTTGTAATTTAGTCAGCCAGTTGCTTTTACGCAAACTGCTACGAACTTTCAAGCTTTTTCGCCTTAAGATACAACCTAATGAGTTAAGGAATTGTCGATGTTAATCACAATACCTAAAAAGCTTCATTACGTAGCTGTAATGACCGTATAAACGATGTAGCAGGGAACACATTGTCGTCGGCTTTTTTTATGACCGTAAGTGTAGTTCGAGTGTCTACTACGTTAGGGTAGTAGCACACCCGGACATTTGTTCGACTGTTTTGGGAAAGCTTTTGCTTCACCATTAAGAGAGTTCTTGCGAAGGACAAAGTCTCACATAGAAAATAAATGTGCCTACGTAATCACATTTGTAACCGGAGCCGTAACGTGACGCTATTTTAAAGTTTCGCAAGTAAACAACACATGTTTGAATATAAGCCCAAGTGATTTTTCAAACCCTTCTCATGCGTACACTTTAGGTCATAAAAAAAGCCGACGACAATATGTTCGCTGTCACATCGTTTCTACGGTCATTACAGCTACATAACGAAACTTTTTAGTTATTGTGATTAACATCGACAATTCCTTAACCTATTATGTGGTATCTTAAGGCGAGAAAGCTAGAAAGTTCCTAGCAGTTTGCGTAAAATCAAAAACGTTTCATGAAAGTAATAGTTTTATCCTTGAAGAAGATAATTATAAGAATAAAAAGATGATAAAAAAATTTTAAGGGGTACCTTTATATAAATGGACCAAAAAATAGAAGGCAATTTATAAAGGTGGAGCGCAATCTTTCAATTTAAGGCAAACTATGTACTTGGGATTAACTAATTGATTATTTAAAATTTCAACACGCACCCTACCTTTATAATTTTAAATCCCAAAATTCTTTTACAAGAGTTATGTTAAAGTTTTTTAGTCAAAATTCAAAAAATTGCCTTCTATTTTTTAGTCCATTTATATAAAGGTAAAATTTTTTTATCATCTTTTTAGTGCTGCCTACAAAAAGGCATTTGAAATTTTGGGTTCTGACTCGCGGCCCAAGTTTCAAGTCTATAGCTCACCGGGAAGTTACTTAAAAATCGATTGCAAGATTGCGCTCGTTTTTCAAGGATTTGCAGTTATCTTGACTAGCGCGCCACCTAGCGGAAATTTGTTTTCTATTAGTTGTATTGTCACTAGGCCTCTAACTAAGTGCCAAGCTTCAAGTCTCTAGGTAACCGGGAAGTTAGCTAAAAATTGAATGAAAGACTCCCAAATCAAAACTAATTCTCTTAATATCTTGATCCATGCGCCACCTAGCGAAATTTTTTTGATCAAATATTGCACTGCCACCGAGTTCTGACTCACGGCCCAAGTTTCAGGTCTCTAGCTCACCGGGAAGTTACTTAAAAATCGATCGCAAGATTTCCCCCGTTTTTAAAAGTTTGCAGTTATCTTGACTAGCGCGCCACCTAGCGGAACTTTGTTTTCTATAAATTGTATCGTCACCAAGCCTCGAACTGTGTGCCAAGTTTCAAGTCCCTAGGTCACCGGGAACTTAGTTAAAAATGGATTGAAATATTCCCAAATCAAAATTAATTTTCTTAATATCTCGATCCATGCGCTACCTAGTGAAATTTCTTTGATCAAATATTGCATTGTCACCGGGTTCTGACCCACGGTCCAAGTTTCCGGTCTCTACTTCACCGGGAAGTTACTTAAAAATCGATCGCAAGATTCCCTGCGTTTTTTCTAGGATTTTCAGGGATTTTCTTTTATCTCGATTCGTCTGCCACATGACGGCATTTTTTTTCCACGAATTGTAGTGCCATCGACTCGCAAACTATGTGCTAAGTTACAAGTTTCTAGGTAACCAGGAAGTTAGTTAAAAATGGATTGAAAGATTCCCAAATCAAAATTAATTTTCTTAATATCTCGATCCATGTGCCACCTAGCGAAATTTTTCTGATAAAATATTGCATTGTCATCGGGTTCTGACTCACGGCTCAAGTTTCATATCTCCAGCTCACCGGCAAGTTACTAAAAAATCGATTACAAGATTCCCCTCGTTTTTCAGAGATTTGTAGATCTCACTTAGCGCGCCACCTAGCGGAATTTTGTTTTCTCTACATTGTATTGTCACCAAGCCTCGAACTGTGTGCCAAGTTTCAAGTCTCTAGGTCACCGGGAAGTTAGTTAAAAATGGATTGAAAGATTCCCAAATCAAAACTAATTCTCTTAATATCTCGATCCATGTGCCATCTAGCGAAATTTTTTTGATCAAATATTGCATTGTCACCGGGTTCTGACTCATGGCCCAAGTTTCAGGTCTCTAGCTCAGCGGCAAGTACTTAAAAATCGATCGCAAGATTCCCTGCGTTTTTTCATGGATTTTCGTTTATCTCGATTCGTCTGCCACCTGGCGGCATTTTGTTTTCCACGAATTGTAGTGCCATCGACTCGCGAACTATGTGCTAAGTTTCAAGTCTCTGGATCAGCGAGAAGTTAGTTAAAAGTCGATCGCAAAATTTCCATTTTAAAATTAATTTTCTGTATATCTCGATCCGTGCGCAACCTAGCGAATTTTTCTTTCACTTGCATTGTAATGTCTCCCAAATCTGAACTATGCTCTAAGTATCAAGTGCCTAGCGCAACGGGAAGTTACCGAAAAAGACTTTTCCATGGGTCAAAAATTCGTATGGAAATGAGGGGACAAACATGACAACGACTTAATATAAAGGTATAAAAAATATGGAAATAGTAGGCGGAGTACATTAAAATAAATTATTCTTAAAAAGATTATGGACGAAATATATTAAATAGGTGACTTTATCCTCTCATTTTCGAAGTGGACGACCACGAAAGGCCAATGTACGCGTTGATATCGTCATCATGGCTCTTCTGAATACATTTAAAACTGCTCCAGACACTTCCGCGGAATTGAAGGATAATATAAACATGAAAACTACAGTAGCAACGGCACATTGTCTCTTGAGAAAAAATAATTTGATGTCCCATAGCTAAAATAAAAACCCACTTTCCACCACAAAAAAGCGATCCCGCGCGCTAACTGGTATTACTATAACATTAATTGGCCAGGGAAGGATTGGCCATAATTCATATTCTTTTATGAGTACAAAATAGGTTTTATTCAGTTAAGGTTCGCGACGCGTAGTAAGTCCCAAAAATCAGGATGATTGAGTCAAAACTGCGTTAAGGCAACAGTATAGGATTCTCCGTATATAATGGTGTGGAACGCATTAAAACCCGTGAGAGTTGCTTAGATTTTGTTAAACTAACTCCGCCGTCTACATTGACATCATTCAATACGGCATCTCACCAAGAATTGGGGGTTAATCGAGCACAGCAATATGAACGCAGCTGTGAATCCATATTTTTGTATTTTTGGGGCTAACCACTACAAAACTGATTGAATTTATTTATTTTGCGCTATGCAGAGAATATGACTCGTCCCCAGTCGCTCCAAGGCCAGTTTCTTTTTTCGCAGCTTAGTAGGGAGGAAGGATTTTTGCGCTAAGAAGCCGGTTTAATTCTAGCCAGGGACCATCTAATTATTTTACCTCAAGTGACGGCGGACCAACAATATTATAGTTTTCATGTTTATACTATCCTTCAATTCCGCGAAAGTTTCTGGAACAATTTTAAATGTTTCAGAGGAGCTATCCTGACGATATTCCTATTAACGCGTTCAGTGGCTTTCGTGGTCGTCCACTTTGATAACGTGTGAATAAATTCATCTATTCAATATATTTCGTCCAGAATCTCTTTAGGGATAACTCATTATAATGTTCTTCGCTGACGCCTCCCATATTTTGCCTGATTTTTTTTCTTTTAGACAATTATATTTATTTTTTCTTTAAGGATAAAATTATATGAAATATAGTTGATTTTACGAAAACTGCTAGGAACTTTCTAACTTTCCGCCGTAAGATACATAATTAGTTAAGGAATTATCGACATTAACCACAATAACTAAAACGTTTCGTTACGCAGCTGCTTTGACTGTAGAAACGCGGTAACAGGGGAAAACAGTTTCCTCGGCTTTTTTTTTTTTTTTTGACAGAAAGTGGAGTTTTAAAACTGAAGCTACGCGGTTATTCATAATGAACTCTTGTATAAAAAGGCCGGAAAACAACAGTTTCGGCTGAGCATATAACCTTAACATGTTTCAACTTAAAATCGGTCGGCTTTCATTCTAAAATATCGTTCTGGTTTAACGGAGACTACTAAAATCAATATATCGAACACAAACGTCTGCAAATTTTGGTCTACATTTCAAAAAAAAAACTGTATCCAGGGTCTTTGTAAAATTTAAATTATGTAGGATTATACTATTTTCACCCATGTGTTACACAATGATATCCACTTAGACTGCTTATGATTTCGGGGGCGGCATCCTTGGCCGAATAGTAACTCTCTAACCTTTCAAGGTATTTCTCTGGTAGTGCTCGCCTGCATACCACGAAAACCACGTTAGAAAGTCTTCGGAGCTACACCTAGAGCTTCTAGGAAAGTGACATCGACGAAGGTATGGTTCGAAGTCGCAGTCCTATAGCCTCTGTGCTGGCATGCGGTGTGATGGCCAGGAGGCGTGGTAGCGACTGGTGGATTCCTACTATTCGCACATCGGGAATTAAAGCTCTTAAAAAAGCCGAAAAAACTAGAGGCGCCCTTTGACGTGATCAACAATAGGCCAGCGTTGGTGCTAATCGTTAAAAAAGTGCAATGACAATCATGAGTATTAAAATACCATTAATAGCAACGGTAAGTCGCCTTTGTGCGTGACCAGCAAGGAGCCAAAAGTGATTTAAAGAAATCGTGTCGACAACGAGTATTAGGATTTAGCCCAGGACATTTCCTTCGGTGAAACTACGCTTTGTACGAGACATACAGACAAAAGTGTGATCATTTTAAGTACTTAATTTTTTTTTCGGCAGACGCAGCAATGCCAGTCCCTTAGACCGGGGTTAGGTTCGAAGCCTACCTGGAGTAAGGGAACGAAGAACAAGTCCCTTCGTAAGGAGCTACTCCTGAAACTTTTTGAACAATCCGCGAGACTTTGAGGTAAAAACCCCGGATCTTTCCGAAATGGCCAAAACGTTGATTTCCTTAAATACATATAAACAAAACCTTTCCTAAATAGAAAAATCAAACTTTTTAAACTAAAAAGCCCGGCGTACGCTGGTGCGCCGCCACACCGCCGGTATATAAAGTGATCGGCATAAACCTCTAGTACCTAGGCCTTGTGGTACACTGCTTAATCAACATTTTCACATAGCTCACAACAAACATATTGCATGGTGAATTTTTTCGTTACAGAAACACTTTTAATAACGAAATCGGTACGAAACAAGCGATAATAAAATAATTAAAAGAACATTTTTAAGTTAAACGGTTTTATCGAAAACAATACTTACATGAAGTAATAATAATACTAAAAGCTAAAAAATAATTAGATAGGTCCTAAGCACTAGTGATCACAGTCCTCATCAATCCAGGGCGTTGATCAGACAATTAAATAAAAGCGTTGGACGCGTCAAATTTCTAAAAATGTGAGGCGTAGCATAACCTTATTAAGGTTCAGTTGGTCTTATATATGACTATCAACAGACCGCTACGGGCTGTCTTCTTATGTCCCCAGAACACCATCTACAAAATGAGGCGAGAGTACTCCTCGTGCTGGTCGCCTTGTCGCTGGCGAGGGGGCTTAAACGACTGTCTGAGGAATCTCTCTATTAGAAAACCTCAGACGGTGGTGAACTAAGAGGAAAGCCTCTCTAGGCTTGCAACCGTGGGATTGTAAACAGATCTGAACAGGTTAGTTTACGTCTCTTGCGACTGAAAGTGAGGGGAGGATTGCCGCACCAGCACCACCCCAATCCAAGGAATTAGAATTGCTGATCCCGAACGGTCCCCTCCGACGCCCGGGCAAGGTCGGTTGTATAAGTGCCTTCTCAACGCATACCGGCTCTGCGGACGAGTGACCAACCCTATCCGGCTTACTAGTGTGACCACCATGAACGAAAACATATATAACTAATAAACAAAAGAAAAAAAAAACATAAACTCGGATATAACAATGCACATAATCGACTCCCCAACGGACGTAACGCTGACGGAGAGCGTGACGGCGACGACGATAAGGACAACGACTAAGGACTTTGACACTCACAGGGCCCCGTTGCCACATGCGACGGAGTCTGAAGAGTAGACGCTTCTCGCCTCCAGTCAGGAGACGATAAACAGCGCTTGCAGTAGTACCATCCACAGTACACCAAAGGCGCAATCAGTGACAACAACAGCAAAAAAGGTTCAGATGGGTACTAACCACAGAACCCAGGGACCAACTCCTAACTCCAAGGAGGCTGGTGGTACAAACCACAGTACTCAGGCCTCCAAAAGAAAGAAGAAAAAGAAAAGCCAAGGACAGATTAGGCGTAATAGGTACCAGCGAGCGCAGTATACTCTACGGAGGATCCAAACTGGGGAGGTCGCAGCGGTTCCGCGGACGTCGTATTCCTCACATCGGTGGTGGAGTACGAAGGCTTCCAAAGGGAGCAACGATCCAACAGAACTGGGTGGAGATCGAGGTCGGGTTGTCGAAACTTGCTATGCCGCACGTGCGCGACAACCCGAATGGACCTCTTCCAGTCTTTGACTCCTTCGAGACCCTGAGAGGATACAGGATCATCAGGTGCGCGGACCAGGTCTCGTTGGAATTTCTGACAAGGTGTGTAGCACAAATTAGCGGAGAGGTAAACAACCTCCAGCGCGCATCTGGCTCGCCCCTGGAGGATTCGGGAGAGGAGTTGCTGGACTGCATCAAACTGTACAACAGCAGCATTCCGGCCATTTCAAATGACAGTTGATAAAAGAGGAAACGCCGCCGAAAACCAGTAAACCAAGCCTGGTGGGCATCTGCGAGGAGTCCCTAGAGGCTCTGGCCAATGCGAACTCTACAAAATCGCCTTTGCGTTTCGCATGGCCAAGGTAAAGGTATTCCGCGGCGACACAATCCATGCTGAAGACGACCGTGATGAAGTTGAAGGGGCAGGTAATCTGCTGCAGGGTGCCAACATCAAGGACGGTGACACAACAAAACACTAAGTGTATGCAGATTAGATCTAACTTTGACAACCGACGATGACCCGACGTTAGTGCAAAACTGGAGTGTCAGACAAAGCCTCTCTCTCAGACCACCGCTGGATCTTCTTCGACATCAAATTTGGATCTGGCCAGACTCACCGCTATAGAAACCCAAGAAGAAAAAAGTGGGATAAATTTGTAAGGCTAACTACGCCAGCTTTCGAAATAAGCGAACCAAACATAAACTGCCCTCAAAAGCTCGATGAGCTAGTCGGCAAGGTAGAGCTCGCGATAACTACCTCTTACAACAAGTGCACCCCATTTAGTATTCGTAAAAAGAAGTCCCCACCCTGGTGGAGCGGGTACCTTAGGAAACTTAGAAAGATAGTAAGGAAGGCATTTAATGAGTGCCTTACAACCAAGGAGTGGCAGCATTCATGAAATTCCAGATATAATGAACACGCACAATTCAATTATATTTGTTAATAACTATATTATTCAACAATCACGATTTTATTTGTTAATAACTATATTATTCAACAATCACGTACAATTCAATTATATTTGTTCAATATAAATTCAAAAACCAATATAAAAATTATCACATCAAAAATAAGATGAAATATAAAAAACTTGAAACTCGATCTTTAAAGAATAATTAAAGTGTTAACAACAACAAGTATTTCATAACAACGTGCAGTAAATACCTACACTACTCCCCTCTTCCAAATTGTTTCATATTTAACAAATTAAATGTAACTCTTTTTGTTTTATGCAAACAACTATATTTACTCCCATCCAAATATGCAGGTTTAATTCTGTCTATAGAAATATTCATACATTTATTATAATAATTAATTTTGAACCACTTTGGTGTTTTCATTATTACCTCAAATGGTCCTTCATATGGCCCCTGTAAACCGGTTCTCTTTCTATCAACTCTAACTAATACAAACTTGCAATCATTTAAATCTGTTGGAACATAAACTAGTGCATTTTTATGGTGAGATATGTTTGATGCACAATTCTTGAAATTTTGTTTTAATTTTAACAGAACATCAGATGATTCAATGTTATTTTCAGATCGAACTACCATTTGCGAAGGAAGTCTGTAGATTGAATGTCTTCTTTATAGGATGATCGCAAACCAAACAACACTGCACTTCCACTTGCCATAATTGAAGCTTTAAGTTGCCTATGAAAGCGTTCAACTATTCCATTAGCTTGCGGATGATAAGCAGTGGTTATGATTTTATGACTTCGTAATAGTTTTGAGAGCTCTGTAAAAACCTGCGATGTAAATTGCGTTCCCTGATCAGTTGTAATTGTCAACGGAAATCCAAATCGTTATATATACTCACGAAAGAAAGTTTCTGCCACATTTTTCGCGGAAATATTTTGAAGTGAATATGCCTCCAGCCAACGAGAATTCCTATCTATTAAAGTTAATATAAATCTAAAATCATGTGATGGAGGAAGCGGTCCAACGATATCTAAATGTACATGCTCAAAACGCCCTTTTGGAATTGGTATTTTCGAAACTTGCAATTTTGTATGTCTATAAATTTTACTTTTTTGACAATTAATGCACTCTCTCGCCCACTGGTTTACATCTTTATTCATTCCTGGCCAAAAATATGTATTAGTGATTAACCGGCGTGTTGCTTTAATACCAACGTGGGCTATACCATGTAATTTCTGGAACACTAATTTTCTTAACACTTGAGGTATATATGGCCTTGTTAAATTAAGTGACATCTCACACCAAAATTGAATATTTAAAAATGGAACTGATATTAGTTCCAATTTATGTCTACAATTTAGATTTTCTACTAATGATTTAATTTCACCACCTTTTCCTTGTTCAATAAATAACTCTTTTGAATTTACATCAATGGTTTCTAACGTTAAAACTTCGGGTATCCTTGATAACGCATCCGCAACACAGTTTAATTCCCCTTTTATGTATTTAATGTCACTAGTAAATTGGGATATGAACTCCAAATGTCTTGTCTGCCTTGGACGTCGATCTACCTTTGAATTCAATGCAAATGTAAGTGGCTTGTGATCCGTATAAACCGTAAAAGATCTACCTTCCAACCAATGTTAAAGTGTTTAATAGTTAAATAAATAGCGAGTAACTCTCTATCAAAAGTACTATATTTACATTCAGACGGACTAAGTTTCTTAGAGAAGAAGGCTAACGGTTCTTTAGTATTGTTGATTTCTTGTTAAAGAACTCCTCCAATAGCCCTATTTGATGCGTCTACAGCAACAGAGAGAATTGCTTCACTGTTGAAATGTGTTAACAATGTTTTCTTAGCAAAACTCTCTTTTACTTTCTCAAATGCTTGCAATGTTTTATCAGACCAATCAAGTACCTTATCTTTGCTCTTTTATGCCTTTGTTATCATGCTGTGTATTGGGTCTAGCATTTCAGCAAGCTTTGGTATATACCTATGGTAAAAATTAACCATTCCCACAAACTTTTGCATTTGTTTGATTGACATTGGCCGTCCAAAATCAAGAATTGATTGAATTTTCTCCGCTGATGGTTGAATACCTTCAGACGATATGTTATAACCTAGGAAACTAATTTTACCTACTCCAAAAACGCACTTAGATGGCTTGATATTCAATCCGTACTTATCTAAACGTTGAAATAATATATTAAGATGTTGTAAATGTTGTGATTCATCTTTACTAGCTATCAGTATGTCGCCCAAATAAAAAATATAAAATCTAAATCGTGTAACACTTCATTTATAAACCTTTGGAATGTTTGCGCTGAATTTCGTAATCCAAAAGGCATCCTGACGAATTCGAACATTCCAAAAGCTCTGGTTATGGCAGTCTTATGAATGTCTTCTTCCGCAACAGGTATCTGATGGTAAGCCCTAACCAAATCTATCTTTGAAAATATTGTTTTATTTTTGAATTCAATATGTAAATCATGTATGTGTGGCAAAGGGTACAGGTACAGTGATTAAATTAATCCTACGATAATCACCGCAAGAACGCCAGTCATTTGCGTCTTTTTTAGGTACTAAATGTGCTAGGCGATGTTCCATGTGATTTAGATGGACGAAAGATTCCTGATTTTAATAAAAAATCGAATTCAGTCTTTGCTATTTTAAATTTGACAGGATCTAAACGTCTTTGCCTACAAAAAGGTAATACTCCATTTGTTATAATATGATGAACTGTCGAATTATTAACCTTTTTATTAATCTCGCTCAGAAGTTAAAGAAGGAAAATATTTCAAAAGCTTTGTATATTGCTTTTCAACTGAAAATAATTTAGGCAATGAAATATTGCAAAATCCGGATATCGCGTCTACAGATAAACTAGTTAGAGGATCTATTAATTTCTTATTCTTTATATCTATTAAAAGTCCATATTTTTCTAAAAAGTCTGCACCTATGATAGGTTTTGAAATATCTGCAATAAGAAATACAAATGGAAACTCTCGACGGAGTCCCAAATTAAGTTTTAATAATTTTTTTCCATAAGTCGAAATCATGCTGCCATTAGCAGCCGTTAAAATAATATCTGAAGATTTTTTGTAAATTTTGAATTTAGATGAAGGAACAACTGAAAACTCAGCACCGCTATCTATTAAGAATTTAAGCTTGCTTTCTTTATCTAATACAAACAAGTGACGTGTTGAAAAATTCAAAATGATGTTGTTAGTCGCTAGCACTATTTTTCTGGAAAGCACACGGTTCTTCACATTTACGAGCTTTACTGCCAAAACGGTAATGATACCTACATAACCAATTTTGAGACTTTGATCTACCTCGCGACTGAGAATTTCTACAACTAAAATTCCGCCTTTTTGGACGTGACTGTCTGTCATTAATTTGTGTTTTAATCTCGTTAATGTCTAATTGTAAATGATTAAAACTTTCACATATTTTTGTTGTAGCCTTCGCCAAATTCTCTACAAATTTTCCAAATTCATCAATATTAATCGAAGATGTAACACCTCTATTTCTAACTGCACAAATTTCATTACTACTGGTTATCTCCCAAATTTTATCTGCCAGTTGCAAAATATCATTAATATTATTTAAATTAGCACTAGTCAATGCAACATAAAGATTTTTTGGAAGTTTACGTAACCAAAGATTTTTAAGGAAATTTCAATCGATAGTATTACCTGCTAGTTGGTCAAGGGTCCTATAATATTCAGAAGGTTTCCGATCACCTATCTCAGTATCTGATAAAATTTTATCCAATCTTCTCTGTTCGCTTAAGGAGTGCCTATCAATAAGAGTTTTCTTTAAATTGTCATATTTTCCACTTTCAGGTGGATTTTGAATAACATCTAATACATTTACAATAATGTCTTGTGGCACGGCAGTTATTACAAACTCGTATTTAGTCAAATCTCTAGCCTTTTGTAGCAAATTGCGTCTCAGCATGTACGAACCATCCTTCTGGACAGTTCGATCAAAATTGCGGTAATTTTCCCGAAGTGGCACAAATTTCATTCCTATCGTAAGGATCGCGTATATTTTCTGACGAGAACTCACATATATCCTCTATATCTATAAGAGACCTATTTTGCATATCTCCCGCGCCCGTTTCACGCGGAGAATGAAATATTTTGAAAAAGGTTCACAAAAATAAAAATTAACAATAATCATATAGACTTCTATAAATATATTATAAAATTAAAATCAAATTATATAATCAATATATAGATATAAATATTTAGTAGTTGATGTGGATATGTTGTAACGCTACAGCTGAATGACTGCTCAGGAAGTGCAGTGACTGAAGTCACTACCACACACTTTAGCGACGCTCTGATTCACGTATTAACGGATGCGCTTCCTTTTGCTTTTCTTCTGCCTTTAAATTGTGTTTTTAAATATTATGAACTGCTTGATATTTTGCAATTATTGATATTTTATTAGTTATAAGTTGGATGGGCTCACATATATATATATACATATATCTACCTATGTCAAGTCATAGCTCTTCAAACGATGACGATAGTAGAATGGCAGACATTGTAATATACATATTTATCGAAAGTAAAGGTAACTCATACGCGCCGTCGTTTGCTGTTGCAGTGATGAATTACTCTATAGATAACTGCGCTGTTGGTGACTAATTGAGAGGAAAAATGTATAGAACTTTCTAAGTGATTCAAGATGCAGTGAGTATAATTGAGGATATGTATGTGTGTATGTATTGGGCAATTTGACTGCTGACTCAGATGCACTTTGGGCGAAACAGCAAGTAAGTCGTAACTTGACTGTACGACGTGCTCTAGTTGACGATATCCGCTTTGTACCGTTGCTAGCATTCGTCCTCAAACGTTCACATGCACAAGAAAAAAATACAAAAGATACTTACACTGCTGCAAGATTTAACTTATGGTATACAAATTACTTGGGAAGAACTATATCTTATAGTATTGCTGGAGCAACTTGTTAATATCATATATCAAGCAGCTGAAGAGAGTGAAGATGCATTGGCGCAGTCGGTAAGATGTTTGTTGTGCTGGTCGAATACTTTGGCTTCTGCCGAAACTTAACGATTTCATGTGATAGTCTGAAGACAGAGTAACACCGAGAAGCTTTCTCGAAATACTTGATTGTTTGGATTGCTGGCTGTTATTGCTTAATTTTTTGCTTTTCTAAAAAATATTTGATTGTTTTGATTGCTGGCTGTTTGTTGTACATATCTAATTTTCCGCTTTGAGTAAAATTTCGGCTTAAATGCGCAAGGATTACGCTCTTCGGCTCCCAGTTACAGATTTACCTGATTTGGTAGAATCGCCATATTTCATGAAATTCCAGATATAATGAGCTCGCACAATTCAATTATATTTGTTAATAACTATATTATTCAACAATCACGGTTATATTTGTTAATAACTATATTATTCAACAATCACGTACAATTCAATTATATTTGTTCAATATAAATTCAAAAACCGATATAAAAATTTGAAACTCGATTTTTAAAGAATAATTAAAGAGTTAACAACAACAAGTATTTCATAACAACATGTAGTAAATCCCTACATCAGCCATACAGGGAGGCGCTCAAAGCACACAAAAAAGCTATAAGGGTAGCGAAGGCTGTATCCTGACAATCCTTCTGCTCCTCAATAGAATCCACTCGCGAGTCCTCCAGACTGAGTAAAATTCTGTCCAAAGAACACCACAACAATCACGTAAGAAGCGAGGTAGGCCTATGGACAAACTCAGCAGAGGACTCCCTCGACACACTCATCTATACTCACTTCCTTTGATGTGATCTAGCACCAGTAAAAGAATCTCTCTGCAGGGACTCTCAGTCCTCAGAGGGCTTACTGGACAGGATAATAGACAGCGAAAAGATCACGTTTGCTATCAATGGCTTCTCTCCATTCAAATCGAACGGTCTGGATGGCGTTATCCCGGCAATGCTATAAAAACTAGGTGTTCAAATGATCCTCTGGCTGGAAACGGTATAAAGAGCGACTATCGCCCTGACCTATATTCCACAAAGCTGGAGAAAAACAAAAGTAATCTTTCTGCCAAAAGCGGGAAGACGCACACACGAAAACCCCAAAGACTACAGGCCAATAAGCCTCACATCCTTCATGCTCAAAGTCCTTGAGAGGCTTCTGGATATCTATATTAGATCAATAATAACAGCACCTAATCTGTCAAAGGTACAGGACGCCTACATGATGGGTAGATCTACGGAGACCGTCCTCCATGATCTAACGGGTTTTGTGGAAAGTGTTGTAAAAACATTAATATAAGTAGGCTGAAAAGCACCTGTGTTTCTTTTCTATCGTGAATTGTCTCAAACCTTTTCTACTGTATATCTACCATTTTGTATGAATAAAGACGAGATGCATATTTTCGCTCAAGCGGACAAGTTGGTCTTACTTACTGTTTCGTAAAATATTCCAATAGGTTATGGGCCCAGTCGTTACCCATATTAAATTTATATATAATTTGATTTGATAATTTTATTATTCGAGAAATGAATAAGATGGCGAGTTCGATGAAAAATATCGACAAATTGGATGGAAGCAATTATGGTACGCTGATTCGCAATGTCTTAATCCATCAAGAGCTTTAGATGGTAACATATGGTGAGTTTGTGAAACCAGAATCCGACGAGGGTTTGGCGGAATGGAACAGCAAGAACGACAAAGCAATGCCAGTTTTAATATTGTCCGTAAGTGCATCGCAAATTAACATTGTGAAGAAATGTACTACAGCTAATGAAATTTGGAAAGTGTTGAAAGAAATACACGAACCAATAAGTCCTGTGCGGAAAGTAACATTATTCAAAAAATTATTAAATCTCCGCATGAAGGAAGGTGACAGCATTCAACAGCATATAATGAATTTTAGCGATGTAGCTGATAAATTGTCGGAAAACGGGATCACATTCCAAGAGGAGCTATGTTCAATAATGCTGTTGGCCAGCCTACCAAGTTCGTACGAAAACTTTGTTGTAGCGCTGGAATCGCGTGACCAGTTGCCAAGCTTTAAAGTTTTGAAAATTAAACTCGTGGAAGAATTTGCTCGACGTGAGAACAATGAGCAGAACTTTGAAAGTGCTCAAACTCAAGCTTTTGTAGCACATGGCGAAGACAAAAATATCAATAAGAAAAGTAATAGCGGGTCAAAGAGGGATATGAGAACCAATAACGTTAGGTGTTACAAATAAAAGCACACTACGCAGCACAATGTAACCATAAAAGCAAACAAACACTCACGCAAAGAAAAATCGCGAAAATCACTCAAGAGTAAGTTCATTCGCCGCATTTGTTGCAGCCAATAATGGTATCAGTGAATCTGCATGGTGTTTAGACAGTGGAGCTTCGGCTCATATGTGTGCTCATAGAAATATGTTTGATTGCTTTGAGTCACACAGCGAATTAATTGAGATCGCCGGCGGTAAAACATTAAAGTCGAGTGGCCGTGGAAACCTCGTGTTGAATATGACTGGAAACAAATTCATTTTGAAGGAATTTTGTATCAATTGGAAAAGATATTGCAAATGGTTGTAAGGTAATTTTTCATATTATATTATATTATATTATTTTCTTATTATGCACGAAGGTAAAATGTTAATCAGAGCAATTCCATTTAAGAATTTGTTTTTGAGTGAGATGCCCAGCAATAAGTTATTTTTCTCTAACAGTGGCAAATATGAGCTTATGAAATGGCACGCACGCTACGGACATCTAAATTTGCAAAGCTTACGAGAACTGCAAAATAAACGTGGATTAAAATTTGATGCAGCAGCAAAAGTAGAAAGTTGTATAAATTGTATGAAAAGCAAGTGTCATGCAAAGCCATATGAGAGTTCTCAAACAAAAACAATAGAGTTATTCGAATTAGTGCATACTGATGTGTGTGGGCCTATAAACAAATGTTCGATTGGTGGTGCAAAGTATTTTGTTACTATGATTGATGACAGAAGTAGATATGCTCACGTCAAATGTTCGATTGGTGGTGCAAATTATTTTGTTACTATGATTGATGACAGAAGTAGATATGTTCACGTCAAATGTTCGATTGGTGGTGCAAAGTATTTTGTTACTATGATTGATGACAGAAGTAGATATGTTCACGTGTACTTTATCAAAAGTAAAAGCGAGGTGTTAGATGTATTTAAAACTTATGGCTGAGCGTCAAACGGGCCGAAAATTAAAGACATTAAGAAGCGATAATGGGGCGGAATATGTGAATTTGACAAATTTCTTAAAAGTAATGGCATCAAAGGCAATTGACGGGCCCCTACACTCCGCAACAAAACGGCGTTGCGGAGCAGTTTAATCGAACTTTGGTAGAAATGGCTAGAACAATGTTGGTAAGTGCAGCTATGGATGAAAGTTTTTGGGCAGAAGCTATTGCATGTGCAGCTTACTTAAGAAACCGATCACCTGCAAAAGCATTGTTGAACACAACGCCATACGAAGTTTGGATGGGCAAGAAACCCGACGTTAGTTGCTTGAGAATTTTTGGTTCTAATGCCATAGCTCTCGACAAAACGCAAACCAAGAAATTCCGTAGCAAGGGGAAAGAGTATACAATGGTGCGACAAGATCAAACGCAACGTAATATTGAGCCGAGACGTATATTTTATTGAAAATATTGAGCAAAAAGAAGTTATTAACGTAGAAGAAGAGATTTTGAGCAACAGCGCTGATAAGGTAATGAAACTTGTCCCAGTAGATTTAAACAAAGCGGAAAGTATAAAAACGGTCAGCAATGATACAGAAACAAAAGAAGTAGACTCCGATACATTTGAATCACCAATGAATAAGTTTCAGAGGGAAGAAGAGGACTCTGATAATTTTATTACGAAAATCAGATGTTAATATACCAATGACAGTATGTGAGGCAGTGTCAATCAACGAGGCGGGTGAATGAAAAACGGCGATGCAAGAGGAGTACGAGGCGCTGGTACGAAATAATACGTGGGTGGTGGTTGATCTTCCGCACGGGCAGAGAGTAATCGGTTGCAAATGGGTACTTTCGTTAAAGAAGAACGAATGTGGTGAAATTGAAAGTTTCAAAGCCCGGTTGGTTGCCAAGGGATGTAGCCAAAAGTTTGGTGTGAACTACACAGAAACGTACTCACCAGTCTTGCGTTACGCAACTATAAGGATGGTCTTGGCGATAGCAGCGGAATATCAACTTCACGTTCACCAAATAGATGTGTAGACAGCGTACCTCAATGGAGACTTGCATGAAAACGTATATATGGCCCAACCGGAGGCATTTAACGATGAGACAGGAAGAGTACTTAAACTGAAAAAATCTATTTATGGCCTCAAACAATCAGGGCATAACTGGAATGAGAAATTGGACTCAGTTCTAAAAAATATGGGTTACAAAGCATGTGAGAGTGAACCATGCTTATACAGCAATGCATCCAAATTTAGTACAAATATTATCGCAGTTTACGTCGACGATTTGCTGATAGCTTGTTCGAACCTTGGTGAGTTAAACGAAACTAAAGAAACTATTGCAAATGTGTTTCAGATATTCGATAAAGGTCCAGCGCATCATTTTTTGGGACTTGAGATCGAGCGGGAAAAAGAAACTGGTACGATATATTTGGGGCATAAGCAGCATATAAACAACATTTTGAAGGAGTTTGGTATGAGCGAATGCGGGTGGTTGCTACACCATTAGAGGTCAGTTACCAAGTAAACTGCAGTAGTGATAAGTGTGAAAGCGTTAACACTACCGAGTACCAGTCTATCATCGGTTCTCTAATGAACATAGAAATTTCGTCACGACCAGATATTCTTCACTCTGTTTGGAAATTGTCACAGAGAAATGCAAATCCTCATAAAGAACACATGACAGCGGCTAAACACATACTACGGTACCTACATGCGACGTCCAATGTTAAGCTCAAATACGTGAAAACTAGTAAACCAATCAAAGGTTATGTGGACGCAGATTGGGCTGGAGACCCCTCGGACAGAAAATCGTTTACGGGCTACGTTTTCTTCTTAGCCGGTGCAGCGTTCTCGTTGGAATGCAAAAAGCAAACATCTGTTGCACTAAGCAGCACAGAGGTCGAGTACATGTCCCTTTCAGCAGCGGCAAAAGAAGCTATATATTTACAAAAACCTTTTAATGAAATAAATTTACAGTTAAAACTTGATACTATTGATATTTATGGAGATAATCTAAGCGCAATGAATCTGGTTAAAAGTCCTATTTACCATAATAGAAGCAAACATATAGATGTTAGATACCATCATATAAGAGAAGTTATAAGAATAAAATAATTGAATTGAAATATTGTTCCACTAAAGATATGGTAGCGGATGTATTTACCAAAAACCTTTGTAAAGTAAATCATAAAAAATGTAAAAAATTACTTGGACTTGAAATGAAATAACTTAAAGAATTTATAAATTATATACATATATTTATGAAAAGGAGTGTTGTAAAAACATTAATATAAGTACGCTGAAAAGCACCTCAAACCTTGTCTACTGTATATCTACCATTTTGTATGAATAAAGACGAGTTGCATATTTTCGCTCAAGCGGACAAGTTGGTCTTACCAGGCATGCTTAACCAACGAAACGATATCATTTCGTTACGATAATCAACGTTAATAAACGAAACGAAGTCATTTCGTTTCGTTTATTAACGTTAAGATCGTCAAATTAACGAAATGATTTCGTTTCGTTTTCTGCCATATCAAAACGAAATCAAATCGTTTATGTTGATTATTAATTTCAAACTATGCTGGCAAAGCTGATTGATGGCGGAGTCATTAAAGGTGAAAGCATTATCCAAGCTGATTGCAACTTTTCTCATGAATTTTGACAGTACGAACATTTCTCAGCGTATTTTTGACATTACCACCAACGAATTACACAAACAAATTACATAGAGTTTGTGTGTGTATGTGCGCTCGTTGTTGCCACCTTACGGCTTCACCATGGCTATAGCATTGCCAGCACAATTCAAACATAAAGTATCACGTTTTCGTTAACGTTTTTAACGTTAACGAAAGCTTTTCGTTTCGGTTAAAAACGAGATACAATTTATCTTGATAATTTCTTTATCGATAATATTTCGAAGTGTTTCAACGGAAACGGTGGAAATTTTTTGATAAACGATTAGCTTAACGTTAAGGTGCATCCCTGGGTCTTACTTACTGTTTCGTAAAATATTCCAATAGAAAGATCACTAAACTACAAACAATTCACACTAGCAACTTTCTTAGATATAGAAGGCACCTTCAACAACATCGAAACCGGCACAATTGTGGAAGCCCTGCAAAGGGCCGGAGTTGACAACATCTGTGAATGGACTCAATCAATGCTGGAAAACAGAACCATGCAAGCGAAAATGGGCTCAGTGACAATGACCCGCAAAGTGAGTAGAGGTACACCCCAGGGTGGGGTCCTCTCGCCCCTACTCTGGGTCATTGCACTGAACGAGATACTACTCGAACTCGATAAGGTGTTAAGGCAGTAGCATACGCAGACGATGTGGCCATTGCAGTCTCAGGGGCTTTTCCCTCCACGCTAAGCGACATCCTTCAGGGTGCGCTAAGCAGACTGCACACCTGGGCAGCATCGTGCGGCCTCAACATCAACCCCAGCAAAACGGAAGTGTACTGTTCAGTAACAGAAAAAAAAATACCAACTTTTCGAGTACCCTCAATAGATGGACCGGAACTCTCGCTCTCTACTAGAGTTAAGTACCTAGGCGTCGAAATAGACAACAAGTTGAATTGGAAAACCAATATCGAAATAAGAGTAGAGAAGGCGTATATCACATACTTATTTGGGGCTAAAGCCAAAACTTATGATGTGGCTCTACACGGCAGTCATAAGGCCCATCCAAAAAACTGGACAAAATACAAAGGGCAACATGCGCAGGGGTAACAGGTGCACTTAGATCGTGCCCGACGGATGCACTAAACGTTATACTTAACCTGCTGCCACTAACCCTCCACATCAGATATACAGCGATCAGCACAGCCATAAGACTAAGGGAGTCTAAATGCTGGAAAGAAAAAGGTTATGGCCACAGTGACATCCTAACAAGGCTCACCGATGTGGATTCAACAACAGATTACCTCAAAAACACTGATTTTCGACAAAAATTACAAGGCGCAAGATTAAATTACAAGGTCTAGAACGGATGGGTCGGACGACAGAGTTGGCAGGGAGGAGGCCACCTCACTCGACAGTGACGGGTCCAAAATGGACTGTGGCGTCGGTGCAGGTATCTTCTCCAACCAACTAAAAGTCGCAATCCCCATCCGTCTTCCAAACACAGCCAGCATCTTCCAAGCAGAGCGGCAAGGAATAGAGAGGGCCTGCATCTTCCTTTTGCAGAACCGGTTAGACGGTGAGGTAGTTATATACTCCGACAGCCAAGTCGTGTAAAGCCGTCGATAACTGTAAGATGGTGCTACGTGAAGCAGCCAACCAGGCAGCTGTCACTCTGCTGGGTACCCGGCCATAGGAACATTGACGGCAACAAAAAAACGGATGAGATAGCAAAGGAAGGAACATCGTTAGACATCACGGAAGCAGTCGCGGTGCATCGACCACTCATATCAGTTAAAAAAGACATTCTCACCTATCTAAGGAAAATAGCAATCCGCGATTGGTACTGTACGGACACCTGTAGAATCACCAAATTAATATGGCCAGACTACAACCATAAAAGAATCGATGACCTACTAAATAAGTCTAGGAGTGAAATATACAGAATAACGGCCATTATACCAGGGCACTGGCCGTTGGGTACACACGCGAATAGAATGGGTATCCCCTACAATGAGAGGTGTAGGAGCTGTAGACAGGAGGCTGGCGAGGAATCCGTTACTCACTTTCTCTGCGAGTGCCCAGCCCTCGCGAATTTTCGGTCCCGAACTCTAGGCAGTTATGTGTTTCCGGACTTAAGGGCGGGGTCAAAATGCCGAATTAAGGACATCAGTAGGTTTATTGATCTAACCAAGGGGTTTGAGTAAGACTATACGCAGGGTACATCAATCCAAAATGTAATTGGTTCCAGGAGGAAATGCATGAAAATGGCGCCTAGAGCGATACTGGGGCCAGGCACCATTGCCGAGCAGCACAGCAACCAACCAACCAACTCCCCATTAGGGAGAGAAGTGAAATGCTAACCAAACAGTTTCTGTTGAATACCCAGAAACCTGGACATCCCACCAGACGTCTAATTGCGGAGCTACACCGCCCAGGTACTTTAGGGGTTATATCCGTAAGCATTATGAGGAAATACGGTACCTGAGAACACAGCCGTATGAAGCAAAAAAGTACAAGCAGGTCCTCAGTGATATCCACAAACAGCTGTCGGACCTCTATGCCAGGAATTACCCAGTGAATCTCTTTCTATGTGTCTCTTTCTCCCTACCCGGTTTTCCCCTCACATATTTTCCGCTCTATCTATCCCTATCTCACCATCTTCGTCGAACTCATTCTCAGTATCTTTCTCCTTCCCCCTTCCCTCTTTTTCCTCTCCTAGTTCTTATTCTTCTACATCCCTAAACATTTCTTTCAAAACTCTTTTAAGTCAAAACAATGTCCTTCCTGACTTGACTATATCGTAAGCTTATTTTTCTGCAATCATCAAGATCAGTACTTCTTCTTACGCACATTAGATAATGCACGTTAACCTCTGAACGCCAATTCTTTATTACTGGAATACGTCTTTGGAACTCCCTACCTACAAGTCTCCGACTCTTAAGTAATGCTCTGCACTTTAAAAAAGAGCTAACATCATTTTTAAATGACTCTTAAGCTGGATCTCAACTTCTTGTTAAAAGGTTCATTTCCAACTCCCTTTTCCTTTCTCTATGTCTTCTTTGCTTCTTTATTTGTTAAATACTATCTTCTATAATTAGCCAATGGTTATAATCACTACTGCTATCTTTTATTATTTATTAATCACTTTTCTTTAGTTTTAACATTTAGATATACCTACATACATACTGTTTAAACCGCCTCCAATAATATTTAGACGGCGGCGAAACTCCCATGCGCGGCGAGTGGAAAGGCGCTTTCACTACCATCGCACACGCTTTAACTACCATCGTCCCCGACACGATCAGTCTTGAACTAATAGCCGGCAACTGCGCACGCGATACATTTCTGCATATTTATTTACATCTTCATATATACATATTTGCACATCGTGTAAAAAAGTAAAAATTAAACTGTGAAGTTGAATGAGTTTTGAACATTTTTTATTGATTAAGGAATTAATTAATTATTTAATAAATAGTAATCGAAGCATTTTATAACGTTTTTGAAAAAACCAAAAAATATAAACCTTTTGATTTTCGAGTGCAAAGTGTAGCGAAGAAAGACCAGGTGAAAGTATCTACATACATATTTACTTATTATTTGTTATATTTAATTTAATTCATTATTATTGTAGCATTACTCAGAATGCGCTTCACTTTCAATGCATTTTTTATGCATATAAACATATTGACCATACATTCAAGTCATAGCGACCTACATAAATTACTTTGAACACAGCAGGAGTTCAATATCATATAAACATGCCGACACACAAGGCACATATCTGTTTACATTTATCAACCCTATTTGCCAACCCGTCACATTGACCAATACACTTATCGGCCAGGGTGATATGTATATAATTACATTGTATCCATAAATAGGTCAATGTAATAATATTGTAACGAATTTACTGAAATTCCGCTTATTCCAAATCTTCTACTAACGTTCGAATCACTAAACTGTTGAATAAATAACTCCACTATTCAATAATGCAAAATGGTTTATTAAAGTATTTCACAATAACACTTATACTTCGCAACTGAAAGCTTGCTTAAATCAAACTGATTGTCGTGCCTCAACTGTTGCTGCTTTTTATACTGTTTGGTTTCCTCGTTGACATATTTCTATGCGCTTCTATTTCTAGAATTTACTAGTTAGTTATCAGCTATAAAATTCTCAGCTATAACTACAGATGCACGATTTTATAGCTTCTCTCCTAGCCCATGCGCGTGTATATGTAAGTGATACTTGCACAACTTATTGCATACTTTTGGGAGTATCTCAGATATATGCATGTGTTTGTGCGTTACTTTCCGCCGCTCGTGTGGACATATGGGTAGACATAATGATTGATTGTTGATGTGCATACGAGTCACTGCTTAGTATCGGCTTAGAGATGATGTTGTTGTTGTTGTTGTAGCAGTGCTTCGCCCCACCTAACAGCCGCGGCCGATCACAAATTATCATCAATATCCTCTAACGGGAGTCCAAGGAAACTTGCTGTTTCAACAGGGGTGGACCATAACAAGGGGGATGTTAGAGGCGTTGGTTCCACATTACAATTAAAGAGATGGTTGGTGCCATGTGGGGACACATTGCAAGCGGGGCATATATTTTGTATGTCGGGGTTAATTCTGGATAGGTAAGATTTTAACCTGTTACAGTATCCAGAACGAAGTTGAGCTAGAGTGACTCGCGTTTCCCTGGGGAGTATGCGTTCCTCTTCCGCAAGTTTTGGGTACTGGATTCACCGGGCAATTCCTGGCATAAAGGTCCGACGCCTGTTTGTGGAGTTCAACAAGGACCTGCTTGTGTTTTGACTCCTTCAGCCCCTAGGCGGTGTTGGCTCATCAATCAGCTGTGTTTGTATGCCCAGGTTTCTGGGTATTCAACAGGAACTGTTTGGTTAGCATCTCATTTCTCTCCCTCATTATGTAGATGGTGTTATGGGGACATAAGAAGGCAGTATTCTGGCAGGCCTGTAGCTTCTTCCAGTGGGTAATTTTTAGGCTTGGCGACCATATGGGTGACAAGTAGCACGTAAACGGCTGGCCAATTGCTTTGTATGTAGTAATGAGTGTTTCTTTATCTTTTCCCCAGGTACTGACAGCAAGGGATTTGAGGATTTTATTACGGCTCTGGATTTTCGGAACAATTGTGGCTGCGTGCTCACCAAAATGTAGATCCTGATCAAACGTCACGCCCAAGATTTTGGGGTGTAGGACAGTCGGTAGCGTAGTGCCATCGACGTGGATGTTCAAAATGGTCGACATTTGGGACGTCCATGTTGTAAACAAGGTCGCGGAAGATTTAGTCGGTGATAATGCCAGGTTTCGCGAGGCGAAAAAACCGGAGAGATCAGGGAGGTAGCCGTTTATTCTGTTACAGAGCTCATCGATCTGTGGGCCTGGGCCTGTGGCCATTATTGTGCAGTCATCGGCGTATGAAACGATAGTGACTCCTTCTGGTGGTGAAGGTAGCTTAGATATGTAGAAATTAAATAAAAGTGGGGATAGGACACCACCCTGTGGCACCCCTTGTTTAATTCTTCCTGGTTTTGATGTTTCGTTTCTAAATTGCACCGATGCCTGCTGACCACCCAGATAATTTAATAATCTAAGGCGTAGACTACGGGACGCCCTTGGACGTGAACTGCAAGGAGCCACAAAAGATTTATAAAAGTTACGTGGACGTCGGGTTTTGGGATCAAGCCCAGAACAACCTGTCCGATGCAACCATCCCTTACACGAGACACACTGAACAGAGTATGACCGTCCTAAAAAGATTCTTTTCCGGCAGATGCAGCAAAACCATTTCTCATGACCGGGGTCAGGAGACGGACCCGGATTGGATTCGATACCTTCCCGGAGCAAGAGAATATGGAGCAGTCCCGCTGCAAGGAACTGCTGGGAGGATGACAATTTGTGGGAGGGACCCAACAAATTAAATGGGGTTACACTGAAATGACAGTCCTTGGTCGGGAAAATCCCGAGTCGCTCCGGTACATAGAACCGACTGCCTTGGGAAGCGCTTAGAGATGATAGTACCCCTTAGTGTTGCTAGTATTCGTTACAATATGCTGACTTGGCATACACGCGTGAGTAGATACTTTTAGTCTGTAAGTATTAGTGTAATTACGTATATGTAAAGTAAGATTAGTATAAAAGAGAAACCATTTTTCAATAAAGAACAATTATTTTCAGACGCCAACCAACTACGTTTGTTTGGCGATCCTTGCCAGTTCGATCCTTAATGAGAATATAAATTCTGAAGGTATATTATTAGGCTTTTCCGGTCTAAGTTTTTGTTTTTAAGTGCGACATAAAATTAAATTATTCCACTTTTCTAACCCAACGTTTCGCTAATAACTTTTTAGCATCATCAGGGGTATGTGTTTATTTGTTAAATCTGTTACAATCAACAAAATACAAAAATGTTAAATTACATACAATTCTATTGAGTTTGATAAATCCGTATGAAAAATCATCTAAAAACAGATAATAATACATGAAAAACCAACTTACAATATTGCACCTTGCCGAGGGGTTTTCCTCTTTTGAAATTATTTAAAACTATTGTCTTTGAACATACAACACTTTTGAAAAACATAAAAACATTGAACATTTATGGACAGTAAATCAATACCAACTTAACGCTATGGTAATCTCGTCAATACTAAAAACTATTTTCCTAAACACGTAATGTAAGCAGATGCTATATTGTCTGTATCTTCTTTCTTGTTAATCGTCTTTTCTCTTCTTTCCATGATTCTCAGGCTTTCTAAAGTGTATCTTGTTGTTTCTTTCCGTTCCCTGTCAATAATCTTCGCATTAGTAAAGTCAGCTGAGTGTCCATTTGATATTATGTGTTGTGATAACGCTGTACTGTTCTTTTGCTTTCTTATATCCGCTTCATGTTCGCCCAGTCTAACACCTAAGGGACGCCTTGTTGTGCCAATATATATTTTGCCGCATTCTTCGTTTGGTTTTCCTTTACAAGTAATTTCGTAAATGACGTTGTTTTGTTGATGGAGATCTACATGACACTTTGTTCTTGTAAATACCGTTGACAAAGTGCGGTTTGACTTATAGGCAAGCGTTGTGTTAGTTGTTTTTATTATGCTGTGATCAATATTTTCGGTAAGCTTGGGTATGTATGTGACGCTGTAAAATTTTTTCTCTGCTTTCATTTATAAATTTGTTCTTATGTTAGGTTGGTTGCTGGATTTCATGATTTCTTGGTTTATTAGCTCTCGTATTAAGTTATTAGGATAATTGTTGCTGCGTAAAATATTATAAATTTTTTGTATATTGGCATTATGAAAAGGTTTGTGGCTTCAGGTCAAAATTTTATGTATGAAATTTTTTGCTGTATTAATCTTATATTTGGTCGGCTGCGACGAAAGGTCGTTTATTAGGCGTCCTGAAGAGGTAGGTTTTGAATACCAGTCAAGAAAAAGGTTGTGTTTCTCCCTATGGATGCAGACATCAAGAAAAGGTATTTTGGAGTTGGCTTCTATTTCCATTGTAAATTGCAGTTTTTTGTGATATTTATTCAGAATATCTAGAATATTGTTCGCGTCGTTACGTTTAATTATCGCCAAGAGATCGTCTACATATTTACATATAAATTTTATGTCTATATCAAATCGTTTCTTAAGTTCCAAAATAGCATTGTCAAGTAAGTCATCCATAACAATGTCAGCTATTGTAGGTGAAATTGGATTGCCCATAGGCATTCCAAACGTTTGCGTATAAAGCTTATTATCAAACATAAAATAATTATTATCTCCTGGAATTTCGGCTTTGGAATATTGGTTTTTTCTTTTATTTGGTTCAATTTTCCTAGAATTATTTTCGAGGCTAACATTGTTGGTATGTTAGTGAACAATGAAACGACATCAAAGGACAATAGAACTTCATCATCACATAACCTTATATTGGCTAATCTATCTTTTAGGTTGAACGAATTCTTAACATTGTATTTTTCCGATATTAAAGCTGGTAGAATATCTCCAACGTAATTTGACAATTTGTAGCAGGGGACCATAACTGAAGAAACAATAGGACGTAAAGGCATTTCAGGCTTATGTATTTTTGGCAATCCATATATTCTAGGTGCCAAAGCCGCAGAGCAAGTGAGTTGTTGTTGTAGTATCCTTTTTTATTATTTATATTTTTATTATTACCTAAGGGACGCCTTGTTGTGCCAATATATATTTTGCCGCATTCTTCGTTTGGTTTTCCTTTACAAGTAATTTCGTAAATGACGTTGTTTTGTTGATGGAGATCTACATGACACTTTGTTCTTGTAAATACCGTTGACAAAGTGCGGTTTGACTTATAGGCAAGCGTTGTGTTAGTTGTTTTTATTATGCTGTGATCAATATTTTCGGTAAGCTT
Organism: Eurosta solidaginis; assembly: GCF_040869045.1. Lineage (NCBI taxonomy): Eukaryota > Metazoa > Arthropoda > Insecta > Diptera > Tephritidae > Eurosta > Eurosta solidaginis. The sequence continues at coordinate 167,875,390 of NC_090319.1, read as the reverse complement.
GGGTATGTATGTGACGCTGTAAAACTTTTTCTCTGCTTTCATTTATAAATTTGTTCTTATGTTAGGTTGGTTGCTGGATTTCATGATTTCTTGGTTTATTAGCTCTCGTATTAAGTTATTAGGATAATTGTTGCTGCGTAAAATATTATAAATTTTTTGTATATTGGCATTATGAAAAGGTTTGTGGCTTCAGGTCAAAATTTTATGTATGAAATTTTTTGCTGTATTAATCTTATATTTGGTCGGCTGCGACGAAAGGTCGTTTATTAGGCGTCCTGAAGAGGTAGGTTTTGAATACCAGTCAAGAAAAAGGTTGTGTTTCTCCCTATGGATGCAGACATCAAGAAAAGGTATTTTGGAGTTGGCTTCTATTTCCATTGTAAATTGCAGTTTTTTGTGATATTTATTCAGAATATCTAGAATAATGTTCGCGTCGTTACGTTTAATTATCGCCAAGAGATCGTCTACATATTTACATATAAATTTTATGTCTATATCAAATCGTTTCTTAAGTTCCAAAATAGCATTGTCAAGTAAGTCATCCATAACAATGTCAGCTATTGTAGGTGAAATTGGAATGCCCATAGGCATTCCAAACGTTTGCGTATAAAGCTTATTATCAAACATAAAATAATTATTATCTCCTGGAATTTCGGCTTTGGAATATTGGTTTTTTCTTTTATTTGGTTCAATTTTCCTAGAATTATTTTCGAGGCTAACATTGTTGGTATGTTAGTGAACAATGAAACGACATCAAAGGACAATAGAACTTCATCATCACATAACCTTATATTGGCTAATCTATCTTTTAGGTTGAACGAATTCTTAACATTGTATTTTTCCGATATTAAAGCTGGTAGAATATCTCCAACGTAATTTGACAATTTGTAGCAGGGGACCATAACTGAAGAAACAATAGGACGTAAAGGCATTTCAGGCTTATGTATTTTTGGCAATCCATATATTCTAGGTGCCAAAGCCGCAGAGCAAGTGAGTTGTTGTTGTAGTATCCTTTTTTATTATTTATATTTTTATTAAGAATATTCACATATAAAGAGTATAACTTCTTGAAGGTAAAAATTGAATCTAACTGAAAATTTTTGAAAATTAAAATATCAAAATTGAAAATTAAAATATTGATGGAACATATTAAAATACAAATTTCAAAGTAACCCAAACACAAAGTTAAATAAAAATAAGAACCCTGAAAATTTTTGAAAGCAAAAAATTCAAGATTGAAAATTAGACTAAATACATAAAATATTTGTTGAAATTATCGGATTTATGTAGTTTTACGCCAAAACCAATATTTTTTTTTTTTTTTAATATTCCTTTCTTCTATAATTTCTGCTTTGAAATTGCTTTTGTTTTGTAATTCTAGTTTAAATGTTTATTGCCAATTGTCGTTCAACAATATGGTGTAACTGATAAAAATTATATATTGTAAATTCAAAAATTTTAGAACTGAATTTGAACTGATGGTCACACTAATCTTTGGTTTGTTCGAATTTCTGCCTGATTTTAGGCGCACTAATAAATTATGTTTGTTTGGGGTAGTAAATTTTTATGCGTACAATAAATATTTAAAATATCACATTCTTTTTTGTTTAAAGGTTGATGTTTAGTTAAATCCTCCTGGCAGGATCGCCAATTGTAGTATCCTTTTTTATTATTTATATTTTTATTAAGAATATTCACATATAAAGAGTATAACTTCTTGAAGGTAAAAATTGAATCTAACTGAAAATTTTTGAAAATTGAAATATCAAAATTGAAAATTAAAATATTGATGGAACATATTAAAATACAAATTTCAAAGTAAGCCAAACACAAAGTTAAATAAAAATAAGAACCCTACAGTTGTTTCTCTCTATAATTGATATGTTTGTTTTTGTAAAGCTCGTCCACTATTCTGTTGTTTTTCTTTTGTAAAGTATTTGTAGGGTCAGTTCTTGTTGCTTTATAAGTGCTTTTGTCTTCGATTAGCTTACTAATTTTCTCTATATACTCAGTTTTATACATTGCTACTGTTTTCTTTCCCTTGTCAGCCTCTGTTAAAACAATTTCGTTCTTGTATTTGCCGACGAACGCTTTCGCCTTATACAATGCCGCTAATATGAATTTTTGGGCTTCATTATGCTTAATGTTACGCTTAAATTGAAGAATTCTATTGCTCACTTTGTTACGCGCAATTTCCTTATCCTTTTCGTTTTCTAATGATTGTATAATTTGTTCAATTTCAGCTATGATGTGTATAGGTGAAAAATTTGATTTTGTTGTTGGTACTGTGAATTTTTTACCAAGTGACAATATCCATTTAACTTCGTTAGGGAAATCAATCGTTGTTTTATTTACGAACCAGTTATCGTTTGTTGTTATTTTAAGCTTCTTCATTTTTTCGTTCTTAAGTTTATTTATTTTCGACGTAAGTTTAGTTCTCTTTCTTTCTGCGATCCTGTGACTGAGGAAACCTTGCTTATTGACAAATGTGTTAAATTCTACCTCATTTAAAGTATATTTTAATTGCTGTTGAGCCTGATTTAATAGATATTTTGTAAGCTTGATGTTAATGTTGGTTTGCGTAATTTCTAAATTTAATATTTTCATTAGAAAACTTTGTTTTGACTTATCAATCTGTTGTCTTATCTTTTCAGAAGTGGTGTTAATTTCAACGTGTCTGATTGAATTTGTTAGGTGATAAGGGATAAGTCCGTATCGTTTGCATTCTAAGAGAATTTTTAGATCTTCTTTATGCTTAGATAGTTTCTGTATTTGTTTGCTGTAGTGTTTGAGGGATATGCATGCTAAATTTCCATGCCTATAGCTTATATGCTTGTAAAAATGCTTCATTTTGGTTGGCTTTGTAAATGTTGTTCGTAGCAGAAAAAATAAACAGATTATTCGGCAGGCCTTCCGAGTTTAAATATTATGTATTTCCGACCAGTTCTTATTGAATCTGAAGGTATATTATTAGGCTTTTCCGGTCTAAGTTTTTGTTTTTAAGTGCGAAATAAAATTAAATTATTCCACTTTTCTAACCCAACGTTTCGCTAATAACTTTTTAGCATCATCAGGGGTATGTGTTTATTTGTTAAATCTGTTACAAACAACAAAATACAAAAATGTTAAATTACATACAATTCTATTGAGTTTGATAAATCCGTATGAAAAATCAACTAAAAACAGATAATAATACATGAAAAACCAACTTACAATATTGCACCTTGCCGATGGGTTTTCCTCTTTTGAAATTATTTAAAACTATTGTCTTTGAACATACAACACTTTTGAAAAACATAAAAACATTGAACATTTATGGACAGTAAATCAATACCAACTTAACGCTATGGTAATCTCGTCAATACTAACAACTATTTTCCTAAACACGTAATGTAAGCAGATGCTATATTGTCTGTATCTTCTTTCTTGTTAATCGTCTTTTCTCTTCTTTCCATGATTCTCAGGCTTTCTAAAGTGTATCTTGTTGTTTCTTTCCGTTCCCTGTCAATAATCTTCGCATTAGTAAAGTCAGCTGAGTGTCCACTTGATATTATGTGTTGTGATAACGCTGTACTGTTCTTTTGTTTTCATATATCCGCTTCATGTTCGCCCAGTCTAACACCTAAGGGACGCTTTGTTGTGCCAATATATATTTTGCCGCATTCTTCGTTTGGTTTTCCTTTACAAGTAATTTCGTAAATGACGTTGTTTTGTTGATGGAGATCTACAGGACACTTTGTTTTTGTAAATATCGTTGACAAAGTGCGGTTTGACTTATAGGCAAGTGTTGTGTTAGTTGTTTTTATTATGCTGTGATCAATATTTTCGGTAAGCTTGGGTATGTATGTGACGCTGTAAAACTTTTTCGCTGCTTTCGTTTCTAAATTTGTTCTTATGTTAGGTTGGTTGCTGGATTTCATGATTTCTTGGTTTATTAGCTCTCGTATTAAATTATTAGGATAATTGTTGCTGCGTAAAATATTATAAATTTTTTGTATATTGGCATTATGAAAAGTTTTGTGGCTTAACGTCAAAATTTTATGTATGAAATTTTTTGCTGTATTAATCTTATATTTGGTCGGCTGCGAGGAAAGGTAGTTTATTAGGCGTCCTGAAGAGGTAGGTTTTGAATACCAGTCAAGAAAGAGGTTGTGTTTCTCCCTATGGATGCAGACATCAAGAAAAGGTATTTTGGAATTGGCTTCTATTTCCATTGTAAATTGCAGTTTTTTGTGATATTTATTCAGAATATCTAGAATAATGTTCGCGTCGTTACGTTTAATTATCGCCAAGAGATCGTCTACATATTTACATATAAATTTTATGTCTATATCAAATCGTTTCTTAAGTTCCAAAATAGCATTGTCAAGTAAGTCATCCATAACAATTCAGCTATTGTAGGTGAAATTGGATTGCCCATAGGCATTCCAAACGTTTGCGTATAAAGCTTATTATCAAACATAAAATAATTATTATTTCGGCTTTGGAATATTGGAACTCATGGAACTTGGGGGTGGGGAGGGAGGGATGGCCTGAAGGTTCAATGTGGCCATATAAATCGTTCCCGAGATGGTCGGGCTAGCACCTTAATGGTGCTGTGTTACCGGAGCGTATCGGATCTGTATCCGACAAAGGACCATCACATCGATAACACTCCCCAAAGCCTTCGGGGAGTAACCTAATCGCTACAACAACAACAACAACAGCCGCCAAATGAAAGCCGCATACTCAAGTTTGGACCGCACAAAGGACGAATATAAAACTTTGAGTGTGAAGTGAGAGAAATTTGCCGAATGGCGTCTCACATATGCAAGCATTGAAATTGTGAAGCTGACGTGAGTGCTAAAATTATTATTACTATTATTTATTAACTAATTAAATTAATTAATTGGCTAACATAGACTGAGCATTAGCAGTCAGGAAGTCTAAGTGTATTGTATCAAACTGAAAACCCCGCCTAAATGCCATGTAACAAAGACAGCAAGGTTCGTTATCGTGGATTTAGCTAGGACAAAACCATGTTGATTGGATCAAAACAAGTGTTTAATACTAAATAAAGCTTGTCTTTGACTACACGTTCAAAAACTTCGAGGCTGTAGACAGTTTAGAAATAGGTCTGTAATTAGAACAGTTAATTTTGTTGCCAGACTTAATTATGGGAGCGACGGATGCTTGCTTCCAAACATCAATAAAAATACCCGATGCCAATGATTTATTGAATATAATCATTAACGGTCGTGCGGGAGAGAGGCGTATAGAAAAAGAAGGGCAGAGGGGGGAGCGAATGCAAGGACAAGGAAAATGGGGAATCAGAGTAAGAGGTAAAAACTTCTTAAAATATAAGAAGATATACCAAAGTTAGGGCAGAACACCGTCTGCCGGGTCTGTTAGTCTTATATCTACAGTGTTAGTGGTTCAACTCCTTCGAAACGGCTCGACCCCTAGATGTTAAATTGGACGGTCAATAAAGAAACGGCTCGACAGATTCTCATGAAATTTTGTGAGAATATTTAGTAGGTTTGAGAATTTGATCTTATCTATTTTTCATATCCCAAAATGATAAAAATTAAAATTTTATTTTTTAATTTTGAATTAAATTTTTTCCATTTCCCACAAAATAATGTTTTTTTTAGAAGTTATGCTTTCTTAGGCGCGTTATGAAAAATTAATGAGATTGAAACTAATAAATGTGCCAAAAAGTCACATGGTTGGAACTGCAGTTTGTGTGTATGTTCGCGGCGAATTGTACCCGGAAACTTGCTTTGAGTTGGATGTACATATGTATGTAAATAAATATGCACGCGTTATTCTTCAATCTTCTTTATTATTCTATATAGTTAACTCTAAGGAAGGTAAAGTACCGGATGTGAAGCAATATGTAAAACTCTGGTGTTGTTGCCAGACTGTTTGAATAATAAAGTGAGACATAACAATCTCCCACGCTTAATTGGACTCATTATGTGATAAATTAATTAATATATTATCGATTCACATATCTGAATATTAAATATATATGTACATGAATACGAGTAAATATTGAAATTTTGTTTCTATACGTAGTCTATTAAGTGTCGAGGTTTCTTCTTCGAACGTGCATATCTACGGACGACTAGTTCTTGACCTCTTTGCGCTTCATCAGGCGTCCCTTGATTGTTTGACAATTCAGTTGGTTGGTTGTTTGACTCGAGTTGAACTTGTGGAATAATTGGCTCAAAATTGCATTGACTATAATCGTGGAACGGTTGTGTTGAAGTGTCTTCTTCAATATCTGGAGAAAAATGAACTCTTCGTTGTTGAACCTTGGTGGATTTTAATTGATCAATGTGTCGTTTTATTTCGTAGCCGTCATCTAGCTTAACTAAGTAATGGAGATTAACAAACCTTTTGAGAACGGTACCTGTTTTCCATGCCATTTTGTTAGTTCTTGTGAATAATGCCTGAACCTTTTCTCCCACGCTTAGTTGACGCACGCCTGGAATAGGGTTAGTTGATTTGTTTTCCGTGTTTGGTTTTAACGCATCCAACCGGATTCGAATTCGTCGATTGAGATATAATTCTGCTGGACTTTTTCCGCAATTAAGTGGTGTTGCGCGGTATCTTTGCATAATTTCGTTAATTTTGTGGTGTACAGAGCCTGGCTCTGCTGACATCGCCTTCAATTTTCGTTTGAGGGTTTGGTCATTGCGTTCCGCTAATCCATTTGTGCTAGGGTACCCTGGTGCTATAAGTTTTTGAAGAATTCCGTTGGTACTGCAATATGTTTTGAATTGATCGCTCGTGAAGTTGGTTGCATTGTCGAATACCATTATCGAAGGAAAACCGTGAGATGCAAATATATTTGAAAGTAGATTTATTGTTGTTGTGGTCGTAGGAGCATCGCGTAACACTCGTACTTCTGCCCATCTGGATTTCGCATCCATGACAATTAGGAAACAATTATCTTGAAATGGGCCTCCATAGTCTATGTGTATTCGGTCCCAGTTTGCATCTGGCTCCTCCCAATAATGGAGTGGTGCTTTAGCGGGTTTAGACTGGACTTTCATGCAAGCTTCGCAAGCCTTGACTGTTGTTTCAATGTCACGATCGATGCCTTCCCAAAAGCAATCAGACCAATTCTAAATATTCTCGCGGAATTTTGTTCTCGCGGATTTTTTTATTCCCGCGGAAAAATTCCTCCAATTCTTTTCTCCTAGGGAGAAGAATAATTGGGGAATAGGAATTTCGAATTTTCGAAGTCAGCTGTTTTGTCAATTGAAATTTCGTTGCGCATTTCTTATTTTGTTTAAAAAATTGAAAAGTTTAATTATTGTTGCCATTTTTGTTTGAAATTAAGAAATAAGGTATAGGCAATGCACATTATTGCATGTCATGTGGTATTCACTGAAATGAGTAATGCATTGGTTCCACAGCAACATCAACAGAGGAGCATAAGAAGAAGACCGGCGGGATAACACAAATCCGCCGGAGTTGCCTGCATTCATTCTGCAAAGCAATTTTCTGGCGGCCAAGTCGAGCTGAGTTCGCCTTTCGCCATATACCAAAATCTATTTAAGCCTTCTTTAAAAATCCTTGCGCAATTTCTGGATGGCTGCATCAAATATGCGAAGAGCTCTTCCGTTGCTTATGATATACTTTTCGACTTAAAATAAAGAATAGTGTGGTTGTTGTTGTATTAACAGTGAGAATATTGTGGTAGAATGTAAATACATATTTTAGCACAAATTTGTAAAAATAAGTGTTCTTTCTTAAAATAACCAATTTCCTTTAACTATTTTGATGCATTCCCTTTACTTTAACTAGTGAAAAAACTCCTATAAAATGGCAAAGAAATCTCCCTCTCCCTCACATTCATAATACCTACTTTTCTTCCATAACCGGTTTCCGCTTTTTCGAACATTGTTCAGAATAGGAGGAAATGGAGAAGTGAAAAAACTCACAAGGAATTTTTATTTACAATACGAGGAATGGGAGAAGGGAAAAAATCGCACGGAATTTTCGTTTAGAATTGGGCTGAATATCTTCTAGCAAGCTGTTTCATCCTAGTTATTCCCGGATGGGTATGGTGAAGTTCTTGTAGTATTTGCGGTTGTAGCTTTTTGGGAATCAATACTCTTTGACCTTTAAAGATAATTCCATTATTAAGTGTGTATACATCTTCATTTTCATATTTGTTAAGTAAACTTGACTTAAGTTTAGATAGGTCTGGATCTCTATCAGTTTCTGACGCTAGAATTTCCGCATTTATGAGCTCACTTGAAATTTCAAAAATTTATACTGAACATAATTCATTTATTTCTTCATTGATAATTTTGTTTGTAGACGGCTTTGTTAGAGTTGGCGCTGCGCGGGATAAACAATCGACATTAGTCTGTTCTGAATCCTTTTTGTAGACTATTTCGTAGTTGAAACTAGATAGAAATTCAGCATAACGTAGTAATCGTGATGCTGTTATTACGGCAATTTTACTGTGCTGATGGAAAATTCGCGTAAGTGGTCGATTATCGGTAATGAGTTTAAACTTCCTACCGTATAGATGCATAAAAAAGTGATTGATGGTAAATACAATGGCTAAAGCTTCTCGATCTAACTGCCTGTAATTCCTTTCAGCGGCAGTCAATGATCTGGATGCAAAAGCGACGGGCTGCTCTAGGCCATCCTTCATGTGCGAAAGCACACCTGCGATTCCCGTAGGACTTGCGTCGCATGCTACTATTACTGGCAGTTCGAGATTGAAAGGCATTAGCACTGTATCACTGGCGATAATTTCTTAAGTTTTAAAAAACGCTGCCTCGCAACCCGAAGACCAAAAAAACTTTGTGTGTGTTTGTAGTAGTTGTCGTAGTGGAAACGTTATTGTAGAAAAATTTCGAATAAATCTGAAGTACGTAACCATTCCTAAAAATCGTCTTGCTTAGCTGGTCGTGGCATATTTATTATCGCTTGAATTTTTGATGGTGATTTTGAAATTCTATTATATTGAATAACATGACCCAAATATTCGATCTTAGTTTGAAAAAATTAGCATTTATTTTTATTTAAATGTTAATCATGTTCCTTAAGGCGTGGAAGGCATTCGATTAGATTAGTTGCGCACTCTTCTTTTGTGGCTCCATGTACGATGATATCGTCGAAATACGACATTGTGTTTTTTAATCCAGATAATATTTGCTAAAAAATGCGATTAAATTCAGCTGGTGCTGTTTTGATACCAAATGAAAGCCTATTTACCTTATACGTGCCTCTATGCGTAGATATTGTTTGGATAATGCTAGATTCTTCACTTACTCGAAGATGTAAATACGCCTTGTATAAATCAAGCCTACAAAAATAGTTGGAACCTTTGAGATTGTTCAAAATTTCGTCAATGCGACGTATGGGGTAGTTTGCAGACACGAGCTGTGTATTAACTCCGACTTTGTAGTCAACGCAGAGTCGCACTCCGCCGTCTGCTTTAGGGATAATTACCAAGGGTGACCCCCAGTCACTTCTTTCAACTTTTGATATGATCCCCGATTTTTCTAAATCATTTAACTCCGTCTCAACACGGTCGCGTAGTGCATATGGAACTTCTCGCTCCTTGATAAAACTCGGTTTAGCGTCTTTTCGAAGTTGAAGTGTGACTTCAAGGTTTGGCACACACCCTACTTTTTGTATAAAAACTTGTTGAAATTTGTGAATTATGTCTTCTATTGAACAAATATTACGCCTTTGGTAGTTGGATAACTTATTTGCACATTGATTGTCTACTTGCTGTAAGTTGATTTTTAGATGTCTAATCCAAATTCGACCCAAAGAGCATCATACCCATTTGGTACTACGTAAATTTCTTCTACTGATCGGTGGTTATTGTATTCTACCTCTATATTTACTTTGCCATCTGGGACTACTACGTTTTTTGTGTATGAACGGAATGCTATTGAGGATGGTTGAAGTTTTGTTTTGATATTGAGCTGTTGGAACTCAATTCGAGGAATTAATGTATAGCCTACCCCCGAATCTACTTCAAATTTTTGTGGTTGACTATTAATTTTAACAGTAATGTAATATTTACCCACGTCTTCCTTCAATTCGCCATGATGACTTTTGTAAAGATCAACTATTTGATTTATTCCGTATACCTGGTGAATTGCCTCATCGCCATCAACGGCTTTGTGACTCGACTTGTCGCTTGAATTACTCATTAACGTTTTTATACACACTTGTTGAACGTGGCCTCTTTTGCCACATGAGTTGCATTTGAGGTTATGTCGATTTGTTCGACACTCTTTCGTTTTGTGATTGTCCTTACCGCAGCGAATACACAAGTTGCCGATGCCTAATTGCTTGTACTTTAATTTTGAATTTGCGCACTTCGAGTGTCTTGATGATGAACGATTTCTTGACGTCTGCCTACTACGATTTGCACCTGCGAGCCTACCGTGCACCTTGTTTACTTCCTTCACGACAGTTTGTGGTTTTGAATTTAGATCGCGGCTATCTATTTTGGACGCTTCTAAAGCAAGTGCCCTTTGTACAAGTTTCTCGAAATCTGACTCTTCTGATTGAAGAAGCTGTTCACGAATTGTGTTATATTTTATTCCTCTAATGAATTGCGCACGATGAAAAATGTTAGAAATGTCAGCATTGCATTGACATGCTGATATAAACGCACAATTATTTATGTCCCGCCGGAGTAATGCTACAAAATCTGCCACGGATTGTTCTTCGTTTTGATATGTTGAGAGGAAACGGTGCTGTATTACTAATATGTTTTTCTTGGGACACAAATGTGTTTCTAGCTTCGCCACAACCTCCTCATACTTTATATCTGTTATGCTTTTAGGCGCGATCAACGATACTAATAATCTAAAGTGTGTAGAGCCAATGGAATTGACCAGCATTTGATGACATAAGGTTTTATTTGTAAATACTCCTTTCATTTGGTGGTAATTTTCGAATCTTTGTAAATAAAGTTTGAAGTTTTCTTTCTTTTCATCGAAAGTCTCGAATGGCGGCAGCATAATATGCGACGTCGGCTGCGGTGGCGTTTGTTGCTGTGGAAGGTTAGAATTTGCCTTTACTTGTTGAAGTAACTCTTGCTGAGTTTTGGTAAATACGTGTAATAATTGCTCAAATTGGTCCTTGTCCATGATTAAGGATTGTATTGCAACTTGTATTTTCGAATTTTATTTGCTGTATTACTTATTTTCACTCGTCGCCACTTGTTGTGATGTAATTTCACTTCAAATAAATATGCACGCGTTATTCTTCAATCTTCTTTATTATTCTATATAGTTAACTCTAAGGAAGATAAAGTACCGGATGTGAAGCAATATGCAAAACTCGCTAGTACTCTGGTGTTGTTGCCAGACTGTTTGAATAATAATTAAAGTGAGACATAACAGTATGTATGTATCCGAAACAAAACTATTAATGAAATAGATATTACGTACATATGTATATACTAGTGTATGTGCACTAAGGAGATTTAATATATCTACAGTGATGGAAAAAACAATAGCGAAAAATTGCTTCCAAATATTAAATCCATTATTGTTGTTGTTGTAGCAGTGCTTCGCCCCATCCAATAGGTGCGACCGATCACAAATTGTCATCAATGTCCTCTAACGGGAGTCCAAGAAAACCTTTCTGTTTCAACAGGGGGGACCATAACAAGGGGGGTGTTAGAGGCGTTGGTTGGACATATTTTTTTTTTATGTCGGGGCTGATTCTGGATAGGTAAGAGTTTAACCTGTTACAGTATCCAGATCGAAGTTGAGCTAGAGTGACTCGCGTTCACAAAACATGTTTTGTCCCTATTTATTTTCCCAAGTCAAACCTGGAATCGCTCAGTTTTTGCAATTAAAACGCAAATAAGACAAACTGGCGGAACACAATCTATAGGAATGGAACATCCTTTAACTGTTATTTTTATAGGGTGGGTGCATCATGCCAAGAAAAAAACTGAACTACTGCTGATATATGTAATGTATTTAATATTTGGCAGCAATTTGTCCCTATTATTTTTTCCATCACGCATATTTCTTCTGTATGTGTGTTTGTCACTGAACTCCTTCTAAACGACTGGACCGATGTAGATAAAATTTTGTGGTGTTTTAAAGGGGGTTCGAGGATGTTTTATTTATTTAGTTATTTAAAGTCAACTAACAAGAGTGGTCGAATAACAAAATACAAAATACGCCCCAGCGGGTTAGGGGATCAGAATATACCCGCGGTAGGTATGCCTGCCGTAAGAGTCGACTAAAATACCAGATTCAAGGGGCTGTGTAGTGCAACCCTTCAGGTTTCCAGCGTAATATATAGCTTCTCCGAACCCAATTGTCAACCTCACCTATCCGCGGCGAATCCTGTTTCACTAACAGACGAGGCTCTGGCGACCACAAGCTCCTCATGGAACTTGGTGGTGGGGAGGGGGGAATGGCCTGAAGGTTTAATGTGGCCACATAAATCGTTCCCGAGATGGTCGGGCTAGCACCTTAATGGTGCTGTGGTACCGGATCTTTATCCGGCAAAGGACCATCACATCGATAACACTCCCCAAAGCCTTCGGGAAGCAACCTTATCGCTACAACAACAACAACTAACAAAATACAAAGGAAAGTAACATAAAAAAAAATATAGCGTAAAAATATATACAAGTATAGAATTAAAAATGGAATTATTTTACAATTTTGTTTAACTTTGAACAAGAACTAAAATTAAACTATCATTACAAATTGAAGAAGTAAACTTTAAAATATCAGTTGAGACTGAAAAGTATAGCATTGCGTAAGGCAACAAACGAACATTCGATACTAATGCAATTATACAAGTCGTTATAGTACGAGCACCAAACACGTATAGGATAATTTTTGCCAAAATGTATACGACACAGGGGTAAATGGAAGGGCACGTAGTGTCTGGACACCCTAGCAGGAACTGCAAAGCTCAATCGGCTTAGCAGCTCAGAGGAGTCAACCTCACCTAGAATTAGCTTATGCAGGAACATTACCCCGAGTAATATTCTACGATATTCCAGAGTTGGCAAATTAATGAGAAGTCTACTTCTATAAGACGGAAGATGAAGATTTGAGTCCCAGTTAAAGGCCCGTAGAGCAAAAATTAAAAATTGTTTCTGCACAGACTCAATACGCTTTATATGAGTAATATATAATGGACACCAAACACACTCAAGTATTGGGCGGACCAGCGAAGTGTAGAGGACTTTGGTCAGATACGGATCTTTGAACTCCTTAGCCCAGCGTTTAACTTAACCAAGGGTACCCATTGCTTTATTAGTAATAGCTGAAATATGTGAATTGAAGCTCAGTTTCGAGTCAAACAGAACCCCTAAATCATTAATCGAAGATATACGCTCCATAAGAGTGCCATAAAGTGCATAAGACGACAGGACAGGCTTCACGCGATGAAATGTCATGAACTTACATTTGGAACAGTTTAGAACTAATGCATTTATTGTACACCAACGTTGAAATGAGTCCAAATCAACCTGAAGTACATTTGAGTGAGTTAAATCCGAAGGCAAGCATGTATAGCAAATTTTTACATCATCGGCATACATTAGAGCTCGTGAATGATTCAAAATCTGTGGCAGATCATTAATAAAAAGAGTAAAAAGCAATGTGCCTAAATGACTGCCCTGAGATACACCAGAGGTAACATTAATTGATTTTGAAATAATATTTTTATAAAGCACCTTTTGGGTTCTATTAGAAAGATAGCTTGAGAGCCATGAAGTCAGATTCTTCGGAAAACCCGGTAAATCAAGCTTCACAATCAGAAGTTCGTGATTCACTGAATCAAAAGCTTTACTAAGGTCCGTATAAATCACATCTGTTTGCTTGCTAGCCAAAAAACCATCCCGAACTAAAGAGGTAAACTCAAGTAGGTTTGTGGTGGTTAATCTACAACTCACAAACCCATGCTGAAAGGGTGATAATATGGAAGTACACGAATGTTGAAGCTGATAGGTAATTATTTGTTCAAAGGTTTTAGGAATAGCTGAAAGCTTAGCAATTCCCCTATAATTCTCAATATTAGATCTACTACCTTTCTTGTGCAGAGGTATGATAAATGACTGTTTCCAAATTGATGGAAATGACGCTGACTGCAAAGACAAATTGAACAATTTTACGATCGGTTCTGTTAAGTTCACAGCACAGAACTTAAGCACACAGCCAGGAATATCATCGGGCCCTGGAGAAAAAATCGGTTTCAGAGCTAAAAAACTCTGAATTACAGTGGCACTATCAATGACTGGATTGAGATTACAGTTATAACTAACTATTTCGAACGGATAACTACCGGTTTGGGTACAGGTTGACGAATAGGTCGATTTGAAAAAGTCTGCGAATAAGTCGGCAATATCATGGTCAAGGCTAGCATTCTTGTCACCCAAAGACAAAGATGATGGAAATCCCGAAGATTTGCGCTTTGAATTAACAAACCCGTAAAATTTTTTAGGATTATTAAAAAACTCAATTTTGCATCTTGTTAAATACGACTTGTAGCAGTTTTGATTCAGGAGTTGGAAATTAGAACGGGCAACTAAATATTTAGAAAAATCTTCAGAATAACCAGATCTTTTAAAACACTTATAGAGCCTCGATTTAATATCGTTCAGGTTAGCAAGTTGCCTCGAGAACCAAGGTAGTTTACTACTTTTAGCTTTAACAAAATGAACCGGAACGCAACGATTAATAGTCACTTAGGTAACTATAAAAAATAGACGTGGCAGCCTCAACATCAGTACAAGCATAGAGGTCAGACCAATCGTGGGAAGCTAACAGTTGATTAAGCAAATCAAAGTTAGCCTTTTTAAAACATCTCGATCGAGAACGACATGATACTTCCATGAAATTAATCGTGGGCAGTAAATTGTCCACTGTAACCTCAAGTGTGGGGTGCAAAGAATCTTCAGGGATTCGACTGAGACCAGTACCTACTGAACTATCACCAAAAACTAAATCTAACAACTTAGTTTTAGAGTTCACCACATTATTAATCTGAACTAGCGGCAATTCCATAAGCGAACCAATAAAATCATGCAGAGTAACAGGAGTCAAAAAGTTTGAATGATCGTTGCCAATCCAACTAACGTATGGTAAATTAAAGTCCCCAAGAACCACTAGGCGATCGTTATCACGCAAACGAGAATGTAGGCTGTGGATAACTGCTTTATGGCAATCATAAACGTATATATCTGACCGAGGCGGTATCTAGGAACAAGAAATATATAAGAAAAAATTCGGGAACAAGAGCTTTACAGCTATGAATTCAATGTCAAGCAACTCCTCAAAGCTCAACAAATCAGTAGAAATACTGGACAATACAGCTATCAGGACACCGCCTGCTCTCGACTGACGATCACACCGAAAAACAACGTAGTCATTTGAAAATAACTCTGAATTTAAATTATCAGGTTTTAGCCAAGTCTCTGTGAAAGCAATCACTTCCGCTGTAAAAGTAAAACTGTTGAGGTAAAACGCATTTAATTTAGAACGTAAACCACGAACATTCTGACAGTGAATAGTTACTTTTGAATCGTATTGGCAGGGCTGATAATCAAGTTTTTTGAAACTATACGTGCACGAGGCTCAACCTTCGACTTTGTGGTGTACAAACATACCACCGAATGTATAGGCCAAAAAGATTTGTCAAGAACCATATCAAAATATACATCTGGATCTGTTATTTTAAATGAAGAAAAATCCCTCACATACTTAAAAACAAATTTATGTGCACTAATGTTAATAGAACCTGTACTATTAATCTCAGCTAAGATATAATTAACCACATCAGACTCCGTCAGAGATGGATGCAATCTTGATACGAAAATAGCCCGTCGGGCGGCACGGCAGTAACCAACCTAGGACTAGCCGGATCTAAATTAGTATCACCCAAATTTCCAGCAACATCAACAATGTTATCGTTATTCGATACAGCGTCATTACCATTTAAATTACGCGCAGTGTTGCAATCATTTACAATATTTTGGTTATTAACAGCATGAGAAGAGGCAGTGTTCATAGAAATGTTAGCGCCGGCATTAGCAGTGTTAGTAGCGCAAGGCACTTAGGCAGAGTTAACAGCATCATTGAAATTGCTTTGGACATTAGCAGCAGAAACGGGGCCAGAACTCTTTTCAATGTTAGCGTCGGCAGATTGTTAACCATGATTGTGCCTTTGTCTTTGTTTCGTTTCTTTTTTTTTGCCAGCACTACCACGCAGTACACCACCCACCGCTTCATCATGGAGCTTATGTAAATTATAGAGCTCAGAACGTAAAATTTCTAATTCGCCTAATAACCGGTTTTTGTCCGCTTGCAGAGAGTGTATACCGGCAATCGGCAAGAATAGACGATAACATAAAATTTAGATAATTATCATTTACATGTTGTTGCTGTTGTTTTTGTACAGCAATAGCATTGTCATCAACAGCACAATCGCCACAAATATACATTTCGTCCGAATTTTTAAAGTGATCCAAATCGGCAGCTAAGGTGCCAACAACACACTGCAGGTGATAAACTTTTTTACATTTTTCACACTGCACACTGCTTTGAGCGCGTTCAACTCTGTGTCCACAGAAACAGGGCATATTGTTTGTGTAAAACAGCTATGAAGACAAAAACAACGTGTAGACAAGGCAAAGAATATACGAAGCAGACAAACTGTCAACAGCTCAAATCAACATACACATGCACTGCTTTATAATTTATATTGTTTATATATATAATGAATTGCACGGAATAGATTTAAATCTGCTTCGCACAAATTGTTAATATTTGATAATATACGTTAATATTTGTTTAAGCACAAAATACATTTGTATTACACAAATAGAAAAATATCGTTAAACGAAAAACACAGAGCTCTACTTAGTGAAACACGTCCGTACACAGCAGAGACCACACTGAATTTAGATTTACAACTTGGTCCGGGAAATGGATCAAGGCCGACATATGCGAAATATTCATATTTATGGCGCGATTCGATCGAAATTTTGTACAGGGGTACCACTTTGACAAAGATAGTATTTGAGAAACTTTTCATTCTGGGAAGTGGAGCAGGGTCCGACATATTCTATATAAAATAGTGTATAGTGAGATTTGCTTGGAACTGGGTATAGGGAAACCTCCTTTCTTTTCGGAAAGTGGAACAGTGTCTGATCTATTGTAATAAATAGTATTTATTGAGCGAACGCGGAGAGTGTTCCGGTGAAGTTTCTTTTAGGGAGGTGGACCAAGAACCGATCTATTCGATTAAACTATACACTGTACATCTTGCCGCAATTTGGTACATAGGTAGCCCTTTGCCTACATAAGTAGAGTGCCTGCCAAATCACTGACGAGGGGCGAGCCCGTTTAAAAAACTGTATTCTAGTTGAAAAAACTTGTTTCTTTAATTTTGATGTTGTTTTGCCCAGGGCGTGAACCCAGGATGCTCGGTGTGCTAGGGTGAGCCTGCTACCACCACACCAAGGCGGCCGCCATTTGGTATATAGGTTGCCCTTTTTATACTTAATATTTAAGAATTCATAAGCTTAACACCAGCTTATAACAACTGAATATTCAATTATTATGTAGCCCTTTTTATCATAAGCCACTGATAACTGAAGTTCAGATTCAGTCATTACTGGAAGATGCTATGGTAGTCGACATATTTTACACATAACTGTAGGGCTGTCATTTCAGTGTAGCCCCATTTCATTTGTTGCGTCCCTTCCACAAACTGTCTTCCTCCCAGCAGATCCTTGCATTTGGACTGCGTCATATTCTCCCACTCCGGGAGGTTATCGAGCCCAATCCGTGACCTTTACCTGATCCCAGTCCAGAGAAATGGTTTTGCTGCTTTTGCCGGAAAAGAACCATTTTAGGACGGTCACACTCTTGTCACACCCAAGCCCCGTCGTCCTCGTAACTTTTAAACATATTTTGTGGCACCTTGCTGTTCACCGCCGAGGGCGTCCCGTAGCCTGCTCTTAGCGCCCCCCCCCCCCCCCCCGACTACCATCTAGCAGCCCTGCTGCTCAGCAAGCCACAAGTATCAGCTGCTGCTCGCGCCCCACGGAGCGACCAGCTCATACGGCCGCTCCTATTCATAGCTATAATCTCCATAGTACAGTAGGTAGCAATGCCGAGCATCAGCCCCTTCTACCCCTCTTTCGGCTCTAGCACACAAGTAGGTCAGGGAAACAGACTCTTAATCCCTGCGGTGCATCTCTTGTGCACCGTTTGCCAGCACAGAATATATATGTTTGCGACATTTGCCCAATGCAGTTCCTGCCTCGGACGTTGCCACTTTCCCAGATGTTCTGGTCTCAACGACGGCAACCCCCCCCCCCCCGCGGGTTTCATCAAGCGATGGTTCCAGGCCGCAAACCCAACTACACCTAGTATTCCAATGTTCACCCAGGGGCGTCCAGTACCAGGACCACAACAGCATTTGCGTCCTGGCCTCCCTCAACTCAGGCGTAGTCACCCGTCACTTACCCCCAGAGTGACGACGTCTCACCCGTTGCACTTCAGAATACTGCAGTTAAACCGTAATGGGTTAGCTGGGAAGATCACGGAGATAATTGATTTTATGAAGCGGCATAACCTCCGAATTGCTGCGATCCAAGAGATCAAACTCACGCAAGATCTGCTTTGCAGACCTGCTCTGGGTATGACGTCCACAGAAAAGATCGAGAGTGGAAATGGTGGTGGTCTCGCGTTTATCGCACACCACTCAGTGCATTATAATATGTTTGATCCCGACATCGGCCGCAGGGACAGTGTCCTGAAACGTCAAGGCATATCTGTCCGGTCGGACGAAGTAAATTAAGAAATCATCAACATCTACATTCCTCCTGTCACCTGTTGACGAGTGGATACTGCCTGACATCAGCGCACTACTCACTGGCGATAATCGCATTATCTTAGGCGATTTCTATGCCCACGACGATCTATGGAATTCGAACCTACATGCACACAGCAGGGGTGAGATGTTGGCGGACCAAATAGAAGAAACTATGTTTTGCATGATAAACGGAGACGCCCGCATTAGTATGGAAGTAAATTGTCACAGTTCGCAAGATTTATCAATCGTGAGCGCAGGACTAATAAACTGCCTCTGCTTTATGGCCTAGAAGGTTTCATGTGGTCATACCAAATCGTTCCCGAGATGGTAGGGCTAGTAATTTTATGGTGCTTGTTACCGGAACGTACCGGATCTGCATCCGGCAAAGGACCATCAACATCGTGCTAAAGTGTTGTCGGATTCGAAAAAAATGTGCGAGCGCCCTTTGCCGACACTACGTAATGCATTCTACGGTTGATAAATACAACGCGTCCCCAATTACCATCACTGGCAAAGAGGTTGAAGATGCCATCGTTCACGCTAAACCATCTAAAGCAGTAGGCCCATACGGCATAGCCATGTCGATGCTTAAAAAACTGGGCAAAGAGGGATTTAACTATCTAGCGCATGTCTCCACCCTGTCCCTGTCCACCTTCGTGATCCCTTAAAAATGGAAAATGGCCGGAGTGGTTCCGCTTTCAATGCCGGGGAAACCAGCAAACATAGGAGATCCTCCGATATCTCTCCTATCGCCAGTAGCCAAGACACTTGAAACCATTCTGATATTTCACTGTGAATTTGCGTCTTGCCAATCATAAGCATGGCTTTCGAAAACTACATAGCCCTACCACCGCGCTAAACGCCATTAACGCGCAAACAAATTGCGGATTAAATGAAAAACCCAACCACAGGACAGTACTCGTTGCGTTAGACCTATCAAAAGCTTTTGGTACGGTCAACCACGACACGTTACTGCAAAACCTGGAAGGGAAAAGGTGGACCGCAAATTTTGTGTCTGGTCGGCAAGCATCGGTGCAATTCAAGAACAGAACATCTAAACCCAGAAGATTTAAACAAGGGGTACCAGAGGGTCGGTGGTCTATCGCCACATCTGTTTAACTTCTACATATCGAAACTACCTTCACCACCAGAAGAGTCTTTATCGAACCCTATGCCAATGAATGCACAATATTGGCTTCAGGCCCAGGCCCACACATCGATGAGCTTTGTAATAAAATTAACAGCTATCTCCCTGATCTCTCCTTTCTTCGCCGCGCGAAACGTGATATTGTCACCCACCAAATCATCGGCGACCTTATTTACAACATGGACGCGCCAAATGTCGACCATATTGAGGATCCACGTCGATGGGATTACGCTACCGACTGTCTTACACCCAAAAATCTTGGGTGTCAAGTTCGATCAGGATCTACATTTTGGAGAACATGCAACCGCAATTGTTCCTAAAATCCAGAACCGTAATTAAATCCTCAAATCTCTTGCCGGCAGCACTTGGGGTAAAGATAAAGAAACGCTCATTACCACTTACAAAGCAATTGGTCGGCGATGTGTCCCCGATATCGTCGCAAAGCATAAAGGTTGGGTAGGTAGGAGGTATGTGTAATAGCTGCGACCCTGGTCGCCCAAGTAGCTATTTAAAGCCGTTTTGATGCCATGTATTACAACCAGCCAGATTTGTTGATAAAATTAAGAATATTGGATTGCTATAACAGATAACTCTCTGAGGTCTTCTAGAAACGGGGTTCCAAGGAACCTTCGCCGGAATCTAGCTAGAGCTGGGCATTTACACATCAAGTGTTCTACTGTCTCCCTGGCATTTGGATCTTTGCAGCTTCTGCAGTATTCGTTATACGGAATGCCCATCTTTTGCGCATGCGTACCTACTGCCCAATGACCTGTGCAGACTGCTATCAATTTGCGTGTGTTAGCCCTGGATTTGTTCAGAAGACTTTTCGTCCTCTTTCCATCATAGCTTGGCCAAATGGATTTTGATATTGCACAGGTGGTGATGTTATTCCACTTTGTTTGTGCTTTCTTCAAGTAGAAGCTTTGGATATTCACCTTGGCTACTGCTTAGGGTATGCCTATTTCGACACTGGTTATTTCCTCGTTCACCTCCGATGAGCCCTGCGTGCTAGCTCGTCGGCCTTCTCGTTACCCTCTATCCCCCTATGACCCGGGACCCAGATAACGCGTAGTTCTAGATTGGTGGATAACTGGGTTATGAGTCGCTTAGAAGCCCACACTAATTCTGAGTTAAAGTGTGACGAGAAACGCGCTTTTATAGCTGCTTGGCTATCCGACAGGATGCAAACTTTATCAGCTACATTCAAGCCATCCAGTGATTTGCAGGCTTGCCAAATCGCGAGGATTTCTGCTTGAAACACGCTGCAGTGCGATGGGAGTCTGAATGATGCAGACAAATCTAGGGACTCAGAGAAGACTCCGGCCCCACTCCCGATTCCATCTTGGAGCCGTCAGTGTAGATTTGGATGTCGTCGACCCTTATGCCCGGGTTTCTCTTCAGCTCGTTCCTGCTTGGAATGCCGGTAATACAACCGTACTCAAACTTCAGTTTGCGGGGGTAGTTGTTGTTGTTGTAGCAGTGCTTCGCCCCACGTAATAGCTGCGACCGGTCACAAATTGTCATCAATATCCTCTAACTGGAGTCCAAGGAAACTTGCAGTTTCAATAGGGGTGTACCATAATGAAAGGGGTGTTAGAGGCGTTGGTTCCACATTACAATTAAAGAGATGGTTGGTGTCATGTGAGGACACATTGCAAGCGGGGCATACATTTTGTATGTCGGGGTTGATTCTGGATAGGTAAGAGTTTAACCTGTTACAGTATCCAGAACGAAGTTGAGCTAGAGTGACTCGCGTTTCCCTGGGGAGTATGCGTTCCTCTTCCGCAAGTTTTGGGTACTGTTCTTTGAGTACTGGTTTCACCGGGCAATTTCTGGCATAAAGGTCCGACGCCTGTTTGTGGAGTTCACCAAGGACCTGCTTGTGTTTTTTTTGCTTCATACGGCTGAGTTCTCAGGTGCCGTATTTCCTCAATATGCTTACGGAGATGACTCCTTAAGTCCCTAGGCGGTGTTGGCTCATCAATCAGATGTCTGTTGGGATGCCCAGGTTTCTGGGTATTCAACAGGAAATGTTTGGTTAGCATCTCATTTCTCTCCCTGATGGGGAGTATTCTCGCTTCATTATGTAGATGATGTTCTGGGGACATAAGAAGACAGCCCGTGGCGGTTCTGAGAGCAGTATTTTGGCAGGCCTGTAGCTTATTCCAGTGGGTAATTTTTAGGCTTGGCGACCATAAAAGGGACGCGTAGCATGCAATCGGCTGGCCAATTGCTTTGTATATGGTAATGAGCGTTTCTTTGTCTTTTCCCCAAGTACTGGCAGCAAGGTATTTGAGGATTTTATTTCAGTTCTAGATTTTCGGTACAATTGCGGCTGCGTGCTCACCAAAAAGTAGATCCTGATTAAACGTCACACCCAAGATTTTAGGGTATAGGACAGTCGGTAGCGTAGTGCCATCGACGTGGATGTTCAAAATGGTTGACATTTGGGACGTCCATGTTGTAAATAAGGTCGCGGAGGATTTAGTCGGTGATAATGCCAGGTTTCGCGAGGCGAAAAAACTGGAGAGATCAGGGAGGTAGCCGTTTATTCTGTTGCAAAGCTCATCGATCTATGGGCCCAGGCCTGTGGCCATTATTGTACAGTCATCGGCATAGGGTTCGATAAAGACTCTTCTGGTGGTGAAGGTAGTTTCGATATGTAGAAGTTAAACAGATGTGGGGATAGACCACCGCGGGTCACATAACAGCGGGCACCAACAAAGCCGTAACAGCAAACAGAGCGCTCCCGCTGACAACCTGAGAGATCAGGCAAGACGAAAGGACGCACTACAGTCCAGGAGACAGAGGGCCCACCCCACACCTTCTACCTCGAGGAGGGCGAATGCCCCGCCGCCAGCAGCTGGTGCATCAACCTCGCAAGTGAGGCCAAGAATGCAAGGCTACTCGGATGCCTTAAAGGGCATACGAATGGCGGTGTTTCCAAGGCAATATCCGGCGGAGGTCCTGAGCCAGGAAGAGCGGCTGCAGGATACCATAATGATTGAGGTATCGAAGGGTTGGGGAAAGCAATCTCTAGCCTTCTGCGGTGTATATTTTAGACCAGGATTACTCCTTGTAGACTGCAAGGATGAGCAAACAGCCCAATGACTGACCAATATCACACCAACTCTACAGGGTTGGGAGGGCCCTGCCCTTATTACGAGGAAAGGGGATGATATACCGGCGACGCATACCGTCACTATGAATCTCCCCAGGAGCAATGACCAGGAATTCGCGCTTGAACTGCTGAAGGCACAGAACACATTCTTAAATGTCGCGTTGTGGCGTATAATCGGAAAATGCGTTTTTTTTATTTGTACCTTATATGGTACGCTATGCATTGTGAATATTTTTTATAGGCAAATTATATTTCAGTGTATTCAAATCAAAGGAAATACGTGTACATATTTACATAAATAAAGTCAATTAGTGAAAATATTTTATAAATTTACTTCGTATAGTTATTTTGTTTTTTTATTCTTTATGATAAGCAACAAAACACCCTTCAAGACGGAGGTGACTAGTTCACCCACACATTCAAACCTTTTTTCGCTCTCCACTAACACATCCACGTTTCATGCTGTCATCGAAGTGACATTGTCACCTTTAATGACAATTTATTAATTATTCCGGGAAAACATTGAAACGAAGAAAAAATATAATTGTGATAATAGAACTCTTACAAGCTCTCGCTTAACCTGGTGTGTAAAATGAAAAAAATCTTGTGCTACGGGCTTTTAAGTTGTGACATGTGTTAGCTGTTTAGGCACTTCTAAATTAACCTGGTGCTTTAACTAGAGGCAACCAAGTCCTCTTGCCACCAATTGGAATTGGAAGATTCGATTTCCAAAGCCAAAAAAGGAAACCTTCTACAAGACAGTGCACAACCTAAACAAAGGTGGTTTTCAAAAGACGCGTGTCGAGCTCCATTTTTAGAATTCGAAAGCGGAAATAAAAAATTTTGTTGCACAGAACACCTTTTTGCGTAGGCGGCCTTCGCCCAAAATAATATTAAGCGTAACGTTTTACAAGACGGTGCACCACCTAATTTAAAAATTATCAAAATTATGTTTTGACAGAAATAAAAATTTATATTTTCTTTTCGGATTCTAAAAACGGAGCTCGAGGCGCGTCTTTTGATTCCACCTTTGATAATTTTTGATAAAAATTAGGTGGTGCACCGTCTTGTAAAACGTTACCATATTAAGTTGTATAGAATCGACGGGATGGCCTAGAAGGTTTTATGTCATGCTAAATCGCTCCCGAGATAGTCGGGCTAGTACTTTAATGGTTCCCGGAACGAACCCGATCTGCATCCGGCAAAGGACCAACAAAGTCGATAACGGGAGTGTCCTTATCGCTACAACAACAGCAACAACATTATTTACTTTCTGCTTTTCATTCATACGTATGTGCATTTTTAAATAATAAAAAAGAAAATGTTATATTATTCTAATAGACAGCATCTCTGCCGGGGTGCGATTCAGCTCAGAATATGCCAAAACCAGAGGAAACCTACACTTAAATGCAAGATCACATTAAATCGCCAAGTAAATAAATTGTTAGATAACGATTTGATTGAAATCAGTTATTCGAATTACAATAGTCCTTTGATTGTAGTCCCAAAGAAGGATACTAATGGTCAGAAAGCATATCGTATGTGCGTAGATTTTCGCGCAAAAAACTTATTGCTGATAAATTCCCACTAGCTAGAGTTGACGATATTTTAGACAATCTCGGTAGAGCATAGTATTTTTCCACTTTAGATCTTTTTTCAGGATTTCATCAAATCCCCTTGCATCCTGACTCTCGTGATATTACGTCTTTCAGCACTGACCGTGGCGCATTTAGATGGAAAGTGCTTCCATTCGGCTTAAATATAGCACCAAATTCATTCTCACGAATGATGACAATAGCTTTTTCGGGTATACCACCCAATGTCGCATTTTTGTACGTCGACGATATTATCGTCATAGGGTGTAGCGAAGCACACCACATTAAAAATCTTTCAAAAGTTTTCGATACTTGTAGATCTTTTAATCTCAAACTTAACCCAAATAAATGCAACTTTTTACGACCAGAAGTTACATTTTTAGGTCATAAATGTTCAGCCAAAGGTTTGTTGCCAGACGACTCTAAAATAAACGCAATTAAAAAGTATACAAAACCGACTGACAAAGACGCGCTACGACGATTTGTCGCGTTTGCAAACTATTACAGACGGTTTATACCTAACTTTGCGTCTCTGGCAGCGCCTCTGAACCGATTAAGCAGAAAAAGAGTTGAATTCGTATGGGATGTTGAGTGCGAAAGAGCATTTTTATCTTTGAAAGCAGCGTTACTTTCACCAAAATTACTTCAATATCCAGATTTTACTAAACAATTCATTATCACTGTTGATGCTTCCACAACTGGATGTGGCGCTATTTTAAGTCAAGAACAGCAAGGTAGTGATTTACCAATTTGTTTCGCTTCTAAAGCATTTAATAAAGCCGAACAGAAAAAACCTATTATAGAATTAGAGCTTTTAGCTATTTACTTTGCAATCAAGCAATTTCGACCATATGTGTATGGTACCCATTTTATTGTAAAATCAGACCATAGACCTCTAGTATACTTATTCAACATGAAAGACCCATCTTCAAAACTTTCCAGAATAAGACTGGAACTATCTGAATATAACTTTACTATTGTATATATAAAAGGTAAATCAAACGTTTGTGCTGATGCACTATCGCGTATAACAATCCATGAGATTAAAGAAGCTAATACTAGGTACAAACACACGCCATATTGGCAATTTATACCATTTGGGCAATTTATTACGCAATTTATCATATAATAAATTGTAATAACAAATTGCCAATTTAAAAAAAATTGCGTAATAAATTGTTTCAAACTGTAAATACAACCTTGTAAAGTGTGTTTATTGAGTAGATTTAAACGTCAGCTGCGCATGGCTCAACTATATGGTTGGCTCATCTCATCAGCTGATATTATCTTTTCATTTCACTGAAGTAGGAATTGTCAAAAGAGGATGGCAAACTCAAAATGAAACCAAAACATTAAACACATTATCATACAACACACAAACATTTTAAAGTTTTATGTTTTAATTCCATTCCATTCACCTAATTCCAACACGCACATTTTGACATTCTGAACAGAGGTATGTTGTTGCTGTAGAGATGAGCCAACCGGCCATCAAATTACTATTGTGTAAGCTAAATTGAGTTGTATGAACACCACTCAATTTGAATTGATATTGCCTCAATTTATTTTTCTGTTTGAACATAGCATAACAAACAAATTTTGGCAGTACAGACAAGAGCCATGACAAACAAGGCAAACGACAAAAATTTACATAGGAAAACAGACAAAAACAACGAAAAACAAATTACTTTACACGTCTACGACAAATTTTCATTTAATTTTTCGAAAAAAGTCCCACGAATAAGATCCGCAATTACGTACGATAAAAATAATAAAACAACAAATTTAAGAATTTTTGCGCATATTAAACATAAGAAACTCGAGTTACTTAGTTTTGAGCTTGTTAACGAAATAATGACTTTAGAGAAATTACTTTCGAGGCTTGAATCAGAAGCCGGCAAACGCAAAATTAAGAAGATTGAATGGCCTAAAAACGATATTATGTTCGAACATTACACTATTACAAATTTCAAAAATATTGGAAATAAAATTTTAAAATCATTATAAATTGTTTTAACAGATCCAGTGGAGACAGTAACAGATGAGGATACAAAATTAAAACTTATGAAAATTTACCATAATGATCCCATTTCCGGTGGACATTGTGGAATGAAAAGACTTTACGCAAAATTGTGAACAAAATTTTATTGGAAGAACATGACTCGTGATATATCGAAATATATCAAAAATTGTAAGGATTGTCTCTTAAACAAGGTTAAACCTGAAACAAAAGAAAAACTTGTTTTAACACCAACTCCTTGTAAACCATTTGATATACTAGTAATTGACACAATAGACCCCTACCTGAGTCCAAATATGGTAACAAGTTCGCACTTACCATGATTTGCGACATGACTAAATACCTGGTAACAATCGCTGTACCAGACAAATCGGCAAAAACAATCGCTTCAGCTATTTTTGAAGGATTCATTTTAACTAACGGCACAATGAATGCCATAAAATCAGATTAAGGTACTGAATTTAAAAATGAATTATTCGAAGAATTAACTAAACTTTTAAATATCCAACATAATTTTTCAACTGCATACCATCATGAAACTGTTGGCACGATTGAACGTAATCATAGAGTTTTTAATGAATACTTGCGTGCATATTTAAAAGACAATTTTTCTGATTGGGATGTTTATTTAAAATATTTTACCTTCCTACACAACACTACGAGTAGCACAGTTTTCGACAATCAATTTTCGTCTTACGAATTAGTCTTTGGGAAAAAGGCAACTTTGCCTAATGAATTGACAAAAAAAACAATTGACCCAATTTATAATGTCGAAAACTACGCCAAAGAAGTTAAGTTTAGGATGCAGAAAACGCACAAAATGGCACAAAACCTAATTAATAAAAATAAATTACAAAGTAAAAATCTTTACGATAAAACGGCACGACCTTTAATTGTAAAAATCGGAAATAGAGTACTTTTACAAAAAGAACCACATCATACACACGAAAATATTTATCAAGGTCCGTTCATCATTACTAAATTAACGAACCCAACGTAACTATTTTCGATGAAGTCAAAAACAAAGAAAAAGTAGCACATAAAAATCGCCTAAGTAAAGTAAATTAACATTACTTTTATACTCTCACGAAACCTTAAATTTGATTAAAAAACAAATCCAAAATTTACTTATTAGCATTTAAGCAGCCACGAAGGCAAAAAAAAAATTGTTAAACAAAAAAAACAAAAAAAAAGCACAAAATTTTGTATATTCAAAAAACATATTTCAAAACAGCAAAGACTAAAAATGTAAAACTTTAACAAATCTAATATATATTACAATGTAACTATTTACAAAAGAAAATTCAAACAAAACAAACATGAATGTAAATAAAATTTGAGTATTTTTACTTCTAAGTTCATTTGTAATAATCAGTCATAAAAATGGTCCCGAACCAACGAATTAAAAAGGGGAGGAACACCCTAATATAAATATATATTCGTTTGTTCGCAACAATTTTTATAAGTTTATGGCCAAAGAAGAATGTGACAAAATTGATCACTTTGTCAATTCTTCTTTTACCCAAAAAGGGTGATGTAAGGATAAAATCCCCCAAATTAGCTTTTATTCTTTCATCTGGCAACGTCGCATTAGTGTCGTTCACAATGACGTATTTAATTGTGAATAACGTAAAACAAAAAGAATAAAACATTGTAATATATTCTCAGCCATTGAAATATAGCATGTAAAAGAGAGTACGATATATGTGGGGTGAAACGTGAAAATGACGAGTGGCAAGAGTGACATCGGCACTTTCATGTTTCACCGCCATCAATTAATTTCGGCAACTCAACAAAAACGCAACACATAAGTGCGAAAACTAAAACTAATTTGTGAAACTAAAATATTTAAGTTCAAACTAAGAATTTGTGTAAAACAACAAATAAACATTTATTTAAAAATTTCCATTAAAGATAAGTACATAAAGAAAAGTACACGAACTAAAAGATACATGTGTTTTATGATTGAGTGCGGGGATGCTTGCGCGTGCGAGCACATATTTGATACCTTACAAAGGTGCCCAGGAGTGGGTGTGTGGGCACCAGTAGCAGATTTTTGCTCGAAGGTTCCATCGGAACCTTATAGTAGTTCCGTTTTTCTAAGTTGCAAATTAGTTGGCGGAAAAACATTTTCTTTTTATTTTTTTATTAATTTATAACAGAATTTTAACAAAAAATGTAAGTAAAACTTATTAAGAAACGTAGAAGGTTTGATGATGATTGTTTTTATATGTTTCCAGGTCAAACACAACATGTCGATGTCGAAGTCCTTGGACGTATTTGCCCCGCAAAAGTATCTAACACATACTTGAAAGCATCCTTGCTAAGTCGAAAGTTTTTTTTGAACCTAAATAAGAAAATAAGTCATTAAACTTTACCACTTTTAAGTTCAATTTCTTACAATCATCTCAAATTGATTACACAAATCTCGCAATATTTGCCTTTCCATTCTCGCCTGGCAATTTTCGTATGCGCTGCTTTCCAACTCCATAAATAATGCCGCGGCTATTGATTCCATTATAATACCAAAGCAAGCATTATATGCCAAAGCAAGCTGCCGGCGTAGAGGAAGGTGAAGCGAAAACGTAAACAATCCTTGCGGAAAGAATAAATAAACCTTTATAAAGTACTTTAGGCCAGTGCAATGAAATTAGCATCCTTAAAATTCAGAAAATGTCAACTATATTCGGGCAGGAATCCGTTTTAACAAAACTCGGTGCCTACGGCAGGGACTTGGCCAAAAGAACGACAAAAACACACTTACAATTATGAAAGCACTTCACTCAAAAAAATATAACACTGCGGCAATATATTATTATATTGCTTTTTTTTGTACAAAATGGCGTGGATAATAAAATATAAACGTTTTTCAGTGTTTTTTAAAAATTTTCTCTAATTTATTTTGTTGCAATGTTCACACATTCCGTACCAACAGCTGATTTCGAAAAATCATTTGCTCTTCCTCTTCTCTTTACGATTCCGTCGTAATGCAGAATACCAAACTTCGATTGAAGCGGAGCGTAGAACGGGAACGTAATCGAAATGCAGAATATGGGGAATATCTTGTGGCCATGAAGTAGATATTGAAAGATTCAGCAAATATGCCATGGACACTGCTAAAAAGTTTGTTTCTAATTACCCATGGTTCTATATGCCTCCTACAATACATAAAGTGCTAGTTCACGGAGCTGAAATTATTAAATATGCAATTTTGCCAATCGGACAGCTGGGAGAAGGAGCACAAGAAGCAAAAAATAAAGAATTTAAATTTATTAGAGAGCACAGAACCAGGAAAGATTCTGCAACCCATACTAATGAAGATTTATTTAATTACTTTTTGCTATCTTCCGATCCTATTATTTCGGGTATTTCGCTGAAAGAGAAAGGAACTAAACAAAATATTAGCCTCGAGAGTGATGCCATAGATTTGCTCAAATCGCCTGTATGTAATATTATGCCAGATTCCGATGCAGAATAAAACTCTTATACAATTTTAAACATGTGTTTTCAATGTACATATCTCTTTCATGAATTTCAATAAAAGTACATAACTCTGTTACAGAAAAATTACTTTATTGATTACTGGGGTTCAATTAACGCCTTGCACGTATTTTTGACCTCCCTTTTTGTATTACGATTAATAGGTGGACTTCTTACAGGCCAAAATATCGGCGTCCAAAACAATATTTTCACTATATAAAAAAAAAAAAAATATTTTTTTTGACCCAGCCTAATTTACCAATTTTTCCAGCAGTTTTTTATAAAAACCACTTAAATCTTTTTCATTTTATGCAGAATGCGTTTCAACACAATAAATTAACTGGTATTCCTACAAACTAATTCGCGCTAGCGAAGCCCTTCACACCACTGTGGACCGTAGAATGCATTATATATTGTGGGCAGAAAGCGCTCGCGCATTTTTTCGCATCCGACAGCACTTTATCGCCAAAGGCGATGGAAACTTTGTCATTGTGTCTAGATAGGGACTTTACGGCGGACCACAGTTTACCTACACCGGCAGAGAGGTTACAACCGCTTAAGTGCTCCTCCCATTTCGCCCGCTTGTGTTCATCCATCAGCAATCTGATGCGTTGGTTTATATCCATTGTTTGGGGGTCGCCGGGATCGAGCTGTCTTATATGGTCACGTTCTTTCGTTAAACTTGCGGCCTCCGCCGGGAAGTGAGGCCGAATTTCGGGAATTCTACCGGCGGGAATGAAACGAGCCAAGGCGGATTCAATGACCTTGCGGAAAGCACGCTCCCCTTGGCGGGCATCAGTCGGGATAGGGAGGGCAGCAAAGCGGTTGTCTGTAAAAGATTTGTAATCGTCCCACTTTCCTTTTTTAAAGCTTATGTAAGTGCGTTTTTCTGTGACGAGGAAGTCGGCGGTACGCTCGAGCGAAATAAGTATAGGCAGGTGGTCGGATGCCAATGTTACCATCGGCTGCCAGCTGGCGCAGTTTACGAGTTCTGCGCTCACGATTGAAATATCCGGCGAGCTGTGACAGCTTCCTACCATACGTGTGGGGGCGTCTCCGTTTATTGTGCAGAACTTCGTTTCTTTTATTTGATCCGCCAACATCTCACCCCAACTGTCCGCCCGCAAGTTTGAATGCCATAGATCGTGATGGGCATTGAAATCGCCTAAGATAATGCGATTGTTGCCAGTGAGTAAGGCGCTGATATTAGGGCGGTATCCATTGGGGCAATAGGTGGCAGGAGGGATGTAGATGTTGATGATTTCTAGGTTTGCATCGCCTAACTGAACAGATAAGCCTTGACGTTCTAAGACAATGTCCCTGCGGCCGATGACGGGATCAAATATATGATATTGCACAGAGTGGTGTATGATAAACGCGAGGCCGCCACCATTTCCGCTCTCGCGATCTTTTCTGTGGTCATTATACCCAGAACAGGTCTGCAGAGCAAATCTTGCTGTGACTTTAGTCTCTTGAATAGCAGCAATGCGGATGTTGTGCCGCTTCATGACATCGACTATCTCCGTGATCTTCCCAGTTAATCCATTACAGTTTAACTGCAGAATTCTGAAGTACATAGGGAGAAAAGTCGTCACTCTGGGAGTAAGTAATGGGTGACTACGCCCGGGTTGTGGAAGGCTAGGACGCAACTGCTGTTGTGGTCCTGGGACTGGACGTTCTTGGGTAAGCATTGAGGTACCCGGTGTATTTGGGTATGCGGCCTGGCAACATGTCGCAATGAAACCCGTAGGGGGGCTGCCGTCGCGGAGACCAGAACATCTAGGAAAGTGGCATTGTCCATGGCAGGAGCTGCATTGGGCGGATGTCGCATATATATTCTGTGCTCGCAGACGGTGCAAAGGGAGGTAGGGACCAAGAGTATTTTTTCCTGACCAACACAATTGGTGCCGGAAAAGAGGGGGCGGGGGGGGGGGGGGGGGGGGGGGGGGGGGGTGATGCTCGGCATTGCTCCCGAATCTACTACGGAGATTGTAGGTATGAGTGGGAGAAGCCGTATGAGTTGGTGGCGCCGTGGGCGCGAGCTGCAGCGGGTACTTGTTGTGGCTTGCTAAGGCGCAGACTACGGGACGTCCTTGGGCGTGAGCACCAAGGAGCCACAAAAGATTTATAGAAGTTACGTGGACGGCTGGTTTTGGGATCTAGCCCAGAACAACCTGTCCGATGCAACCATCCCTTACACGAGACACACTGACAAGAGTATGAACGTCCTAAAAAGATTCTTTTCCGGCAGATGCGGCAAAACCATTTCTCAGGACCGGGGTCAGGAGACGGACCCGGATTGGGTTCGATACCTTCCCGGAGCAAGAGAGCTGCTGGCAGGATGACAATTTGTGGGAGGGACACAACAAATTAAATGGGGTTGCACTGAAATGACAGTCCTTGGTCGGGAAAAATCCCGAGTCGCTCCGGCACATAGAACCAACTGCCTTGGGAAGCGAGGGTAGTAATATGTCTCGGTACTACATGTACCATCCGTAAGTTTATTTAGGATGCTACTATGCCCTTGCTGAGTATCCTCCCAACACGCAGACTCCATGAGTCTCAGTACGGTTTGTGACGATGTATAAAGTATATGCAAGTCGATCGGAAGCAGGTTCAAAATGGGGTCTAAGGCCGCTGTGTGGCAAGTGCGTCCGGCCCCCATGGCACCAACACACGCAGTGCGCTGGACTTTTTGCAGGCTGTTGAGATTGTAGCTCTTACTTAGAGCTTCCCACCAGACTATGGAACCATAGGTAAGCACCAGTCGCACCACCACCTTGTACATCCAAAGTACCATGCTTGCCCCCCCATTTGTTACCCAACATTGATTTGCCGGCATAGAGGGCGATGCAGGCCTTCCGTACCCGCTCTTCGATGCATACTTTCCAATTCAACTTGCAGTCAATTGTTAGTCCCAGATACTTGGTACTCGATGACGGGTCGTTTAAGAATGGTGGTCTGAAGGCAGGTGGTGCATCTCCCAGTTGAAAAGGTTGGCCGCATCCCTTAATTGTGGTAACACAAGTCAGTGTAAAGGTTATTCACTGGAAGAAAATACAGGCCTGCCAAAATACTGCCCTCAGAACCGCTACGGCTGCCTTCTTATGTCCCCAGAACACCACCTACACAATGAGGCGAGAGTACTCCCCATTAGGGAGAGAAATGAAATGCTGAACAAACAGTTCCTGTTGAATACCCAGAAACCTGGGCATCCCAACAGATATCTGATTAATGGGGCTACACCTCCCAGGGGCTTGAAAGGTTATCTCCGTAAGCATTATGGGGACAAACGGCACCTGAGAACATAGCAGTATGAAGCAGAAAAGCATAAGCAGGTCCTCAGTGATATCCACCAGCAGGCGTCGGACCTCTATGTCGGGAATTGCCCAGCGAATCCAGTTCTTAAAAACTTGCAGAAGAAGAACGCACTCTCCCTAGGGACATGCGCGTCACTATAGCTCAACTTCGATCTGGATACTGTAACAGGTTAAAATCTTACCTATCCAGAATCAACCCCGACATACAATATGTATGTCCTGCTTGCAATGTGTCCCATGTGACTGACACCAACCATCTCTTCAATTGTAATGTGGAACCAACGCCTCTACCACCCCTCTCACTATGGTCCACCCCTACTGAGACTGCAAGTTTTCTTTGGACTCTTGTTAGAGGACATTGATGACAATTTTAGATCGGTCGCACAAATTGGATGGGCGAAGCACTGCTACAACAACAACATAACATTCTATTAATTCGCGAAGAAGTCCTCTTATTATTTCATTGTAATAAATTATTTGCATGCAATTAAAAACTATTTTTTAATGGTGAAAAAGAGAAAAAACTTCTCACGCGCGTACATAAGTGCACGCACCCAATTTAATTTAATTTTTTTAGAAACAGCATTCAAAAATACATACAACCCTCTGGGACTGGGAATCTCGGAATCTCATGCATTCCGACAGCCCAAATTTTACAAATCCTATTATTATTAAAATGAACTTATAAATTGTAATAATCTAAGTTTAAGGCTTAAAACGCCGTAATAATAAATAAGCAATAATAATAAAAATAATAATTTACCGGTAATTTAAAGGTTATGATGTAAGCATATAGAATGTATGTTGTGGGAAAAAAAATTATATAAATTAGTATGGATTCACTATTTAAGTGTAACGTTTCTATATTAACTTTTCACTGCCACTGAAGGGGGAAACACTTCGTAGACATCAATACCTTTCTTTCTAAATTTCAAGAGAATGATCAAATATACTTGTCGTACTTGCTTACCGAAAATATTTATTCTTTTTTTTTATTGCAATATGCATTATTTTCACATATACATGTGTGCATTAGGATAATTCTTAATTACACAATTGATACAATGAGCTATGTCAAGATATTAACTAATCCTGAGGAAGAGTAGAGGCATCAAGCTGCTAAGTTTTATGGCTCTATAGCCGCCAAGAAACAGCCTTTTCAGTGATGAACGAACGCGTGTCATCCAAAGTCCTAAAGTTCTCATACTCTCTTATATAAATTATTTAGAATAAAGGGACTATCGATCCAATCAGGCTCGTTTCCAATTTCATCATTGAAGTCTTTCACTTACATATATGAGGTAGAGGTTGCAGGAACAAATTTTAAGAAAACTGATTCAAATATACCGAATTCCCTTTAAATTGCGTTTTTGTAAAGAATAAAAAAAGATACTGATAATTTATCTGAAAGAGATCAAACAGACTTTGCTGTAAACGATGAGAAAATGGTTCCCGAGTTTTTGATAAATGAAGAGAGCAGGAATAAAAAGGTCCTATTAAGGTGGCAAACACACTATAGCAAACAACAATATTATATATTAAATAATTTATACCTCATTTATTGGCAATTTATTACCGCAAACAAAAATTTAAAGCTGCGTCAGGTTCCGAGAAACGGGAGTGTCTGCTAGCTTAAGACTCAAGCCAGCAGACACTTCGTGAATACACGACCTACAGCTTCCGAACGACTTGAATAACTGATATTAGATTTATTGGCAATTTATTACCGCAAAAAAAAAATTAAAGCTGCGTCCGGCTCCGAGAAACGGGAGTGTCTGCTAGCTTAAGACTCAAGCCACCAGACACTTCGGGAATACACGACCTACAGCTTCCGAACGACTTGAATAAATGATATTACATTTATTGGCAATTTATTACCGCAAAAAAAATTTAAAGCTGCGTCCGGTTCCGAGAAACGGGAGTGTCTGCTAGCTTAAGACTCAAGCCAGCAGACACTTCGTGAATACACGACCTACAGCTTCCGAACGACTTGAATAAATGATATTACATTTATTGGCAATTTATTACCGCAAAAAAAAATGTTTAAGCTACGTCCGGTTCAGACAAACGGGAGTGTCTGCTAGCTTAAGACTCAAGCCAGCAGACACTTCGTGAATACACGACCTACAGCTTTCGAACGACTTGAATAACTGATATTACATTTATTGGCAAATTTAAAATTCAAGTTAGGACAAAAAATAATTTTTCCCATGTTAACGAAATTCGAAAATAGCTGCGTCCGTGGCACAATGAAATTTTTCATATAGCCGCGTTTTGCACAAGCTTATGCATTCCAGCAACATCGCGACAATCAAGCAAGATGTTGCGTTTATTAATATGAAGGAAAGACTTGGCAGTTGAAGTTTATTTCGCCTTGCCCATTCACATTCAAAATTTTGCGAATCATTTTTATAAACATTCTCGCAAAATGCATAGGATTGCGTTAAACGCATCTAGAAAAAAATTGGTACATTCAATGCCGAATCGGCTTCAAGAAGCCGTAAAGTCCAAAGGAAGACAAAACAGATATCAGAAACTAGTACATTCCATTATTTTTATTAATTAATTCAAGGTGACGAACACTTTTGTCCACATAATTTAGTACCTATTTTACTTAAATCGTATTTATTTAAAATATTGAAGCGGTGATTAAAAGCTTTTCAGTACTATAACAAAGCTAATACATTGTAATAACTAATAAGATTTGAATTAAAAATATTTCAATAAATTTATGGGCGTGGCATATTATTAAAGAGCACATACGTTAAATGACGAACACCTTTGTCTATCTGTATGTGTATATGAAAACTGCTTATGTGACGGTGCTTTAAGTCTCAAGCCAGCAGATGCTTCGCGAAAACACGTATGAACATACATACATATGTCCACTAAGCTGGGTTGATTTGCATGTACGAAAGTTAACCCATATCGCGCCATCGAATTTTCGATAGGTTTTGGGCTCAGGAAAAAGTTTCACTAAGCATACCCAAAAAAATAATTTTCGAGCCTGAAAAATTTGAGTTTTTTGACTTTTTTTTTTGATTTTTAAGGTTTTTTTCATGACCTACTTAAAAAATTTGCATGTATACGCTGTCCGAATCAAAATTGTCCGCTAAAAACTTTGGCGATAACAGTTTTTTGAAAAAAAATATTTTTTGGGTTTTGAAGAGTGTTTTGGTGAACATTTTTTTTCGCCATTTTTTTAAGGGTTTCTTCAGAAACGTGCAAAAGTGTTACCGATGAAAACGAATTTGTGTCATAGTTCCTATCCCACTTAAAATTATGCGATAAAAACGTTGGCATTAACAGTTTATTAAAAAAAATTTTTTTTTTTTTTTTTTTTTGTTTTTGGGACTTGTTTTGGTCGAAATCGATTTTTTTCATTTTCAAGGCTCCAAATCATTTTTAATGTATCTATATGTTTCCGTTAGACCCACCAATAAGTATACCAAAATGATCAGGGGACGAGCTAAGTTGATTTAGCCATGTCCGCCTGTCCGTCCGTCCGTTTGTTTGAACGCAAACTAGTCCCTCAATTTTTGAGATATCTTGATGAAATTTAGTAAGCAGGCATATTTTGATTGGGGATTTGACATTTGTCGGAATCGACCGGATCGGACCACTATAGCATATACCTCCCATACAATCGATTGTTCAATAAGAGGGTTTTCGCCATCTCTGCCCCATTTCTGCCTCTACCACAAGCTTATGTATTGGGCATAGATGGTTGTCTGAAAAAATCGTCAAGATCGGACATAAACTTTTTCTTAGTCACAAGTTAATTCATGCGCTAAAGACGGTGGTAATTGCAGTTTTAAAAAAAAATATATATATGTCACCGACATATACGACAACGATACATTTAGGCAATCAATATGGTATATATTATTGTAGTCGTTAGGGAGCTGTACGTCGTGTTGTCACGAAGTATCTGCTGGCTTGGGTCTTAAGGTAGCAGACACTCCCGTTTCTCGGAACCGGACGCAGCTTTAAATTTTTGTTTGCGGTAATAAATTGCCAATAAATATAATATCAATTACACAGGCCGACAAAATGAGACCGATTTTTTTGACCATAAACCAGACCATACTTTCCAAAAGGTTTTCGATGCGCTGAATTCAAATCTGGACGCAGAATTGCTCTATCCCGTCAGGATTTTGAGATATCCTAACCTAAATGTGCAAAAAACACCGTTTTTGCTCATTTTTGAGGTTATATATAAACGATAATTTTTTTAAAAGCACACATAGCATCTTAAGGAAGAAGTATTTCTCTTACGAATGGCGTTGAGTTTGCTCAAATATCTTTTTTTTCGCTAAGATGGAGAAATTTAAAGTTTATAAATTTGCTAATTTTCCTATAACTGAAAAACCACTGAATTAACGTAGGTATGATGCAGTAGAACATATACCTCTTACGATAAGTCTACAAATTTCAAGCTTACACATAATAAATTTTGTTTCTAACACTATCTAGAATCATTACTGATACTTATTTTTTTTGGCTTTACTTAGGGTTTATGAGTTTGAGGGTTAGTGGACGTAGATTTGTTGAGTTTTATTGTTATTTCTATATTTTGTTTCGTTACAATACAAGCTCAAGCAAAACTTTTAATTTTACATCACTTGAAATATATTTTATATCACTTTAAATTTATTTCTCATCACTATACATACGTCACCTTATAGTTAATATATAATTTTATCTTAAACTAAATAAATTTTAATAAAAATGTTAAGTAAAATGCAAATCGACAGAACTCCCTGTGGCAATAAGAAAGACCAATTTTGCAATGTTTGTGGAGACTTTCAACAACAGGAATTTCGTAGATTAATAAATGACTCGATAAAAGAATCATATCGTAAATGTTATAATAAGCCAATGAGAAACTTAGATAAATCATGGGTACCCCAATCTATTTGTAATGCTTGTAGAACAAATATGGGGAGATGGGACGAAGTTAAAACAGAGGTCGTCATTCAACCAGCTATTTTGCGCGAGCCTGTAGATCACGGTAATGACTGTTATTTTTGCTTAAGCAATGTAAGTGGCTTTAACAAAAGGAACAAAAGAATAATGAAATATCCTAATGTAGAGAGTGTAACGCCTGCTAAGAAAGGAAAAATAGAAAGATTTGAAGAAAATAATGTAGTTTCAATTGAAAGTATAGATGAAGCTGAGAAAGAAACAACGAGATTTTCTGAAGGTTCATCAAGCGAGAACGATCTAAAACTTTTCGACCAAGAAGGTTTGGATGACCTTATTCGTGATCTTGATCTTCCAAAAGATCGATCTGAACTATTGGCTTCAAGGCTTAAACAAAGAAATATGTTGTTACCTGGGACAAAGATAACGACGTATAGAAAAAGAGATGAGAAGTTTGTAAAATTTTTTTCAAAAGAAAATTCTCTTGTATACTGTAATGATATCAAAGGGCTTATAAATTCATATAAACCAGATATGTATAAACCAGAAGACTGGTGTTTGTTAATAGATTCGTCTAAGGAAAGTTTAAAAGCAGTGTTACTCCATAACGGCAATGATTTTGCAGCGATCCCAATTGCTCACTGAGTTATAATGAAGGAATCTTATGAAAGTTTTAAATTTCTTTTAGAAAAAATTCATTACAACTCTCACAAATGGCTCATTTGTGGTGATTTTAAAATGATCCAAATGGTTCTCGGTCTACAGCAAGGATTTACAAAACATCCATGTTTTTTTGCCTTTGGGATGGTCGTGCGCGAACAAAGCATTATACGCAAAAGAATTGGCCAAAAAGAAAAAATTGGACATTGGTGGAGAAAACGTCATCCATGAGAGTCTTGTAGACAAAATATTTTTTGCCACCTCTCCACATTAAGCTCGGTTTGATGAAGCAATTTGTTAAAGCACTGGATGAAAATGGTAATTGTTTTCAGTATCTTCATTCAAAATTTCCTACATTTAGTGACGCAAAAATTAAAGAAGGCATTTTTACAGGACCCGGGACAACAACAGGACAAAGAAAATAAAAAAAAAACATAAAAAAAAAAACAAAAAAAAAACATGGAGTCATCACCTAAAATCATCAATAAACCACAAAAAGTTCAAATACAATCAAAAATATAAAAGACAGAAAATAAAAAAAAAACATAAAAAAACAAAAAAACATGGAATCATCACCGCCACGTCCACGTTTCGTGACTCTAGGTGAAGGCTTGGCTTTGTGGGCTACGGGTATATAAGCTTGGGGTTTCGGGTATTACGGTTTTTCGGCTTGGGGTTTGCGGGCTTGGTGTTTATGTGTTAATAGTTTGTGGGATTGTGTTTTGTGGGCTTGTGGTGTTTAAGCATTAGGTTTATAGATTTAAAATTGCCGGTTAGATGTTTTTGGGTTTGGGGTATGTGGGATTGGCGTCTGTGAGCTTGGGGTTTGTGGGATCGAGTTATTTGGGCTTAAGATGTGTAAGCTTGAAATTTGTAGACTTATCGTAAGAGGTATGTGTTCTACTACATCATACCTACGTTGATTCAGTGGTTTTTCAGCTATAGGAAAATTAGCAAATTTATAAACTTTAAATTGCTCTATCTTAGCGAAAAAAGATATTTGAGCAAACTCAACGCCATTCGTAAGAGAAAGACTTCTTCTTTAAGATGCTGTGTGCTTTAAAAGAAAAAAATCTGTCGTTTATATATAATCTCAAAAATAGGCAAAAGCGGTGTTTTTTGCACATTTAGGTTAGGATATCTTAAAATCCTGACGTGATAGAGCAATTCTGCGTCCAGATTTGAATTCAGCGCACCGAAAACCTTTAGGAAAGTATGGTCTGGTTTATGGTCAAATTTCTTGTCGGCCTGTGTTATTCAAGTAGTTCGGAAGCTGTAGGTCGTGTTTTCACGAAGTGTCTGCTGGCATGAGTCTAAAGCTAGCAGACACACCCGTTTCTTGGAACCGAACGCAGCTTTAAATTTTTTTTTTTACGGTAATAAATTGCCAATAAATGTAATATCAATTATTCAAGTCGTTCACGAAGTGTCTGCTGGCTTGAGTCTAAAGCTAGCAGACACTCCCGTTTCTCGGAACCGGACGCAGCTTTAAAACTTTTTTTGCGGTAATAAATTGCCAATAAATGTAATATCAATTATTCAAGTCGTTCGGAAGCTGTAGGTCGTGTTTTCACGAAGTGTCTGCTGGTTTGAGTCTTAAGCTAGCAGACACTCCCGTTTCTCGGAACCGGCCGCAGCTTTAAAATTTTTTTTGCGGTAATAAATTGCCAATAAATGTATTATCAATTATTCAAGTCGTTCGGAAGCTGTAGGTAGTGTTTTCACGAAGTGTCTGCTGGCTTGAGTCTTAAGCTAGAACACACTCACGTTTCTCGGAACCGGACGCAGCTTTAAATTTTTTTGCGGTAATAAATTGCCAATAAATGTAATATCAATTATTCAAGTCGTTTGGAAGATGTAGGTCTGTTTTCACGAAGTGTCTGCTGGCTTGAGTCTTAAGCTAGCAGGCACTCCCGTTTCTCGGTACCGGACGCAGCTTTAAATTTTTTTGCGGTAATAAATTGCCAATAAATGTAATATCAATTATTCAAGTCATTCGGAAGCTGTAGGTCGTATTTTCACGAAGTGTCTGCTAGCTTGAGTTTTAAGCTAGCAGACACTCCCGTTTCTCGGAAACGGACGCAACTTTAAATTTTTTTTCGGGTAATAAATTGCCAATAAATGAGGTATAAATTATTTAATATATAATATTGTTTGCTATAGTGTGTCTGCCACCTTAATAGGACCATCTTCGGGACTAGGGGTATAAAAAAAAACCATTAGAGAGTATTCATTACAATATTTACGAATATACATATAACAAGCGACTTACTCATACAAATATGTTCGATCGACTTAATTAGCAATGGAAAAAAAAATAAATAAAAAATTTGTGGGTACAAGCACGCGGTTTCATGTAAGCTCGTTAGGACCTTCCGTATAAAAAAATGGTCAAGTACTAATACAATAGTTAATAAAATAGTGTTATATTTTTTATACTCAAAAGAGTGTGCCAGATAAAACGTCCGTAACCCACTCCCAAAGGTGAACGAAATACACATTTTACAAAATACATACAGACGATAAACAATCACAAATACCTTTTGGCGTCCAGGAAACTTGAATTTCGCACGACGAAGAGCTTCTACCACTTGAGCCTTGTAACGATCACTAGAGCGAACTGACATTATAGGTTGTCCGATATGAACACGAGCAACTGTACCTTGCGGTTTTCCAAAGGCACCGCGCATTCCAGTCTGGAGCCTAGAAATACAATTTAACTTATTTTAGGATTCTTCTTTATTTATATATATAGTTTTATAAAATGCATCCATCAAATTCTCAGATGTTGTCAAAAATCATTTGCATCATATCCCAGTGCTCAAAGGATTCTCATCATTTTTTGATGTCCTAGCCTGGAAAATTTGTCCGTTGACTAAAACTTTCAGTCTTTTTTCAATTATGACTTTTATGGTTTTTATTTCAGTATTTAAATTTTTTCTTAAAACATTGACCTAAGTGTGGCCCTGACAATAGCAGGCAACTCGTTGTTGGTGGGGTCTGGTACGATATGCCGAAAATTTAAATTTCGAAACTATAAATGCCGAAAAATGAAATATTGAAAACCAAAAATGTTGAAAATTAAAATATCGAAAAATTAATAGCCGAAAAAAAATGTCGAAACAATGTAATGAATGATGTGGCAAATTCGCGCGAACACGGTAAACCTAAATATGTACAACAAATCATCAGCTTTTCTCAAAAAAATCAGCTTAATTAGTACTGAAAATACAACAAAACCTAGAAAAGTATATCAAAAGAGAAAATAACGCATTCGAAATATTCTTGATAAGACAGAGTATACAAAAGTTGAAGTTTTGAGAAATTTAGCATATTCCACTTCGCTATGCTAGCGCGTCCGTAATTTATTTGTAACTTTAGATATATTCATGGTTGTTAAAATGTAACTTTGAAATAAATTTAGTTTGTTTAGTAAATCCGAAATTAGGTTATGTAATCTGTCTTTTATTTGAAATTAATGAAAGCAATGAATAGCTATACCGTGTAGAATGAACCAAATATTTATAAGCTATAAATTTTGGCAAACAATTTTCGAAGTTTGATAAGTTTTAGTGAGTTAGGTATAACTCTTTAATCTTTTCTTTTGTATTCATATCTTCTACTATATATTTGTGAAAGTATGTCTGTATGTATGTTTGGACTTGCAGCCTAAACCGCAGAATGGAATCGAACGAAATTTTGCTTTGACATACCCTGAGTGAGTCAATCTATGGTAGGCTATATAAAAAAGTTTTCGACAACGGGGCGTGGCACCTCCCATACAACTGGAATTTTTCATAGTCAATATATCTGAAAGTATTAAGGCTAGACGACTGAAATTAGGTGAGTGGTTATATGAGACCAATCCCTACCCCCTCCAGAAAAACTGGGTATAACGAAAAAGGGGGTGTGGCACCTCCCATACAACTGGAATTTTTCGTTGTCAATATATCTGAAAGTATTAAAGCTAGACGATTGAAATTAGGTGAGGAGGTATATAAGACTAATCCCAACCCCCATTTGTATGGGAGATGCCACGCCCCTTTTTCGCTATCCCCAATTTTTCCCGAGGGGTATGGATTAGTCTTATATACCTCCTCATCTAATTTATATATTAGTCTATATAGTACTGCTTTTATTTATACCCGTTGTCGGGTACTCTGCTAGTATATAATATGAATATAATATATATGAATACTCTTTCCAAAAATTACGTTATTGTGATTAGGAAACAGATTTTTTATATTGGTGCCATCTTAGCGCCCACCATTCATTGTACAAATAGTTTTTTTTGATGCTGTCATAATTTACAACCATAATAATAACACACTGCTTTAAAATTTTATTTTTGAAGTTTTGCTTTAAGTATACCAATTTCGACTTTTTTCGGCCATTTGCGGTCATTTTTCTTTTTTGGACATTTTTTAATTCGATAAAAAAAATGTTCTGTATAAAGTTTTTAACGATTCGGCCTTTTGTGTTTCGACATATCGTACGGATCCCTGCTGGTGTGAGTGTTTAGTCGAAATCCATAGCGCCCGACTATGTGGTTGAGCGTTTAGGGCCTGAATATACGCCGTTTCCAGGGCGTTATGTGGACCGTGCCTATTGGATTTGCAGTCAGGGGGTTTTTCGGCTGTATTTGAACGGAGCCTTCCCAATAACGGGCCGCCTGGGGAAGTAATGATGGCCTTAACACAGCAAGGGGCGCTGTTGTGGAGGACTGTTTTTATCCCCATTTTTACGTACGACCTGTAGTGTCAGAGTTACGTTGCGGTAAACTAGCTGGCAACGCCCCAAATTAAGAATGCAACACATTATCAGGCAACCCTGCATGTATGCCCTTGGTGAAGGAGTCGAATGACGGAAAGAATTCTGATTGGCTGAATCCTCCGTTATTGGACTCCATCACGCCATTGTACTGCAAATACATACCGACAAGGTTGCTAAGAATTTTTGCATTCGAGTTGAGTTTGAAATGAGCCGGCCGTCGCGCTACATGCGTTACGAATTAAAACCGAAGAAACTAAGTGTGTAAATCAAAAACTAAGTGTAAAAACTAAAATTGGAAATACAGACTAACTATTTTGAAAAATTAAATAAGTTTTATTAAATAAAAGAAAAACTAAGAGAAGGAAAGAAAAACTTAGTGAATGCGTGCGTGTTGGTGTGGGGATGCATGCCCAAAAATGTGTGGCGTTAAATGTCCACTTTATATGGCGACCGTGGGCCGAAGCCTTTTCGAACGCGGCAGAAAAACAATTGTTTTTTTTTTATCGGCCTATTGATAAAGGATTCAAGGTTCGAAACGAGCTCAAGGCCAGCACAATAATTTTTTGTAATGACTGTTTTTTTTTTTAATTTTTCTATACTTGAAAAATTGTATTTTGCTTTTGGAATAGTAAGTAGAAAATTTTTCAGACAACCTACCATAGCTGCGCAGATAGTTCCATTTGGAAGGGTGCTAAGCCTTCATCATCAGTACGCTTTAGGCACGCTGCGCTAATCATTTAGCTCTACAGCGGTGGTTTGTTTGACTGATAAATTGCTACTTCTATTCCTCTTTACCAACTATATTTAATCAGCGTTGCACCATCTGTTGCAAGACACTGATAATATTGGATTTGTTTATTGTCAATTGCTTTGTTTGACATTTCCCACGTGCTCTTGGTTTATTAACAATTGTTTTTGTTTTACCGGCCTATTGATAAAGGATTCAAGGTTCGAAACGAGCTCAAGGATAGAACAATAATTTTTTGTAATGATTATTGTTTTTTTAATTTTTCTATAATTGAATAATTGTATTTTGTTTTTGGAATAGT
This sequence comes from Eurosta solidaginis, assembly GCF_040869045.1. Taxonomy (NCBI): domain Eukaryota; kingdom Metazoa; phylum Arthropoda; class Insecta; order Diptera; family Tephritidae; genus Eurosta; species Eurosta solidaginis. The sequence goes on along the minus strand of NC_090319.1, from coordinate 167,830,456 downwards.
AAGTAGAAAATTTTTCAGACAATCTGCCATAGCTGCGCAGATAGATCCATTTCGAAGGATGCTAAGCCTTCATCATCAGTACGCTTTGGGCACGCTGCGCTAACCATTTAGCTATACAGCGGTGGTTTTTGACTGATAAATTGCTACTTCTATTCCATTGCGGCTGCATGCTCACCAAAATGTAGATCCTGATCAAACGTCACACCCAAGCTTTGGGGTGTAAGACAGTCGGTGGCGTAGTGCCATTGACGTGGATGTTGAAAATGGTCGACACTTGGGACGTCCATGTTGTAAATAATGTCGCCGATGATTTAGTCGATAACGTCAGGTTTCGCGAGGTGAAAAAAATGGAGAGATCAGGGAGGTAGCCATTTATTTTGTTGCAAAGCTTATCGATCTGTGGGCCTGGGCCTGTGGCCATTATTGTGCAGTCATCGGCGTAGGAAACAATAGTAACTCCTTCTGGTGGCGAAGGTAGCTTTGATATGTAGAAGTTAAACAAAAGTGGGGATAGGCCACCACCTTGTTTAATTCTTCTTGGTTTTGATGTTGCGATTCTAAATTGCACCGATGCTTGAATACCACCCAGATAATTTGCGGTCCACCTTTTAAGACTTGGGGGAAGGGTACACCCTTCCAGGTCTTGCAGTAACGTGCCATGGTTGACCGTATCAAAAGCTTTTGGTAAGTCTAGCGCAACGAGTACTGTTCTATGGTGGGGATTTTGATTTATATCGGAACTTATCTGGGTGCTAATGGCATTTAGCGCGGTGGTTGTGCTACGAAGTTTTCTAAAGCCATGCTGATGGCAGGCTAGTTAAAATTTGCTTTGAAATAGGGGAGCAAAATGGCTTCAAGTGTCTTGGCTACTGGCGATAAGAGAGATATCGGGCGATATGAACCTCCTATGTTAGCTGGTTTCCCAGGCTTTAGTAGCGGGACCATCTCGCCATTTTCCTTTTTTCTGGAATGATAAAGGTGGAAAGGGTCTGGTCGAACACATGTGCTAAATATTTGAAACCCTCTTTTCCAAGGCTGTTAAGCATCGGCATGGCTATGCCGTCTGGGCCCACTGCTTTAGATGGTTTAGCATTACCGATGGCATTCTCAACCTCTTTGGCGGTGATGGTAATTGGGGACGCGCTGAATTTATGTTTATGTGCGCGTTTGTTGGCCCTCCGTCTATCTTTGTCGACCGTAGAATGCATTATATATTTCACTTCATTTCATTTATTGCAAAAAGAGTATTAATACAATAAGGTCTAAGATCTTTTATAGTACAACAAAAAGATAAATAGCAATGAGAAAAAACAAAAGTAATAACAGAAGGTTATGTAGGTTAATTTATCATATTAAATATAGAGGAGTCAATTAAGAAAGTATCTAAAATAAACAATTAAATGCAATAATAAAACAATGTTTACACTCATACATATTGATGGCGAAAACTCAAGACCTATAATGGTTTCCACTAAAGTCGGCATAAAGAACATTTTTAAAGTTGCTTTTATTTAGACTACTGCGAATGGATACCGGAACAGAGTTCCAAAGGGAATAGCATTGGCAAAGAATAGCCGTCCAGATGTTAGATAGTTATAAGTTGGTACTATTAGGTCGTTGATCCGAGCAGAGCTGCTGAAAATTTGCTTATCATATAGGTGACTAGGCTCTTTATACATGATAAGTCGACAAAGAAAAATGCAGCTTCTAGCTTTCAGATATTCGGAGATTTCACAGCCCAGTAGACGCGCTCTCCAGCTGGATGTATGATCAAATCTAGCTAAGCCGAATAAATAACGTGTAACATGATTAAATGCTACATCAATTTTATGAGCAGACTGGGAGCTCAGTTTACTGTAGACTAGCTCTAAGTAGAATATGATCGGCATAATTAATTGAATTGCAAGTATATATTGTCGGCAAAAAGCGCTCGCGCATTTTTTCGCATCCGACAGCACTTTATCGCCAAAAGCGATGGAAGCAGAGAGGTTACAACTACTTAGATGATCCTCCCATTTCGCCCGCTTGTGTTCATCCACAAGCAATCTGATGCGTTGGTTTATATCCCTTATTTGGGGATCGCCGGGATCGAGCTGTCTTATAAGGTCACGTTCTCTCCCTAGATTTGCGGCCTCCACCGGAAAATGAGGCTGAATTTCGGGAATTCTTCCGGTGGGAATAAAGCGAGCCGAGGCGGATTCAATGACCTTGCGGAAAACACGGTCCCCTTGGCGAGCATCAGTCGGCATAGGGAGGGCAGCAAAGCGGCTGCCTGTAAAAGGATTTGTACTCATCCCACTTTCCTTTTTTTAAATTTATGAAAGTGCGTTTTTCAGTGACGATGAAGTATTGGGAGGTGGTCAGATGCCAATGTTACCATCGGCTGCCAGTTAACGCAGTTTATGAGTCCTGCGCTCACGATTGATATATCCGGCGAACTGTGACAGCTTCCTACCATACAAGTGGGGGTGTCTCCGTAATTGTTCAGAACCTCGTTAATTCTATTTGATCTGCCAACATCTCACCCCTCCTGTCCGCCTGCAAGTTTGAATGCCATATATCGTGACGGGCATTGAAATCGCCTAAGATAATGCGATTATCGCCAGTGAGTAAGGCGCTGATATTAGGTTGCTATCCACTGGGGCAACAGGTGGCAGGAGGAATGTAGATATTGATGATTTCTAGGTTTACATCGCCTGACCGAACAGATAAGCCGTGACGTTCTAAGACACTGTCCCTGCAGGCCGATGTCGGGACCAAATACATATATGATATTGCACTGAGTGGTGTTTGATAAACGCGAGACTGCCTCCATTTCCACTCTAGCGATGTTTTCTGTGGACATAATACCCATAACAGGTCTTCAGAGCAGATCTTGCTGTGAGTTTAGTCTCTTAAATCGCAGCGTGGCGGATGTTATGCCGTTTCATGAAATCGACTATCTCCGTGATCTTCCCAGCTAATCGATTGCAGTTTAACTGCAGAATTCTGAAGTCCAGCGGGGGAGACTCGTCACTCTAGGAGTAAGTGACGGTTGACCATGCCTGAGTTGTGAGAGGCTAGGACGCAATTGCTGTTGTGGCCCTGGGACTGGACGTCCTTGGGTAAGCATTGGGGTACGCGGTGTGTTTGGGTTTGCGGCCTTGCAATATGGTGCTATGAAACCCTTTGGGGTTGCCGTCGCGAATACCAGAACATCTAGGAAAGTGGCACCTTCCAAGGCAGGAGATGCATTGGGCGGATGACGCAAACATATATATTCTGTACTGGCAAACGGTGCAAAAGGTAGGCATTGCTACCGACTACTACGGAGATTGTAGTTATTAGTGGGAGCGGCTGTGTAAGCTGGTGGCGCCGTAGGGCGCGAGCAGCAGCGGAGACTTGTTGTGGCTTGCTGAGCAGCAGAGCTGCTGGAAGGTAGTGGAGGCGCTGAGACGTAGACTACGGGACGCCCGTGGGCGTAAACAGCAAGGAGCCACAAAAGATTTATAAAAGTTACGAGGGCATCGGGTTTTGGGATCTAGCCCAGAACAACCTGTCCGATGCAACCATCCCTTGCACGTAGCACACTGACAAGGGTATGACGGTCCTAAAAAAATTATTTTCCGGTAAACGCAGCAAAACCACGACGGACCCGGATTGGTTTCGATGCCTTCCCGGAACAGGAGAGTATTGCGCAGTCCCGCTGCAAGAAGCTGCTGGGAGAGTGACAATTTGTGGGAGGAACGCTACAAATTAAATGGGGTTACACTGAAATGACAGCCCTTGGTCAGGAAAAATCCCGAGTCGCTCGGGTACATAGAACCAGCTGCTTTGGGAAGCAAAGTTAGAGGTCGTGGTGAGCGTTGGAATCGTCAAGAATAAAGCGGCTTCGCCACAGAGTAGGGTACTGATATCAGGGCGATAGCCACTTGGGCGCAGATGGCAGGAAGGATGTAGATGTTAAATATTTCTAGGTCAACATCGCCTGACCGGATTGTTATGCGTTGCCTTTCTAAGGTTTTATCCCTGCGGCTGATTTTTATTTAGTTTTATATATATCTACAGGACAAAGTCCCCACAGATAGGCAAATACAACAGAACAAAATAAATTAAATATAATAATTACACAATACAAGGAGTTGATTAGAAAGTCTTGGCGACTTAAATACATTTAAATACTAACTTATTTTGTTTTGTTAATTTTCCGACAGGGTGGATAAATGATGTATATTGGAACGATTTTCCGTCATTCCTTGTCAAATTTGGTTTCGATACAAACTGGTTTCGGCGTTGTGCCATCATCAGTGTCGATTTTCGTTCTGATCTGTTTTTGTTTGCGCTTATCCTGTATTTATAGTTCGGCTACATGAACAGGTATTGTCAAAATTGATGCTTGTGTATATTTAGGTATGTGTATGTGCTGTGTGCTCATTCACAACCCAGGGTGGGTTTTACTGATCGATTTGTGTCTCTGACTGAGGCAGGTAAAAGTCCGTGATTTTAGTCGGTTCACCTTCTTGGTGGGTCTGTTGTTTTGGCGAGTTAATTGTTTTGTGCTTATTTGTTGTTGTGTGTTTGCCTATTGTACTTGTGATTACTTTGTTTCTTGTAAACAAGTTTTAAAGGCTCGAATATTGTGTCAGAAATTGTGTTTATCTGTTCGTTTATTATTCTAACTATAAATATTGATAAAGTTGCCAACAGATTTAACTACGACATATATAGATAGCCAACGGCCACCGATAAAATAATACATAACACCTCAAATCACCCCCAACAGCATAAAAATGCAGCATTAAGGCATTTGGTACATAGACTTGAAAGCACACCTCTTACACAAGAGGCATATAAGAGAGAGCTTGAAGTCATATATATCATTGCTGCAAACAACCGATATAAAAAAACACTAGTAGATAAGGTCAGAAGGGTGCATGGTGAACCAAAACGAAATAGCTGGAAAAGCAACATATAATTTGGCAAACTTCTTTAAAAAATACAACATTAACACAGCATTCAAAACATCGAACAATCTAGGGCGAAAACTAAGAACTAGCACTAACTCAGAGGATCCGTTTAGCAGCCAAGGTGTATACAAGCTTACCTGCGGATGCCAGCATAGTTACATTGGACAAACAGGACGGCTAATAGAAAGAAGTTCAGAGAGCACATTAGAGATTACAACAAAAAAAAGCGGATTCCAAACATTATATAGTTAGACTCTGGTCTAACTTCGCGAATCACATGGTCGAAAGTGAATGGTCCCCAGCCAACATCAATAAAACAGTTAGGGTTCTTCACATACAAGGAAAAGGCCAACGTCTCAACATTCTCGAAAACATGGAAATCTACAAACAGAAAACATTCGATGGTAGAATAATAAAAGAACAGATAAACACAATTTCTGACACAATATTCGAGCCTTTAAAACTTGTTTACAAGAAACAAAGTAATCACACAATTACAATAGACACACAACAATAAATAAACACAAAACAACGCTCCAAAAGAACAAACCCACAAAGAAGGTCAAACGACTAAAATCACGGACTTTACCTGCCTCAGTCAGCCACACAAATCGATCAGTAAAACCCACCCTCGGTTGTGAATGAGCACATACACATACCTAAATATACACAAGCATCAATTTTGACAATACCTGTTCATGTACCTAGGAAGTATAAATACAGGACAAACGCCAAAAACAGATCAGAACAAAAATCGACACTGATGATGGCACAACGCCGAAACCGGTTTGTCTCGAAACCAAATTTGACAAGGGATGACGGAAAATCGTTCCAATATACATCATTTAAATACTAATTACAAAAATATTTTGATTATATTTATTATTTTTAATTCTGAAAATCGGGTCGCAAACATCTAAGGTTTTGCAGTGGTTATTGAAATCATGACAATTGTCACAAAGTGGGTCATGCATTTCGAAGATCGATCGGCATGTAATTATATGCAGTTGTTGAAAATATCTAGACGGCCTGACTGGCACATTGAACTTCATTTCTCCAAGCAAAAATTGGCTAGCTATCATCTCTCTTATCGGCTCTGTAACGTAGGCAACTGTAATAGTTTTAACCGGCTGCAATAGGACGGAAGATTTCTTGACGTATCCCATGGCAAGTGTTTCAAAGCAAAAACTGTTTTTGTACAGATTCCAGTTTATCGCAATGAATCTGATAACTTGGGCTCCAGATTATCGATTATTAAGCGGCCGCCGTGGTGTGATGGTAACGTGCTCCGCCTACCACACCGAAGGTCCTGGGTTCACATCCCGGGCAAAGCAACATCAAAATATAAGAAACAAGTTTGTTCAATCAGAAGACATTTTTCTAAGCGGGGTCGCCCCTCCGAGTGTATTTCTGCCATGAAAAGGTCTCAGTGAAAACTCATCTGCCTTGCAGACGACATTTGGGGTCGGGCCTAAAATCTCTTCGAATGTTAACACGCCTTACATTTATTTATTTATTCCAATATTGGCCTCACCAATGATGCAAAAAGAGTTTTATAACGTACGGATCATAGTATTCTTTAGACCACCTCTTTCCGAACGCCAAAGTACCTTTAGCCCTATTAACGCAAGTTTCAATATGTAATTTAAAATCAAGCTTAGGGTGCATTGTAACACCTAGGTTATGGTGACTTTCTTAATAACATAATTTCTAATCACATACTCATGGGATTGGAAGGTTTTCCGTGTAAAACACATGAACTTACACTTGGAAGGTTGAGTGACATGAGACTTTCATTACACCAGACAACTAGGCTGTTTAGGTCCAACTGAATGAGCGGATATGCATAGTAAGTTTCACGTCACCCGCATACATCAACGGCTTACTGTGGTTCAAAGCACTTGGTAGGTCATTAATGAACAGTAGGAACAGTGGAATACTAGAAGTTACATTGATATATTTGGACCAACAGTTGTTACATATAACTGTTTGTTTACGTTCATTCCAATAAGAAGAAACCCAAGAGAGAACAGAAGTAAAGGTGGAAAGCCTAACCGACCGAGTTTGTGTAAGAGTAGAGAATGGGGGACTTTATTAAATGCCTTACTAAAATCTGTGTAAATAACATCAAATTCGCCTTTATATTTAAAGTTATTGGATACAAGGGTCGTGAACTCAAGTAAATTAGACACTGTTGACTTTCCCTTACAAAAGCCACGCTGTAATAAGTCAATAGCCGAAGATACACTAACGGTAGTTGCTTTGTGACAGTCGCTTCGAACAGCTTGGGAATGGCATTGAGTTTAGCTATTCCTCTATGATTTGTGACACATGATCTGTGTAGGGTATTAGTAATAGATTAATTGTATTAATTTAATTTAACTTTGTAAATTTATTACTTTGAATTTTTATAATTTTCAATATGTATCTAAATGTTATTTTTCAATATTGAATTTTATAACAGCAAAAATTTTCATTCTTTGGAATTTCAACTGTAAACTACAACTAAGATTGTAAACTCAAACTGGCGATCCCGCCTATACACCTAAAATTGTGATACAAAAAATTAATGTAATTAATTAGTGCGCCTAAAATCAGGTAAAAGAACAATTTTAAAAACAAAAAATGGAATAGTGTGGTGCAAAATATAAGCAGCATTAAAAAAGCATATTTTAAAAACATCTACAACAACAACAGCTGTGTTTTTTTTACTTCTATATAAGTTAACGCTTAAACTTTATATGGACTGCTAAGCGACAAAATTTAAACACAACTCTGAAATTGCTGCGCATAAAATTTGTCCTCCTAAATTTCAATACGTATTATACTCAGATGTAACTGAAATATGTGTCTCTGTTTCACCCTCTACACTAATTCTGTGTATTCTATGTGCGTCAGCAATTCAGCGCAACTGATTCAGCTATATATAGCTGTAGTTATTTAACCACTGCCGCTAGATGGGTCTCCTGAGCATTACCTAATCGAGGATAAGCGTTTTTTTCACTCGCAAAGGAAACGTATACGCGTATAAAAAAAACACGGCTAATATAAATCAATATTATCAACCGTTTCCCAAGGCCGTCGGTTCTATGTACCGGAGCGACTCGGGATTTTTCCCGACCAAGCACTGCCATTTCAGGGTAACTCCATTTAATTTGTTGCGTCCCTCCCACAAATTGTCATCCAGCTCCTTGCGGCGGGACTGCTCCATATTCTCTTGCTCCGGGAAGGTTTCGAACCCAACCCGGGTCCGTCTCCTGACCCGGGTCCTGAGAAATGGTATGCTGCATCTGCCGGAAAAGAATCTTTTTAGGGCGGTCATACTCTTGTCAGTATGTCTCTCGTGCAAGGAATGGTTGCATCGGACAAGTTGTTCTGGGCTAGATCCCAAAACCAGAACTCCACGTAACTTCTATAAATATTTTGTGGCTCCTTGCTGTTCATGCCCTAGGACGTCCCGTAGTCTGCGCCTTAGCGCCCCCACTACCTTCCAGCAGCCCCACTGCTCAGCAAGCCACAACAAGTACCCGCTGCTGCTCGCGCCCCACGGCGCCACAAACTCATACGGCTGCTCCCACTCATACCTACAATCTCCGTGGTAGAGTCGGGAAAAATGCCGAGCATCAACCCCTGCCCCCGTCTTCTCCCCCTCTTTTCCGGCAGCAATTGGGTAGGTCAGGGAAACAGACTCTTAGTCCCTAACTCCCTTTGCACCGTTTGCCAGCACAGAATATATATGTTTGCGACATCCGCCCAATGCAGCTCCTGCCATGGACGGTGCCACTTTCATAGATGTTCTGGTCTCCGCGACGGCAACCCCGCATACCCAAATACACCGGGTACCCCAATGCTTACCCAAGGACGTCTAGTCCCAGGGCCACAACAGCAGTTGCATCCTAGCCTTCCACAACCCAGACGTAGTCACCCGTCACTTATTCCCAGAGTGCACTTCAGAATTCTGCAGTTAAAATGTAATGGATTAACTGGGAAATTCGTGGAGATAGTCGATTTCATGAAGCGGCACAACATCCGCATTGCTGCGATTCAAGAGACTAAACTCCAGGCGAGATCTGCACTGCAGACCTGTTCTGGTTATAATGCCCACAGAAAAGATCGTGAGAGCGGAAATGGAGGCGGCCTCGCGTTTATCATACACCACTCTGTGCAATATAATATATTTGATCCCGGCATCGACCGCAGGGACGATTTCTTAGAACGCCAAGGCTTATCTGTCCGGTCAGGCGATGCAAACCTAGAAATCATCAACATCTACATCCCTCCTGCCACCTGTTGCCCCAGTGGATACTTTCATGAAATTCCTGAATATAATGAACACGCACACTTCAATTATATTTGTTAATAACTATATTATTCAACAATCACGTACAATTCAATTATATTTGTTCAATATAAATTCAAGAACCAATATAAATTCAAAAACCAATATAAAAATTTTCACATCAAAAATAACATGAAATATAAAAAACTTGAAATTCGATTTTTAAAGAATAATTAAAGTGTTAACAACAACAAGTATTTCATAACAGCGTGTAGTAAATCCCTACAGTACTCACCTCTTCCAAATTGTTTCATATTGTAACGAATTTTACTTGCAATTCCTCTTACTTGCAATCCTCTGCTAAGTTCGAATCACTAAACTGTTGAATAAATAACTCCAATATTGAATGATGGAAAAATGGCCTTTATTAAGTACTTCACAATAACACTCAACTGTGCAACGAATAGCTTAATAACCAAACTGATATCTTAAAGGAAACTGACTTTCAAAATAATAGTGCTATTGCTCGCTAGATATCGTCTTACTCGTAACTGCTTGACAATTCAAATCAAACTGAATTACTTCTTACTCGCTGGCGCCGCTTTTATAGTTTACGCTGCATACTTCTAGGCTCTTCGATTTCCAGAAGTTACTAGTTGTTTCGGCTACAAAATCGCCAGCCACAACTACGTGCACAAATTATTGCTCTCTCTTGTGACAACTCAGATAAGGTATATGCATGTGTTTGTAGTTTACAGTCTCCCGCACACACATAAGCGTATAAGTAAATTCATCGGTGTGTGACATCTCATCTCTCGCTGCCTTGTATGTAAATGTTGCTCGTCGGAATGTGTACATATGTGTAGACGCAATTATTGATTCGTTTATGTAGATACATAATGATTGAATTATTGATGTGCATTCACGTCACTGCTTAGATCGGCTTAGAGCTGGCAGCACTCCTTAGTTTTGCTAATGTTCGTAACACTGCCCTCCACCTAAGTCTGATCGTCCCGATCAGACAAATCTCTCGATCTAAACGCTGCTAATCTCTCCAAATGAACCACTTTCATTTTGGTTCGTGGTTTGGTAGTGGTTTGTATGCGGTACACTACAGCGTTGATCCGTTTTACAACTTTGTATGGGCCTTCCCAGTTACACTGCAATTTCGGGGACAAACCTTTTTTTCGTTGTGGGTTGTATAGCAGCACCAAATCTCCTTCCTGAAACCCTTCCGAATTAATTGCTTTATCGTACCTCGCTTTCATCTTGTCACTCATAATCTTTGCTCGTTGCCTTACCAGATCGTGTATCTCTCTCAGCTCTTCTTCTAAGACATCAGTGGATTTCTTGACATTCCTCTCCGCATCGGCATCTATCCCATACTTCAAATCAGCTGGCAGTCGAAGGTCATTGCCAAAAATTACCTTTGCGGGAGTTTGGCCCGTTGTGTCATGTACTGCCGATCGGTAGGCCATCAAGAATAATGATATGTGTGTATCCCAGTCCTTATGGTACTTGTCGACTACTTTCCTTAAATGCTCCTCCAATGTTCTATTGAAACGTTCCACCATACCATCGGACTGAGGATGCAATGCAGTTGTCCGTGTTTTTCGAATGCCCAACTTCTTGCACAGTTCTTGGAACACAGCTGATTCAAAATTCCTGCCTTGGTCAGAATGTAACTCCATTGGTACACCATACCTTGCAACCCATTCGTTTTTAACCACTTCTGCTACTGTTTCTGCTTCTTGGTTTGGGATTGGGTATACCTCTGGCCATTTACTGAAATAATCCATAACCACCAGTACGTATTTGTTTCCGCGGTTGCTAGTAGGAAATGGACCTGCGACATCCATGGCGATCCTTTCAAATGGTGCACCTGAAATATACTGCTTCATCTGGCCACGACTTCGGGTTTTGGGCCCTTTCGCTCTGTTGCATACCTCGCAATTGGCAATCCACTCGGTGACCGACTGACGGCAACCAACCCAATAGAATCTCTGCTTAATTTTCTCGAGTGTCTTCGTGATTCCAAGATGGCCTCCACTTGGACCATTGTGCAACTCGCTGAGCACGTCAGGAATCCTCTTTCTGGGAACAACTATAAGTTTCTTCTTGCACTGACCATCCTCACTCTCCCATACCCGATGCAAGCAACCGGATATCAATTCCAAACTGTTCCACTGTGCCCAATATGATTTCGCAATGAGACTCTCTGCTGACATATCCTCTCTGCTTGGTCTTTCGTTTCGTTCGAGCCCTTGCATAACATGTGACAGATCTGTATCTTCTAGCTGACACTTTCTTAGTTGTTCCTTGTCCCATTCATCCGTACACGTTATAGTCATTAGCCGGACATCTATAATGTCTTCTTTAGCCTCGGCCTTTGAACAGTGCTTGCATTCCAAACTACATGGCCTTCGTGACATTGCATCGGCATTTCCATGGGTACTACCTTTTCGATGCTCAATGGAAAAGTCATAGCTTTGAAGTCGCTCGATCCACCGTGCCAATTGTCCTTCCGGATTACGGAACTGCAGAAGCCATTTCAATGCTGCGTGATCTGTCCTGACATGGAATCGCTGGCCGTAGAGGTATTTGTGAAAATGTTTAATGCACTCTACCAATGCCAACAGCTCTCTCCTCGTAACACAGTAGTTCCTCTCTGGTTTCCCAATCGAACGGCTGTAATATGCAACTACCTTCTCCTGTCCATCGACCAGTTGTGATAAAACGCCTCCTATAGCATATCCACTTGCATCTGTATCTAGAATAAATGTTGCTCCTGGAATCGGATATGCTAACATTGGGGCAGTGCACAAACGCTCCTTCAATGTTTGGAAAGCCACTTCTTGCTCCTTCTTCCATTCAAAAGCTTTGTTTTTTCTTGTAAGCTCATGGAGGCTATGGGCTACGCTGGAAAAATTTGGTACAAATCGGCGGTAATATGTGCACAGCCCAAGAAAACTTCTTAATTCATGTAGATTCTGTGGTCTTGGCCAATCCTGTACAGCCTCTATTTTTTCGTTCGCAGTGCAGATGCCCTCTGTCGTTACCTTGTGACCCAAATAATTGACTTCCTTTTTAAACAGCGCACACTTTTTGGGACTTAACTTCAGACCAGCGCCAGCTATTCTCTGGAAAACTTCCTCCAAGTTCTTAAGATGTTCATCAAAGTTCTTGCCCAATACGATGATGTCGTCCAGGTACACCAAGCATGTTTTCCAATGTAGTCCTTTCAGTACCTGGTCCATGAGTCTCTCAAAAGTAGCTGGTGCATTACAAAGTCCAAAAGGCATCACTGTAAATTGCCAAAGACCATCACCGACACTGAAGGCTGTTTTCTCTTTATCTTCCTCCTTCACCTCCACTTGCCAGTAGCCGCTTTTCAAGTCCAGCGTGGAAAACCATTTCGTACCAGATAGCGAGTCCAGAGTGTCGTCAATTCTTGGCAATGGGTAGCTATCCTTTTTCGTTACGTCATTCAACTTCCGGTAGTCCACGCAAAACCTCATTTTTCCATCCTTTTTTTTTACAAGTACTACCGGTGAGCTCCATGGACTAGCTGATGGTTCGATGACGCCGCTGTCGTTCATTTCTTGAATGATTTGACTCACAACTTCCCGCTTCGCCAGTGGAACACTACGTGGAGCTTGACGGATCGGTCTCGCATCTCCAGTGTCAATTTGATGTTTCACAACGTTGGTGCGGCCTGGTTTAGAATCATCCTGGTCAAATATGTTCGCGTACTTTAGGAGCAGTTGTTTTGCCTTACTCTGATATGCTTCCTCTAGTCCCTGCATCCATGCCGTGATGTCATTTGAAAGATCAGTATTACTAGCTGAAACGTGTTCCTGGAGCTGTTCACAGTTAATAACCACTTCAGCCTCTTGGCATCTTCCCAAAATAGCTCCTTTAGTCAGTTTGAGTGGTGACTTGAACTCATTGAGTACTCTTACCGGAATACGTCCATCTTGTTTTGTCATAGCCAGGGTTTTTCCTACAAGTATGTTTAGTGCTGATTTGTTTGCTGCTTCGACAACCCACAATTTGTTTGTCCCACAATCTCCATCAACCTTTGCCCAGATGACTGCTTCGGATTTTGGTGGTATTTGCTGACTCTCTTCCACCAGCACTCGTTTACTGCTGTAGCCTCTCTCGTAGCCGAAATTAAGTGGTACATCCATGTTTTTATATCGCATCGTCTTGCTTTGCATGTCGATCTTGATGCCCTGGTCGATTAAGAAGTCCACTCCAATTATGATTTCATCAACAATTTCTGCCACTATAAAATTGTGTACTACCATGACGTTCCCAATTGCGACTTCACATTCTACTTCTCCAATTACCTGGGTGTCCTCTCCCGTGGCTGTACGTAATCTTGCTCCAAGCAATGGTCTTATCTTTTTGTTGACTAAATCCGCTCGAATGATGGAATGAGATGCACCCGTATCTACAGTCAATAACCGTTCCTTTCCGTCCACATGTCCTCCAACAGTAAGGTTGCTCGATCTTCTTCCAATCTGCGAGATAGAGATTATGGGGCATTCAATTGCGGGAGCCAGCTGTCGCCCCTTGCGGCTGACTCGATTTAGTTTAACGACTGAGTGGTCTTGGATATTTGCTCATCACCTTCTGCTCTGCGTTTACGACCACCCACATTGTTGGAGCTATTGGGACCGCTGCTGCATTGTCGTGCAATATGACCTGGGTTGCCGCACTTGAAACATTTAATAACTCCGGCATTTTTCTGTTGTGATCCCTTCAGTGCTTCCAAAATAGTGTCTACCCAATCTGGTCTTTCCACTTCTACACGATGAGCTTTGTATGCTGGTTTACTCAATAGTGAGGCCGTTTCCTGAGTCAATGCATGTGATACCGTTTCAGAAAATGTCAGCTTTGGGTTTGCGTATGTAGCTCGCTTCGTTTCCACGTCCCGTATGCCATTTATGAAACTCTGGATTTTTACCCTTTCAGTGTATTCCACGGGTGCGTCCGCATTTGCAAGATGAGCCAATCTTTCAATATCTGAAGCAAACTCCTGCAATGTTTCATTTGCTTTTTGGTAGCGGTTTTGCAACTCAATTTGGAATATCTGTTTCCTATGCTCGCTTCCGTAACGTCTCTCTAAAGCGCTCATCAATGTTTCGTAGTGGTTCCGCTCGTACTCTGGGATGGTCTGTAAGATTTCCGCGGCAGGCCCTTTCAGTGCCACGAACAGAGCTGCAACTTTATCTTCAGCATTCCATTGGTTCACTGCTGCGGTCTTCTCAAACTGTAGCTTAAAGACCTGAAAAGGAACAGAACCGTCAAAGGATGGTGTCTTTACCTTTGGATTACTCGCTGAAACAGCTGGGCGGTTTAGTTGTAACTGCTCCATACGACCTTTTAACGCTTCTATTTCGGCATCAATTTTGTCCTCGAGTTGTAAAATTTTTGCATCCTGCTCTTCCAGTTTCACAAAGAGCTGCGCTGATACCTGTTCCGAAATTTGTGCCGACATTTCAGATATACGTGCCTCTTGCGCTTCCAGTTGAGATGCCAAATATGTCTTCTGTTCTTCCAATTGTGTCTCCATCTTGGATGTAATCTGTGTCGACATTTCTGACATTCGCGTTTCTTGTGCTTCAATCTTCGATGTTATTCGTGTCTCTTGGGATTCCATCTGTGATGACATATACGTTTTCTGTTCTTCCAATTGTGATGACATGTTGGTAGATATTTGTGATGACATTTCGGACATTTGTGCCGATATTGCAACCAATATCATGTTCAGGTCTGTGTTCGCCATTGCCTGCGGTGTTTCATTTTTCTCTTCAATTTTTGTTGTTGTCTCGTCCTCATCAGGATAAAAAACATACTCGTCCACATCAATTCCTTCTGCTTCCATTGCCTCTCGTAGCCGTGCCTGAAGTTCGAGTTTAACGCCGCTTGTATTCATCCCACGGGCTTCCAACTCCTTCTTTAGTTGCTGGATCTTCAATTCACTGAACTTTGCCATGTCCTTGTTGTCCTTTGCAATTTATTCAACAATTCCTCTTCTGACACCAATTGTAACGAATTTTACTTGCAATTCCTCTTACTTGCAATCCTCTGCTAAGTTCGAATCACTAAACTGTTGAATAAATAACTCCAATATTGAATGATGGAAAAATGGCCTTTATTAAGTACTTCACAATAACACTCAACTGTGCAACGAATAGCTTAATAACCAAACTGATATCTTAAAGGAAACTGACTTTCAAAATAATAGTGCTATTGCTCGCTAGATATCGTCTTACTCGTAACTGCTTGACAATTCAAATCAAACTGAATTACTTCTTACTCGCTGGCGCCGCTTTTATAGTTTACGCTGCATACTTCTAGGCTCTTCGATTTCCAGAAGTTACTAGTTGTTTCGGCTACAAAATCGCCAGCCACAACTACGTGCACAAATTATTGCTCTCTCTTGTGACAACTCAGATAAGGTATATGCATGTGTTTGTAGTTTACAGTCTCCCGCACACACATAAGCGTATAAGTAAATTCATCGGTGTGTGACATCTCATCTCTCGCTGCCTTGTATGTAAATGTTGCTCGTCGGAATGTGTACATATGTGTAGACGCAATTATTGATTCGTTTATGTAGATACATAATGATTGAATTATTGATGTGCATTCACGTCACTGCTTAGATCGGCTTAGAGCTGGCAGCACTCCTTAGTTTTGCTAATGTTCGTAACAATATTTAACAAATTAAATGTAACTATTTTTGTTTTATCCAAACAACTATATTTACTCGCATCCAAATATGCAGGTTTAATTATGTCTATAGAAATATTCATAAATTCATTATAATAATTAATTTTGAACCACTTTGGTGTTTTCTCTATTACCTCAAATGGTCCTTCATATGGCTCCTGTACACCGGTTCTCTTTCTATCAACTCTAACTCAAACAAACTTGCAATCATTTAAATCTTTTGGAACATAAACTAGGGAATTTTTATGGTGAGATATGTTTGATGCACAATTCTTGAAATTTTGTTTTAATTTTAACAGACCACAGATGAGTCAAAGTTATTTTCAGATCGAACTACCATTTGCGAAGGAAGTCTTAGATTTTCCCCATATACCATCTCTGCAGCTGTAGATTGAATGTCTTCTTTATAGGATGATCGCAAACCTAACAACACTATAGGTAACTCCTCATACCATTCAGCTGCACTTCCACTTGCCACAATTGAAGCTCTAAGTTGCCTATGAAAGCGTTTAACTATTCCATTAGCTTGCGGATGATAAGCAGTGGTTATGATTTTATGACTTCCTAATAGTTTTGAGAGCTCTGTAAAAACCTGCGATGTAAAGTGCGCTCCCTGATCAGTTGTAATTGTCAATGGAACTCCAAATCGTGATATATACTCACGAAAGAAAGTTTATGCCACATTTTTCGCGGAAATATTTTGAAGAGGATATGCCTCCGGCCAACGAGAATTCCTATCTATTAAAGTTAATATAAATCTAAAATCATGTGATGGAGGAAGAGGTCCAACGATATCTAAATGTACATGCTCAAAACGCCCTTTTGGAATTGGTATTTTCGAAACTTGCGATTTTGTATGTCTATAAATTTTACTTTTTTGACAATTAATGCACTCTTTCGCCCACTGGTTTACATCTTTATTCATTCCTGGCCAAAAATATCTATTAGTGATTAACCGGCGTGTTGCTTTAATACCAACACGGGCTATACCATGTAATTTCTCGAACACTTGTTAAATTAAGTGACGTATCGCACCAAATTTGAATATTTAAAAATGCAATTAATATTAGTTCCAATTTATGTCTACAATTTGGATTTTCTACTAATGATTTAATTTTACCATCTTTTCCTTGTTCAATAAATAACTCTTTTAAATTTACATCAATGGTTTCTAACGTTAAAACTTCGGGTATCCTTGATAACGCATCCGCAACACAGTTTAATTCCCCTTTTATGTATTTATTGTCACTAGTAAATTGGGATATGAACTCCAAATGTCTTGTCTGCCTTGGACTTCGATCTACCTTTGAATTCAATGCAAATGTAAGTGGCTTGTGATACGTATAAACCGTAAAAGATCTACCTTCCAACCAATGTTTAAAGTGTTTAATAGTTAAATAAATAGCGAGTAACTCTCTATCAAAAGTACTATATTTACATTTAGACGGACTACGTTTCTTAGAGAAGAAGGCTAACGGTTCTTTAGTATTGTTGATTTCTTGTTGAAGAACTCCTCCAATAGCCCTATTTGATGCGTCTAAAGCAACAGAGAGAATTGCTTCACTGTTGAAATGTGTTAACAATGTTTTCTTAGCAAAACTCTCTTTTACTTTCTCAAATGCTTGCAACGTTTCATCAGACCAATCAAGTACCTTATCTTTGCTCTTTGATGCCTTCGTTATCATGCTGTGTATTGGGTCTAGCATTTCAGCAAGCTTTGGTATATACCTATGGTAAAAATTAACCATTCCCACAAACTTTTGCGTTTGTTTGATTGACATTGGCCGTCCAAAATCAAGAATTGATTGAATTTTCTCCGCTGATGGTTGAATTCAGACGATATGTTATAACCTAGGAAACTAATTTTACCTACTCCAAAAATGCACTTAGATGGCTTGATATTCAATCCGTACTTATCTAAACGTTGAAATAGTATATTAAGATGTTGCCTTTCGAATGTTTGCGCTGAATTTCGTAATCCAAAAGGCATCCTGACGAATTCGAACATTCCAAAAGGTCTGGTTATGGCAGTCTTATGAATGTCTTCTTCCGCAACAGGTATCTGTTGGTAAGCCCTAACCAAATCTATCTTTGAAAATATCGTTTTATTTTTGAATTCAATATGTAAATCATGTATGTGTGGCAAAGGGTATCGATCAGGTACAGTGATTAAATTAATCCTACGATAATCCCCGCAAGAACGCCAGTCATTTGCGTCTTTTTTAGGTACTAAATGTGCTAGGCGATGTTCCATGTGATTTAGATGGACGAAATATTCCTGATTTTAATAAAAAATCGAATTCAGTGTTTGCTATTTTAAATTTGACAGGATCTAAACGCCTTGGCCTACAAAAAGGTAATACTCCATTTGTTATAATATGATGAACTGTCGAATGAATAAGTATCTGATACCATTTTATCCAATCTTCTCTGTTCGCTTAAGGAGTGCCTATCAATAAGAGTTTTCTTTAAATTGTCATATTTTCCACTTTTAGGTGGATTTTGAATAACATCTAATACATTTGCAATAATGTCTTGTGGCAAGGCAGTTATTACAAACTCGTATTTAGTCAAATCTCTAGCCTTTTGTACCAAATTGCGTCTCATCATGTACGAACCATCCTTCTGGACAGTTCGATCAAAATTGCGGTAATTTTCCCGAAGTGGCACAAATTTCATTCCTATCGTAAGGATCGCGTATATTTTCTGACGAGAACTCACATGTATCCTCTATATCTATAAGAGACCTATTTTGCATATCTCCCGCGCCCGTTTCACGCGGAGAATGAAACATTTTGAAAAAGGTTCACAAAAATAAAAATTAACAATAATCCTATAGACTTCTATAAATATATTATAAAATTAAAATCAAATTATATAATCAATATATAGATATAAATATTTAGTAGTTGATGTGGATATGTTGTAACGTTACAGCTGAATGACTGCTCAGGAAGTGCAGTGACTGAAGTCATTACCACACACTTTAGCGACGCTTTGATCCACGTATTAACATATGCGCTTCCTATTGTGTTTCTTCTGCCTTTAAATTGTGTTTTTAAATATTATGAACTGCTTGATATTTTGCAATTGTTGCTATTTTATTAGGTATAAGTTGGATGGGCTCACATATATATATACATATATCTACCTATGTCAAGTCATAGCTCTTCAAACGATGACGATAGTAGAATGGCATGTATTTAATTTATTTGTAAAGGTAACTCATACGCGCCGTCGTTTGCTGTTGCAGTGATGAATACTCTATAGATAACTGCGCTGTTGGTGACCAATTGAGAGCAAAAATGTACAGAACTTTCTAAATGATTCAAGATGCAGTGAGTATAATTGGGGATATGTATGTGTGTATGTATTGGGCAATTTGACTGCTGACTCAGATGCACTTTGGGCTAGTGTTATATTCCTACAGCAAATAAGTCGTAACTTGACTGTACGACGTGCTCTAATTGACGATTTCCGCTTTGTACCGTTGCTAGCATTCATCCTCAAACGTTCACATGAACAAGAAAAAATACAAAAGATACTTACACTGCTGCAAGATTTAACTTATGGTATACAAATTAGTTGGGAAGAACTATATCTTATAGTGTTGCTGGAGAAACTTGTTAATATCATACATCAAGCAGCTGAAGAGAGTGAAGATGCATTGGCGCAGTCAGTAAGATGTTTGTTGTGCTGCTCGAATACTTTGGCTTCTGCCTAAACTTAACGATTTCATGTGATAGTCTGAAGACAGAGTAACACCGAGAAGCCTTCTAGAAATACTTGATTGTTTGGATTGCTGGCTGTTTTTGCTTAATTTCTTCGCTTTTCTAAAAAATACTTGGTTGTTTGGATTGCTGGCTGTTTGTTGTACATATCTAATTTTCCGCTTTGAGTAAAATTTCGGCTTAAATGCGCAAGGATTACGCTCTTCGGCTACAAGTTACAGATTTAGCTGATTTGGTAGAATCGCCATATTTCATGAAATTCCTGGATATAATGAACACGCACAATTCAGTTATATTTGTTAATAACTATATTATTCAACAATCACGATTATATTTGTTAATAACTATATTATTCAACAATCACGTACAATTCAATTATATTTGTTCAATATAAATTCAACAGCCAATATACAAATTTTCACATCAAAAATAACCAGACCAATTCTAAATATTCTCACGGAATTTTGTTCTCGCAATTTTATTCCCGCGGAAAAATTCCTCCAATTCTTTTCTCCTAGGGAGAAGAATAATTGGGGAATAGGAATTTCGAAGTCAGCTGTTTTGTCAATTGAAATTTCGTTGCGCATTTCTTATTTTGTTTAAAAGATTGTAAAGTTTAATTATTGTTGCCAATTTGTTTGAAATTAAGAAATAAGGTATAAACAATGCACATTATTGCATTTCATGTGGTATTCACTGAAATTAGTAATGAATTGGTGCCACAGCAACATCAACAGAGGAGCATAAGAAGAAGACCGGCGGGATAACACATTCATTCTGCAAAGCAATTTTCTGGCGGACAAGTCGAGTTGAGTTCGCCTTTCGCCATATGCCAAAATCTATTTAAGCCTTCTTAAAAAATCCTTGCGCAATTTCTGGATGGCTGCATCAAATATGCGAAAAGCTCTTCCGTTGCTTATATATTTTTCGACTTAAAATAAAGAATATTGTGGTTGTTGTTGTTGTATTAACAGTGAGAATATTGTGGTAGAATGTAAATACATATTTTAGCACAAATTTGTACAAAAAAGAAATGGCAGAGAAATCTCCTTCTCCCTCATATTTATAATACCTACTTTTCTCCCATAACCGGTTTTTCGCTTTTTCGAACATTGTTCAGAATAGGAGGAAAGGGAGAAGTGAAAAAACTCACAAGGAATTTTTATTTAGAATACGAGGAATGGGAGAAGGGAAAAAACTCGCACGGAATTTTTATTTAGAATACGAGGAATGGGAGAAGGGAAAAAACTCGCACGGAATTTTGGTTTAGAATTGGTCTGAACATGAAATATAAAAAACTTGAAACTCGATTTTTAAATAATAATTAAAGTGTTAACAACAACAAGTATTTCATAACAACGTGTAGTAAATCCCTACAGATACCACCCTAATATCAGCGCCTTACTCACTGGCAACAATCGGATTATCTTGGGCGATTTCGATGCCCATCACGATCTATGGCATTCTAACTTGCGGGCGGACAGTAGGGGTGAGATATTGGCGGATCAAATAGAAGAAACGACGTTCTGCACAATAAACGGAGACGCCCCCACACGTGTGGTAGGAAGCTGTCACAGTTCGCCGGATATTTCAATCGTGAGCGCAGAACTCGTAAACTGCGTCAACTGGCAGCCGATGGTAACATTGGCATCCGACCACCCATACTTATTTCGCTCGAGCGTACCGCCGACTTCATCGTCACAGAAAAACGCACTTTCATAAACTTCAAAAAAGGAAAGTGGGACGAATACAAATCCTTTACAACCGCTTTGCTGCCCTCCCTATCCCGACTGATGCCCGCCAAAGAGAGCGTGCTTTCCGCAAGGTCATTGAATCCGCCTCGACACGTTTCATTCCCGCCGCACAGTGTTTCGTGTAGAACAAGCTAGCTGGACAAAATTATTTTATGAGATTTTCCGTTTCATATGCAGTCATTTATTACAACTACGTTATTTTTTTCAGCCATATGTTCTTTTTTTTATTTTTTTCCAAAATTTTACTTCATATGCATACATTTGCTTATTTCATATACAGTAACTCATGTGAATAAGTGACATAGATCCAAAAAAATTTAAGGACTTAAGAATATTACTTTATTGTACTTAAATTGAATGGACTACAAATCTCAATACTCTAAAAAATTCTAAAAATTCGGAAAAAAAATTAAAATTTTTTATGAAAATTCGTCTAATTTGTCAAACGTTTTTTAAATATAATTTAGTTTTTGTTATAGATCGTGGCAAATTTTCTTATGGGAAATTAATTAAAATATGAAAATTCGTCGAATTTTTCAAACATTTTTTAAATATAATTTAGTTTTTGTTATAGATCGTGACAAATTTTCTTATGGGAAATTAGTTAAAATAAATTTGCGAAAGCGAAAATTGTAAGAATTGGCCAAAAAGGGGTGCCTACTTATTTATGTGAGTGACTGTACATATGTACATACATATTTTGTATTTATTTGAGTATTTATCCTGGCTCTACAATTTTTACAAAATTATTTTTTAGTACCAGTCAGGAATGTAAAAGTGAATTACAATAATAATAACAGTGTAAATAATTAAATTATGTGAAAATTATTACAAAAACTTAAAAGTAAAGTATCATACAAAGTAGAAAAGACAATAGATTTAAATTAAATAAAACCTGATCCAACAAAAAGTTATAGGGTTATTAGGTTATCTTTTATAATTATATTATTATTCGCTATCATCACTTTCATTCGATGAGTCACTTGTGGAATAGTCATGAGCATCAGCAACACTACTGTGAAAGCTTGAAACAACTGGGGTATTTATTGACTCCTCAACATTATCGGGGGACAGTAAATTTAAGACATCTGAAGTCAAACTTTTAAATTGTTTCTTGGGTATTTCCCTAAAACTGTTAACTTAAGGATCCGATGTTATAAGCAACATATTCATAAGATCTCTATTCGTGGCTTCACGAGACTGCTTTTGTGTGTTATCATCCCTGAATCGTCTCAAATCTTTGTTACGGGCTTCCTGTGCTTCCTCAGAAAGTTGACCAATAGGTAAAATTGCTGATTTTATCAGACCAATTCTAAATATTCACGCGGAATTTTGTTCTCGCGGATTTTTTTATTCCCGCGGAAAAATTCCTCCAATTCTTTTCTCCTAGGGAGAAGAAAAATTGGGGAATAGGAATTTCGAATTTTCGAAGTCAGCTGTTTTGTCAATTGAAATTTCGTTGCGCATTTCTTATTTTGTTTAAAAAATTTAAAAGTTTAATTATTGTTGCGAATTTGTTTGAAATTAAGAAATAAGGTATAAACAATGCACATTATTGCATTTCATGTGGTATTCACTGAAATGAGTAATGAATTGGTGCCACAGCAACATCAACAGAGGAGCATAAGAAGAAGACGGCGGGATAACACAAATCCGCCGGAGTTGCCTGCTTTCATTCTGCAAAGCAATTTTCTGGCGGCCAAGTCGAGTTGAGTTCGCCTTTCGCCATATGCCAAAATCTAATTAAGCCTTCTTAAAAAATCCTTGCGCAATTTCTAGATGGCTGCAACAAATATACAAAGAGCTCTTCCGTTGGTTATGATATACTTTTCGACTTAAAATAAAGAATATTGTGGTTGTTGTATTAACAGTGAGAATATTGTGGTAGAATGTAAATACATATTTTAGCACAAATTTGTACAAATAAGTGTTCTTTCTTAAAAGAACCAATTTCCTTTAACTAGGTATTTAGATGCATTCCCTTTAATTTAACTACTGAAAAAACTCCTATGAAATGGCAAAGAAATCTCCCTCTCCCTCACATTCATAATACCTACTTTTCTCCCGTAACCGGTTTCCTCTTTTTTGGAACATTGTTCAGAATATGAGGAAAGGGAGAAGTGAAAAAACTCACAAGGAATTTTTATTTAGAATACGAGGAATGGGACAAGGGAAAAAACTCGCACAGAATTTTCGTTTAGAATTGGGCTGTATAATATCAGTACTATGCACTAAGATTTTATGAACTGTAGCAGGCATATTAAACCATGGATAGAGATCTATCTATGTATAGTTTTTTAGTCTCGACCGCAAATTTTTTAAATCTTTGGATATTTACATTGTACCCAGATGCTAATGCGCGAAGGAGAGTGTCGAATCTTTTGATGAGCGTTACATCCAATCCCGTAATCTCAGCAATATCCTCAGAATTTTCGAAAAACCTACGAGCAGTGTTGCCGTCATTGGTATTGCCGAAACCTGGTTTTGGTTTATCTACTATCAATCCAAGTACACTTTTTTACTCGAGGCGGTAACTTATGTGAAGCAAGCATTCAAAACATCTTATCCATGCATGGAGAGTAGACGAACCAAAACCAAGATTATCTTGGTTAGGCGTAAAGTCCCGTAACTCATTATTCATATCTTTTGGAGTGGCACCACAAATATAACACTTTTGTGCGGAAGAAGTTTCAGTGAAAGCATTGCAAACTTTTCCGTCAATCATTGTTAGAAGCATATTGTGATTTACGGAAACTTCGTATTCTTCGAGCAGGTACTTTGCTGGCAAGGACGCATTTATTTCCTCTAAAACTTTGTTCGTTTCAAAAACAATAAAATCTTTTGTTTCTTTAGAAAAAATAAATTTAATTGGACGACAATACATGGTAGAAGAAGGTCGAGGATTCTGCCAAACAATGTTACCTTTTTCATCCTGTAATTGAGGAACGAAAGAAAATATAAACAAAAACTGATCAATTGTTTTTGTTTTTATCGGCCTGTTGATAAAAAACTGATCAGTGTCAGAACTGCATGTAAAATTTTGCTTATATGTGCTATGGCCAGAGCTTCCATCGCAACCCCACTTGCTGATTAAAGTATACGTCAAGTTTGTAGGTAATAAACTAACAAAAACTTCTTGATTTGCTAAAACTAAACGCACAACAGTTTTATCTAATACGGACTGGACTTTAATTTCCGCACGTGTTTCACCCACATCAATTTCATTTGGATAGCATTCTGCCTTAGCTTTTCTTAGACTATAAAATGATGGATAAACCTTATGGCCTGCCTTGGTGTTCCACTTCCGAGCCGTTTTGTACCCATGAGTCGTCGACTTGCTATCAACGTAGTATGTTAAAGCTTCTACATTGCTCAAGCATATTGCATCTGGCTCACATGTCATCTTTTTGCCGGATATTTGAGTGGTTTCCTGTGATTTTTTTATAATGTTAGCGACATTTCTGTTGCCGGACATACGCGTTGATACTTCTGCCGCATAAAGTAACTCACCAGGACTTCTAGTTTGCAAGAGGTCATCCACTCGACGCCGTTTGGTTTTTCCACTGCAGCTAACAAAGTCCTTCTTTCGTCTTCCGGGACCGGGGTTACCTGAAGAAGTGGTTGGTTGGTCTGATGGCAACTTTGAATCCACCGTTATGTATGTAATGTGAAGTCTGGACCACTTTTGATCCAGCTTCGACGAATTACCGATATTTGAAAGCTTAAACTTTTTATCGAATACTCGGCTGCTTCGCTTAAATCGTACTTAAGTACAACAAGACTCAATAATTCTTTCCAAATTCCTTCGAATGTTGAAACCAAATGTCAAAAAACTCCGTTCTTGGTACGGTTATAACTAAACTGCTTTGTGTTGCTGATTTTCCGACAGGGTGAATAGTTGATGATTGTTGTGCTGCCATCTTAAGTGTCGTTGATCTTTCTGATTTGTTATCAGTTGTGCAATATTTATATTACATTCAGGTATTGGCGTAGATGCTACCAAATGGGGTTGTTTTGTGTAGCGTTCCTGTGTGGTTATACCTGCATTAGGATTGCTTTGTATGTACCTGTTTTTATGCCTTGGTGATTGGTGCGGTAGGTTGTGGTAGGTTGAAGTCAGTGATCTTCACCTTTTTGCTTTTGGTGTGCTCTTGTTGACCTTGCGCGTTTATTTTTGTGTGTTTCATGTATGGCTACGTGTTTGTTCCCTGTACCTGGAAATTGGTTTTGCCGTTTGTAGATCGGCTTTAAAGGTTCAAATATCTCGTCGGAGCTGGTACGTACATACGTCCTATTTTACATGTAGAGATAACTAAATCTACAAAAAAAAAATTTTAAATAGATGTGCAAAGAATTCGCAATGGTTTTTTCTTTCGACTATTAGAGAATACTTGCGACTATAACATATGTAAAATTTAGCCCGGATGTCCGCGGATGTATGTAACTTTTTTGTCCCTAAAGTTAAAAATATAGAGAAAAAATAACTTTTCTGCTTAATAACGGAATGTTAAATATATTGAAAATACTCTAATTGAGAAAGAATTACTATTAAAAAATTTTACTTACCTTCGAGCTTAGAATCCATCAAAAAAATTATATAAAAGTGTTCACTTAAAAGAAATATGAAGCTTAATATTCAAAAAGAATTTTGCAAATTAATCAATGCATTTTACGGCCACTCCTGCCTTCTTACTTCAATTACTCAATATGTATGAGCAAAAATATCAAAAAAAGGCAAAAATCCCGTTATTTTGTTTGTTTTCTTTCATTTCTCATTACACTTTTCATGGAATAAGAACTTTGTTTTTGTCCAGCTAGCTTGTTCTACACGAAACACTGTGCGCCGGTAGATTTACCGAAATTCGGCCCACTTCACGGCGGAGGCCGCAAATTTAGCGAGACAGCGTTACCTTATAAGACAGCTCGATCCCGGCGCCCCCAAAAGGGATATAAACCTACGCATCAGATTGCTTGTGGATGAATACAAGCCGGCGAATTGGGAGGAGCACCTAAGCGGTTGTGACCTCTCTGCCGGTGTAGGTAAACTGTGGTCCACCGTAAAGTCCCTATCGAATCGGTCTAGACACGATGACAAAGTTTCCATCGCCTTTGGCGATAAAGTGCTGTCGGATGCGAAAAAATGCGCGAGCGCTTTCTGCCGACAATATATAATGCATTCTACGGTCGACAAAGATAGACGGAGGGCCAACAGAAATGCACATAAACATAAATTCAGCGCGTCAACAATTACCATCACAGCCAAAGAGGTTGAGGATGCCATCGGGCATGCTAAACCATCCAAAGCAGTGGACCCAGACGGCATAGCCATGCCAATGCTTAAAAGCCTAGGGAAAGAGGGTTTCAAATATTTAACACATGTCTTCAACCTGTCTCTTTCCACCTTTGTCATACCCGAAAAATGGAAAATGGCTAAGGTGGTCCCGCTACTAAAGCCTGGGAAACCAGCTAACATAGGAGAGTCGTATCGCCCGATATCTCTCCTATCGCCAGTAGCAAAAACGCTTGAAGCCATTTTGCTCCCCCACTTTAAAGCAAATTTGCAGCTAGCCTGTCATCAGCATGGCTTCAGAAAACTCCATAGCACCATCACCACGCTAAATGCCATCAGCGCCCAGATAAATTGCGGTTTAAATCAAAACCATAGAACAGTACTCGTTGCGCTAGACCTATCAAAAGCTTTTGATACGGTCAACCATGGCACGTTACTGCAAGACCTGGAAGGGTCTACCCTTCACCCACGTCTTAAAAGGTGGACCGCAAATTATCTGGGTGGTCGGCAGGCATCGGTACAATTTAGAAATTAAACATCAAAACCAAGAAGAATTAAACAAGAGGTGCCACAGGGTGGTGTCCTATCCCCACTTTTGTTTAACTTCTACATATCTAAGCTACCTTCGCCACCAGAAAGAGTTACTATCGTTTCCTACGCCGATGACTGTACAATAATGGCCACAGGTCCAGGCCCACAGATCGATGAGCTTTGCATCAGAATAAACGGCTACCTCCCCGATCTCTCCAGTTTTTTCGCCTCGCGAAACCTGGCATTATCACGGACAAAATCTTCCGCGACCTTATTTACAACATGGCCGTCCCAAATGTCGACCATTTTGAACATACACGTCGATGGCACTACGCTATCGACTGTCCTACACCCCAAAATCTTGGGTGTGACGTTTGCTCAGGATCTACATTTTGGTGAGCACGCAGCCGCAATTGTTCCGAAAATCCAGAGCCGTAATAAAATCCTCAAATCCCTTTCTGGCAGTACTTGGGGAAAAGACAAAGAAACGCTCATTACCACATACAAAGCAATTGGCCACGCGTCCCCTATATGGTCGCCAAGCCTAAAAACTACCCACTGGAGGAAGCTACAGGCCTGCCAAAATACTACGCTCAGAACCGCCACGGGATGTCTGCTTATGTCCCCAGAACACCATCTACATAATGAGGTGAGAATACTCCCCATCAGGGAGAGAAATGAGATGCTAACCAAACAGTTCCTGTTGAATACCCTGAAACCTGAGCATCCCAACAGACATCTGATTGATGAGCCAACACCGCCTAGGGCTTAAGGAGTCATCTCCGTAAGCATTTTGAGGAAATACGGCACCTGAGAACTCAGCCGTATGAAGCAAAAAAACACAAGCAGGTACTTGGTGAACTCCACAAACAGGCGCCGGACCTTTATGCCAGGAATTGCCCGGTGAATCCAGTACTTAAAGAACAGTACCCAAAACTTACGGAAAAGGAACGCATACTCCCCAAGGAAACGCGAGTCACTCTAGCTCAACTTCGTTCTGGATACTGTAACAGGTTAAACTCTTACCTATCCAGAATCAACCCCGACATACAAAATATATGCCCCGCTTGCAATGTGTCCCCACATGGCACCAACCATCTCTTTAATTGTAATGTGGAACCAACGCCTCTAATACCCCTTTCATTATGGTCCACCCCTGTTGAAACAGCAAGTTCCCTCGGACTCCCGTTAGAAGATATTGATGAGAATTTTTGATCGGTCGCAGCTGTTAGGTGGGGCGAAGCACTGCTACAACAACAACAACAACAATATTATCAACACATCCAAAAACTACATTCCTACTGTTATTGTGGAAGCCCTCAAGTCGGTGTTTATTGTCTTGGAATTTGTCAGCAGTATCAATTTTTCGTCCTAGTGATTGAAGTTAATAATTATTTGAATATTGTTCTATTGAATTATCAATGTGGAATATCATCGATCAACTTTTGCTGTTAGTTGCTATTTAAAAACTGTGTTTTTTTACAAGAAGACTTCATTTATTATTAAACTACAATTAGCTTTTTCATTTATTCGTGATGTGTATGACATCTGCGCTATTTATTTAATTATTTGATTAAGAGTCAACAGATAATACAGTTTAGTAGAGACAAGGAGCAGAAGTATCAGTTTTTTGACGGCATTCAAGCTTATTGGTAAAAATTGTTATGGATATGTATTTTCATTTATGCCACATTCATCGAGCTCAATTGAAATCATCTTATAATTACCATCTACACACATTATATCAATCTACACATTGCAACAAAAGTAATCAATAAAAGCCATTGCATATATCTCATCCCTCTATTGGTAACGCAGTGAGTAAAGTTGTAACATAACGATAAGAAATTAAAATTGAATATAAACAAGCGATCATACGGTCATATGCATATCTTCAACAAATCTCATTACCAAGAAGAAACATGGATCGAAGTATGCAAATCAAGGGAATATAGCCCGTAGGCTTGCTCAGAACATACACGTTTGCCAATTGCTTGCTCAAAGGAGGTCTTTATAAACCGACACCGCAATTTCTAGATAAATTGGCTACAGGTCCACATTTTATATTTTTTTATTTATTGTATAATTCAAGCGTTGCGCTTTAGGAGGGAATTGTTAAACCATTTTTAGGGAGAACATTACCCTGTAGCTCTCCAGTTATGAGAGTGTTTTTGCCCGTTGTACCAGGGGTCATCTTGGGGCAGCCCCGCCTATACACATTCTGTGTAGTTTTAGCATTGACATAGATGTGCAGACTTTGGAGGTACACTTTTTCTCAACATGCCTTGAGAAATATTCACTGGGGGGCATGATAATTGGGCTATGATAGAACAACAGGATTTTTCGTGTATTTTTTTTTCTGTCTAGGGGTCAAGCTGTATAAGATATGAGTCATTAACCAATGTATGAGTCACTATCCACTATTTTTCAATAAAAATGCATGTT